>NC_142243.1:107815873-108440873 GCF_052056855.1 Sturnus vulgaris | reverse complement strand
CTGCCTGACAGAGATAGAGTTTTATGTGACTGTTTAGGGTCCAGCACTATGATACCATGTAGTAAAGAGGAAAATCTGTTTTTAAAATATGGATCAAATTCTGGATCATGCGTAAGCTATGTTTCATTTATTACTAAATAGCTCAAAATAGTTTTTTACATGGAAATCTCATATGCCATAAAGCATTTGGCACACTTACCCGAGGAGAAATACAGGGTTTTAAAGAACCACAGGTAGGACTGTAATATAATTGCAGGATCAGTAGTAGTGCCCAAGTAGGGATGTAAAATAGGTGAGATCCCGTGGTATGTTCATCTAACCTTCCAGGCAAGTTTTTCCCCCGTCACGTATTTTAAGGCATAAAAAACCTAGACCATATTGTGGCTGCCAGCTCCTGTGATATTATTGCAGCTCACACAATTTGGTCTTTTTTTTTTTTTTTCTTAGAGCGCAGGCTCCTCGAAAGATTCAAGAGACTTTCAGTTTATATCTCAGGAAAAAAAAAAAATTGAAAAAAACAAGAAACAAATTATCAGACAAACAAAAAAACACCCAGATCTATGTGGCTGTCGAGATTCTCTGTTGCAATGATAAATCTGCAAATGTAGTGGAATCAAATGTGTTTTACAGTCTTGGAAGCCAGAATACAAAGGTAGTGGCATTGGCAGAGACAAAACTTAAAGCCAAGAAACAAGAGACAAACTCAAAACTATTTCTGACTCAGACAAATCTCATCAGTTTTGCTGGCTTGAATCACAGACTTCTGAAAAGTAGGAACTGATGATTTCGGGAGTTTGCTTTTTGCTTTCGCTTTTAAGTGCAAGCTCGATGCCGTCGGGCCCGAAAGCAGCACGATGTGCTGTCAGCGAGCTGCTGGAGCTTCCCTGAGCGCTGGCCTGGCTGCTGCCCTCCCGCCCGGGGACAGTCCTTGCCTGGCACACGGCGACACTCGCCGTCAGCCCGGGCTGGCACCAGGGATGCGCTACAAGGTCTGATGGGATAAGAAGAGAGAAGGGACGGGTTTGGCCATAATCCCTCCTCTCCGACCCCTAGAGCCACTCCTACCTAGTTCATGTACAGAACAGTCTTTTGTGCCTGTGTTTTGGTTTTCCCTCTGTTGGATTTTTTCAAAGCCTGAGGACACAGAACACACTCGCCTTTCAGAGTAAGAGAAGAAAATCCCCCTTGTGGGTTTTGCCAGCCCTCTGACCTTTTGGGCTGCTCATTCAGGCTCAGAGCCACCCCAGGCGAGTGGCTTCAGAGACAAACGAGCTCCACAGAAACACCCAGACAGAAATTTCCTCCCAGCTAATTTAGCCAGCGGGTCCCTGCTCACACCCGAAGCTGCAGAGCAGCCCAACACCTGTCCTCTGTGCTCACGGCTGCCTGTGCCTAATAATCCCAGGGAAAACCAGATAACCTCATTAACTGTCCTTCAGCTTTTTCCCCAGGCAGAGTTCATTATCCCGGTTTTCATCATTTAAGAGAAACAGGCTTCTCCAAGGGACCTGGCAGGGCAAGAAGCTATAAGTGAGGTGAGGCCGTGAATATGTTGCAAAAGGAGAAGTGTGGTTGTTTGTATAAGTTTTGTGAAATAGGAAATTTCCTTTTCCATCTTAGAGATTTTTCTATCTTTCTGGCTGAATTTGTGAGAGCAGCTCCCATCACCTTAGTGACCTGTAGGTTTGCTAGGAACCTTTTCCAGGTGGCTGACAGGAATCCTTCCCGATGGACGCTTCTCCCTCGGTAGTTCAGAATATTCCTCTGGAGCTTCTTCACAGCCACAGGTACACACTGCCACCACCAGATCAAACAGATCCATGTAACAAATTCAGGGAGGCTTAGGTAGACCAAAATTGTTCATCAGGTTCATCTAGTTTCTAACAAAATGACAATTTTGAAGATTCTGCATTCTGCTGCTTGCAAATCTTTAACTTGAGCTGATTGGGCTTTTTCTGTCAAATTATTTTTTGAGCAAAAATACAGATATTCATAGAAAGTTGTGATTTTACTGTTCCCTGAGCTTCTGCTGGGAAACAATTTAGATGGATTTTTGTTTACTTGCTTTTATTGTTGTTGTGTTAAGAATTTGAATTTTATTTTTTTTTATTTAGTACAACCTATTTGAAATGAAGTTTCAAATAGAAATGGAACAGTTTTCTTTTGCCAGAGTAAAGTGTGGAAATTTACTACCACCTCTGCTTTTGGCCAGTCTCTGCTGTGGGAAATGTCTCTCCTAACATATCCTAGCTTTTCATCCACTCAGGCTGTAACAGTGCAGCACCAAACACGCAGTTCAGTGAGGAGGTCTGACCATAGTGCAGAAAATAATCATCAGATCTCTAAGAAACATCTGCTGATGCTTTTGATCAGGCTGTTACTGTTACCTAGAAGTCCATGTCTGGGGCTATCTTAAGTGTTCAGATTTTAGGTGTCAGAAAACTATGAATTTCCTATACTTATCATGATTACATACTGGCTTTACAAGTTACAGGAAGCAGAGAGTTTGTTCATTATCTAAGTTCAGGTGTGCCAATTATTTGTGTGTTTTAGCTGGCAGTTTGGGTTCTATGGGAATCATGGCTGCAGATGTGCTAAAATCACTCCGTTTGGCTATGACATAGCCTGAAATAAAAGGGGTTCTTGCTCTTTCCAGGATGCAATTAGTGTGGATCAGTAAAGAAAACAGTAGTGGCACGGAGCTTGCTGTCATTTTCTAAGTCACTCAGGGATAAATGTCAGATATATGGCAGAATGAAAACAGGGAAATTCATTAAAGGAATTCTACTCTAGTTGCTAAAAACAGAATGCTCAAAACCTTTTGCTGATATGTAACTGTGAAAATATGGAAGAAAATAAGACTTAGGTGCCTCCAAAGGAGAAAAATTGTACCATAATGTTATCCAAACCATTTATGGTAGCAAATTAAATACTGTTAACCACAACCTTCCTCTATAGCTACAATGGTAAGTCTTGATAGAATAAAAGAATTCTGTATTGCAAAAAACATACTCGAACTTCATTCAGCTGATAAAACAATAAAAGGCTTGTTTGAAATGGGGGTTTTTTCAAGCCACACAAAGAACAAAATATTTCCCATAGTTGTTAGACGCTGTGCAGCTGAAGACAGAATAATCATGTCCTTGATTATTTGCCAGAAAGCAAGGAGATTGGAGTAGGAATATTTAAAAGTAAGTTACAGTGAAATTGTTTGAACCTTTGAGAACATATGATTCCCTGCTGACAACAATAGCTGAGTAAAAAGTAAAATAAAGAGTAAAATCTACAATATCAACATAGATTTTGCTTTATTAATTAGCAAGTGCATGTTCTTCTTAATTTAGCAATAAATGATAAAAAAAATTATTTTTATTTTACAGAGTACGACATGGACATTTTAATCCTTTTCTTCAGAATTATGGGGGATATTACTCCGTGTCAGCCCCAAACAGTCAGGAATGCTGAGGAATACTCTGTACAACAATACTCCTCAGGCTGACCCAGAAGGAATCTTTGACCATTTTTCAACTATTAACCGATCCTTTTTAGGTTAGAAATGGAGACCTAGACAAAAAGTTTAAGTTCTTTAAGGCTGGGAATGATGAAGATAACCACTTTTCAGTTACTGAATACTGTATCTCTTTCACAATACACTAAAAGACATTTATGACAGAGTTTTTAAATAGCAACTCTTTTTGTACAGGTAGAAATGAATGACATAAAGCATTCACTGATGGATAAACTACAACAAAGAAAGGATGACAAATCATTTAGTCATAAATATGACTCTTATCTGAAAGCACACCTTGGCAAAGCAGAACAAACAGCAATGTCATTCAGTGTTGTATGCTTTAGTTCTCAGATACCTAAGTTCACATCACTTCTGCAAACAAAAAATATTTCAGTCTGATTCAGACACTTCACAAAATTAAAAAAAAAGAATAAAAAAGAGAGCTTTTTTAGAGTTCTAAGAACTTTCTAATGAGATGGAATTTGACAAAAACGTGTTGAATATGAACTGCATAATATTGTACTTGGAGACTGACAATTGAGTAGTAATTAAGCAGGTATTTAATAAATTAGGTAAAGGAATGATTTAATCTTTTGCTTTGAAGTCCAAGTTTTTTCAATCTTTAGTTTTAGAAAATCAGTGTCCTATATTGCCTCCCACCAAACAGCTCCAAATATAATGCTTTCCCTGTTTATACAGGACACCTCTACAGTTTGGCAGAAATGTGCCAATTATTGCTTCTGCTAGGGCTGAAGCCCGAGCTGAAGTCAATTCCAGTTTGACAACCTGGTCTATAACCATGAGGTTGTCTGCCCTCCAGAGCCAGTGGAGCTTGAAAATTCATCTTTCTAATCTTCTGCAGACAGTAAGGCTGCTAGCTGCCTATAGTATTTTTTATGTTCCTCTTCAGCAAACAGTTCACACGATGGTGTCTGATATGCCAGGTATCAGAGTGCCCCCAGCCCCCCGTGTTTGGCAGCATCCTGACTCCATGTTGCAGACACGCTGGGATCTGGACATGCACTTTGCCCCATTCTTAGCTTCTGCTGGAAGCTCGTCCCCAATCTTCCCACAGCCCTGGTCCAGATAGCTGCAGCCTCCATTGCACTGCACTGCACTGTTGACCTTTATGTACTGACACAGGACAGTTTCTGGCTTCTGCTGCTAATATTTACTACCTTAATTATATAAAATTAGTGCAAAACCTGTGCTCTGACCCTAGATATTATCATTCGTTTCAAATGCTAATGTATTTTTTTCCCTTTAAATTTTTGTATTTAAATCCCTGGCTTAATCAGGAGAAAGCTACGATTTCAAAGGTAAGCATTCCAGTGGTTGGAAATGTCAGATTTAATGCTGTCTGTACAGCATTAATCTACAGTCTTGTGCATTCTGATACAGCTCTCAATTATACAATCATTTACTTCATGCAGTGTTCTAAATGAACAGTGAGAAGAAAGAAAGAACTGCAGGTAGGCTTGTTAAGTTGGTACTCAGGAGGTTTGAGACGAAGAATCATTGCATGCTATTGTATAAACTCTGCATTAATTCATTCAAAAGGCCAAGTCTGGGTGACAGGGGCCATCTTCATTTGCTGTTTCCTAACTTTTACATCATTTGTCTTGCCCGAGATTTGTTTGGTTTTGGTTTGGTTGTGGTTTGAAGGGTTTTTTGGATGAGTGTTGGGATGTAATTTAAGTCTTTATTATACCTATTATAGCAGTATGCAGGAGGTTCATTGCCCTGGGCAATATGCAAATCAAGTTTGCAACCATCAGTTACTTTTATCTATTATAGACAGTAAGACAGGCCTATAAAGTTAATATCCTTTTCAATTTAGTTGCCCTTTTTTGTCTCTATGTGTCTTCCCTTACAGCTTTATCACCTATTTTTCTTATTCTTCATTTTAACCAGATGTTTCCCTCTGACAGCAAATCCCAGAGTTTCTTTGTAACCAGAACTAAATTTATCATTGTTATTGATCATTGCTACCTCTCTTAGGACTGATATACACTTTTTTTTAAGTGAAGCTATCTGCTTTAGGTTTCTCCCCAGTGAAATTTATGATTGTAACCGCTGAATTGCTTGCCTGTCTCCCTTTTAATCATTATTGAAGTGGTTGGTTTGGGGTTTTTTTTCCCCTATAAGTTTCAGATCTTTGTTTATATTATGCTTTCTCTATTCTGCTTTCCTATAGCTAGCTAAAAATGTTCATGGAATATAAAGTCTGGAGTTCAGTATTGGGTATAGGCTTTCCTTTGGAAACAAAGTGGAAACCTCATCAAAATCTGCAGCATCCTCACAAGAGGAAGCAGAGAAACAAGCACTGATCTCTTCTCTCTAGTGACAGGACTCAAAGAACAGAATGAAGATGTGTCAGGGGAGGGTTAGGTTGGATATGAGGAAAAGGTTCTTCACCAAGAGGGTGGACAAACCCTGGCTCCCCAGGGAAGTGGTTACACCATCAAGTCTGACAGAGTTCAAGAAGAATTTGGAGAATTGTCCCAGGCACATGGTGTAGTTCCTGGGGATGTTCTGTGCAGAGCCAGAAGTCAGACTTTAATGATCCCTGTGGGTCCCTTCCAATTCAGGATATTCTATAATTCTTCCAAATATGTGCCCAATACTTTAGCTGCATCTGTGGCATGCCACAGATTTATGGTTCATTGTCCTGCCTTTTTCCTTCAGAAAACTTATGGTGAAGAGCATTTGTCTTGCAAAGACTCTGGCTCACAAGACCATGATAGTTTCAGGCAACAGAATGGGATTGATCTTCTGGTAATAAATGGGCATTGATTCCACATTTGGGAGCAGGAAAGAGGTAGGGAGATTGCTGAATCTGTATCCGTTGTCCAGGTTAATTGTTACTCGAGAAACAGCTTGGCAGGGGAAGGGTAAGTGTCCTTTTTTTCTCATACTTGCTCCAATGTCTGCTGGTAGCCCCAGGTCTCCTGGTGCTTGAAAGTGAGGGGTGGGCTGCCTGCACTTAACCTGCTGCCATGTAGTTAGCTTGCACTTGCACTGAGCAGCCCCCTGTGGTTTGTAGAGCAAAGCATGAAATGAGGAAAGCTGTCTCTGCCTTTGAGCACAACTGGTCCTGCTGAACCTTTGATGAACTTGACTATTTTCAAAATTGGAATTCAGAGAATTGCATTGTACACCGTATTCATATTGTGGGATTAGCAGTCTTTTAAAGACTAGAAAGGATGTGCTTGGGTAGTATTTAGTATGAACCACTGCACATGGTAAACGGTACAGTAAATCCTTTACAAGCAGTCATTAAAGTAGAAATCCTATTACCTCATCCTCCTGGGTGCAGCAGTCCCAGCCCTCTGCAGGGCTCTCTCATGCCTGCTCTGCAAGGACAGCAACAGGAATGAGCCAAGGGTCATTCCTTGTGTAGGAGGAAGCAAACATCTTAAAATAGCTGGACTCAGGACTTCTACTGCTTGTGCCAGTGAATCAAGAACATCAAACAAGCCGTGGGCTGCCTACATGAGCCCATGCTCCTAAAGCACATTCCCTGTCATCTTCTGATGTAGCAAGTTTTATAGAATCACTAAACTTTGTCTCTTCTATATCACACTTGATACGTTCAGGTTGACACTGGGAAGGTAGCAATCACCTGGCTCTGAATGGTGGACTGAAGTTCATTTGTCCTAGGCTTTTTTTCCTGTCGAGACAGAAGATATTCAAGTATGAGTAGACTCATTATTTTGCAGTAAAAGCCATTTCCCTGAGGATTTTCAGTGTCAGGATTTAATCCCCATTTGGCACTCTATGAGATAATAGAAACCTCTTACATGACTGCATGATATACTTGAAAACCACTGACACCAGCCTAGTCTCCAATCAACAGGGGTTTATCTCCACTTTTCTTGTCAGTGATAATGGGGTCCCCGCAGTTAAAAATCACCATTCAACAAATGAGAATACTTCCCTGCACATTATCCTGCTCATTATAATTTCCAAGCTTAAGAAATAAGATAATGCTTACTGAGAATAACACAAATAAGCTAATACTGAGGATAACACAAAGGGAAAAAGCAGTGATGGAAATGTTCTCCTAGTCAATTCAAGTTGCCTAGCTCAGATTCCATGTGAAAAATGTTGCTACATTAACCTACACACATAACACATTGGCTCCAGTATTTTCTTAATATCAGCAAAAAAGTAATTCTGCAGAAGCTCAATATGGTTGGTTTTTCTTCCTATTTTGAAGATTTACTATTAGCTGTAAAAGCTCTGAAGCATCCTTAAAGCTTTACTCTGTGCAATTTTCCTTGCAAATGTCTTTTATTTTTGATGAAGTGTGGTAAAATATAGTGGTGAGCAACTCAACATCACAGACGGCAGGGGTTTGAGAAATCAGGTTGAAGGGGACTTTTCTGGCAAGGTGGGAGGTGAGAAGCTCTGAACTATCAAATTGCTCAATTTCTACTGTGAAAGTAATGACAAAAGACATTTTTGGACTCAATGATCCGTATGGGTCCCTTCAAACTTCAAATATCCTATATTCAGTGATTTTTAAAATCTTAACAATTATTTGTCATCAGTTCTTTGGCTCTTGTTTCCATTGCTGGACTGGTTGTTCATAACAAAATCTCTTTGAGAAACGAGGGTGTCAGGCTCTTTGCTCTCTATCCTGTACAGCCTCATGTGCTTTTGGTTAATGTTGGGCAGTAGTAAGATAATCTTCCCCATAAATTACCCTGGTACACAAGTTTGAAAGAGCACTAAACAGCTTAATGAAGCATCTTACGGTATTTTTAGGCTCATGGACAGTGCTAGAATGATCAGATTCCCAGGTCTTAAGGATATATCCCCTCAATAGAAATGAAATGTCTCACTGTTTCTTAGTGATCTCTAACACCAGGATAAGGTAGAAATAGACAGAAACACAGTCTTTGTCTAAGAGAGACCTAAACCCACAGTGTGAAGTTTTTCTTGGGAAGGTACAACTGTATATTTATTTCTTTTTCTCATAGCATTCCCTAGTATTCTGCTTTTGATCCCTGTGCCTATCTGACCCTTAAGAAAGGATGGGCAAAAAGATACATATTTTGGAGGAAAGATTTAAATACAATGCGAACTTCTCCCAGGATAGGGTGTAAGCTTGCATAAACTTGTAAAAAAGAAAAAGAGAAAAAGAAAAAAGAAAAAAAGATCAAAAGGAACAAAAGTTGAAAATGTATTACTTTAAAAACCAAAATGAATATGAAGAAGAGCAAATTCTCAGATGTTTAATTTCTTTGAAGATATGCACAGAGCTAGTAGACTCCACTCAGTACTTTGCCCTCAGATGTGAATGTACAAAGCAATCTTTCAAAAAGCTCCTTTGCAAAGCTTGCTTCTGCTGTGGCTGTGAACACTTCAGGAAGATGAGGAGCAAGAGGTCTCAATATTTCCCTGTGGCCTTGATATGGATAAAAAGATGTGAAGGGAAGTTTAACCTGGATGAAATTATCTGTAAAAGCAGCATCAGCTGGAGCCCTTCAGGTGCAGAACTCCTGCAGCAGAAAGGACATGGATCAGAGGTGCATACACCATAACACTCCATTCCCAGATGGAGTCCCTAAAGGGCTCTTCCTAATGATAACCTAAACAGTCCAAGCCTATACAATAGAATGGGGCTTAGCCTTGCCCCAGTACATTGAAAAGATATCACAGGATTATTTTGCCTAGAAAAAAAAGAGGTGCATTGTGCATGTCATTCAGAAAAGACTACAGAGCAGAGACTTGGAGGAGGAGCAACATAAAATCCAGAGGGGATGGGACTGCTTTCCCACACACACTGTCTGTGGGCCACTGTTTGTTAGTGCCTGATACATTTTACATTCTCTACATTCATCCAACCCTTTGAGGTTGAGAAGTCCTGAGTTTTCATGTTAGGAAAATGGTGATACTCACACGTCTTCTAAATATAGAGTTGCAATGTCTTCAGAGACAATTCTGTGCAGAAATAAAATCATTTATAGCAGCCCATGCTTGCATCAGTCCCAAGAGGGTTCACAGTGTCTGATTAAGTCAGTGGTCAGCATGTCAGTACTGTTTCCCAAGGCTAAGGACAAATTTCTGGTTCAAATTTCAAGGTCCTCAGGTTTACCATCCTGGAGGACAATCTGGATATGAGGATTTATGGTCTGTCTCAATAACCTAGCCTCTTTTGTGTGAACACTTCATGTTCACACTTCTCCCAGCTCCACTCTACAAGGATTTCTTAACTGTTAAAGTAGTCAGATTATTAGTTTTTTAGCTCTGCTTAGGGAACTGAATGTCTCTTTTCTTTTCCTTAAGAAGCCTCAGCATTTTAGATGCTGACTGAATAAAGTAATTTTCTACTAAAACTGAAAATTTATCTTGTTACTGACTGTGCCACAAGTTGAATAACTGCAAAGAAATAGAATCATATAATCACATACTATGTAATTGATTTCTGGAGATCACCCAGCTCAACATCCCACTCAAAAAGGGGCTAATTTTAAAATAAGGTTTCACCTTCAGAATTAAATAGACCCTTGTCTAATTAAACTTTAAATAACTCAATATAGACTTCACATAATCTCCCTGAATAACTTGTTGTGGTATTTGACTATCCATAGTGTGATATTCTTTCTAACAACGAATAAACAGTTTCTACCCTGCAATTGGATCTGCTGCCTCTTTTCCTTTTACTCCACTTTCTTTTAAACGCCAGCATTAGGTAGATGAAGGCAGTTCACGACAGTTCCAGAACCTTAGGCATTTCCATTTCAGACTACACAAACCCATTTCTGTCTGCCTTTCCTCATACAACTCGTTCTTCAGTCCCTTTAGCATCTTGGTGTCCCTCCATTGTAATTGCTTTAATATAGGAGGGTCTTTCCTGCCAGGGTAACCAAAAGTGGGTAGAGTACTTCAGTGCTCTGTTCACTATCCCAATAGTTCACTTTGAGGTGTGGTTACCTTTGTCACCTGATTCATATCCAGAATATACTATTGAGCACTAGGACTCCAAGGCTTTCTAGCTATTCTGCTCCACACCTACCCTGTTGCATGAGGGTATTCCATCACTTGAGGAAGATTTTGCATTTTTATTCCCAAGCTAAATCAATGTTGGCTATTCCAAGTCACTCACTTGTTCCCAGTCTTCTTCAGAAGCCTGGGTATGATTTCCAGGGGGATTTGCTCTACATACTTCTCAGGAGTTGAGATTAGGCTGACCAGCCTGTAATTCCCAAGTCTTTTGTGTCTTTCTTCCTGAAGAGGTGCATGACATTTTTCTTCCTCATCAGGGAGATTCCTCAGTTGCTGTGACCTTTCACAGGTGATGTGAAGCAGCCTTGCAATGGCATTGGCCACTTCTCATGGGACCTTTGAAACACAGTTGATTTGCCAGCCATGTCTTGTACTGACTCCTTTTTAAGTGAAGGGCACCGTAATTTATTCAGATGAAATAAATATCACTGCATGATCATCATCTCTGGCACTTAGTCAACTGCAAATTTTTAGGTGAGTGATTAATTATTTTCCTACAAGAAAGAATGTCTGCCAATTTGTAGCTAAAATTTAGTTACCTCATACAGCCTACAGAACATGCTATATTCAAAAATTACTGTTTAGGAGTGGTTTGTGGTTTGTAATCAACAGATGCCCTGTAGGTTGCAGTCCATGAAATAAAGATTTTTTTTTTTCCTACATATTATACAAGATCACTTATATCTCTTGAGGGGTCAGAAACGCAGGAACAAATGTACTTTAACTCTGTACTGTTTCAGTGATTATAATATTAATCCTCACAATTTTGGAGGGCTTATGATCCTAAACCATCCAGGATTCTATAACAGAAAACCGTTTATAAAAAGAAAAAAAAAATGTATCCAAATTTCTGCCATTCTCCTTTTGGAACAAATTATTGACATTGAGTTTTGAATTCTCGTTGCATAACTTCCCAGCAAGCTTCTGTCAACAACAATTTCTCTTTTATTCCTCCTTTCTCACTTCTCATTTCTAAATCTTCTTGCTAATCACCTGGATTCTTACTTTGATACATAAACAAATAATTAAGAATGGCTTACTTGTATGCCCTTTTGTTCTTGTAAAGTGTGTTCTTAGTGAGAATTATGATGGAGTCTAGCTTGTTTTTTCTTTTTTTGTCTTCTGCCTGCTAAAAGTTCTTGGCAAGTTTTGAATTTATTTTTCAATACTGTTTTGAAACACAGCTAGGAAATAAAAGTTGAAGAACTAACACTGTTGCTATTATTATTATTACTACTTTGTGTCTTGAGAGAAATTGATTTTTTCATTGGTGATGAATAGTGGAATATTCTACCCTAATACTGAATGTTCTCCTTTGTCACGTAAGCTCTTTCCTTTGATTGCTTCTATATTAGTGTGTAATGTCCATGATCATGTGTTTCTACTTGAGTGTTTGGTTTGATTTAGGTACTTTTCTCAAAAATCTCTGGTTTTAAATAGATGTTGATTTCTTCACTGATAGCTGTATCATTAGCAGTTAAGAAACTGTGCCCAGGTCTGCACACACACTGTGTTAACACTGTACTGTGGTCTGCAGTCTCTCTACCCCCTCCCTTAGGCAAATTCAAGTACTTTAAATAAGGTATGACAGAAAACAGACATAGAAAATTGTATTCCTGGCCTGTTACTCTTGCAGTAGCCATGAGGACCAGTTTTGAGAAGAAACACTTTTTTCAATGTAACTTTTAGTGAGAAAATAGTACAGAAAATGTTTTCACACTATGCAAGTACCATATAGAACTGGATCCTATCTCATAGGAGAGCCTGTTGGGATCTGCAGTGGATAGTGTGCCTGAGCATCACAAGAAGATGCAATGTTCCTTTTATACAGAATATGAAAGGGTAAATCCATGTCTTTGCTGCAATGGAGTGAATTAGCCTTTATCCATCTTTCAGAAGCCTTTACCTTAGCTCAGAAGTGCAGTTGTTATCAGTATTTTTCACTCAAGAAACATGAGTACTGGAATGCTAAAGGCCAGAGGCTGGATAGTTTATCTGTCCTATTATTCCCTCTAACAGAAGGTCCAGACCTATCTGATTTCTGTCTTCAAAAGCTGTAGTTTTTTCAGATACTGTCAATAGAATCAGACAGCATTGCTTCTTTTTACCTGTACTGTACACACTGACTTAGCGTTGAAATTTTCACTCTGAGCAACACATTTCTTCTTTTACTCCCTCAAGTCTCCTAGTTCTAGACAGCTTTAGAGTCCCCTTCCCTTCCCTTCCCTTCCCTTCCCTTCCCTTCCCTTCCCTTCCCTTCCCTTCCCTTCCCTTCCCCTTTCCACTTTCATTTCCTTCTCTTCCATTTTCATTTCCTTCCCTTCCCTTTCCATTTCCATTTCCCTCCCTCTGTTTTGCCCCAGGAATAAAAACTGCTGCTTCCATTCTGTGGTGGACCTCAGACATATAATCAGGATTTGTTCTGCATTGGATGTAGCCCAGCAGATGAACCTGTATTGAAATCCTGATATTCTACTGACTGCATTATAATTAAGTAAATTCAAGGTGAATTGCGTGCAGATTCACAATGAAAACAACAGATGTAGCTTCAAAAAGAAATTTTGAAGATGCTTATTTTTAACTTGCTGTTATATGGGAATGTTTTTAGTGTACTTTTTTTAGTATGTTAAAGGTGAGCAGGGAGAACTTTTATTTACAGAGCTGATGAGAGTGAGATATCATGAGCCAAAGTGCTTCTGAAATGTAAAATTTAAATTACAAATAGAATCCATATAATCAAGAATATTTCAAAAAGGAAACAAGAAACTTGAAAAATTAATATTTAGACATCTGAATAGTCCAATTCGTTACCCCGAATCTGACATCTACCAAAAAAAATGCGAGGTGGAAATAAAAGCTGGAACTTTCAATTTCAGGTCAGTCACTCACTGGGAGAGCCTGCTGCTGTAGTCTTTACGTCAGAGATGTAAAGCTCCCTCCTCCAAGAAGAAACTTATGCTGACATTTCTGTAAATTATGATCTCTCTCATACTAACATTCTCCTTCCACTAGCACTGACACCCCATTTCTGTAGTGCTCAGCCCAGTCTTTTCTTCATTAACATTTCATTGATAATGGTTTCATTACAAACAACAGTAGTTGTCTGCAGCCAGATCTTTCCATCATTTAACTTTAGAGAAGGATTTAACCTGGAAATAAGTCTTTTTTCCCTGATACCAGTCAAATCATACCAGGCATAAATCCAGACCAACACAGTCAAAATATTTTTAGCATTATTTTCTGGTGATCATGAAGGTCAGATTTCAGATAATTAATTTGGAGAGCAGCATGCGGCATGGCTTCCCCTACCTGATAGGATGACTTATCACAGTTCAGGAAATTTAAGGTTGTCATGAGTGGAAAGTAGCCAAAAAAATCTTCCTGATGAGAGAAATCTCTTTAACTAGCTGACATCTCTCTATCTTGTGATAACTGCTAGTTGCAACAGCCATCCTTACACCTTGGTGTTTAAGCATGCCTGAGGGGGACAAATCTAATAAGGGACATGAAAGTCACTTAGGGACTCAGTAGGCTATGTCTGAAAACCTCTTTGAGACACAGAATTTTGCCATTACATGTATTTTGTGATGCCACCATTCCCAGTGCCAAGCTTGCTGTCATGAGACGTGCTGATATACAGTCTAACACAGGGGTTTGGGGTGGGATGATTTATAATCACCATAGAAAACATTTCTGAACATCAAGAATCCTTCTACACAGGAAGTATCAAGCAGCTGGGCATGAAAAATGTGTGGACATGGAATTTAGTATCTTATGGTTTCTAGATGCTGTGAGGGTGTAAAACTCTTACTGGTCCCCTGTTTTTCACTAAAACTCCCCACTTATACAAGAACACTGTATAATAATGGAAATAATGGAAAAAGCAGCTGTTCTTTTCCCCTTCAAGTTTTCCAAATGCAAAAGGTCAGTATTGACTGCATGTAAAACAATCATTGCTCTAAGTCGATATTTGAATTACCTCAGGATTTCCCTATCTTCTTTTTGTTTGAATTGTTGTCAGACAAGGATTAGAGATTTGGGCAATACAGTGGAACTAAACTATTTGTGGAATAAATACAACCAGTAACTATGAAACATGTGTTTAACAGCAGTGCAAATGTGCACAGTAAGAGTGGGGCAGCTGCTAGGGTAACAGCTAATGGTTTCAACTTTTCTGCAGAGTGCCAACATATATATGTGCCTACATATATATGTGTGTGTATATATACACACAGTTAGAAAAGAGAGATAGCACACCCCTGAGAGTAAAAGGCCGTGAAACATTTCTAAGTTGTGTATTTTTCCTTTTTTTCCCCTTCCCCTTCACTTTCCCTTTTCTGTCTCCTGCAAATCAGAATCACAGAATGGGTCTGGTTGGAAGGGATCACAGAGGGTTTTCTGGTCCAATCTCCCTGCTCAAGCAGGGTCATGCCAGAACATTTGGCACAGGATTGTGTCCAGAGAGGTCTTGAACATCTCCAGTGAGGGAGACTCCACAGTCTCTCTGGGCAATCTGTTTCTGTGCACAGTCACACACACAACAAAGAAGTTCTTCTTCATATTCAGATGGAACTTCCTGAACATCAGTTTCTGCCCCAATGCCTCCTGTCCTTCTCTTTCTCCTTTCAGAAAATTAAACAATAAATAAATAAATATGTAAACTAGGGAACAAAGACCTCACCTTTGCAATGAATGACCAAGGATTTTAATACTTCTCTGTTTTACAATAATTACAATGTAGTCAGGAGGCTTGATTGCAGCACCTGGAGAAACACTAAATTAGATATAATTCATCTGTGTGCTTTACACTTGTTTTTCACTTCCTAGGCACACTACAAAGTTACATCTCTGACTATTGCTAGCCTTAGTTCATTTCTCTATACAGTCATACTTCTCTTTTAGTCTGCAAAATTTCCTGCCCAGAGTACCCTTTTTTGCACTTCCAACTTATCTTTTGCTTATCCACCATGCCTTTCTCCTTCGTTTCATCTTTGCTCCCTCTCCTTCCTTAACACCTGCTTTCAAAGGTGCATCTCATTATCTGTTATCTGGTATGACAATAACATTTCATTCAGTAAGGTAGACTCTAGAAATAATCCTATGTGAAACTCTGCAAAAAGGAAAAAAGACACTTTTTTATTGCTTTTTTTACTGTTAAGTTTGTAATCTAAAATTTAAGAAAATAAATCTAAATCAGTTCTTTCTTGAAAAATTATTTTGCTCAAAAATTGAGGTAGTTCATTCTTTTTAAGGGCCAATTTTCAAAAGCCTGGACTAAAGTTATGTCCTGTGTATGCAATTGCCTAAATACTTAATGTCCAAGTTCGCTTCTCTTAAGAGATATGTATCAGACCACAGACTCTAAAAAAAACCCCACAGTCTTGAAGAATTTTCATATTTAATTAGCCAGGTTGTTGATTTGGTTTTGTTTAAGTTTTTTTAATTAGGATTCTATATCTTAAAGGGAGGTGCAGAAAGTCATTTCTGGAGTTGGTTCTTCCCACAGAAGCCTAGTTCAAAAGAACCTGGCACAGAGGAATCTGGAAATCAAGAGTGAGTCAAATACCTTCATATAGCACTTCACACAAGCCACGGTGCTTTTCAGTGAGATCTGAAATGACATACAGCATTGTAAGGAAGCATGGCAAAGAAAAAAAATAGTTGGTGTCTGAAGGTGGGTCCCATGAGGAAAAGATGAAAAGAGCATATTTGCTCTCTGCTACAGTGTAGGCTTCCCAGAAAAATACCTGTGACCCAGACTCTGAGGTGAAACAAGTCTTTGAAACTCCACAGGCAAACACCTTCCCCTGACAATCAGTCGTGGCTTGTCAAGCTCTTCATCCCCATATATTGTCTCAGCATTTCTGACAGTGTGTGATAGCAAAGGCAGATCGTATCTTTATATTAGATATTAGGTCAGAGTTCGTGGCTTTTCTCACTCTGGAAGGCACCCAACATGTGTTTTATCATAAATGTTCTCCAAATCCTCAGCCACAAATTCATCCAGTTTAACAGCCACCTCATCTCACCCTGCCTTACAAAAGCACCCATGTGCCGAGCTGTGTAAACAGCTACTGATGCATTGAAAAATGGAAAAACACTCATGTCACAGGTTGCAGAAGGTGAAAGTAATTTCCATCTTTCACAAAGCAAAAAGCAGTTTTCAAAGGTAGAACAGTGTCATCTTCCCATTCAAATATTCTCAGAAAAGACATTAAATTCTGAAATATTCCTCTTTGTACAGCTGACAGCTCTTTGCTACAGCTCTTGAAGCATCTGTGGATCCAACGTTCACACAGTCAGAAAAGTCCAGTTAAAAAGCGTCTATGCATTTGGATCAAAGGCTGAGTAGGTTGAACTGACTTCACAACAAAATTAAGGTCACAAAGTTGGCATTGCAGAACCAAAACAAACAAGCAAAACCTTAGTGAACTAGTATTCACTAGAGATATATTGACAGAAATGAGTTCTGTGAATTATCAAATACAGAGTGGGACTTCAGCAAAATCTCTGGCAAAATCACACGGGCAATATCTGTGATGGCAAAGTTTGCCAATATCTATAGCTCCATAAAGGGAGAAGGAATAAAAGATAAATGCAAAGCATAAATAATGGCTTGCAAATACATGTTTTAGCCAGCTTCAGTTTCACCTGTACACAAATGTGGCATTGCCTTGGCAGCTTGTCACTCCTGTGTTGTCAGAGCAGAGTCTTGGCTGGGGTTTTTCCACAGAATGGCTTGGAATATAAATCTGTCCTTCCTTGATGTCAGGGAAGGTGCAAGTTCATAGCTGGCCGTGTGCATTATGAAACAAGTTCAGCAGACAGACTTTTTCTGAGCTTCTTCTTGCTATGCAGATATCCTGACAATGACCAGAGTGATTGTTTTTCCTCTCTGTCATGTTTTTTGGAGAACAGCTGAAGTGGAGGGTGAAAGAATGAAATCTCAATGGAAAGACTTCCTAAGTAATCCCAAGTAGTTATCCTGTTTCTGTGTTGGGATCATCATAATATCTGTAGTCTCCATATAGAAAATAGCATTTATGGATGACAGCACATCTAACCAAGAGCAATTTGGATTAATGTACCACCATCGTGAATTAATTGGCCGTATTATATGCAACAAGGAGGTGGCCTCAAAATAGAGAAAGAATATTACTTTTGGATTCTCTCTCTCCCTCTATGGGTTCATTTGTAATCTTCATATATGGACTTATGCTGGGGAATTCTTTAGAAAAGAAGGCAATGTACATTTGTACATCAGGTTTTTTTGTTTTCTTCGGGTTTTTTTTGTTTGGTTGGGTTTTTTTTTGTTTTTTTTTTTATCTGAGAACTAATTAATTGATTTGGAGAAGTGGTGGGACCATTTCCCTTATTTGATCTTTTGGTAGTGAACTAACTTATTGCACATCTTTATCTCTAAAAATTATTGTTGAGTTTGCTTTTTAATTAATTTGCAGTCTTGGATTTATTTTCGGGTATTAGTGCAGAATTTGTGCTTTTCATAATGTGCTAGTCATTGATTCAACTCTATTTTTTATGTACCTCAGCCAACAGAATGACAAACCTTCTGAATCTTTTATTTTGAATATTTTAACATTTGATATTTAAACCTTGCTCAAAACTGTGAGGAAAATGAATGTAAAATATTTGTGAAAATATTTTGTAGTGTATTTATGCCATTTGCTTAATGCTATACTTGGAATCTCTATCGCTGCTCAAGAGAAACTGGCAAATTGTGTCTCAGATGAAATAAAAATTAATCTGTTCAAGGAACTTTATGTAAAAATAGTAACAGGAACTAAAATTTCTCTTCATACATAGCAGCAGTCACGTCATCCCATACAGGTTCAGACACATCCTCATTGTGGCTCACTTTTCTGCAGGCATACAGCATATTTGTTAGGTCACTCTTTCCTATGAGAATTGGGATAGAAACATTGGTCTGACCTGCTCTGACCCTTTAGTCAAACATTGCACTTCTCAGTATGTCATAAAAGGAAAATCACTGTGTTGTTTTACAAATTATCATTTGATGCGTACTGAGGGTCTCACACTGGCAATACTAAAATATTATCTGGATTTCCTGAAGATTCTGAATGAAAACTTTCACTTCATGTGTGTTGTATTTAACTTTGTGTACCTGTTGTGACAAATTAAAAAGTTTATCAGAGATGATTAAATCAGTGGTTACATTTACTATATTCCAAACAGTTTTGTGCCAGCCAGCAGCATAAATACTCAGATCTTTTAAAAAAAGAGTAACGCTCAGTTCTTTTCTAAAAAAGGTTTACAAAGCTAAAAATAGTTATATGCCTAATCTGTTGGTATAAATATTAAAAGTAAACAACAAAAATTAAATATTTCAGAAAAATCTGAAGAATATTCAATTTAATATTCAAAAAAAGTCTATCCATAGTCTAAATCTAGAATCCAGATGTAATATTACATTGGTTTAAAGAGAGCCAAAACCCACTTTTAGTGGAAAAGTGAAAGCAACCACGAAAATGCATGTGTATAGGATGTGGAAAAGCAAAGTTTTTAACACTATAATTTAGAAGCTAGAAAATTATTAGAGGAAGCCAATGAATGCATTAAAACCTACTAACTCATAATCCAGACCAGTTAGAGGAGATCTTGGAACCTTGGAGCAATTCCTGGTTGTTTTTTCCTCAATCTTGCAAATATATTCAAGAAAAATCTAGTTTAGCAGGTCTTTGGGCAGCTGTGTTCATTGCCCGTGGGAGAGAGCACAGGTCCATTAGCAGAGGAAAACCATACAAGCAATTAATAATAAGGCAGAAAAATGGGAGTGTTCAGCATACATTTCTCTTTTGTATGTGTGGGAAAAGGTGATGGCTTTAATGGCCCAGATCATGATGCTGAAATCAATTCCTTTACAATAGTAAAACCTTAAAATGTTAAATACATCATAAAATGATGGTATTCTGTAGAATTTTTTAATAAGTGGACATAGTTTGAAATCCTCTCTTTAAAATGCTACTCAAGCTCTCTGGGTCAGTAATGCCAGCTTTAAAAAGTCTGGGAACTCAGTGGATGTCCCAGAAAGCTGCAAGAAAATAAACTTCACAACATTTTGAAAAGGACAAACAAGATGATCTATCTTAACGTTGATCACCAACTAAATAATGCAACAACCACTTGAGGAGAGTTAATGGATGGTAATATAATTAATATCAATCAACGTGACTTATGGAAAATAAATCTTGTCATATTAACTTTCTTTTTGAAATGAAATTTGGCAGTTGACCTAGCACTAGATGACATTTAGTGGTAAATAGAGAACTCTGAATGGATTAAAATCAGGCTAACTTCTCACTCCCAAAACATCTTTATAAACAAGTAATTATCCCTGAATGGCCACGCTGCTATTAGAGTTCAACAAGAATTCATGTAATCTAAAGGGGTTTTACACTTCAGCGTAGAAATTTTGTTCCTGTACTACCTGGGTAGCACAAATAAAACCCTGCAGTCTCTCCTCACAATATCCCAGTGACACAAACACAGCAATTTGCTACTGTCACGCCAGCTACACAGCACACCAGACCATGGATTGCTGGCAGTTTGTACACAAACCTCCAGTGGTGGCAGGAAAGGAAAGCATGGAGAGATGCTTTTCCTGCATTTTGAGAAATGCGTTCCAAACTGCAAATGAAAAAAAGGATAAGCAGTCTTTCCCTTGACTAGAGAAAGTGGCTGACATGGATGAGAAAATATGGACTAGATAGTAATCAAGAAAGGAAGAAACATCTGTTTGTTGTTTGGGTGTACAAAATACAATTTAGAAGACAGTAATACAATCAAAGGCATAGGTACTATGGAAGAGATATTTGGAAGTATGAGCCAGGTGATGTATGCAGCAGTTCAAAAGAGATAACCTTATTCCCATCAATATGTGTGATTTTAGAGTATATTGTAGGACTGACATCCAAGCTTTCCCTCAAGAACAGAGATTTCAATCCTGAAATGCAGGTTAGCCAGCAAGCACAGCATTGAGGCAGAAAAGAAAAATAGAATCCAAAAGGGCTTGTCTGCTAATTCTGAAATAAAAAAGTGTAGTATAAAACTCTTTTGAAAAAGTGTTTTCTAAATGAATGTTAAGCTCCAAGGGGTTACCCAGGGAGCTATATATTACACTGACATTAACACCAAATGGGTTCATCTTGGTTAATGTTCTTACAGTGAATGCCAAAGTAATTCATCACTAGTGGTTACATATGGTAAAGTATTAACACATTTCATCAGGAAAACATTCTTTGAATGTCATGGTTCCGGCACTTGGGACCTGAGAGTAGCTCAAGATGCGTGACACAAACCACTATCACATTTTCAAATGCTATCTTACAAGTTATAGATTAATCTGGTGTCTGCTAAGTAGGTACGCAAATATTTGATTACTTGACAGCAGTTCGCAGTCTACTGAGGGCAATCACTCATAGAAAAATTAAAGGTGAATTCATTTTAATGCAGCATTTTTTAAAACATGGAAGACCACCTTTTTCCCAAAAATCAAGTTTGGGAATAAGTTTTTTTACCCCCACCAGATATTCTCAGATAGTCCAGATTTTACCACTGTTGCCTAAAGTGAGAAGTAAACTCATCCCAGAAGCAATAAATACACAATGGAAATAGGAATCTGCTGCTGTCTTACCCAAAAGCAAGGGAAATATCTTAACAATGGAATTGTTCCTATACCTTCTGGAGCTGAGGGTATACACTGGATGCCAGCATTGGTCACCAGAGGATAGAGAAAATGTCTCAGAGTCACCAGTGACAGGGCAAGTCTTTAAGCCTGCCTGTACACAGAGCAGTTTCACCTCATATTGAGTCTCTGGCCCAAATTACAGCATTCTTATTGCACAGAACCATACATCCATGCATATGTCAGGACTGGCTGTTGGAAACTGTGGAAAGAAGTGAAGTTTGAAGTCCATGGAAAAAGGATGGAGAAGCTGTTAATGACCATCCTGGTTGCTCAGCTTTTTCACTCTTCTACATCTTTTGTGTGTATGAAAACCTTCTGTGAGTTGTCTTCTCCCATCCACAATGATGTGAATGGGGCTGTGGTAATTAGGGAAGAAACGATTCTCATCATCTTAGGTCCTTGACATTGACTGTAATGACATTACTCAAGAACTCAGCATGGCAGAGAGGGATTTTAGATGTTGCAGGTGAACCATTCTGTGACTTTTCATTTCCTTCACAGAGTTTCACCCAATGTACAGGTGTTGCCTGTTCTGCTTTCCCTGACTGGGGACCAGAACAAGGGAGACAAATGTCACAACCAATACTTATGGGTACAACCTTAAATAATAAAGCTGTATCAGGATAATAATAGGAAGAAAAAAAAGAAGAAGAAGAACAACAACAACAACAACACAACACAACAACAACAACAACAAAGTATCAGGCTGTTGCTATTAATAACAGAAAACTATCCTAATGGTGTTTATTCCCTCGCATAATTTGCTCTCACTCAGTGCTGCCCAGCTGGAGCAGCAGCTCGGGGGTCAGACCCAGCTGTTGACTTAGAGGCAGAGAGACAGCAAATCCCTTAAGGGATCCCTTGTTTCATCAGCATATGTATAATCCCATATTCTTTCCCTAAACAGAGCACATAAAATCCTTCTTGGATGTAGTCAGATTTGTACAAGCTGTTGTTGCTGATGGCCTTATGCTGATCTGGATAGTTTGTGGCATCCTGAGTTTATCAGCTCTGATGGATCCAGTAAGACAACTAGTCTGACAAGGTTATAAACTCTTAGCAACCTTTCATTCAGTACCTCTCAGCATGTATTCTTTCTCTCTTTGACCAGCTATTTTTGGTAATTTTTTTCTCTATCCACTCCCTGTATCAGTAGAGCTCAGTTACACAAATTGACAAAGGCTTTTGTGAAACAAAGCTCTCACTTCAGACATATGAAATGTTTATAATCAGCAGAGTGCATAGCAAGTCATAGAAATACTCTCACTCAAGAGCTTTATTAAGTTATTTTTACTGATGAATTACTGTTTCTACATACTTAAAAGTCCAGAAGTCAACTTATGTAAGCGGTGAGCAAATTAAACACAGCCTGGGAGATTTCATCCATGGTGAAGTGAAAACATTTCTTTTTATATTCTTTTACCTTTATTACAGAGATCACCTTCTATGCTTGGTTTTGGCCTGTCATGGTGATATTACTTTTATGCATGGAAGGGTGAGTGAGACATTAGAAGTCCAGAAGGAAATGATGAAGAGAGAAGAGACTGAAG
Source organism: Sturnus vulgaris (assembly GCF_052056855.1). Classification (NCBI taxonomy): domain Eukaryota; kingdom Metazoa; phylum Chordata; class Aves; order Passeriformes; family Sturnidae; genus Sturnus; species Sturnus vulgaris. The sequence continues at coordinate 108,418,069 of NC_142243.1, read as the reverse complement.
GAAGGAAAACTCTTAGAGATTTTCTGTCCCTTCTTGAGCTCAGCTCAATAGATCACTCCTTGTTTTTAGAATATTTGAGCTAGTCTTTTCTGCTCCAGAGAAGGAAACTCTAAGCCTGTAAACTCCCAAACCCCAGAAGAGAAATCATAGCCTCTCTCCACAACTCCCAAGGGCAGCATGCTGACCTTAACAGTGCAGCAACACCCATGCTTTTGAAGACAGCATCATCCCCGAGCCTTCTCTTCCAACAGGTCATGGCCACGGTGCTGAAAAAGGAGAAGCAGAATAGAGGTAGCTGTCATGTTTCATCCACATATCTGAAGGAATGAACTGTCACTGAAGGGCTCCTTCATATGCATAATTTTTTATATGCAAAATGTCCTTTTACCTGTCCTTGGATAATAAAATCACTCATGAGAAGTTAGATATGAAATGTACGTTTTTTGTCTAACAGTCAAGCAAGTGATATACAGCTTTTTCTGTCATGTCAGATTTTGAGGAACAATGACAAAATCAAAAAACTTCAAAATTTTCCTACTACTTTTTAACTGTGGCAGGTTTGACTTGATGGCTTTGTAAATCATAAAAGAAACGAGATACTGACTTGCCCCCAGTGTAACCCTTGATTAAACCAATGCTTTTTTAGGTACTCAAGCTTGGCAGCACCCTTTGCAAAAGATGTCATACACACTCTGCTCACAAATCTTCATCTGACTGCAATACATATTCACTAGCACCAAAAGTTTGGAGGGCTGCTGTTCTCCATTTTGTCTTAAATCACTTTGAATAATTATAAGCAAAACCTGGATTTTCCTCTTTTCTATTCATAGAGCTTAACAGAGTGCCCATAGCTCTGTTTGAAGTAGCCGTTCTCTCAGACACCTTAGGCCCTAGCATTTTTGTACCAGACACAGCACAACAACAGACACAACAACAATGAAAAGTATAAATGGCACTAGCAGCACAAATTCAGTATTTAGAAAGAGTCTCAGCTAGCTCCATCTGTGGACAAATGGTTCCAGTGGTGTGGAAACTCTAGCCACAATCCAGCATTAATTTCCCTTGCATTTAGTTTAAGATGTAATAGGTAAAAATTGAAAGGTTCCTCGTGGTCATTCCCAAGCCTAACCTTTACTCCTGGGGTCCTGTAGCTATAACTGGGAAAAGAGCCACAAAGGAACACCAGTTATCCATCCCAACTATGCTGGGAAAGAAAGGATGCACATCTGGAAAGAGCTAACGTGGCACTCTCATCTCCTCATTTTGTGACCTGCTTACTGCATCGGAAATACTCTATATTTTGGCTGACAGGAACTGAGTGTTTGCATTATGCAGAGGTGCCAGAACCAGCTTTGTCCAGGCTGGTGTGTCTAGACAGGGCTGTGTGACACTGTTAGTGATGTTAGCTCAGGACACGCTGCACTGCAGCCTGGCACTGTGCCTGAGGCGATTCATCTTGCTTGGTAGCAGGACTAATTAGTCTGGGGAAAGCACGGGGCTGACCAATAGACCAGAACTGGATTAGAGGCTTTTGCAGGTGCTGCTGTACAGTGCAGGGCGGGACAGCATAAACATGCCCACAGGAGAAGTGCATGGCAAGTCCTCAAGGCATGAGGCTGTGGGCCTGAATTTCATCTTCATTAAAGTCCTGGAGCAAAGCAGCCTTCGTGTAGGCATGAGAGTAATTGTCTTTGGGAGAGGATGCTAACAGCTGGGAAGGGAGGAGCCTTGGAGGCCCTTCTGCTTAAAGCCCTGGGATCTTTGCATGTAACTTAAAGAGCTGAGCTCAGCTAAAGTTTTTGGACAATATCGACATAATCAACAGCAAACCAGAAAATTGTCTGTCCTCTTCTGATACTGGGAATTTTACAAAAGTCTGTCTATCTGATAATTCATCCCACATTTAAAAAAAAAAATAGTAAAATCCCAATATTATTTTATGACCCAGATGAGCAACCTGACACAGCTGGCTGTCCAGACACCAGATTCTTTGTGCTGCCATAGGGGAATGAACAGGACAGGGAGCAGGCAGGGAGGCAAAGCTGCCCTTTGGAGACAGCCTGCAGTGATGCTGAGCAGCGTGATTTAAAGTCATGGTCATCTGCAAGGGACGGAAACAAACAAAAGAGAGCAAACTGTGGGTGAGCAACTTTATTTATAAGCCTCCTACAAGCTGAAATGCAAGCAAGAACTTTCTGGCAGAAATCACCATCTCAGCATTTAACAGTGACACATAGGGCTTTTCTTCTTTCCCATTTGACTTTTATTTCCTTGTAACTAAATATTGATGTGTTTATTTCAAACATTGGCCCCAAACTCCTTTCCACTACTTTTTATTTTAAATAGAAAAGTGCAAGAGATACAAGAGGGGTTTTTTGTATTGGTTTGGGGGGTTTTGGTGGGTTTTTTTTGAGGAAAAAAGAAAAAAGCAGAGATGTACAAAGGATCAAGGAAGGCCACTGCATGTTAGCTGAAAATAATGGATTCGCTTAATCCCGCTGAGGTAAATGAAAGCTGACTGCTAAAGAGAGCTACTGCCTCATAATAAAGTTGAATGAACTTGGGTTTCAAGTCCTGGAGAGGTTTGGAGGTAACACTGTGAGCCAAGGAGAGTTTATTTGAAAAACAGGATATGCAATTTGAGTTTACATAGAAATAAATGGCATCTCCCCGCTCTTAGGAATCATGCCTTATCTCATATCTTGAAAAGTAATAGCTTAGAGGTGGCAGAGACAATGAAATTTCACAGATGCTAAATAGGAGACAATGAAAACTTTTAGAGAGTTGCCATCATATTATATTATCTTCTTGCAGATAAGATAAATCAGTGTCCTAACAAACAGAGCAGGCAGAATAAAGACATGGCATGATCTGCAAGTCCAGCAGAACTCTAAAGTTTTCCAGTGGATCTCTATCAATTCTTTCAGGGTCCTCATAAACACCATGTGGGTCACTACCACAATTGTGAGATAAATGGTGCTGCTTCTCCCCCTTTATGTAAATTCTATCAGAATTTTAGATTTTTTTTTCTTCACCTTGCTTAAAAATAGTGGAGGAAGACCACAGCTGAAAGAATAAATCATAGGTGTAAACTAAAAGGTGTTTCTAATGACACTGACCTCTGCCAAGTGCCAGGGTGGTCCACACAGGGCAGATCTGATTGCCAGATTTGTGAGCAGCAATACCAGAACAGAAACAGCCAGAATTTTCTTCCCTTTCCTCGTGGCGACGGACAATATCCATTATCTCTCATCAGCTGGGATTTCCACCTCATAAATAAATCTCTTTCAGTTGCAAGGATCTATGACATTGGCAGTGATAGATTTTGTCTCACCTTTCTGTGGTGCCTCATAGTCATGACCTCCTGAGCCATTTATAAAACCATAGCTTGTTGGAGTGTGCTTTATACAATTGTGAGTGAGGATTTGGTATTTTGATGATGATTCTAGATCAAACATCTTTCACAAGACAGCCTGAGAGGAGCAGACTCACTCTTTGTTTGTCCAGTCAGATCCTGTGTTCACAGGAAAGGCATTCAATGATGACAAAATACTTTTCATCTTTCCTCTTCATCCTTCCTTATTGGCCAAGCTCCTGTGTCACCTTGTGTAATTTCATGAGCTCTTGAAGAAGAATCACAAGCAAGGAGTTTAAGATTCTCACATAAAAATCCATGCCACAACTGTGTCTGTCCTGCAAAGGTGTATCAAAACCATCTCTGCCATCTCACCAGCCTCCCAGCCCAGCTGTTCTGCTGGGATCCTTGTGGATTCCCAGGGCTGGCAGACGTGACTGAGCCAATCTTCCTTGTGTTCTACAGTTAAATATTTGAACCTGTCATAGATAGAATATGATAAGATCCAGAGCCTGTTCCAAATAAATGGTATGGATGAGATCACACCGGGGCAAGAAGGGGAGGATTTATTCTTGCAAATGGTTGTTGTTGCATGCCCCTTGTCCTCAGGGACAGGGAATGTCCCCTGCCCTTTCAGTTATCAACCAAAGTGAAGATAATATTGAACTCTGCTGTCCACGATCTTCCAGGAAGTCTAAGCTCACCCATTCCTCAAAACTCCCAGAGGATATTGGAAGTGCCTTCCTGCATGGATGTAGACTACTGTAGCTGTCCTCAAACTCTGGCTGTACTGCTGCCTCCCCTGGGAAGGAGGACGTGGGTGGCCTTTTGCTGTAGGAAGGAGAGTCAGGAGGACCAGTGCTTCTTACGAAACTGCAGCACTAATGTTCTTACAGAAGCTCTTCCTTGGCAATTCAGGGTTGATGCACACTGCTTGTATCTTCAGAACTGCAAAACTTCTAAATATCAGGACTAGAAGAGCAAATACAGAAAGAATTTCAATGGCAAGTGTGACCCAGAAGGGTATTTGCTTCTATGCTCATGAATTCTTACATGGCACCAAGGAGGATTTATCTTCAGTCTGAGCACCTGCAGAGCAATTGCTGGAAGATTTAGAAGACTTGAATAGTGCAGCATGAGTAGTCTGGGTGTCAATAGCCCAGTATTAATTGTGTTGTCACTTGCTACGCTTCGATTATTTGTGCAATAAAAAGAGATGTATCATGACCAAGGAGCCAGAACAGGGCAAAATGATGCTGGTTTAGTAACATCAGACTTACTGGTAATTAAGAAGAATACATCGGTGCTGCATGACTAAGGCAAGATATTAAGAGCACACTGTGGCTGCACTATTGTCAGACTGTATGCTGCTTTGTGTCAGCTTGTGAGCAAACTGTGCTCAGCTTCAGTATGACTTTGAAATGAGTTGCTGATGCCCTTTTGGGATCTTAAGAAAATAGTTTGACTTTGGAGGTATATCCCTATTTTTCAAAACAAAGTAAATAATAAATAATGATTTTTCATAAGATAGAAATGTCATCGAGTAGTCATAAGGAACAACAAAATCTGAGTTTGCAAGTGCTCTCAACTGCTTTCTAATAAAGAGGCACTATAACATGGTAGATTGATATCACTATGACAGAACCAGGTAATCAACCCAGAAATATCCACTTAGCATGATAATTTGCTCCTGAACTACTTCTAGCATATTTACTGGGTTTCTGGCAATACAGTTTTTTGGTATTCTGATGCAGCTGTTCGTACTTATGCTTCTTTCAAGCACTTCTTCTTTCCCCTCAAAAGTTTCTCATCTTTGGGGAGGTGAAGAGATTTGAACACATGCTTTCACTTTTCCACTTACCTTCTTCATCAGCTCTTTTGCAATTATGAAGGAAATGTCTGTCAAATGCTCAGGACACCACTAAAATTACTAAAGAAGCTTTATTTTTTTCTTTGACTTTAGACATATTAGAGGATTAAATAAAAGTTATGCATTAAAACCATTAATATATTTAAGGATTTATCATAACCTCTGCATAGGTTCATAAGGCCAGGTTTGCCTTTCAGATGACACTCAAAGAAATTCACCAGCTCCCAGCATGTTGAGGTAGTGAGGGCATTTACTTAAAATTTGTTCTTATGATGACTATGCCAAAGAAAGGAAAGAGAAATGATCTTCAGGTAATATCAGAATAAGTCATTTAACAGCATCTCCTAAAGTTTGTGTAGAAGAAGGTGATTTTAGCTCGCATAACATTTCTGAGGGAAATGGATGCTTAAGGAAAACAATCCAATGGGGAGGATTCTATTTTTCTGTGAACCAACATAGGATTGCCTTTCCCAAAAAAGCAATGAAACTGTTAAGGGGAGGTGTCTTTCCCATACCAGGGGCACAAAATAAGTTGGGTTCCCAAGCAAGTGTAGTAAGATTGTGTCTGACACCAGGAGGGTCCTTCATACCAGTATCTGCCTTATTGTCTACAAATGGGAAAATGTGCCATGTCTACACACTCCTGCAAAAGCAGCTCAGCAAGAAAATTCCCTTTCTTCCAAAGGACTTTGCTTTAAACAGATGAAGTACCAATTTAATTAATTTTTCTTTTGGAATAAAAATTATGGGTTTTCTGCTGAATTTTCCTTTTAATTTTGTTTAAATGTTGCGTGACCTACTTCAGTGGAAGTCTTTTTCTACTCACACTGTATTGGTTCATTCCTGTAGAAAATGTGCTTACTGGCTTGTCAAGAACATGTCATGGTTGTGTTGCCATTGTTTAAGTTCACTCATCATTTATTTCAGCTGACTTCCAGAAAGCACTTTTGACATAAATAATGTAGTGTCCACATGAGAGTTGTTCCCATGCAAAATGGGTGGCAGAAGACTTTGACCTTTGAGCAGCAGGCTAATCTGAGTGATACTCAATCAAAGTTACATATCCAGACAAAAAAAATAAAATAAAAAAAGAGTGCAAATGCATGCAAGGATGTATGAACCTAGGTCAGACTTGCAGGCAGAAGTGTGTAGTTCAGAGATGTAAGCAACTCAGGAGACAGGTGGTTTTAGTAAATTGCAAGACCTCTCACACTTTCTCAGTGGCAAACATAACATGACTACCAGTCTACCTTAGTCTTAAATATCAGATTTCATGAAAAAAGAAAACCTCTTCTCTGCAAATGTTATGTTCCTGTCCATCTCTATGCTCTAGTAGGTTGAACAGTTATTGCATGTTTTCCATGAAACCAGCTTGCAACCATTTTGAAAAATTAGGCAAATCAGAAACAAATAATAGAGTAATTTTCCAGTGATTGAAATTGTTGTCATAGAATTAAGGCATTAGCAGGATCCAACCATAATGATTTTGTAAACATATTGTCTTCACTGGACAGCTGATTTCACATTGCCTGCATGACTTTATTCATCAGCTCCATCTCTTGCTTATGGGGGTGAGCTTCCAAAAAAAACCCCTTTTCTTAAATCAGCATTATTCTTGCATTGCATTTCAAATCCCCTAATCAATATTCAGCCTTTGCCCTTTTTTTTACCCTGCCTTTTACCTTTCGGACAACTGTGTGTGTGTGTGCGTCAGCCTATTATAATTTTAACAATGTATCACAGTTGCAAATCTGATTCAGATCAATGGCTTGAAAGTGACAAACTCTAATGATCTAATCTCCTATTAAATATTCATGAAGGAAGCTTGTAGAATACACACTCCCCTCCTTCCTAATGGATGTAAAAGGACCAACTGCATTTTACTGATTGATCATGTGCATTTTCTTATTACAGAAGCATATTACAGAAACCTCTACATTGTGAAACTCTTATTTCAATCTGCACCATTTATTTACCACTGAAGAAAATAGCAACATCATTCCTTTGATTGATAGATAGATAGTTATGTCAGAAGTATATTTATGCTAAATATATCTGTTTTTATAGCAGCTTTTCAGGTAAAATCCTTTGTGGGATATAAGCCATATAGGATCCACAAGGATCCAGAGACATAAAGCTCTGGCAGCCATGAACTCTGAAGCTCGTGATAATTTCTAGGTAAACAAGCAAGGATATCATGTGCATATGGAAACAATGCAGGTCCCTACCACGCCAAAACGCTCCAGGAAATGCATAAACTTATAAGAAACTTCCAGTATTTGTTGATCTAAGTAAGGAAATGTATATAGTAAGACATGTACTTTTGCCCACATCATCTCTTCTCAAACAAACACATGGCCTTTAGATTTTAAGCTGGAAGAAAAAAATATGATTGCCAAGAAGCTCTGATAAATACTAGCAACCCTTCATGAAACACTCTTCAGAATATCAGAACCCCAGTCATGTCAGAAGGCTTCTGATTCTCTGAAAACACCGAGAAATTAAATTAAGTGAATAAGCATCTTCTGCTTTAATTTCCATGCCAATATTTTTACTTTGTTTTTAATTATCACTTTTTAAATGCTAGGGTGGGGAAGGATGTACCAAAAGCCACAACATTTACAAGCAAAAAAAGACCTTCCCACACTTTCCCAACTAACTGCCTGATAGAATAACTAAATTTGAGTCTTAGGCTGACTCAGCACTCAAAATGGGCCTGATTCGGAAGTTGTTATGCAAGTGATGATCTCTGCTGAGATCAATGAAAGTATTGCCTGTGCACATCCTCTGAGATCAGGGCTCATCTATGACTCAGAGTCATTCTCACTCCCCCCTTTCTTCCCTTATCTCAAAAGATCCTAAATTTGTTCCAGTCATAATGTCATTAGATTTAATCTATTTTGGTACAAGCAAACAAAATTTAGCAGTTTTCCATGTATATTTCTGTGCTGTCCTGACTAGAAAGGTTTTACTGCAGCAACCCTTATATTTCCTCTTTCATATTTAATTCATAAGACATAACAGCACAAAAGGGTCGCTCCTGCATTCCAGCCAAAGGATGGTTTCTAACAAAGTGATATAAAAGTGTGTCCTTTTCTTTCCTGCAACATGCCAGGTAGATGAATTGTGACTCCCAGTGAAAACAGAGAAGGCATCTGGAGTGTTTTGCAGATCGTGGTTTGACTCTTGGCTCTTTTTGATTTGCAAAGGTCAGACAGTTTAAGAGTATGAACCACAGACGGTGAGACTTCACGGGAAGGAATTTGTCTCAATATATGCAGGTTGAATCTTCTCTCTGGACATGCTGGTGTTGAGCAAGAAGCTGGTGTTTTATAATCTAATAACAATGATATGCAATGATTTTATGAATAGCGGATGCAATCTAGTCAGGGAAGTGACGTTACTGAATAAGAAGTTAATAGTCTATTCAGCAAAAGTAGGGACTAGCTAAATAAACAAAACAAAAAAAAAAAAGTGAGGATGACTCCTTTCACCTTGGCAATAGCATAAATGCCATGAAAAAAATAAACAGGAAGGGAAAGAGCACTTGCATCAGAACATCTCCTTCCAAGCTGTGACACAGATGTTTGGCCACTGCAGAGAACAGTGTCACTAAGCAGCTCAGGAGTGATTCGCACTCCTGAAGGGGAAGGAAGGTTATAAAAGGGTCCTGCACAGCGGAAAAACCTTTTCCTTGACACCAGACAAGACAGAAATGACTGGTGAGTATGAGACTGCTGCCTGCATCCCAGCTGCTGTGCAAGTGCTTTAGGACTCTGTGAACATGCAGGATCACCATATGGAAGACAGACAGACGCTATGCAGCCTACACATAGCTACAGACAGTTCACTGAATCCTTCTTTTTCTTAAAGGCTTTTGCTCTCAATAAATTATGCTTTACTTGTAGCAGACTGTTTGTTCACACAGGGTCTGTGAACACCCGTGTTACCCCATGTCTCCTGTTTATTTTCAAGCTGTTGTGGTATGGGTAGAGTTACATGGAGCTGAGTGAAGGCTAGGGAGCCTGCATGAAAACACAGGTAGGTTTGGAGGCTGGTAGCACTCTGTAGGGTCCCTGTTCCTGAAAATACCTTTCTACCTTTAGCTCCAGTATGGACAGTATGTTATATGCATAGGCTGAACACCACTGCACTCACTAAGCCCCAGAGACAGCCCCTAGGCCAGTTCAAAGGGCATTATCAGTTCCCTGCTGAGGAAGAGGTCAATTTGATGAAAGAGACTATTGGAGGTGTTACAGACCCTTTTTGAGTCAACTTGCTATGGGGTCTCTAGCCAGGCGCAAGTTAGGTGAGGATATATGCAATTTGAAAGTAGAAACAAATTACCTGGCGGTTGACTCACACAAAAGACAGCCAGGTTTCACCAGTCCATTGAGCTAAGCTTTCGTGTGGTCCCCATCCCTGACAATGCACTGGAGTCTTTGTCAGACAGGCAGGAGGGGAAGGGCAGCTGCTACAGCCTCCACAGACAATCAGCATTGGGGAGTGCTGTGGTTTAACCCCACCCAGCGACTCAGCAACACTCAGCTACTCAGTCTCTACCTTGCCAACAGCATCAGGAAAGTGGTGAGGATTTCCTTATTTTCTTTTCTTGTATACACAGCTTTTACTTTCCCTATTCAACTGTCTTTATCTGAACCCAGGGCTTTTTCACATCCTTTTATTTTTTAAATTTTTTTTTAATCTCTCACCATTTCCCATGGTCAGGCCAGTGTTCAGCCATGCCCAGGAAGGTTTGGCTCCATCATGTGTAACAGTGACTTGGGAAAGCAAATGTCATAATTTCGAGTGTCTCCCCCTTTTGTCCTCTTCCTCCAGTTCTATATGCTAAGGCTGATCCCATATAGTCTGGGATATTTCTTTGGTCGGTTTGGGTCAGCTGTCTCGGATGAGTCCTCTTCCAGCTTCCTGTGCCCCCCAGCCTCTGCCAGCACAGAGTACAAGAAGCAGACAAGGTCTGGATGCTTTGCAAACACTGCTCGGGATTAACTAAAGCATCTCTGTATTATCAACTCTGTTCAGCACAAGTCCAAATCATAGCCTCATACCAACCACTGACAAGGGAATTAACTATCCCAGGAAAAACCAGCACTCTGAGTTAGCATCTTCATCCCCTGTGTTAATATAGATAGTACCAGCAGTTTGGCCAACCTGATGATTTCCTCTTTTTTTTTCTCTTTAGGGTTTCACACTTTTTCACATAAATCCTATCCCTTCTGGATCTTTGAGCTGCTAACAATCCCAAAACAAAATTCTGATTTTTACCTTCCTTTAATCCATAGTGACTTTGTCATAGGTCTTCCTGGATGCCCTTACTCAGCAGTCTGGGAGAAGGTTGCACACTTGTGCTGTGTCACAGCTGGGTCCTGGACACTTGATCATGAGGGAACTAAAACCTTTGGGGCAGCAAAAGGCTTTGCAGCCTGACGTGTCAGGGGATGCAGACCTGGAACAGGCAAAGGGTTACTCTGTGAGAGTGGCAGCATTCCCTGTGGCTTTGGAGGAACAGTCACTAGTGAACAACAGCTCTGCATCCTGTCTGGGCAGGGATGTGTCTGCACCACGGGCAATCTATTAATACCTGAAGCATTCCCTGTGATGAATTACACAGCTGGTGCGTGGGAGGGCATGTACAAGTTAGCATTCTTGCTAAGGTGTCATTTCCAAGGTGCTCCTGCCTGCAGGCTTCCAGTCTACAGCTAAATCTCAGGGATAATGAGGAAGTGAGGAAAGCAGAACGGAAAGTCAGTGGCCACAGAACTCATCCCTGAACAACCTCGGATTTTTATGATGTCACTAGTATTTTGAGAGGTATTTGATATTATTATAATTTGTATTTCTTTTAGAACATAAGTTTCTGATGTCACTGAATCATCATTTCAAGAGTCACATCAGCCTTCAGTATTGTCAAATAGGTAAAAATAGCATAAAGCTTTGCATGAGCCTTTCCCACAGCTCTAGCACTGAAATGTCTTCTCTAAAATTCCCAGGATTTGAAGAACATATAAGATTTTGTGTATCAGTTTCAATAATCTCCCCACCTTTAACTTGCCAGAGTCATTCCTGAGATCACCAAAATGGACCTAAAAAAGAACCCCTTCAGTAAAATAAGCAGTGGAGACTGTGATAATGAGTCACAAATAGGCTGGATGACTTAGTGAGGACTTGTCAAAACTCCTTACTCGAAGAAAAAGATACATTTCCTAATACTTTAAATATATGAAATATTCCAGGGCTTCTTATGTGAGTGGAAACTCCTGGACAAGTCTTGGGCTGCATAGACACCAATCTTATCTTTACCTATGCACAGACAAGAGCATATCATTATATATTTAATGGTATATTGCTAAATCCCACGTACTTAACCAGGCCATTACAGATGAAATGGCAAAACTTTTCCATTGGCTTTCAATATGAATACAGTTGTTTCACCCTAAATCTGCTTGCATTAGTGAAAAGTTATTCCCATTTTGGCACTAGGAGTAAGCCACTTCAGAATACCTTGCTCTGCTTTCTCACTTGAAGAAAAATCATTTCTAATACACAAGCATACAGAATTATGTGTGAAATGAGCTCAAAATCCAAAATTTTGCTCATTTACCTATTTCATGCAGAACCAAGGCAAGAGTATTCTTCATCCAGCTCAAATTAGAAATATTTTGGGTTATCACTTTGTAGTAACTAGATAGTGAGAACGTATTTGACAGGCCAGATAAAGTGAAAAATAACTATATTTATCTGCTTACATTACAAGTCCTTTTATGTGCTAAGGGATTTTTACTAAAAAAATGCCGGCCCCGGAGCATGTAAGACAATTCTAAAAATTGACATAGTAATTGGAAAATCATTTCAAATTTAAAAAAAGAAAAAAGTTACACTTTTTGCCTGCAGGAATTTTTACCTGTGTTAAGACACCTATTTCTAGAATCTCAAAATAGAAGACAGTGTTGAACATCCAGAACCATAACAAAACCAAAAGGTCCAGCTGAGCTTCCTTGGTCTGTCAGACTGGAATGAGTGAGGAGCCCCAAGGCTGTAAGCAAAGGTGTGAGGGGAGCCTCCAGCATCACTTTGGTCCACAGATGCTCCCAGGCTCCAAAAACTTCACCCTGACTCATAGCTGGGCAACTGGAGAACTGTCATGATTTGATTTTGATTTGAGACTTTCCTTGGCCCTTTGTAAGGTTTCTAAGCTTCCCCATATCCCCGTTAAAAGAAAATTATGTCTTTTTACTCAAAAGACTATTTTTAGGAGAAGATTTTTTTGAACTGATATAAATATACATCTATGTGGCTCTGTTGAAGACTGTGAACCCAGTGGTTTATATGAGCTAATAAAATTCCTTCAATATGAGAAATGTGCTCATAATAAACAAAAGAGAATAAGCTCAATTATATGGCTATAACATATTGAAATACTTCCTTGCATGGCTTTACTTAAACCTGGTGGAAGTTATGATGACTGGAGAAAGCTATAAAACTGTATGTTAAAATGTAAATGTAGACTTGAACCAGCTAGTGAGAGTACCATTGTCCAGCTAGTTTCTGTAAGATATTGTTGGGCATCAGGAATGAGTTAAAAGGGCAGCAACACCCATGTAACTTATTTCTCCTTCTGACCGTTTCTCATAAATTGGTTAAGGGAATTACTGACTGAGAAAACAATGTAAATATTTATTTGTGTTAAAATTGTTTAACTTCCATTTAAAAAATCATTTGTATTCTAGGAGTCATCCAGACAAGTGAAGCAAAAACCAGAAAAGCATTTAAGTGACCACCAAACCAGTACAAACAACAAATGAGGAACAGCAAATAGTCAAAGTAGTAATGTGTCTCTAATCTTAGGGAGCAATTTGAAAGCTGGAAACAACCCAGATAAATCATTTTTTTAAATAACCTAAAGTAGGAATCTGATTTAAATGTAATGAAATGTAGGCATATGCAGCCAGTGAAAACAGAAGATAATTCTGCATACAAAGTGTTCACTGCAAAGCCTGGGACCTAGTCTATTTATTAAGATTTACATCATTTTAGTGACAGTATCATTATTACAGGAATTGTTCTGAGAGTTAGACATTGAAATAATCGCCAGCAAGATGGCCTGCTGGCAAAGACAATATCCAAAACAGTCGAAGCAGCCATAGACACTCGCAAGAGATTTTGATTAATCGTCTGAAGTAGGGGGAACCCTTAATAACTAGCTGACTTTGATATGTTTGTTTCCTTTAATCCCACTGCCTTTGTTTGACACGGGTACAAGTCATGCAATGAGAAGCTGTGTTCCACTAAGGAATTTGTGCCCAATGACATTGGGCTCATTTATCAAGCCAGAGTCAACAGGCCATGCATGCTCTTTCAATCATCTTTATCATCCTAAGAGTTAAGGCAGAGCAGAGTAACTGGTATTTGACTTTAAGAGTGCTTGGAGGTTTTCAAAGTAACTTGTAAATAAAGATTACGAGGGAATATATGCTTTAAATCCCATATATTTAAAAACCAATAGGTATGTGGGACCTCACAGAGCTCTTTCTTTAAAAAAGAGATATAATTTACTTTTATTCATTATTTTTTAGGTATTTGTGATCAATAGTTCAACAAATTACATTTCTTTTTTTCAGACACATTTGGAGAAGGACTGTAGGAGAGAAAATGATTTTTTTTAATTAAAATGACATTGAAATTTCACCCATATAGTTTTCCACTAGATGGTTAAATGAATAACACATCTGTTGTCTTTCAGGATTAGGAAAACTGAAATCCATTTTTATATGGAAAGGTCTCATGTTATTTTACTTTGCACACAGGGATTCATCTTGTTGTTCCAAAGACTAAAATGCTTGTTCTTCCAAGTCAAATCTTCTGTTGAGCTGTAAGAGGGCAGAATCAGAGCCTAGAATTATGAATCTTTGTGAAATCTTTGGGATTTATCATGCAAATTATTAATCCCAGTGATTAGTCTTGTCCTCAGTAAATAGTAAACATTTAAAAAAATCTTTCTGAATTGTCTATAAAAGAATATAAGGAAGAAAAGACAGTTTAATCTAAATTTTTGCAGATTATTTGCTCTTTTTATATCATTACATCTCCAGAATGCAATCAAGCATACAGAATAAGCCAACAGAAAAGTTAAATGCTTAGTTTCTAGGATTCTGGGAGATTTAATAGGATAACCTAGATATTTTAAGCTAATTATTTTTACTATTTTATTTTACCACACTGTTAAAGACTCTCCTAATTCTTCATGTATTAGTCTGAAAGAATGCCTAATATCCTGTTACACTATTTTTAGTGACAAGAATCAATATCACAATGTAGATGAAAGAAAAAGCTATAAAATTTAAATTAACTTCTGTCCTCTTTGCCACATTGATCAATTGCCTTTATGTTTTCAAATGCAACACTCCTGTTATTGAGTTTACAATTCAGACACTCCCTATTTTTCCTAAATATATTAAAAAGCTATTTAAATAGGAATTTCATGACTCAGTAGCTGCTGATGAGTACACAAGCAACCGATGTTCATAAAGAATTGGAGAGAAAGGCAAGGAAAGTTGCAACAAGGAAAGATGCTACATATATGCTGAGGTCCTTTACATTGCTGTCAATCAATAGAAGAAGCATTGATTTAAAAATATTAAGACTTTGGTATTCAAAGAATTCCCCAAACATGTAATACTACTGATAAGTTTCATGACTGGCAGATACTGACAATCTATTCATTTTCCTGTGCAATTCTTTGGTTCTCAAGAGATAAGAATCTATAAAATGAAACCAAAATTTTATTTATGAAGGTGAAAATGCTATGTTAACTATGAAATAGCTTGCAACAAGAGTGATAGAAAATTCCCAACAGAAAGCTGTATCATACTATTAATTTAAAGTTTTGGGTTTTTTCTAGACAAAGGTAAAGTAAAACTGAACATGAGTAGGAAAAAAGGCCACATAAACATGGAGCAGAATAAAATAGAAATCTCAAGATTGAGTCTGACAGGTTCTTTTAAGAACCTGGATGTGATGAGACTGAGTGCAATTGTAGCTCAGAAAATGAATGATCCCCTGAAATGTGTATGCCTATTGTCAGAACAAAAATAGTTAATTTGGGTTCTAGCTCTCACTGCTTTGGAGGAGGTAAGGAAAAATAACCAGGCTCAAAAATAATAAATTGCTATTGCTGACAGAGAAAGATTATTTAGACGTAAAGGCCCTTAGGGAGAAAATTAGGAGAGAAGGTGTTTCAAAAAAATAAATTAGAAAAAATCACAAAGGTGATTATTAGATCTGAAATATATCACCTTAGAATGCACAAGATGGGCTGTGAATTTTTTGAATCACAGACTAAAGAAGGACATGCTGGTTTATTCTGAATCTCACTTTACAAAAAATACTAATTCTAGGAGAGAGAAAGGTTTCAGGCTTGACACAGTCTTTGATAAAATAACAATAATTTTAGTTGCAGCAAGCTCTCAGCTGATTTCTGAGGTGTGTTTGTGCCCAAGATTCAGTAGGGAAGAAATTGGTGAGTTGGATATTCACAGATGAGGGAAGATCACAGCCTGATGCTTCTGTCAAACAAAATATCGGTCCCAGGTTCTCTTTCAGTGCTTACAGGCACAGTTTACAAACTAGAGCTTTTGTTTGGATGGTGGCTATGCCTCTTGCTTAAAACCACAGCAATAAAGGTCAGCCCAATGAAATTTAATTCAGAACAAGTCATAGAGCATTTTGCACAGAAAATTCCAAGCAAAATAAAAATCAAGCAATAGGATTTTAAAGGTCAGTGTGTGGAAACACACAGTTTTTAGGGTATAACTAGTTATGCCCAGCTGCACAGATCTAAGTCCTGTGTTTTCAGAAAACTTTATGATTGAGGGCAACGTTGCATTACATGCTTTACCACAACAATGATGATTTTGCAGTCAGTGTGAAAAGAGCCACAAAAAGTTTTCCCTACAGACACCTGTATTTAGCACTGTCACATCACTTTGAACACATTTTGACTTTGCATCCCTAGCCCAGCTAATACAGATTTCTGCTTTTCACTTCTGCTTGTGCCTAGAAAATAAGCATGATCAATACCATCAAATCACACATAAATACAATTGTTTACAAATTGCTTCAGAGGTGATTTCCTGGATGACAGCTTCCTAAGTGGTGCACTTCTTCTCTGACCCTTCAAAACCTAAAAAGAAATTGCAATGTGTGAAACCACCAACACAAGCTTCCACTCTGACAGGAAATAATACTCTGACGTGTATCTGGCACAGAGACTGGATGAACTCTAATGTGTGCAACTGCAAAGGTAGCTCACAAGGCAGATTTGTGCCTTGCTTTGTAATATTGCTTTGTAATATTGCTTTTTCACTAGCTTCACCCTGAGTGTCAGAAGAGGAGTAAAGTAGTTCAGCAATGTGATCCTGGATGTCCCAATGACCCTGGTTCACTTTCCCCATTTAGGGACTCGTGTCTTCTCTCTCTGAGAGATTGTTTTGTGAAATAAAGCATATTCTGGTCTTGAATGTTATATGGAGCATATAAATGTTGGCTCGCTTCAGTCCTCATCATGCTATACATCCATTTTTGTCATTGGAAACAGCTAAACCACCATGACTGTGTGGGATATGTATACAAAGCAGTGTTAGCTCAAATTTATACTTAGGACTTTGTCCGACCAGTCCCTCTTTTAGCTCATCAGGAAGCAGCTCCCACAGGCCTTGGTGGCAGTCCCCCCACAGCACTTCAGGGAGTTTCTTCCTTCATCACCCCTGGGACAGGGGCTGCCCTCACTTGCATGACCACTGAGCTGGCCCTGAATCCAGCTGTCTGAGGGTATGGGTGGGATGCTCTCCAGCCCCTTGGAGTGGTTTGAAGGTCCCTTGCAAGGGAAAGCATCCAGAACAGAAGGTCTAGCTCCTCAGGAGAGATGCGGGAGGAACTATTGATCTCAGACAGGATGTGTGATGGAGAGAGAGCAGCAATCATTATTGGGAAGCCGTGCAAAGGACAGAGATCTTCTCCACAGCTGTGCAGAACAGCTCTGCTGGCTGCCTGAAGCACAGCAGGAAGGACTCCAAGCACCACAGCCTCAGGGAATGTGTGGAGAGCAGGGAGGCAGGGCAGGGGGACACGGAGGTCCCCAGACACCACAGCTTCCTGCAGCACAGGCGTCTGCCACAGCTGTGTTTACTGTGCCCAAAATACTTCAAGCATTAAAGGAAATAAATAATGTCCCGGCAGCCAAGCCAAACAAGCTAACCTTGAACAGATCACTGTATTTCACTGACAACATGGTCATGTCCACTGCATTCAGACTACCGCTGTACTTCCACTCTTTTGGGTTACTTTACATTTCTGAGTAGTACTGTAGCAAATTAAAGAACACATACGTGTTTCTCAACTCTTTTTTTATAACTCAGTCTTTACACATTGAAAAAGACCATTTCACTGGATGTTCCTTGAAAATATATCAACATGCCATCATCCATACAGTTCCACCGATTTAATTTTTGAAGATCTGGTCCCTTTTATTTTCCTTACAAAATAAAAATTTTCATGAGGCTCCAGGAGTCTTGCAAATTTTCCAAGTTCTTGTGAACCTCAAAGAACTTTAAACTCCTCTGGATTTCCTAACTTACTAATGTTTGTTTCGGATGTGATGAAAAATCATTGCTATTTTGTTTGGCTTTTGCAAGCCTAGTTTTGTTCAAAATTAAAAAAAAAATGGAAAATATCCAGAGACTGAATTGTTGTTTGAGAATTTAATATAAACTGGATTAGTTATGAGACTAATAAATATATGTATTCTGTGGCTGTATTGAATTTTAAGTAGATGATTCTAGTCCCCTGAGAATAATTATGAAAATACAGAATTATTCGTTAAGATTTATGTCAAGGTTGGAGAGGTTTAGGGTTAAAATGAATTTAGAGATTGATTATGCCAGCCATCACTGCTATGAAATTTTAATCTTAATGGCAGTGCCATTGAGTCTCTTTCAACTCTCTTCCACTGTTTCCAGTGCTTTGTGCTTTTATTGTATTCCACCCTTACAAAGCATCACAGAACTGTAGCAGGAGCTGACATAGTATTTCAGAAACAGCAAATTTTAGAATCAGACAAGCATTCAGAAATTCACTAGAACTAAATAGAATCAAGGCTTTATCTATAATTAAAATACAGACTGAAACACAGAATATAATGAGATATAACGCTTGACAGTGTATGAATATGCCAATAATTGTTCACGCTTTAAGGAAAATTTTCACCCTGAGTTTTTTTTTGAGGAAATAGTCTGGTATGTGGGAGAGAAACAGAATAAAGAAAACTTGAGCTTCTTCTCTTTACTTCAACAGTGAACTTGCCTCACAGGAGACACAAGTGTGAAGTACTTTCACCCCCTTGGATTTATGGAGTTTGAGCTGTATTGTTTCCACCTGCACATGCTCTCTAGGTGATACTCATGCCATGCAATATCCTGAGCCTGTCACTGGAGATTCAGTACGCTTTGTGTAACAGATCACCATCACTGTCCCATTCAAAACTGAGTGCAGCTCTTGTCCTCAAAGCATCATAGAGATGCTCCACACTAAATAATAGCTTTTAAACATTCTGCTCGGGTTAATGTTGAGGCTTGTGCTTAGCTGTCACATGAAGTTCCCTTCTCAAGGTAAACTGACAAGTGACATTCTCTAAGTTTTCCTCTGATAATAAGTACACACATATGGAGGAAGTATTTGAAATAAATGGTCCTAGCCTGTAAGAGCTACTCAGAAATAGCAAGTGTGGTGAAATCTGCTACATTCAGAGTCCAAATGACACACCTGTGCACACTGCATCACATGAGGAGCCCTGAGGGGGTGTTTCTCTTTTTCATAAGGATTATAATTTTCTCCAGCTCACCATGGAAGTGGACAGAATATTCAACTGCTCTACAGTTTGCACACTGCATCCTGTATTTTGATGCCGTTTGGCTCTTACAATTGTAGAGCTCACAGTTCACCATAAAATCTACACTTTAAGACAGAAAACAATGGAATGTCTCCTCTCTTTCAGGAGCAATCCAAGGTAATATCCTCAACTGCCTCCACTGGACAATGCACTGGATCACTGTATGCATGCATTCAGTTCCCTGTGTAATTAATGTGTTTACATGCACAGAGAATTCAAGGAAAATGTAAAGGAAAAATGAAATGTGTGGCGTAAGATCACCCTGTAACAAAAAGAAAAGAAAGGCCAGGAATCTTCTGGTCACATTTTACTGCAATAAAAGAAGCACACTCCTGAGATCATGAGAAAGAGAGATTAGAGTTCAGAGTGCTCACAAGCACAGTTAAGCCCTTGATGTTTTCCCTTGGTTCAGATTCCAGCATTATCAGTTATAAAATAGACATGAGTTGGAAGAGAATAGACATCCAGAGTTCAATAAAAGCACACCTTGAAATACCGTATGCAGTTTATTTCTTTAAGCCAAGCAGTGGTGTGAAGAAAATTAAAGTAACTACCTTTTAAATCTTTAATTATGACAATAAAAATGAAAGCACTGAAGCAAAAGAAAGCTTAAGATAAGCTTAAACTCACTGTAAAGAACAGTTGAGCTAATTTAAACCTGATAAGGAAAGCTAAAGTTCATCTAGAGCAAAATGCAGCAGGGAATATGAAGGGCATCAGGGAAAGTGTCTACACCAGCAAAAGGAAGACTATAGAAAAAGTGAGTTAGCTACTGATGTCATTGGGAGGCCTTTCCCTGCTGTCTTGGAAAGGTCGTGGTGATCAAGGCAAGTTCCTGAGGATCAGAACTAAACAACATAATTCCTTTTTTCAAGGGCAAAGAGAAAGACCAAGGACCTACAGGTTGCTTGGCTTTACCTCAACATTTGAGAAAGCAGTAAACCAAATCATACTGAAAGCCATTTCCAAACATGACAAAGACAAGAAGGCTTTTGAAATAAGCAGCACAGATTTGTAAAGGGGAGATCACACCTTACCAACCTCATATTCTTTTGTGAGAAGGTGATTGACATGGTAGATGAAGGGGGAGCAGGGGATGTTTTTTGTCTTGAAGTATTAGCTGGAGGCTTGTCACTAGTGGTGCATCCCAGGGCTCAATAGATGTGCACTGATAAATAACCAGGCTCAAGTCACCACATATATATATGTAGATATAAATATAGGCTCATACTTACAGCAGTGTAAGAAAATCCTCATGTGGCTTTATTCATAGCACTGCTCAGCCTTGCTCAAGATTTCCCAGAAAAAAGAGCCACAGAAAACTGACAGACTGCAACCAAAGGAAACTGGGCCCAGGAGGATGCCAGTATGAATTTTCTGTAGGGTAAAGCCACTGACCGGTCAGCTAAAGTGTAAATGAAGATGAAGCTGAATAATTATTTTTGCTAAAGATATGAAACATTATTTAAATTACTTATCTTCATCTTAAGATTAAAATCTTTAAATAAAAAAAGGACACTTCTGAATCTGTAACACACCTTGAGGGGAAATATTGCTTGAATTCTGCCAAGTCATTGACCCATGATTTTATTTAAGAAAACTTTGATTGATCTATGTTTGTGTAACTAACAGACTCTGATATGTACACAATTTCAAAGCTAAGAACATTTCAAAGGATGGCTGGAGGGGACAAATCCTACATTTCCTTTTACTACAGCTTTTCCCCTCTCCCCCCTGCAACTGCATTATTTCCTTTACTGTTAATGAAAGCAGCTGCGTGCTCCAGAGAATACAGCCATGAAAGCTTATCAAAGCCTCATGGAAAAGTTTCTCTTTTGCCAATGTCATAATTGATGAGAGGAAGAAAGGCTTTCCCCATTTTTTAAATTCTGATATCATCAGAGACACTTGCACATAACCAAATCTCACTTTCTTGAGATGTTATCTGCTCCTATTGTTAGTACATGATACCCACAATGCTTTCTCTGTGACCTCCAACTCATGGCTACAGTCAGAGCTCATAGCTACAGCTAAGTTATTTTAATGTTAACAGGAAATAGTTAACTCCCTGAAGGAAAAAGGCCCCTGGCAGGGTTCTAACTTCACAAACAATATATATTTTCTTTTTATATATATATATATATATATATATATATATATATATATATATATATATATATATATATATTATATATATATATTATATATATATATATATTATATATATATATATTATATATATATGGTTTTCAATTACTGGTATAATGTTGGTAACCTCGTTGAAAAGGTGACCTCATTGGGACTTGACAAGTCCCACAGGTAAGCTTCATCAGTATTTTTACATTTTTAATACAGCTTGATGATTTTGACTGATTTATATGCTATGGAGTTGCTGGTAGCTATTTTTAAACTGTTGTGGTTTTTATGTATTAGTTTGTTTACTAAGATGCTTATTGCTTTACACTTCTAGAGAAGTGCATTGAAGATTTACACTACGCACCATCTCATATTATAAAACCCCATATTCTTTAAGAAACTGATCCTATGACCAACATTCCTTTCATTATTAAATTTTCATCTGGTTTTCAACATATTTGAACCCTCTTCTTCCTCCTTATATTCCATCTCCATGATTATTTTCCATATTCTTATGTCATCTGAACTGCAGCAATGACCTCCTTCCTTTGCATCTTAATAGAGAAATAAATGCAAAGGATAAAAAGGCAGTTTTGAGGCCTGGCCTAGCAAAAACAATTTAATCAATGTCATGAAT
This sequence comes from Sturnus vulgaris, assembly GCF_052056855.1. Classification (NCBI taxonomy): domain Eukaryota; kingdom Metazoa; phylum Chordata; class Aves; order Passeriformes; family Sturnidae; genus Sturnus; species Sturnus vulgaris. Next base: position 108,396,108 of record NC_142243.1, on the reverse strand, counting down.
TAGCATTTTCTAGTTGCTAGGAAATGCCACCTTGGAACATCTGACAGGCAGATGCACTTAGGCTTGCACTCCACGACAAGAGAGGTTAATTTGATTCCAACCACTTGCATTGGGAATCTATTTGTATTCCTGTGGCCAGCAACAGCAACAAGACTTTTTTCATAGCACTTTTTCTCAGATGTAGGGCTTTATTTTCATGAATGGTCTATTAAATACATGTATTACTTAGTATCCAAAATGCACGGCTACCATCATTAAAATTAAGAGAGAGGAACCCTCAGATTATATCACCATTTGTCAAAGAGAATAATCTCTCTGCCCCTACAAGTACTGTTCAGCTTTCCTTGGTGTTTACTTAAAATAAAATGTTTAAAATGCCTTAAAAATAATCACCAGACTGGTTAGGGTGAATTTCCCTGTAAACTTTCATTTATAATTGTTGGTCTATTAAAAAAACTGCTTTGGAATATATCTTTCCATTTATTAGAGTATTAAAGAAAATGAAATTTGAGGCTTTTGAAAAATGAAACCTTGTTTAGGGCTATCTAATGAATTTACCTGAGGCAGTAGAACTTCCCAAGAAATTATTAATCTTATTTTTAAAAAACGAGTCTAGATGTTATTAAATCAAGAACTGATGTAATAAAGTCACTTGCTATATTTTGTCTAGTGGAAAACTGTATATAACCTGTGTGAGAAATATTCTAAGAGTTTGCTAGATGTGTGCTGAATATGTTTGCTGAAATCCATACAAATTCCAATACTTTCCTAAACAAAACAATCTAGTCACTCAGGATTTAAATGCATGAAGTAAATTGTTCAGAATTCAAGCTAACAAGCTGGTTAGAAAAAATAGTGTATTTCAGACCTAAAGGTTGAAATGTGGATGCACAAATATCAGATGGAAACCTTTTAGGGCAAAGATTTATTAGTGGGATGATTGGATTTTGTCTTTGTACATCTCTGCTTGAAACTAACCTTCTTTTACAAATGAGGGGTGACCTATAAATAATGTCCTTTGGCTGCATTTTTATGTTCTTTTCATGGCTTAATTATACCAGTTGTCCTTTACCAATTACTCATCAGTACCAAAACATTGCTTTCCCATAAACGTGAAGTGCAGTGTCACAAGTGTGACTTTGGAAAATAAAAAACCTCAAACTTCAGCTATCTTTTTCCAGTGAATTAAAACTCAGAAGTAAGCAGGATTCAGTCCTGCTGTAGGTATTCAACACCTTTGACTGTTGACTTTAATAAATGGCAGCTTTGACCATTAGTTGATTGAGGGGGAAATAAAAAGTGTTGTTCCATTGCAAGAAAAGAAATAGAGAGTGAGACAAGACAAGGGGAGAGAGGAAGGGATAGAGTGAAAAAGAAAGCAGCTGTAATGGATTCCTGGTGGCATCTATAGTAACCTTCTACTGAGAGCAGGGCCAGCTGCAAATCCAGGTTGTTCATGGTCTAGTCCTGCTGAGTTTTGACTACCTATCTCCAGCACAATGGAACTCACAGCATGGCACCTGTCACAGTGCTCAAAGCTCTGAACCACCCCCAGAGAGAAGCTCCCCAGATGGGGAGACAATATTCAGGATGAATGTGGATTTCTTCAAATATCCCATCCCATGCAGGCTCTTCAAGTGTCAGAGCAAAGACCAGTGCCCACTGCAGTCACTGAAGACTCATAAAAGTACACTCAAGTGCCAGGAACTGCCTTGGGAAAAGGTTAAAAATGAATTTACAGGTAATAAAGAATATGAATAGAATAAAGAAAGTTACAATTAAGGGGGAAATTACATTTCCAGAGTAAAATAGGAGTGGCAGGGTTTGTGCTAGTACATAAGAAGAGCATAGCCTCACCCAGCACCTGTTGATTCACCAGTAGAGGAACATGGAGCTCGTTTGCCTGTAATTTTCACACCATCACTAGTCTTGGGATTTATTTTAACTTAGAGGTTAATTTTAAAGCATCAGTTAGCCAGGATTCAAGTCCAAAATCCTATTAAACTACAAGGACATGATCTTCAAAGAATATAACCTGGTGGAATTCCACTGAGGCCAAAGAAGAGGGAAAGAACCAAAATCAAAAATTACCTGATGAAGACCATCAAAACCGCGTGTAAATTAATCTTTGCATATTCCATTAACAAAAATGACACAAGCTTAAAGAAAGGCTCTAGAAGAACATAACACTTTGAACCTAGTGGTCTGCCCCATTCAGAAAAGGTTTTCATACAGGGGACTATAAAGACTTTTTGAATCAGTTTGTTCTGTCCAGAATAGTTGCTCAACAGGGACAAAGAGTGTGTGATATGGATTGGTTTTGCCAGTCAGGGAAATTCACATTTTCTTCTTTTTGTATGACAATCTGATTACACCCAAGAAGCTTGGAAAAATATATTAATTTTTTTTTTTTTTAATTTTGCATATTTTCCCATGGAATGTTTGGCTGAATGAAATAACTCCGTGCTAGCTGTCAAACTAGAGAAATCTTTCTGAACCTATTAAGGCAGGTGCTGAAAAGGTATCCTGAATATCTATTTCAAATAATTAAAGCATTTCTTTAATACCTGCACGTTCTCTAGCATTCATCATTTACAGTTCCAATCTATTTCTCTGAAAAATTATTCCTAAAGTACTAGTATGCCATAAATCAACACTCTTAGCAGATGTCACAAAAGCCCAATGGTCATATTAAGCAAGAAGGGTGTTGCTAACACAAGAGGGGGCAGGTCAAATAATAACAGATAGTAATACCTTGATTTCCTGAAAGTCCTATAGCTGCTTGGAAAATCCAAATTTAATGTTAAATATAACTAATATTTTCTAATATTCAAAGCATAATTGGACCAGATTAAAAAGCCTAATCAGAAGAGCTGAAACAAAGACAAGTGTAAATAAAATGTACTTCCAAAGCAAAGTCTACAGAATGCAAATGGAGTGCCTACGCCTGTAGCCTGGAAATAACCTGAGATGTGAGCAGCACAAGGCCTTTAATTCCTGCTGTATTTTCAGAATGGTTTTATGAGAACAAAGTTAGATGAAAAGTTAATTAACCTGGTGAGAGCAAAGTTTTTATACAATTCTGATAGTAGCAAAGAAGAGAATTTTATCAACCCACCAGTCAGGAAAAAATATCAAATTATATCCAGACACCGAAATGACAGGGTGAACACTGAGGCATTTACAAAACATCAGCTAGACATGGACCAGATACATGTGATACTCAAAGTTACATTGAGAAAAAGAAATCTGGAACGGGAAAAGCTCAAAGAGAAAGGCTGGAATGTAATGAGCTAAACTTTAAATGAGGCGATGAAAAAATATTTATTCTGGGTATGTGTGATGCGAGTCAGAGGTCAAGCAAAAGTTGAAATTTAAAGCTGAAGTTTGTCGTTGTTACAAGGAACTGAGTATCCACAAAGAGAAAGAAAACATGCCATAGAAAGAGTGAGCAAAAGGAAAAAAGCAAGCTACAGGAAGAGCAAGGGAGCAAGGAAGGAGCCATGTGCAGGTGAGGATACAAATTCCAGCAATGAAAAATTGATAGTAATGTTTACACTTTGTAAAGAGAAGCTACATAATGAAATAATATTTACTAAATCAAGAAGCAAGACCAAAACCTCATATTATTGATGCAAATAGTCTTGAAAAAATACAAGACCTGGAGAAAACTCATCAGTTGTTGTTTATCCTGGAAAAAAAAGCATACAACACAATAATATTTCAGTTCCTACTATGTAGTGTTTACTCTAAATTCAAGGGCTTTTCAGTTTCCCATGCACTGACAATGAGGAGGTGCACAAGAAGCCAGGAAGGGGCATAAATGGGACAGCTGACCTGAGCTAGTCAAAGTTATTCCATCCTACAGAAATCCCCGCTTGGTATATAAACTGGCGGGTTTATAACTTGGCTTGGACACCCCAGTTGCTGCTTGGGGAGAGGCTGGGGATCAATCAGCAGGTGAAATTGTATTGTGCACGACTTGTCTTTCTTGAGTTCTATTCCTCTCTCTCTCTCTCTTTTTGCTGTCTCCCTTTTCATTTCAAGTTTTATTATTGTTGTTGTTGCTATATTTTATTTCAACTACTAAGCTGCTCTAGTCTCACACCATCAGGGAGGCTCAGGGAGGTTCAGCAAGCAGCTGCATGGTACTCAGTTGCCATCTGGGATGAAACCATGACAGCCCTGTTTGGCACTCTGTGGGGCCTGACACTTTGAGACAATGACAAACCTGACTATAACATGCTAGAACAAATTTGTTATAGCCGTTCTTTATATTAGTTAATAGTCTCAGGTCACAATGTTGATTTATTTGTTCTCAAAGACAGTGTGCTTGCTCTTAAAATTACATTATGTAACAGCATCCTGTTGTGCTGTTTATAATCCATGAGAACTGGGCTATGGGTTATCATGTTGTACTTTGTAACACTGGCTTATGATGGAACTGCAGATTATAGAGCTAATCTAGTATTTGTACTCAGCATTGCCATCTTCTCTGTACTTCGAGAGCCATCTAACAGAAACTATTAATAATTATGTCTTTTACATTTTTACCTAAGAAAACATGTCTATTATATCATAATCTATGGGGAAGATATCTCCCTTCATCTTCCCCTTCTCACCCATGCTAGTTCCAATAGCTCATGAGAATTCTGAATATTCCTGTATTCCTTGCATATGCTTGGATGTACAAATCAACGTGTTCCTATTACTTTGTCCTCTGAATGTGTTCCAGGTCTTGCTTTTCAAGATTACCACATAGAGGTCTGCCCCAAGGTTGGATAGCTGTAAGTGGTAGGGCGTGAGGGATAGTATAGGCACATACATAGGACAGTGGACTCATCCAATGCTTTGGCGAGTCATCCCTGAACAAGTGCTGAATCCAGAAAAACTAGCAAAATATTTGGAATAAGTATTCTGTCTTTCTGGCAGTTCCAGAGTAACACAAATCATTGCAAGCTCCTGGGGCCCGGCCCATGCCTACCAAGCCCTGTTCAACTATTCAGTACCTGCAAGGGGAAAAACAGACCTCTGGATGTGGCCATAGAATGACAGGCATGGGAACTGCTCCAGCCTCTGTGACTGGCATTGTGGCTGAACTGGAGAAGCAATCCACGCTGGTATCTCTCACCCTTAGACACAAGAGGAAAGGGACACAAAAGTCAGCTCATTTAGTAAAGGAAGATGAAGCAAAGCCACCACAAGAGCAAGAGGAAGAGGCAGAACAAGAGGCAACCACTTGATCCATATCCCCAGTTGAGTTGCAGGAGAGGCAAAGAGGTTTCAGCTGCTACCCAGGTGAGCTGCTCTGATGCTGGGATAACAGGGCCAATAGTTTGGAATTAGAGGGTAGAGAAGCCAAGAAGCTGGGATACCCTTCTAGGCAAGGGAATATTGAAAAGAAAATTGTAAAAGGGACTCAAGTCCTCAGCCTCTGTAGGTGATTTCTGTTGAGTGTGAAGGAAAAATATCCCTTAAAAGAAGGTGTTGGAAGATAAAGAAGGTAAGTGGAGAGAGGTATGTAAGATTGAAGTCATCAGATACCAATGGATATGATCAATAAAATAATAGCTGTGTCTCCAACAGCTAGTAAAAAGGAAACACAAATTTTTTTAGACATTGTGGATTTTTGGAGAATGCACATTCCAAATCACAGTCTGATTGTAAGCCTTCTCTATCAAGTGACCTAGAATGATTTCAAATGGAGTCATGAGCGATGACAAGCCTTTGCACAAATCAAACAGGAGATAGCCTATGCAGTAACCCCCAGGGCATTTTGGATAGGGCAAGATCAAAAAATAATGTGGTCTACAGAGCAGCCAGAGTCCTACTTAAATGGTACTGCCTAAAGCCTCACACCAGGTGAGAGTAAAGATTGACGCCTGGTTTTTGGAATCGGGGGTAAAGATGCCCTTTGTGTTCCAACTGCAAAACTACTAGAAGCTTAAGAAAGAGTTTTAGCTGCTTCAGAAGTAATTGGAACAGAAGCACAGCTCCTCCTGGCACCCCAGCTGCCAGTGCTGGGCTGGATGTTCAAAGGAAGTGTCTCCTCTGCACATCGTGTAAGTGTGGCTGCATGGAGGGTTATGTACTGATCACAGGCTGAACAGGAGCTCTTAGTCATTCAGAAATCTTGAAAGTGATCATTCAGAATGTCACCAGAGGAGGAGGTGACACGTGTTTACTAATGGATCCTGCCATATTGTAGGAAAGTATCCATGGATTTGTATGGAAAATTCTGAAGGAGAAGGTGAGTCAAGACAGTTTGCAGAGATGAAAGCCATCTGGCTGGCTTTAATTACTGCTGAATGAAGAAAATGACCAATACTTAATCTCTACACTGACTCAGGGCTGATGTCAAGTGCCCTGTGGGGATGGTTGCAGTGATGGAGAAAGCAACCAGCAACATAGAGGTAAACCCATCTGGGCTGCCACACTGAGGCAAGATACTGCTGCCCAAGTGAAGAACCTGGCTGTGAAGGTACTTCATGTAGGTGCTCATGCACCCAAGAGTTGGGACACTGAAGAACATCCAAACAACCAGCAGGTGGATTAAGCTGCTGATATTGAAGTGGTTCAAGTGGATCTAGATTGGTAACACAGGTTTGAATTATTTATAGCTTGGTGGGCTCATTACACATTAAGGCCATCAGGAAAGAGATGGAACATGTAGGTGGACTCATGACCAAAGGGCAAACTTGATCGTGGATCACACTATCACCTAGGTTATTCAGGAAAGTGAAATATTTGGTGCAATTTAGCAAGCCAAGTGGTCGAAGCCTCTTTGGTGGAGAAGACACTGTCTGAAATATAAATATGGGGAGGAAATAGAAGCAGATGGGTCATATGTCAATCCCACAAATCCACCAAAGCCAGCTTACCACGTGCTTTCCATGAGGAAAACAATCACTGGATGACTGGAAACGCACACTGTGCCCAGTGCCACCTCCTGAAACAGTATCCTGGGCCTTGGAAAGCAAGTCATCCTAGAAAGAATTGAGTCAGTCAACAGGACTCACTTCTAAAACAACCTCACAGACAACTGGGCTAAGAAACAGGGCATTGAGTTTGTCACAATCCTTACCACGCACTAGCCTCCAGAAACATTTAACAATAATGTCAATGGTCTCTTAAGACTGCACTGAAAGCAAAGGCTGGTGGGGCATTCAGGCATGGAGATTTACATTTAGCAAAGGCCACCTGGCCAGTCAGTACTTCCATCCACCCTGAAACACCATGAACTGTCAGATCTGTGCACCTGTTCTTCCCTCTCATGAAAGATTTTAATTGCTTATAAAAATACCTTTTGTGACTTCTCCTGTTTTATTTGAGGAAATTGAAGCTTTTCTTTTTATTTCTGCCTAAGTTTGGCAGCTTATATTCCATGATCCATTCAATTTCCTTCACAGTCTTCTTTTGCAATTACTTTCCCTCGCTATGTAGAGTATAGATTAATTGCTTGTTTCTGTCTGATATAATACTTTTTCCCTGGATTACAATATCTATAGATTGTAAAATTAAGCACTATCAAACTAAATGGATCAAACTAGGTTTTGTGGTTGGGTGGGTTTTGTTCTTACAAGCAAGTTATTTTCTGGTTTGTTGCTAGTGAAGAGGTTAAATTCAAAATTGAAACTGCTTTTAGGATTCTTCTCAGTCATTAAAGAAAAGTCAAGATTCCTTCACATTTCAGTCACTGTACCAAGCCAACTGGCACAGTCATTTTTGGGAGCTGGGATGTTGTCTTTTCTCAGAGTGTGAGGTTGTAGCCTGCTACCCTTGAGCATGGAATTTTCCCATAAAAATAAAGTGTGATTCCTCCAACTCCATGGCCTTCCCCCTCCTTACATATCTGTGACAACCCTCTGATGCCTCCAGTCTGCCAGAAGCTGTCATTCACAGTGGTATCCTTCCAAAAAAAATGATAGTACAAGTCTCAAAAGTAATTGAGAGGTTAAGTTTTGCAAGTAAAACTGTGCAGTCCTGTGTCCACCTGTCACAAAGGAGGCTGAGGAATTTTTTGGGGGGAGAATTTTGTGTGGTTTGCTCCTCTGAGGGTTGAAAGTCAGAAAACCCAAATGTTGATGACATCACCTTGGCTTCTGATGCATTTTCTTGTTTCCCATGCAGACTTCCCCCAAGTTTATCAGTCCAGCCTGAGACAGAGCAAGGAGCTGCAGTGAGGCCAACATGAATCTAACTTAATTAGCTGCACTAAAACCACATCAAATCTGCCTTGCAGCCTTTGGCCTGAGCTCTGGAAAGCAAATAAGCAAAGAAAAGAGTGAAGGGAGAGACAACGTTTATCCTTAAAAATAGAACCCAGGAGGTTTCTCCCCACAAGAGCATCTTCCTCTAAGATGTGCTCCTTCCTCTGCCATTCCTCATTAGCACAGTTAGTAGGGGACAGAGTCCTGCTGGTAAAAGCAAGGGCTTCTGCTCAGTGGCCTAGAGGAGCCCACCAGGAGGTAAGGCATCAAAATCAATCCTCACTCAGACATAAAAAGCAGCAAAAAGTCCTGTCCTGTCAATATATGCTGTGGGAGGCCAGGCTTCCAGAGTTTAACTCCTGGGTTTTGTCATTTGTGTTTGCTCCTGAACATCTGAGATTTTAGAGATATATGTGGAAGCACAGCACTGACATACAGAAAAAGAAAACAATCAATACTGTGCTTAACCTGACCTGAAGAATATAGAGCTCATTCACTTTTAGTCTCTTGGTTTATCTCATACTGTGGGAAAAAAATAGTATTTCAAATTATCCAACAGCAGCTCAACAGTATTGAGAATCAAAATGCTTTCAGTCAGAACTTTTGGAGCTAGAGTAGATGGGGCTTTACCTTTACCAGGTATCTAACAATGTTTTTGTAATGTGCACCTCACTAATAAAAAAATCCATGAGAGAATTGGGCCCCTTTATGCTATCTGTGATTTTTTTAGTCTTTCTAGCAACTAGAAAGTCTATGATATTAACAACACTTCCAAAAATGGAAATATCTGGATCAACAAAATACTTCTGTGTTACATCTGCACTACTGTTTGCTATCAATGAAGGAAGGGAGAGGTTTATAGGAAGTGTCCCATGCCAGTAACAATCCAGCTACCATAAATAGCATGTTTCTCCTGATTTTAACCACATTCTGGATGTGGTTGCAAATTGTCAGTGCAACAATTTTCTTATCTTTTGGAGTACGAAGTGGCTTGGATATATTCAACAGAAATGCATGACTTAAAGTCACTGATGGAAAGTCTTGAACAAGGGATCAAACCCAGCTGTGCTACCAACCAATAGAATGCTCCAAAATCGTGGAACAAAATGTTTTTTGCATTAAAAAAAAATTTTACATTAGAGAGAAAATGTGGCTTCTGACTTTTTATTTTCCAATAGTGTGAAATGGGATAAAGAAGAGTAAGCTGAAAAGAAAGACATTTTCTAACTGGAGTAGAATTAAAATTTTCAAACAAAACAAATTTGAATTTATTCAAAACATTTTTTAAAAATTGAAAAATTAGGCTGACAATGTATGAAACATTTTTCCTCTCTGTTCCACTGAGACAAAGAACAGTATTCGGAAAATATGCTTAAGAAGGTTGTTCCATATAATAAAACACTCATATAAATGAATACCCAACTTTTCAATACAACAGTGGCATCAAAAGCATTTTTCACTTATCACCATTTACTGCATGATAAACAGGTATTACTTTCATTTGAAAGTCTGCAGAGCTAACCTCAAGTATTCAGCTACATGTGTACTAGAGCAAATAACACCTCAAACTTCTGCAGGAATATAATGACTGACTGACTGATGAAAGACTGTGTCTCCTTAATGACTCCATTCCCATGAGCATGTCCAACCAATTTTCTAGGAATTTCAAAGCTAGATATTTTGTTAGTTTCTTCATTACTTTTCAAGGTCCCTGACTGCTATTGATCACTCCAGGTGCTTCCTAAGATTTCAACCAGACATTTTTCCACAAAGTCAAAGTCGTAAAAAAGTCAACAATGACAAGGATATTTGAAATTATTTAAATCCTTCCCCACTTCATCATGTCAGAAGGCAAATCTTATTTACATAGCATCCTTTGAAGGAATGCAATTATGCCATTAATCAAAAGCAAACCTTGAAGGCAAACCAGCTCTGTAAAAGATCCTTTTTTATCCTTCATATTTATAGCTCTCAAGAGAGAGCATGTTGCCTAGGAATAGAGTGGGCTGATTAAAAAAAAAGTCAAGGAGCAAGCTACCATATTGCCATGGGACTGTGACTCATTTTACCATGTAGGACATTCCCTTTCCAGTAAAACTATTTTCTAGGATATTCTGTTCCTTTCTCTGTGCAGTACCTGCACTTGACACACAGTGATTAATTTGAGGTCTGTCCCATGCTAGGTTTTAGGGTATGCTTCCATTGTTAATGTTGTAATTAAAGAGGTTGTGTCATAATTTCGTGACTATGTGATAAAATTCTGTCATTTTGGGGTTTAATGCTGCTAGAAAAAAAAAATACTGGACATGTTGTCATTTGTAACATTCACAGGATAAAAGCTCCTCAAATCTTTGTATACCTCCTTCTGTTGGATATTTAGAAACAATTCTATAACAAGATCTCCAGGTGTATAAACTTTGTTCTTGCAAGAAGACAAGCAACAAAAGATAACAAAAGATTCCTTATTGGTTCTGTACAGTAAATGAAAAGCACTTTGATTATTTTGTAAGAGCTGAAGGATGTGAAAGATCCACTCAAATTCATTGTTGTAGTAACTAATTTGGTAAAGATGTTTTACTTTTGATTTCTTCATCATACCAGGAAAAGTAAAATATTGCTCTAAAGTTAGCACAGTCATCAGCAATACTATTTTTATTAAATACCACAGAAGCGGCAAAAACTTTTTTCGGAAATTTACCTACGATTGATGCATGCGGTCTATGGAAATTCCAATTCTCTTCACAGGTGTTCCTCACAGTTCCACTCTTTTCATGCTTTTTGATGAACTCATGAGTATAAAGTCATATATGATTTCAATAGGATTCACAATATGCAAATCATTAATTCAACCATTTTTTCCACATTGTAACAGCAGTTTTCAATCATTTTTGTTCAGGTTTTCAGCCAAAACATGGACTCTGTGGAACAAGGTACAAAGAAAGCAATTACTGAAATGAAGATAGACGCTTGCAGTGCAAGTTAATCCATTTTCAACAAACCTTTGGAAAAAATGTAAGATGAGATGCATTGGATTTTTCTGAGCTTTGCACTATGCTTATAATAAGTTTACATTTTTGTGTAGGAATTTGCTTTTCTTGGGTGCTTATAATAGCAAACAGCACAACACTACACTGCTCTACAAAATGAGGCTCATAAACGAAATAATAATAGCAATGTGCCCCCTCTGCAGAGGTCCAGCACAAGGCTGAAACAATACTAAACATGCCCTGGCAATGCTTCTAGGGAAAAAGGAATATCATGGTTTCCCTAGACTAATTTTTGTGATCCTAATGTTTGCTGGATGCTATTTCTTGGAGACTTAAAAAAGCGGCTACAAGCAAAACCAATTCTCTGCTTTAATTCATGAAACCCTGAGGGTAGCATGCAGGTACAAAGCTGACTGGAACATGTAGTTATTTAATTTCTTCAGATTTTAGATATCTTGACAACCAAAGAACCAGTGATGTACTTTGCATCATTTCTAAAAGAATGTTAGCCCTCTTTACCTTCTACACACTACAAACTAACTGACAAGGGATGTTGATTCCATTATTCTCCATATTTGCCTGTGAAAGTTGGTTTGGCTGAACAGAGCACACCTGTGCCCACAGCTGCAAATGAGGGAAATGTATGTACATGTATGTGTGTGGTGATGGTGATGGAGATGGTGACAACAAAGACCAGAGTTCCCCAATAAAAACTGCAACTTTACTTGAGCTGAGGCTCCCTGTTGAGTAGTAATGCAGCAGTAATTCAAGGAGTGTTCCAGAACCTCTGCATTGTGGGTAATTCAGTTTCTCATAATGTAACTATGCCAGCTCATTGTGTCACCTGTAGAGTGCTCATGAGCCTGACCATGTCCAAGATGGCACGACTGTATTATCATTTATTCAATTATCATTATTATTCCTCTGTATTATCAGAGCCAAAGCAGGCTTTTTGACCAGCACAGCTAGTTCTGGCCTCTCACACAGTTGCCACTCCTTGCCGTGTTGGCTTTCAGCAGGGCATAGCAAAATAAGGCAACTGAGGGCTATTAGCCTTCTCAATCTCTTTTTAATATCAGGCTACACTTACAGATAGCTGCTTGGTCTTTCTGAGTAGATATTGTGTTTTCCACTGACATAGGTGGTATTTGACAGAGCTGTTGAAAATTGAAACCCCAGCACTGGCATTTTGTTGGTTTTCAGTTCTGAAGAATGTTTGTAATACCCTGTCCATCTCTGTTAAGGTAACAGCTTGGAAATGCAATAAAATCCACAATTCTTCCAGACTGTTTCTGTGGTTTTCTGTCAGCCATGGATGCCTATAAGTGGCATTTCAACAAGTGACAACACTGCAGTGTCTTTCAGAGAATTGAAATTACAAGTATGCACTTTGAACTCAGCCACTCTGAGAGAGCTGGTGCTAAAGAAAGACGCTGTGCTTAGGCTCGACTATTGTGAGAGCATTTTCACCATCCAGTTTCTTCTTGCAGTGTTATTTCACTAGCTCATTTTCATGTCATTCAAAGTAGTGTGTAGTTGCCTAGCACTATCACGTCCTTCAGGCATTCTACAGCCACGCCTCACTCTGTGTGCTGGAAAGTCAAATCACTGTGAGAAACCAGGCTTATAATGTACTGAAACTTCTGAGATGCTAAACAATGTTCAGATGCTCTTCTAGAAATACTTACCTGTGACATCAACTCTTTGCTTTGGGCTGGGTTGAACCCCCATGACTGTGGTCTCTGTTTCCCAGATAGTGCCATCAACCAAGGTAGCCAACATTCACATCTTAAGTTAACACCAAAAGTTCCTGTAAGATAACCATTAGGTTGAGAGGAATTTCTAAACATGGTTTTAGCAGACCCTTATTTCTCATATGAAACTTATTTATATAAGAATATGAATAATATTTATATATTAATAGAATCCTGCTATTTTTTGTGTGTTTGTTCGTTTGATCTCATCTTGTTTTGACAGAGATGCTGACAATTGCTTAACAAAAATCTTTGGGTGCCCCTCAAGGCCATACTAGGTGAAACATCCAGCAGTGGTGATCTCCTTACTTTATCAGTTGCAGTAGTTCTTTTGTGGGGAAGTTTTGCATGTTGGGAAAGATTGCCTATATGCCATACTCATCTTTCATGTTGAAATTCAGACCCAGTTCTTTTCATTCCAATTTCTACTGACTCTATTTTACCTTCTTTTGGTGTTGCAGGAACCTAAAGCTATGTTCACTTTCCCCCAGACCTCTCATTTTTCATTTGCTCAGAAGTTGCAACATCCAAGCCCAGAACAGACCACCAGGCAGGAGCAAAACCTCCCTGTCTGACACAGGGAAGAAAAGAAAGTGGGAGAGCTCTGATGGGTACATTGACTTTGTCTTCAAAGGACGCTTCCTACAAGCAGTGCTGTATCTAGGAGAAGGGAAGTGGGTTGTGGGAAGACATTGATAACTTGCATTAAAATGTGGCAGGAGAAAGTCTAGCTTGTTAGCAGACTGCCAATATTTGCACGGCTGAGCTGGGTGAAAGATATTTCACCTACAGGTGTCACGCATCAAGAGACAGAGAGAGCATATGTAGTGCAAGGCAGTTGTGTTCAGCTCTAGTGCGTTGGAAGCACATTTATCAGGAGTGCTTGCCTGTTTGACAAGAGCAGCCCTTCAGTGAATAAAACACCAGCCAAAACAAAGTCAGGTTAGAAACATAAACGCCTAGTGAGGTGTTTAAGGAATGAACAATGACTATGCCTGAAACTGGCCATGCCCTTCTGGCCCAGTGAGAAATGCACACATGATGCTAGAGTAATTTTGAATAAGTTCCTACAACCAGAATAGAAAATTTCTTCTAAAAGAAGAAAAGGCAAAGTACTATGTCAATAAACATATAATTATATTGCTGAGTGAGGGAAAGACTAAATAGTTCTGTAAAAAAAAAGAAACAAAAGAAAAAAATAAAGTAAAATAATCTCCATTGTCCTGACTACTATTGTCCTACATTATAGGCTAATTTCTTACCTTTCATTCTGAAAATAATTTTGAATAATGCTGTACTCCTTGCAAGAAATCTATTATGAAAACACACTCGTTTTGAGAAGTGAATTTGTATTTTTGTCAAAAAATAACTGCATTGACAGGTTTGTTAAAGAAGGCTATTTTCCTGAAAAGCACATTGACCTGCTTTCATCAAACTGCTGTCCCTTAGTTGGTTACTGCTGGTTTAAAAAGTCTGTATTGCCTTCTTTGTGCTTTAACATGAGATCTACATGAGCCTTCCTCCTATATCACACCTGCTAGCTTTGATTACCCTGGCTGCCAGGAGACTTTTAAGAGAAAATTAGTTCATCCTCCAAAATTTGTGGGCCTGAGTGGAAAGAGCAGCTAAGGAGGCTGATGTACGTTCAGATATTTGCTCCCAGGACTCTTTCTGCACTCTAGTGGAGGGAAACATTAATACAATATGGGAATGGTAAGTACACACAAGAAGCTGGAGAGGGACTATTTACAAGGACAGTTAGTGATAGAAAAAGGGGAAAAAACATTAATCTGAAAGAGGAAAGATTTAGGTTAGATCTTAGCAAGAAGACCTTTTCTCAGCAGGTAGTAAAACACTGGAACAGGCTGCCCAGAGAAGTTGTCAGTGACCAATCACCAGAAGTGTTCAAGGCCAGGTTGGACTGGGCTTTGAGTAACCTAGTCTGGTGGATGATGTCCTGGTCCATGACCATGACCAAAGGGTTTGGAACTAGATGATCTTGAATGGTTTTCCCAATCCAAGCTACTCAGTGATTCTATGAAAGTGCCTAGAGTGATGGGAAAAAGATATCAGTACATCAGCAATGTCACCTTGACAAGTGCATAACAGAATTCCTTGAGAATTCAGTCTAGAATTTCTAGAGCTGTGTTTTGATTCAGATGTGCACCTGAATTAGTTCATTCTAGAGAGCAGCATTTGTTGCAGAAGATCATCCATGTGGTAGGACAAACAAGGTATCTCTTCTATCAGCCTGTCACTAGAACTAGGATGTTTTGGAAAGCAACCTAAGAGAGTTTGTGCTGATCATATTATACAGCTTCAGCTGTGATTTGTGCTGTGAAAGGACTCCTTTAAGGGTAACTGGTGCTTATTAAGAAAGGGATAAAATTGGCAACAAGAGACAACAGTAAATAAAATTTTGCATTCACCTGAGGCCAGTAACCAAACAAAAAAAGCTCATGACTGTGATGAATCTGGATTTTTGCACCAATTTCAGAATACTGAGGTGGGCAGGAAGATGTTCCACTGAATGGTCGTCCCTGAACCTGTCTTTCCTTTAATTAAGATGTTTCACCAAGCACTGTGAAGTTTGGAATTCAATCAGGTGCTTTAAAAGGGAACAAAATGGAGCATGAAACAGCCATGTTGAGTTGGCTTGTGATTTCAGCTTGAGACAAAATTATAGGGGTGGTAATTTGTGTGAAAAAGAAAAAAAAACTGCCACTACAGCCAGAATTAACAGTCAGGAGGCATAGCCAAGGACCCAAGCAGCCTGAGGGCACGGAGAATTAGGGAACATGTTCCTTGGAGCTAAAATTACTGCTCCATAACTATTTTCTGGGACTCTATTCTCAGATAGCCATTTTCCAGAGATGTAACAAAAAAGCAATATTCACATCCACAGTTGTGTTTGAAAACTGTTTCTTTCTGAATATTACGTTAACCTTTTGCCTGAGAATGTAAGCTGTCTTGTTTTCCTTGAATTCAACCTGCCCTTCATTGAATTTGTGCATTATATTTAAAGTTGGGTTTATGGTGTCATGCAATATATTGTGGTACCAGGTACAACGAAATATCAAAGATCTGTGACTGTATATTTATTGATCTGTCTACTGTTCAGGTCTCAAATAGAATTAGGTCCCATGGCATTTCTAAATATTAGGCAAACTATCAAATTCAGACTTGCAGAACATTCTTAAAATGCTGTAAAACATTTACCAGCTCGAAGATTTCAATCCTTTTGGTAAGGCCACATCAGCATAATAACAAATTCAGAAAAAAAAGCCAAGAATATATTTTTCATTACGATGAAATATAAAAGTGATAAAAGCAACTTTCTTGTAGAGAAATAAATATTGGTGAAAGAAAAAATTACATATCGATTTTAAGCATCCACCATTGATAGATATGATCATAAACTGCTAGGTTAACATTATCACTGAGTACTGACATCACTAATTCATCTTCACATTTTAATTTTGTCACAGGATCATTTTTTTTGCTAAAGAATGTGGAGGATTACAATGTTGTATGAAGAGAGAAGTAGAAAATCCAACCCAAGCCAAAAAAAGCCAAAGTCCATGCACAGGGGGAAAATGAATTAAATACATTTACTTTTTTGAAATATGAAACAGGTCTGTAATATAGCAATGTATTAATTTTCTTTAGGGTGGGGGAAGGGAAAGAGATGCAAAGAAAATATTCATGAGCTCAATCACTCACAGACATGTCAGATTAAAAAAGATAGATTTCTCCTGGATATTTTAATTAACAAGGCACTGACATTTTGCCTTCAAATCAACAACCTTAGGTTTTCATATTGAAGCCTGAGAACCTTTTTACACTTTCTCCCTGTTACACTCACTTGAAGGATTTACACTTCTTTCAAATCATCATGGAGGGAAAAAAACTACTACAATATAAAGGGGGGAAAACACCTTATTAAACCTCCTACTGCACACACTAAGATAATAAATATCCCACAGAATGAGAAGACCATTCTGGATTTTGGATTAGACACTTGTACAGTGTGAGATTTCTGAAATAGAGCCTGCCAATGTAGGGGCCACACCAGGTCAGTGCAGTAGCACATTCACACCTAGAAGGATGCTTCAATCAAGCACAAGCCCAAATGATTAAAGGGAAAATTCTAAATTGATAGCTCTAAAGGTCATGAGGAACAAATTCAGGTTGGGAAGGAAAGTAATCAAAAAGGCTCAGTACAGAAACATTGTCATTCCTCAGCTTAATGAGTCCTTTACAAGAGTAAATGAGGGGAGAAGGATGAAAGTAATTGCTAGATATGTGTTGAGGTCACTGTGGGTTTGGAGCCTCCTAGGATGGTGTTTGGTAGAATGGCTAGGTGTGATTTGGAGGAAGGTGGTATGTTCATTTTGAGTAATCCTTCCCTGGCTTCAGCCACAGAACATGATCTCTTTGGTGAGCTATAAGGTCAGGATAGTTTTACTCAAGTCAAAAGCAGGAACAATGCCCACTTTCCATCCTTTGCTACTCACTCCTTTCCTTTTGCTCCTTTGGGGTTTTTTTATTGCTTGGATTTTCATGTGCATTTAAAAGGGTAGAAAATACAGTAGTATTGGAAATAACCTCCCATGAACCTCATATAGATAAATAACAGTGACTTGTTACAATTCTTGGTCTTAGCCCTGTTTTGTTTAGAAAGAAAGAGACAGTTTGTCCCTACATACAAATAAATTCTTTCTATCCTTTCTCGTTTGGTTTGACATTATGCTGTTTTTACTTTCTGACTGTTCAAGACAGTCCAAGACTGAGACTAAAATGAGGGAAGAGAACCACAAACTATTTTAGCTTTCTGAGACAAGAAGAGCTATCAAACATTGAGGTGCATGGGCATTTCTCTTTTCTCATGCTTCTATTGACAGATAAAATTTATTTGGTTTAGCTATTTTCTTTTATTCAGAAAAGTGGCTAATGTAGAATGCAACAGCTGAGAAATGCTTGGCAGCACTGAAGTTCTTTGTTAGGGGTAAATCTTCAACTGGTATAAGCTGGCAAAGCAATAACAAAACAGTGGAGCACGACCAGCTTTTGCCAACAGAAAGGCCACAATTACTACGGATAGAAAAGCCTTACAGTTGACTCAGATTTTCCTGCCTGAAGGTGATACCCCTTCTCTATACTCTGTAGTATCTTTTCTATACTCTGTAGTATTTCGTACTATGTGATGTGGGTTAATGACTGCACAGGGTGCAGAAAAGTTGCCAGGAAGCAACTGCAAGTCCCTGATGAACTTCTTTGATGAACACTGTGCTTGCTTTCCAATCTAAGGGTCAAAAATTGCAATTTAAATAATAACAATACTCACAATGGCGGGCACATCTGCCCTGTTTCTGAATTAAACTCTGGTGGAGAACAATATAGTATTTCTTTCACCTTAATTACAAGTTGCATGATCTTCTTTCTAAGCAGGTATACACAGATGAGCCTTCTCCAATGGCATCATAAATTTTTTGACATGCAAGAATGACCTTTAAAAGTGAAAAAAAAAAAATAGAAACCTGACAAGCCCTGCAAGCTGCACACCATTTACACAAGAACTCTGTAGAATTTACTCTACCTGCGCCATCTGCTTAGGCTGGTATCTAGAGGGCTGTGTTCATCGAAGAAAGGGCAGAGTTGACATAAAATGGCTTTTGTCATTTCAGAAGAAGATTCATAGAAAATAGCTGGGACTTTTTCAATCCAAAGTCACACACCTTCTGTTCTTGGATAAGGTCACAATGACACCTAATGGAAAAAAGAAGTGGCATTTCCTGAGATTCCAGTACTGGAAAAGTCCCTCTCCATGTCAATTTACAATGACAATTCAAACACTTCTGCGAAGCTTGGTTTCTGAAACAGTGCAAGCTCATCAAAAGAAATGTAGCTGACAAGGCTTTTTGTTATTGTCCTGAATTTCACAAAAAATACTCAGAGGTCCATAGTTACCATGATATAAACATTGTTGTAACAAAGTCCAAAGTGAAAAGTGCAAAAAAATTACTTTTGGACATTATCAGCTTAGACATTTTGACACTTTTGAAACCGAGTAATGCATCCACAGTGCTGAGAGAGGTGGTGGACACCACAGAGATTATGATACCATAATAATCTTTGAAAGGCTGTGGAGATCAGGAGAGGTGCCTGAGGACTGAAAAGAAGCAGATGTCACCTCAGTCTTCAACAAAAGGCAAGAAGGAGTACCCAGAGAGCTATTGACACATCAGGCTCACCTCAGTCCCTGAGAATGTGATAGTCTCATCACATCTTCCCACAGGGATGACAAAAAGGTGATCATGAGTAGTCAGCATGGATTCACTAAAGGCTGCTTGACCAGCCTGATTGCCCTCTACAAAGAAACAACTACCTGGATGGATGAGGGGAGAGCAGTGGATGTTGTCTACTTCAACTTCAGCAAGGCTTTCAGCACTGCCTCACAACACACTCATAGGTAACCTCTGGAAGTGTGGGTTGGATGAGTGGACAGCGGGGTGGATTGAGAACTGGCTGAGTGACAGATCCCAGAAGGTCATGGTCAGTGGCACAGGGTCTAGTTGGAGGACTGGCACAACTCATGGTGCTTCAGAAGCACTTAAGATTTATGGCTACAGGAGGAGAGTCCTCTGACCGAGTTGCTTACCTTGAAGATCCTGTTAGTTAAAACAGGTAAAAAGCCAGAACTGACCTTCACAACATGCTCTGTTTCCTGGCACTTGTTTGGTTTGGCACCCAAAAACCCCATTTGAATAACCTGCAGTAAAGGTCTGCCTCACCTCAAGGGTGTTAATGTCTTTAGTGTGTTCATCTCCTCCTTTCGCCTCCTTGGCTGAGTTTTTTCTGTTACCATTCTTGTGCATATTTTCACAGCACAATCATTTTATTCATATACCTCCTAAAACTCACTGTTATCCACAATGCAATGATCACAAACCAAGTCCGAGTGTCTACATATTTTCTTTTCATACCACTTCTAAGAGTGGGATTAAGAAAATGGAAAACCAAAAAGGTAACACAAAGATACAAAAACTCCTGTATTAATTCCTTCCTCAAGCTTTCCCAGGGCACCTTATTTTATCTGTGTGGGTTTTTATGATTAATTCTCTCCGCATCACTCAAAATCTTTACTCATATTGAATGCAGTCTGAATATCTCACTGAAGTTTAACAATATATAATAGTAGGTCTGTAAACAGAGACAGCAGGAATTTTGAAATATCAGCAAGCTCACTGATTCCCAGGATTTTGTTATTGCCCACAGATATGCCAAAACTGAAATTACTTTTTCAAACTAAAAAAGAAAAAAATCATTACAATCAGAGTTTGCTGCTTTAGATGCTTATCTCTCTAATACATCACAAGTGTCATGAAAGATATAAATCTGGAAGGCCAATCCCAACTAAATTTAAAGGATTTGAAACTTTTTGTCCAAGAAGTTTCTAGAGGACATTTGCTCTGGACTTGAGCAGATCCCAAGTTCATTAAATAGAATAATTCAGCTCTGTTCTCAGTTCTTTTCTCTCTTGATTAATTATTCAACTATGGTTGGCCAGTCAAAGTTTGGGTTGTGATTTCATTTGACGAGACACAGAGGTTGCAGAGCTTTTCTAACAGGCACACGATTGAGAGTTTCATTTCTTTCTTATGAGCTGCTGATTGTTTAACTTCTGTGGTGTTTTTATAGCTTCCCATAAACCGTCTGGTTCTGTCTCCCCCAGTGGGTGCTGGGCTGGATGAGGCTGGGAGCTCCCAGCACTGGGAATTCAGGTTGTCCTGGATGAATGCATATGACTTGGAATCTTAACGTGTATGTGTGTTTTGAGCACGGGCTGGACCACCCTGATATGCTGAATACAGTTAAAAAGAAAAGGTTTGGCTTTTGTTTTACCTAGTGTCAGCCAGATAGATACAGAAAGAGCAATAGGTATGTACCACACCAAGACTCCTCTTCAGAGCAATCACATCTGGTTAAGGGGAAAACTAAATGTTCCTCTGATATAATCACATTCAATGTTCCAGAGTTCAATAACTTCACTTGATTGCTGACATGAGCTGATATGCAAATCATGTGGTAACCAGGAATGACAGTGGTAGATAGGAATTTTTTGACTCCAAGACTGAGCACACCTGCATAGATAGTCTTGCCAGGTGTGCCCAGTAACCCCATGCTGAGTCAGAGCACAAAGCCACTTGTGAAAGTTGAGTCTTTCTTTAAATGGATTGACTTGTTCTCACCTAAACCTGTTATTGCACTCTGGAAGGTCCAGGCTGGAACGTCAGGGGCATCTACAGCTGGACTCAATGAGCCTAAAGGTCTTTTCCAACCCAGCTGGTTCTATTGCTCTATGAATATCCTTGTACAAATATCATCAGAGCCAACAGGATTAAGGATGTATTTGATCTGTAATTCACACACAGGGAAGAAGTGATAGCAAATGTGGTTATAGATAATATATAGAGGTAGGTTGGATTGCAGTGACCATGAAATTATTACCTTGGGGATACAGAGGATATCTGGGAATAAGAACTGCAGAGTTAGGAGTCTGAACTTGCAAACTGAATTTTTTAGAGGATTTCTAAATGGAATTCCCTGGAAAGGAGCCATGAAGGAGACAGGTGCCTTGGCCATTTGGGATGATTTCATAAAGAAACTTACTGAGAGCTCAGAAAAAAACTATTCTGCTGACAGAAATATTGGGAATCTCAATGAGAAGTCCACTTGTCTGAGTACAGAGTCCCTTCATGAAATAATATCCAAAAAATAATCACGAAAGAAGTGGAAATGAGGATGAGCAAAAAAAGGAGGATGTAAAAGCATTGTTACAGCACTTGTGGACAACATCAGAAATGACAGTGCTCACATTTAGGTAAAAGTAGTGATATATTGGGTAACAGGAAAAGATTTCATAGGATTTCTCAGAAAAAATGTTGCAGAAGATATTGTGTCATTGACAAATTGGAAACAAAACAGACACATGATGGCTGATACAGAAATGGCTGCAGCTAAAGCCTGCTCCCAAGCATCTCATATACCAGCCTAGTCAGGGAAACAGAGGGGCAACCAGTAGTGGTTGGCAACGTCCCTAGTAAAATTGCAAGGAAGTTGGATGCATTCAAATCCATGGGGCCAAGTGGAATTTAACCAAGGGCTTTAAAAGAGAAGACTGGTACCCTGCCTACCACCTCAGAAAAAAATGGCTATCTCAGATGATTGGAAAAAGGTAACAATATGCTAAAAGGTAACAATATGTTCGTCTTTAAGAAACATGCAAGTCCAGGAAACTACAGACACATCGGCCTCACCTGCAGCCCCACACAGAGGACAAAAATGCAATCAGAAATGGTTGGGATGGGTTTACCAAAGATAAACTATGGTTGGTCAGCTGAGCCCTGCTGCATTCTACAGTGAAATGGCTATCTCTGTGGGCATGGCAGGAGCTGTGCATATCATACAGCTCAATATCATAACATTTTTGACATCAACAAGAGCCTCCTAAGCAGAAAGCTGTAATCTTGGGCTGCACAAAGTGCTAGATGGGCTGCAAGTTTGGCCAGACCATCAAGTACAAAGAGGAAAGCATCCATTTTGTGGCTGGTGACTAGAAATATACTTCAGATATCAAAAGTGGGGCCAGTGCTGTTCACTTTATTTGTTGATCCTGTATACAATGACACAGGGTGTAGGTCCCAGAAAATGGCATCCTTAATGAGAAGGAGTGGCTGACAGCCCAAAGCCCAGAGCTTCAGTCTGGAGGAAGCTTGCAAGGCAACAGAACCTCACAAAGCTCTGCTGACATTTTGTGATTAGACTCATATATTGATTTTTGTAATGTTAGGAACCTGTTGTTATTTGAATTCTGCTGGAATATGTTACCAGCCTTAACATAAGTGATCATTTCATTTATTGGTTCTTTTCTTCAGTTTAGATTGGATTTATTTTAAAAACGTAACTTTTAACTATTTTTTGACCAAAATTAGACAGTCCTTTCTGAGGTTTTCATGTATTTAAGTTTGTATCAAAAAGTGCTTTGTGAGTATTTTTTTTTCTCGCTTGACGTACCATCATGAAATCTTAGATTCTACACATCAAGCTTGCTCTTTTCAGAAACACCCAGTTTGGTCAATTTCTTTATGTAGCTGTCTATTGCCACATGTCTAATTGGCTCCTGGTATGTCTAGGTGAACTTTTACAATGTCAAGCTAATTTTCGAAAATGCGTGTTTCCTTTAGCATTTTCTGCAGCCTTGAGGGAGTGGACTGAATCCTGTATCAACTGCAAATGTTTTTCTGCATAAAAGAAAAATCAACAAGTTCAATAGTTTGTATGGATTGGTTTCCTGACCACAGTAACTTGCCTTGTGTCTTGAAGCCAGCAAAGCATTTAAGCATGAATATAAATTTAAATATATAAGAAGACTCATTCAGTGGGAGCTATAATCACATTCTTACATATTTTGTTTTTGAGAAGCATACTTTGAAGCATTAATTTCAGTGTCAATATCAGTGATAGGCTGTTACTCAAATTGTTAGCACTGTTCTTCACTAATTAGATCTCTCAATTTTCTTTCTTGTTTTTCTGCTAGAAATTATAACAACAAACTCGATGGTTTTTCAATGATATTTTCACAAATTTCTTGGATAACATTAATCCTAACCAAACCGTTTAGGAATTTCTTTCATTTCAGTTTCTATCAATTCCTTTTCACCTTTGTTACAGGATCAGACCCACCTCGCCTGTGCCTCAATTTACAACAGGTGCAACTCATGACATTTCTACACTTCTGAGAGGAGCAGTCATTATTCCTCAGAGCTCTGTTTGGACTCTGAAAGAGTTTCCTCTTTTATATTTTTTTTTTGCTATAAATGCCATTACTACTTCCTCGAGGTGATGGTTCAAATATTGTGAAATATAGTTGCTCAGAGGACCACACTTTCAGTAAAGAGGAATTCATCAGATCATGAAGTAAACTTGTATATGGAAAAAAGAATGCTTTGCATAAAATATACAGAGAGCTCTTGACAGTAGCATTGACTCAGAGAAACAACATATAGTTTAAAGAAAGAGATCAAAGAAGATTAGGAGATAACATGGACAGCCTTGTAGGGCAAGCACTTTTCTCCCCTTCTGAATAGAAGAAAACTAGGAAATTCCCCTAAAATGATCTTTCACTGCAGCACAACATTGGCAGCAGCTCTCCAAAAAACTATGTTCTGTTATCAAAATGGTAATGGTGCTCCTTTAGAAATTCACATTTATACTGTCACAATCTTGTTAACAAGAAGAAATATATTAAATATTCAGCAATATTGACTAACCGTGACAATGAATTTGGTTACCTAGGCTGTTAGGTAAAGTAAGGCTTTATCAGTGGGACTTCAGTCATATCCAGCAGAGATCTTTAAAGTACTTTCTTTCTGGTATTTTGCTGTAGCATGAAAGTCACAATGTATATGAAACATATCTTTCTTGTGTCTTCAAGGCAAAACCAAACTGTGCTTTTGCTGTTGCAGAAGCATGACACTGAGATGTAGAAACTGAACTCAGGGGATGTGTCTCAAAAATACCTACATAGGAAGATTATGTCTTAGACACCAGTATAATTATAATGGATATTATTATGTACTTGAAACAGTATAAAAAACAAGGGAAGTATAATTCTGCCTTACATAACAAACGAATTCAGAAAGGCTCAGGGCTCTACACATATCAAGATGCTGTCACATCAGGATGCTCTGCTTTTACTGCAAAGTAGAGAATGCTGGGAGGCCTGATCCTCTGGGGAATTCTTGTGGGTTATATAGCAGATACTCCGGCCCAAGAAACTCCCAGAAAGACTCTTTGGTGAAAAGAGAGAAATCAATAAACATTGAAATACAAAACATAGTTAGGAGTTATATAAATTCGAACTAGTACATACAATATTTCTGCAGCTCTCACTGAAGAACTATGTTGTGTCCACATTTTAGGAAGCATGTTGAAAAAAGAAACAGAGCATTCAGAGAAAAGCTATATCACCCTGTAACATAAAAGTCCCAAACCCTGCTCTATTTATTGTTTGAAGAAAGTGATTAGGTTATGCCCCAGACTCACCAAAAATGACATGTTCGGCAGCAGAAGTTTCAAGGTAAAAGACCCAAGGCAAGATGTGTCATGCTGTTATCAGAGGTCCAGCTGCTGGGTATCAGGAAATCTGACAGATTTCTACTACTCAAGGGGGCAGGTGAAACACTTCTCTAGATAAATCAAATGTTAATATTAATTGTAGTGTTAGGATGGAGCCTTTGCTATCACTCTTTTTTCAGGATAGCACTGATGGGGATATCATATTCCTCAGTTCCAGGATGTGTGTGTTTCATCTGTGAGTTCAAGAAGAGGTGGTGACCATCGTGTTCTCTTCCCTTGCATGTTTATTGGGCATATGACATGAAAATAGCAGGACCAAAAACACACTGGGAGGTTATAAGTCTTATGATGTCTGTTGTCAGAGCATATTTTGTAAGTAGTTTGTATCTGTTTCCAACAGATGTATTTCATCTTCTGAAAGTCTTGGCACCTATTTTTACTAGTTAGAAGTGCAGCCTGGCTTCCATAACTGTTGAACAACATGTGTTTGTCAAATGACTGTTAGCACTGCAGGCAATTAAAACTAGAACCTGAACAGTATTTCTGATTCAAGCTGCTAGAGAGAAGCCAGAAATTTATGATAACAGAATGTGGCAGAAGATCTATTTAAGTTTTGCAGACATCTCAGCTGAAAAGAATATACGCATGGGTGCTCACTTCAAGGCATGGATTGATCTGTTTTGTGGCAGCATAACAAACCAGCGCCTCTCTCAAGCTGTTATTTTGTTCTGATTTCTCAACTTTTGATTTTTTTTTAAAATTTCTTTCTGGACATTCTTTTCCTTTTTTTTATCTTTTTTTTTCTATTTTTTCAGTGCATAGGCCTAGTAATTATGGTTGTCAAAAAAAAAGTTCAAATTTTTTGACAATGCAAACTTTGCTATGCGAGTTTTTTAGGTATCTCAGAAGAACACTGGCAAGCAAAGCTTAAAGAGCCCAGAGAAACCAGAGGAGCCCATACCACCATTCCTTCAGAGTTAGGACCATCTATCTTGAAGGATGCCTTACTGGGACAAGAAAAACCAAAGTGCATTCTGATTAAAAGTTGACACCATTCCTCTGTTTACTCCTTCTTGCCTTGACTTCTGGCTCACTGTGGATCATTTAATACCGATTGAAGCCAAAGACAAAATTCTGTTCACTACTGAGCTGAGGGCTTATTATCTGGAGACAGGATAAGTCTTTTTAAGTCTGGTGGTTACTGATTTCTTTTCTCTGTGACCTCTTCACAGATTTTTTTCTAGCAGTGTGTCAGAGCAGATGCAGATGTATTCATAACTCTTACTTTAAAGATGTGATGGGATTAGATACATAAGTACTCTCCAGGTTTCTTGTTACGAGGCCAAGCATTCATGAGCAGCTGAGCCTGGATTTCAGACACTCTAAGCCCTTCCAACAAACTCCAGAGCTGTCAGACCTGAGACCACCAGCCTGAGAATGTAACCTCCAAGCAACAGAAATGAGAAGCCTGGACAGGCCTGAGGCAAAACCATTCTCTCTAGTCTTATGAAAAGGTGGATTTCCTTGAAACACTTCTTTTTTTTAATGAATCAGAACTTTCTAGGGAAAAATCCTGACAATCTTTCACCTCAGTCTTTTTAAGAGCTTCCAGGATCAGTTTTAATACCAAATAATATCACTAGAAAGGGAGTTTTCTCATTGCTGTTCTATCAGATTGTCTACTCCCATGGAAAATCATTATTTAACAAACAAAATACACATCATGCAGTCTTGCATGGACCCAAGCCAGCAGGCCCTTTTCTGATTTAAAACTGCATTAGGTAACACTGTGTGATTATGTGGGATATAGAACTTGAATGGCTGAAATATAGGAATTGTCATCCATTCTTCTTCCCCAGGGTTTGATCTGTTAAGGAAATTAACTGTATTCCAACTTTAGTTCAACTGTAAGTCATATTTGCTATTTCCAAGAATCTTCTTATTCGAGACATACACAATGCATAGAAACACACTTTTATAATGCTCATTATGCCAAAATATGGCAGCATATTTTAATTCATGTTTTTAGCTCTATTTTTTAACCCTTGATGACATGCTGAGTTCCAGCAACTGAGAAAAAGCAATTAAAAATGAAGATTAATAAATTTCCTCTTTCTGAATTTTTTTTGTTAAACTGTAGCCATGAATTTGTTGAATAGGCACCTGAATTTCCACACTGCAAATGAAGGATGAATTATGATGCTCTTCAGCAAATCAAGGGCATTTGGTGCATTGGTTACTGTCAAGAGTTTGTGCTCAGGATGATGAAGTCATAAGACATAAACATTACAATCTTAGTATTGTCATGTAAAGGTGAATTTAGGAGATGCTTATTTTATTATGCCTGACATGTTTTTCCTGTAGTATTTCAGAACACATGGAAATAATGGGAAACATTAACTTCTGCTCTGAATGGAAAATTTGAATTAAATCAGAAGAATAGAATCCTGGCTAAACCTCTTCTCAGTCAGACTTTTTCTATCCCCAAGTTGCAGGTGAAAGATGGAAAGTATTTAACATAGATTTTCAAAATATGCCTTATATACAACCAGATATCCAGTGCTAACTGAAACTGTGTGTCTACTGAGATTTTTTTTCTTTTCCCACAACAGAACACTATGAAACCATTGCCTAAAGTGAAAGATAATAAACATATAAATATATATCACCAAGAAACATTCCCATTAAAATGCGTGACTGGACTGTCAAACTCATTTAACGCAAGATTTTATTTAGACCAAGCACAGCAGCCTTCTAAAAGATTTAGAGGGCTCAGGACATTTTGGTGATGTATGCACACATTGTTTCAGTGAAAGAATAACAAATAATATAACAGAGAGCAACATTTTTGTTTTCAGTGCATAAAATAAGGCGCTCTAGGAAAGCTCCCCGAAAAGCATTCCCTTTTGATTTGTTTTGTTTTGTCTTCTGAAAAATCTTGGCACTCAGCAGAGGTAGGAAGAAGCCACTGAATTAAAGTCCACTCACTAGAATCGGTCTGGTGTTTCCCCATATTGCGTTTTTATGTCTTTCTTGTCAATTCATTCATCCTTGTTAGTGGTATTTTTACTTGGTGGTTTTCAGCTTGTGGTAGGTGGACTCCTGGGGTCCACATACTGATTTCTGTGGCATCTCAGAAGTTACCCACCACAATGGGATTAACTTTTTTTTTCCCCCTTATTGTTTTTTGATTTATTTGTATTACTGCTGAAAATATACATATTTGACCACTTGACAGACGGCAACCAATTCCAGAGCTGAGGAAGCCAGGAAACTGAATGTATTCTGTATTTCAGGAAACAATAGAGCAGCAAGAAGTCTGACAGCCTTGGAAAAACATAACTTCAAGAGGAAAGCCCTGGACAGATAAAATTAGCCTAAGCAGGTATATTTAGCTATAGAGAGGGAGTCTGAGGGGAAGCCTTGTGCATTTGGCTCTTGCCACTTGCTCTGTCTGTAAAAAACTGCTAGACTTGACAGTCTTTGGGTGCAAGAATATAATTCATGTGAGGAAAATAAATAACACTTTTCAATGAAGAATGGGCACAAGTGAACTAGAAAGACACTTTGTCTGAATGCTGAGAGAGTTTTAACCCGGTCACATCAAAGGCACAGTGAATATTTACATCACTTGTATGCAGGAGACAGCCTTGGACAGACTGGTAGGAGCTTTATCTGAGATGCAGAACCTGCACTCCCTTCAATGTGAGAATTTTAATTTAGGCATCAGTGGCAGGTCAGAAAAAGCCACATAGCCAGAAGAGAAAGAAAACAGATGATGAGGTTGGAATTCAGCTGACCAGCTAAAGGATTCAAACACTTTACCTTTGCCTTTTTTCAGGGTCCAGAATTAAGTTTCTTTCCTTTTCTATATTCTTCCTTTGATTTCCCTACGGGAAAAAAAAAATGGTCATAATGGTCATCAGTCTGAAAATAATCGGTCATTGAAAAGGAAAAATCTTTTTGCTTTTTCTTGAAAATGTGCAGGATTATCAGTAAGCACACAAAACTGATTTTCACCACCTTTCACCATTATTCCTGTTCTAACTGATGGATATTTTGCATTTGCAACAATATCTGTGAAAACACAGTCAGGCCCATATAGTTCTAAGTTATTTCAGTGTGTCTGACAGTCTTATGAAGAACAATAACCTTTATAATAATAGAATATGAGCTCTACTTAGTGTAATTCATCAGGGTTCAAATGAAATCATTGCAGCCATATGCATTTACTCTAGGGGATTTGGTGTAAGCTTTTAGTTCTGATGTGACCATACAAAGGTTTTAGAGCTTTTTCTCTAATTTTATCTTTATTCTAAACTGAATAAGGAAATTGTACACCAATTAAATGACAACTGTGCACTGCATTGCTGTCTCTCTTTAATAATTCTTAGTACTACCCCAGCTGCAGGGTCAGTTCCTTTGCAATCAAGGAGATGATGTGGTGAAACTCCCAAATTCAAGGGTCTTTCTCCTTGACCAGCCCTGAGACATAACAGTCAATATGAATGGCAATTAAATATATCTGTGTCTCCAAGGATTTAGGAATAAGAAAATGAGACTTTAGGCAGAACATTGAGGATGTTTTCTGTTAGAAGAGAAATTATATGGCAGTGTTGCCCAAGATAAGTGAATTTAATGAAAAAGATGGAGAAATTTGGATTTTCTGGAGCATTTCTTGCTAAGCCATGAGTGTTCATGTTCCCTTTGCAGACACGTCCATTAACATGAGAAGTTATTTGTTGCTACTTTCTTCATAGAGTCACAGAATGGGTAAAGTTGGAATGGACCACAGCAGGTCATCTGGTCCAACCTTCCTGCTCAAGCAGGGTCATCCTTTGACAAATCTCCCACAGCTGTAATAAGAAGGTGATGTTGATTACATATCATATGTATATTAGCACAGGTGGAAACATTTTTATCTTATCACAGTCTCAGAAAAGTTCAGCATGTTCTCTGTGCTGTCAGAAGGGAAAGAACTGCACACAAGCATAAATATTTTATTCTTCCGGTGCAACTGCAATTAAAATAGAACAGTGTGCTAATGTGTTCTTTATGTCACCATCATTATGAAAACATCATCTGGGGGTTGGGGGAGTTTTTTTGGGGGGGGGCTTCTTTTTTTGTTGATGTGGGCATTTTTCATGAAGATATTAAATTTGTTACACTAAAAAAGGAAGAAGTTGGTTTGTTAAGAAAATGAGATACTTTCCTACAAAGCTGTGACTTCAAATGCAAAGGATCATGAACTCAGAAGTGGCTCTTAAAAAAACAATGGCTTTGGGGAAAAGAATTTTAAAAAATAAGCAAATAAGGTTAACGTTGGGATCTCTCTAATGAAGTTCTCACATTAAGTTAGTCATGAGAGCCTCAGGCTCAAGTGGCTGGTCTGAATCAGATCCAGTGATGAACTAGCTACTGCACCAGAGAGAGGGATTTTTTTCCCAAAAGAAATATATTTTGTCACCATGATCTTCTGAGCTTTGCATTGCAGGGTGTAAGGAGACTTCTACTCACTACCAGTGAGGTTTTCCCAGCCTGCCAAGTATCACAGGGCTTATCAAGGAGTTTGGACAGGGTGCTGGGAGCATTATATCAGGATCTTCAGCAGAGATTTGTGGGATTCACAACACGTGCTGTGCGATATTGTACCCAAAACATAAAATAACTGTGCCTACACTGTTTTCCTTGAATGGATCTTTAGCTTCTTTTCCAGACAATCTCCCCTAGAAACTCAGAGCCATCTCTGGAAGAAATGCCCCCGAGGTTGTGTTCCTAAGCTGTGTCAGAGGAAGGTTTCTGAGGTTAATATGTCTGCATATGACACTCTGAGGAACAGAGGCTCTGGAAAAGCATGTGCTAAATAGATTTGAACCCAACAAGCTGCTGACCAGACACCTCCTCCACGTACTCTGTTGCAAGGAGTAGCACCAGCATCTCAGGGAGTGACAGAGACCATACCATCCTTGTGCCTGCAGGAGTGTCTCCCTTCCTGCTCTATAGAAGTAAATTTTCTCATGGTGTTCAGACTGTGAGTCAAGAGAGACCTCTGAAAGCCAGGGAAGAGCCATGACACTCCTGATGTGGAAACAGGGCCTGGATGGCGTGTTCACCCTCACATTCCCCACACAGGATCCTCCTCCCCAACATCCAGCACAGGGGACTGGTGGTGTGGCTGCCTGTCACACCAGGAGAAAAATGGTGGCAAGCCTTCCAGAAAGACACTCAGGATAGGGTTGGTTATGCTCTTCCTGCTGGCAACCAAATTAACCAGAAACCTTGGTCACACAAACATCTTCTGCTCTTGCCACCTGTGCAGCTACAGTTTCTCCACTCCACTCCTGTTTACAAACTTGTATTTTAAACCTCAAGGAAGAATCAACTGACAGAAGATTGTGACAAAATTACAAGAGTGGAGTAAAATAGATATTTTTGAGTTACTGCTTTATCAGTTTTTATCAGCTCCATATTTCTTTTCTTCAAAGGAGAGAAATGCCATTGAGCTCCAACACTTACAGCAGGGCTGATGTTCAGGAAATGTTCGGAAACGCCCCTTGGGCAGTGATCACTGAAGTCACAGCCTGGAGCAATCCTAAGGATTCTGTGCAAGCTCTCTGTGCTCACTTATTCATCATCTTCTTGTCTTACGTAAGTGCCCAGACTGGCCTCTCCAAATGACCCAAGACTGACCCTTCAAATATTCCTTATTTAGCCCTGCTGAAGTCTTTGCCTGACTGTAAAATGTTATAGGCTGATTCATTAATGCCTGTGAGTTGCATTTTTATGGATGGGATAATGGAACTGTGTAAAGGTTCTTGTCCTTTATTAGCTACTTTCACTCTCAGTCTCCAGCAGCTCAATTCTCCCCATAGTAAGAATTATTAGGAGTTGATCAGGACACAACCTGCAGTGAGGTGGGTTTTTTCCCAATTGTTGTATCAAAAAATGTGAGTGTGGTCAGATAGGAATGTTCCTTGCCCTCTCAGCTCAGCAGCTTTATCAGCTCAGACTGCAGAAGCATCTGCCACCAAGCAAAGGCTCAGCTGCAGCAAGGACATGCATTTCAGGTTCAGCCAAGACCAGATGGTTTTTATCAGCTTGTACAATAATATTTTATGGTAACTGTTGTTACCCCATCCTGTCTAGAGGCCTTTTAGCCATGTTTCCTCCTGGACATTCTGGAGACAAGGCTGGGGCAGCCATCAATTCCTGCCTGGCCCTGGCCTCACTTTGACATCTACAGTGCTGAGGCAGTGTCTGTCATACCTTGTGAGTTAAATTCAGATTTCCCATCTCATCACTCTTTTCAACAAAAAAGGATGACCCTCATCTTCACAAAGTAATCATAAAAATTCACTGCAACTTAATAGCATGATTGAACCCAGAGTTAAGCTAACAGAAAAAAAAAAAGCATGGGCAGGAAGCAAGATCACAGTGATAATTTGTCCAAAATATAAACCAAACAAACCAGATCATGGAGATTGCTGACCCCACTGAAACAGCATCAAAACACAAGGATGTTTCCAAGCATGGCAAAAGACCTGAATGGCATAAGAAGTCTCCCATGTTTTATATCTTCTGCACCCGCTAGAGTGACTCCTAGACAGGCAAGAACTGCTTTCATGCAGCTCCCTGGGTCCTCATAGCTCTCTGCCACTGTAAACAGACAGCCTACCATGGAAGAGCCCTGATACATATCAAGGAACTGGAGCTAATGCTTGTCAGATATGGGAGATCAGGCACAGTATAGAACAAGTATATCCATGCAATTTCATGGTTTCTATAGTGTTTCATGAAGGGATAATGATCCCAGACTAGATGCAATCAGGAAATTCCATGGAGATTGGAGAGCATGTACTCCCCTCAGCAAAACTCCCTCATTGAGTATCTTCATTGTCCATGTCATGAGTCATTGGGTCCTGGTCAAGTAACACAGGATATGAACCCATACTGCAGTCTGAATGCTTGTCACCCAAAACCTTGCATGAAACCATCAAATTAATTCCACATTAACCATCAAAGTGCTCTTCAGCCTTGTTGGAACTAACTCCCTGACTTGCCATGAATTTCAGTGGGGTTTCAAACTGGACTGAGAGTAATTACAGGTTGGAATGGGTTTGAATTAACAGCCCAGCACTGAAACAAATCTCCAGAGCAGATTTTTATCCTTTTTTTTATATACCAGGCTACCATGAGATGTAGTTTCATTTGGTTTTTCTTCATACTGAAATTCTAGACTTACACCACCAAGTAAAATACATTTAGGAGTACACAAGAGTAATGTGAATAGAAGCATCATAAGGCAGAAACAAGTTCCAGAGAACACCATAATGTGCTGGTTTTGTCTGGGGTAGAGTTAATTTTCTGCATAGAGGCTGGAATGGGGCTGTGTTTGGATTAGTGCTGAACACAGGGTTTATAATATAGTGATGTTTTTGTTATTGCTGAGCAGAGCTTACACAGAGAAAAGGCTTTTTCTGCTCCTGGTACTGCCATGCAGGTGAAGAAGTTTGGGGTGCATGAGAGGTTGGGAGGAGACACAACCAGGATGGGCCATCCCAACTGACCAAAGGGGTATTCCAGACCATATGACATCATGCTCAGTATATAAAGTGGGGAGAAGAAGAAGAAAGTAGGACATTTGGAGTGATGGCATTTGTATTCCAAAGTAACCATGACATGTGACAGGGCCCTGCTCTCCTGGAGATGGCTGAATACCTGCCTGCCCACAGGAAGCAGTGAACTCATTCCTTCTTTTGCTTTGTCTCTGTATATGACTTGCTTTTCTTATGAAGGTGTCTTTTTCTTTCTCTCAACCCACAAGTTTTCTGGCTTTTGTCCTTCTGATTCTTTCACCAGTCTTATTGTTGGGGGAGTGAGTGGGTAGCTGCATGGTACTTGGTTGCTGACTGAGGGTTAAACCATGACACACAACTGCTTAAATATTTTTTCTTCAGAGTTTTTATGAATCAGTAATTTCAGCATTTACTTTATATTTTAGAGTGACTTTTCATGTTTGCTTATTGAATCCATTAAGGACTCCATTATGATTGGCTGAAACTTCTGGTCAGAAATTTTGCCCTTAAAACTTCAGGATTTTTCATTCACAGCTCAATAATAATGACTTTTGTTATCTGCTTTAATGTGTTCTTATTCACAGCTAAATGCTTCTAAAAGGAGGTCTTAGAAAGAAGCCTCCAACCTGTGCAGAACACTTGAGACAGAAAGGTGAAAGACTCAGCAGTCCCAGTGTGCAGTGCCCTGGGCAGTAGCCCTGTTTGGAGAACCCCATCAGCACAACTGCAATGTCAGAGAATCATAGAAAGGCTTAGGTTGGAAGGGACCTTAAAGATCACCTAGTTCCAAGCCCCCTGCCATGGGCAGTGACACCTTCCACTAAACCAACCCCATCCAGCCTGGCCTTGAACACTTCCAGAGATGGGGCACCCACAGCTTCTTTGGACAGCTTGTTCCACTGCTCCACCACCCTCACAGTGAAACTCTTCCTAAAATCTAATATAAAACTCTCCACTTTTAGTTTAAAACCGTTTCCCCTTGTCCTATCTCTACATGGCTCTGTGAAAAGAGTCTCAATATTCTCAGGTACAAGCTGAGCCAAGGGGTTCTGTAGCCTGGATGAATAGGGGTAGGCTGGCCAGGACAGCAGCTGTCACTGCAGGACCAAGCCATGCCAGTGGCTGCTTGAACCTGATTCCAGCTGTGGAACAAGCCCCTCCAAGAGCTGCCTTTCTTGAAGCAGCTTTATCCAGCACATGCACATCTCATGGAACTGCTATATTTTGGGTGCTTTTCTTGCAATGGAAATATATACAAATGGTGCCAAAGGACAGACCAGCCAAGCAGCTCCCGGAGAGGAGACGCTGTTTCCTAACACCTGGTTTCTCCACAGGATTCAGGTATTGCTGGTGTTTTGGGCAAGTTAAGTCTTGTAAGGCCCAACTGTCCCAGGCTAACCTGGAGTGTCAGAGGGAATTTTAATGTTCTTGGTCAGACTTGCCTGAGGAAGATGAAACACGACATCCTTTTCTCCAGGCTTTTATATGCATAGTTTAGCTAAAGGCAAAATCTCCCTTCTCACCTTTCTTGCCTGTGGCTGTCTGAACTTGTCATTCTTTCATTTTTAGCAAAATTACATATATAATGTAAGCAGAACAACCAAGATGAAGGAAAACATGAGATCTATAGTATTTGTAGTCTGATAGCACATAGACATCCAAAGAAAAGTCATAAAACACAGCTGCCCAAGGCCATCTCCTGCACCACTTGAGCTCTTTCCATTTCCATTTCTCTTTTGTACACGGGAATACTACACCTCCTGCCCAGGGCACTAGGCATGTTATTGTCATTATTGAGTGGGAACTGCAAAGGCAGTTGAAAAATATCTGTGTTAAAAAAAGAAAAGTACTTCACTTTCCTTGTCTGATTCTTTGTTCCACAGGACATATAGCAACTACAGAAGAAGCAGTAAGTTAACTCAATTTGTCCTCAGTCCTGGAGACTATGTCTCTCATCTGTTCTTTCTTGAGTCTATGGTACCACTTAGTATTTCCTAAAAACATAGTTTTACGTAAGTAGCATAAATACTTGCCAAAAAAAATCTGTACATCTGAGGGGTTTTGCATCCTATTTGATTCAAAGAGCATGGATGTAAGAAACATTCAGGCACAAACTCAGCCTCATAAGCAGGGATAAGATTGAGTCAGCACTGAGTTCAAATAGTGTCAAAGTTTGAGTCACATACACCACACAAACCTGCTCTTAATCAGAGGCTTCCTGCCCTTACATTCATCCCCTTGTACTTAGTAACATAGCAGCAGGAATATTTTTACACAGCTGCAGCTCTCTCTTTTATTTGCGTTTTGGGGATCATTAAGTGCTACCAAAAGTAGAAATATGGTTGTGTCCCTGTTTAACTCTTCAGGTGAGCACTGGAAATGGAAAATACTTTCACAGAAACCTGGCAGAGCTGGCAGAGGGAACCCACCCACCTCTGCTGTGAGGAGAGCAGCCCAGCCCCCGGCTGAGTCACTGGTGGCTCGCCTCTGATCAGAGGCTGCCAGCAGGGAAAATTGCCTCTCCTGAATTCACTTCACCCTCCTGGTGGGTGAATGCAGATCCCACTTCCAGCATCACGGCTTCCTAGAGTGGCATTAAAGCCCTTACTGCCCAAAGTGGACGTGCCATCCCTCTCTCCATCCCACTCTCCATGTGCTGTGACAAGTGTCCTGGACCACTGCTGCTCTCAGCACAGGTGCCACCGTTGCTGGGATGTTCACCTCGAATGTGAGCTCAGGTGCTACCTGCAATTTGTGTGTATTTGTCACTGAAATTTGTTTCCACAAGGTCTTATCTTTCCTTATGCATTGCTCTGCATTTTTTGTATTGTTGATGGCGTGGAAAAAAAATACAGAAGTAAAAAAATAAAATAAAATAAAACCCCTTAAGCTGACCAAGTTACTTTTAAATGTAACACTGCATCCAGAAGGGCATTTAATCCCAACAATGACAAACTCAGGTTCTCCAGACTTGAAAAAGATTGATTCATTACTTACACATTACTTATCATTGAAGTATTTTTTCTTTTATTTTTCGTTTGTTTTGGGGGGATTTTTGGTTTTCTTCTGTTTTTTTTTTTGTTTGTTTGTTTTTTTGGTTGGTTGTTGTTGTTGAGGATTCTGTTACAGCCTTTATATAGGTGGAAGCAGCCCTTAAGATACCTTACTACCTCTTTGCTTTTTTGTCTTTCTTCACCTCATCTTTAATTGCAATGAGTGCTGTCACACAAGAAGAATTTTGCTTCTTCTCATTTCTGGGCTGCAATCAAATTGTTTTGGGTTATTTGTTTTTGTGTCTGTGCATGGCTACTGTTTTTTTCTTTTTTTCTTTTTTTTCTTTTAAGTAGGCTACATACCTCTGTATCCAAAGCAACCAATCTCTGGCTAATGATTCTCTCGAAATTCATTGCAGAAGGTTATTAATTTTCCCAAGAACTCTTGAAAGAAGCTTCTTAAAATTAAAAGAAAGATCCACCCTAAACTTATGAGCTAAGCAACCCAAGGAAAGCCCACAACTAAACAATTTGAAGTGGGATTTCAGGGAGCTTTGGTTTAGATTTCCTCTTATGGGAAGGAGGAATACCCAAAACTGCATTTCAAAAAAAGCTATATCAATACTTGCTGGAACTGGTTTGGAATTTGACCAGCAGGCAGAATATAGAGTGAGAATAAATAGACAATTTGCCATAAGAAGAGGAGAGTGTCTTAAGATATTGGCTTTCTTTAATATATTTACAGCTCTTCAGAAAAATAAAAGGAGAGTTATTACAGCAGCACAACAATCTTACAAGATTATTTAGGTTAATCATGCCAAAGTAGCTCTATGTATTCTTTCACTCCAGCACAGACAGCCCTCCAGTACAGGTCCCAAGGGAAGAGAAAGGCCAGATCATAGGAACACCAGACTGTCTGGTCTCTGCAACAATTAGTATTCACATCTTTACTCTCAGAGGGCTATCATTTGCCTAAAATTGAGCCATGATGTTCCAAGGAGAACTGCTTAGTGACATAATTTGTAATTGCTGGTGAGAAAACATAGGGCTTCTAGAACTCTAGGAAAGAGGATTTTAAAACATAAGAATAGAGAAATTGTGGTTTTTTTCCTCTTCTCTCAGGAAAAAAAAAAATACAGCTCAAATTTTCCAGAATGCTGTTGACTCAGGCACATAACCAGCATGAAGAAATTCAGTTCAGAGATGTAGAGTTTGCCTGAGATAAAAACAGCTGTAGGCATCATTTGATAATTGGAAGTGTGAAAATTGCAAATATTGCAAGTAATTACAGAACAGGTGTAATCAATTTCCCCAATGTAACAGGGAGGTGATGCAATTATAGAGAGGAAGGTAGAAAGCTCCTCTTGCTGATACAAGTTGCATCTCTTCTGCTTAGTGTTGACTGTATAAACCATTGCTTTAATTTTTCCCTGAAAGTTTCCCTAGATATCAACAGCTCAGTGGAGGCACTTAATCTAGCAGGAAAAATTTGCATCTCACCTTATGCATCATTAAAATCTTGAATTACTTCTTTTGAAAGCCTTTGCTCAAAGATTTTTGGAAGCTTAATTCTCCATTATTATTTTTCTAAGCAGTTCTGGAGAATTAAAAGAGGTCAACCAGGCATAAATTTCTACCATGGAAATCCTGCTGATATCCTCCAAGATATCATGCTCTTTACTTTTTTTATTCTTAATTATCATTTCTTCTCATTTACTTAGTACTAACATAAGACTCACCAACACATTATTCCTAGTATATTTTGAAAGGAAATATGATTCTCTTGCCCTTTCTGCTATTATTAGCTCATTTAATGACCATTTCCTTGGTCACTGAGACAGCTGCACAGTCTGACATTGCTCAACCTTCACAATATAAATAATTCTTTGCTTTTAAGTCAGAATTTCAACTGTGGCTTATTCCAGATTTAATTACCCCTTCAATTTGTAAAGCTAGGAAGATATTGTCCTATGTTTATTATAATTCATTAGAACTAATTGCAGAAGCCTGTTTTTCCCCACTGCCAAACTAACCCTCAGTCTGAACTTCCCTCTGCTCCCTTTCAAAGGCTTTTTCTTTAAGAACCTGTCTGAGATCTATCTCTGCAAAATTCATTGTTCCTATTAACTTCACTGCAGTTTATTCCACTCTTGGCTGGGAGCAGGTGAAGAGCAAACACTGCCATGATAGGCACTGCTCTATTACTGAGGTCACCAAATAAGCTGATGCTCAGACAAAACTGATGCCACCTTGGTGGACATGGGATGGGTGAAAAGCAAACCACGTCCTGTCTGATGGCAGCAAAGAGGAGCAGGGAATACTGCCTGCTCTCAGCTCACCTGGGCCAAGCCTGCTCTCCAAGCTGACCTGCTGCTGAGGATCAGGTCCAAGCACACGCCACCTGCTGCTGCTGGTTACAGCATCCCTCTGGATTCTGTTCCTCCGTGCTGACATGTGAGCACTCCTAGGAAAATTTGGTTCAGGGAAGTTTAAGCCACTGCTGAATAACACAACTCTTATTGCTCACAGCAGCACTTCTGCAGTTCAGACCTCCTCCAGGCTTTGGGGGTTTTTGCATCTTGTTTAGTACAAAATGAAGTAGGCTTGTTAGGGGGTTTGTTTTCATATCTCCTTGACATTCTCCTTGTTGGTGCTCTTCAGGCGTGCACATACCTTGATTAGAATTTTTTTCTTGACAACCACAAGCCCTGAACAGATGCCTACAAATTAAAAATTAGCTTGACTACATTTTCGGTTGCAACAAAGTGCATATTCAGAACAGTGTAAACTTGTCTTCTCCCTGACTCTATTTTTCATATTACATATTTCAGCTCTACTGAAAATATCGCTGTTCTGTAAAGATGCTGAAAACAGTAAACAAATAATTTCCCTGAGATTTTTGTTTGTGCAATGAATCTTACCTAGTTCCTAATTGCTGTGCTTCATGTGATCAGCCAACTGAAGAAGCTGTTTAATAAAATTGCTATTAGTGTCTGAAGGGATAATAAAGGCTATCACTACCGATTTACACTTCTAATGCTCATAGCTTTCTCTCTTATTTTAGCGCCATAATTCTACAGCTGCTTGATGCATTGGAAAACATTTCTGCTAATTTCTTCAGCAAGGACCACCATAACAGCCATCATTCACTTCAGCAAAGCCAGATATATATTGTGTTGTAAAGGAATAAATTAGCCCAAAAGGTCTGCCCAGGTATCCAAGTCCAGGCCGACAATCCCACTCTGAGGCTGTCAAGGAAACTAAAATCATGGAGGTTTGTTTGGGGTCAAAATAGCTCTGAGGAGATGGTGATGTTTGTTTCTCAGAAGTGTCCCTGCTCCATGGAGTCACTGCTGGATCTCAGAACACAGGAGGATTACAGAGACAGCTCTGCTGTTCTTAAACTTTCCACACCTCTGGTTGGGCACAGGGAAGTTGCAGTACCCTACTACCACCCTGACCAGCAGCAATTTCCACATAGGTTGCCCAGCCTCGGGACATAACAGGGATCCACAAGCTTTCCCTGCTGCCCACATCATAACTGAATCCCTCTGAGCTGGGAATCAATATTGTCCAAAAAAAAAATGAGCCAATAAAATGTTCATCTTGCCTTTCAAAACACTGTTGATTAATCAATACTACCACCTTATAAAGTAGTAGGATCTGACATAATTCACAATGAGTGGTGATAGCTGAGCTTAATTTGAAATAATGTCATTTCTAGACAATCAGGTTTTTGTTTATAGCTCTGCCTGAAGCTGTCCGTTCTCCCTCCTCTGGATGCTTGGCCACCCAAAACAGTCATTTACTCTTGATCATGCTTCTGTTGCTGAACAAACAAAAGTCTGGTGTTTAATTTATGAGCAAAAATGCTGAAGGATGTGAAGATGCATGAAATAGGAATGTGAAAATCAACAAGATATAATTTCCTTGATAATGTGTAGTCCTGCAGGTAAAAACTTGCATCAGTTAGGCCCAAACTTTAGCTGCACTAACAGCACCATTTCATAACTCTGCACTGCAAAAATTTAACAGGAAGGCAAGTTTTAGTGGTGTCTCCTATTCCACAATTAAAATACACTTTTCTCTTTCTGTGTTCCAGAACACTAGCAATCTTTTTCCACTTTATACAAAATTCTTCTGCAAGTCCTTGAAATAAAAATCAAAATTAGTTCTTCTAGAATGTTGTGAAATTGTGGCTCCTTCGCTTTTCCTGTAAGACCCCTACACATCCTCTCTGGTCAAGCCCTTAGTAAAAGATGCTATGGTCATTGAACACATATATGGAGGAGGGATCAAATTCTTCTAAAAAGAGCAGAAGGAGCACTGGGAAATTCATGAAATTGAAGAAGATTCAAGTATAACAAAATCTGAGGAATGTGCTGGATTTTATACTAAAGTTTGTGTATGTATCTTGATAGTGGAAGTAATGCATAGCAAAGGAAGTTAAATGCAGCTGAGGACTCCAGGATATGTTCCATTTGCAGCTTAGCTCCAGAAGCTCCACGGCACAAATAACCTTTCTTCTGCAGAAGGAAAGACTGAAACAAAAGTCAGATACTTTTTCTCTTCTTTCCCCAAATGACAATCATTGACTTTAAACAAACAATACCATCAGAGAGGAGCTGTTCCATGTGCAGCTTTCTTACTTTAGATGTAGTGTCCAGAGTTTCTCCATATCACAGCTGCAAATACTGGCTTGATAAAAGCTCCCACCCTAGACCCTCCTTAGAAATATGGTGTGAAAAACAAGGTATACTGAGGTTTCAGAAGGGAATTAGGATTCAGACACAATTTTCCATGACCAGACCTGGAAGAAGTAGAGGCTGAGAAGAAGTATCTGTTTCATTGCTATGTTTTAAGAATAAGTTGAAAGTGCTCATAACATGATGATGCAACTGAAATTCTGTGTGTTATTGTCTCCTCTGACTATTCATCCTTCCTCCAGACAACGTATGTGTTTTCTTTATCTTCTACCATTGTCATTTAAAATAATACAACATGAGAGTTTATTTCTCATGCTTTATTACCTCTAGTATCAAATAACCTGGCCTAAACAGTTCTTTCTTTCAAAGCCCTTGTCTCTTTCATTCAGATTACCTTCTTTTTCTTTCTTTTTAAGTATTATCCTACAATTTCAATTTTGCATTCAAGCCTCCTTCTAAGTCCATTTCATCAGACTGCTCAAAAATATTTTCCTCTTGAACCAAATCGGAAGATATATTAATACTTGGGCAATACAGTGCCATTTCATCTAATGCATAAACTCATTCAGATTGATTTCCCAAACTAAAAAAAATAAATGTTCAGAAATTTATAACAGTGAGGCAGAAGTGCAGCAGATGTGGCAGCCAGGGACCTCACAAGTGGTTATCAGTGAGATGCTGAACTGGTGCACAAAGACACACTCCATGAAGCACAAGCTGCAGGGAAAGGCAGCCCCACTGTAGCATGGCAAAGTCTGGAGTGGGACAGGGGCAGGGACAGGGACAGGGACAGGGCTGGGAAAGAGAGATGTGGGAGATGAGCAAAGGCTTGGCCAAGGAAGATTTTAAAACTGGAATAAGAGCAATAGTTAGCAGTTAATAAAATAGTTTAAAAAACTGGTTCCACGGGGGGGAAAAAAGCACGTGTAAAAATCGCATCTGTTCTCCAATGATTTAGCCTACAGTAATGTGAGCAAAGACCTCTTGAGGACACTGTGTTTGTTTTGTGGACTGCTTCCTGCACCTTTAAACAGCTCCAGGTATGATGAAATTATAAGAAAGAGGTCTTTTTACTCTGTCAGCTTTCTATGTGAACTTTTACTTTCCTTCACCAACCTTTTCTGTTGTGCAAGCTTAATTTTCTTTAAACACCAGGCCATTTAACCCAGACTTTTCTTGCCTCAATACATGTTGTTACAAGGGTTTTTTTCCACAGGAGGTGTCCTATATTTTTGGCTGAATTTCACAATGAAGAGTACATTTTTCTGAAAATTTGACAGCATGACCTATCCTGTAAAAAAAATTATTTCAAATTTCTGAATGTTAATTGATTTCATCCATTGAATATTTAATAAGTTTCTTTTCTGATTTTCAGGGATTTAGCAAACAGAGCATTTTTCATTCAGACAAAGAGAAGGAAATCTAGTTCGACATCTTGTTCTCCCTTTCTCTCTTACAGTTTGAAGGTTTTTCAGGGAAGTAAATGAGAATTAATCCTGTGATTTTCAGCAATATGTTTCTGTAATTAATTTTCTGTAACTGATGAGAAACATTTTAGGTTGGAAATAAGTGGGGGAAAAACGGAAGAATTAAATAGGATGATGATGTTCTCAGGTTAGCAGGAACCAATGCTGGTAGGAACTGGTGTTTCGTTACTTCCAGCTCATCCCCTATTAAATTTTCTTTGAGCTTGTAACATTATTAATTCCCCCTCCGGAGCAAGTATTGGGCTGACCTGCATGAGGAACTTTAGACAATTCCTCCTTTTCATGATACTGAAATATCTGGTTGAAAGCTCATGGTGATCTATAAGAATTCTTCAAATAAAGTCAATAGATTTTGCATCAGGTCCAAAGTATTATTCTAGTTCAAAACAAATGACTGAAAATAGCCTCAAGAGCATCAAAGTTTTTTGCCTGTCAATGATTCCCACATGAAATATGCTCAAATTACAGGTAAAACAATATACCTCTTCCTTCCTTTTTGACACAAAATCTCTCTGTGTCATCTGAAGTAATTTTATGTGCTTTCTATGAACATTCTGAAAGTTTAGGAGATCAAACAGGGTCATGCTGGTAAAAACGCAAAGTTTCATCCCCAGCACTGTATTTCTGCAATATTCAGCTCTAGAAGGAAGGAAAGGAAGAAGTGCTTATTACAGTCCTCCCTTTCACCTGTTGCCATGAAATCTGTGCATGAATAACTGGACAGGTGACTGTGAGTGTCTTACATCCTACACCAACACCAGGGAAGTGTGAGACCAGCAGAGATGAGCAAGCCTGCAGTGGGTGCAGCAAACCCTGCTCGTTTCCTGGCCTGGGAGCAGTGAAATAAGATATAAGATGACCTGTTCCATCACCATATTTGTGCTTGTGAAATGAAGGCCCTGGAAACTG
Organism: Sturnus vulgaris; assembly: GCF_052056855.1. Taxonomy (NCBI): domain Eukaryota; kingdom Metazoa; phylum Chordata; class Aves; order Passeriformes; family Sturnidae; genus Sturnus; species Sturnus vulgaris. Next base: position 108,352,345 of record NC_142243.1, on the reverse strand, counting down.
CAGCAGGAATCTGTGAGGCACGGTGAGTTTAGTCCTTTCAGCAAAGATTTATGGGAATGCTGTACATCAAGGGACTTGGGGAAAAGAGGATAGGTAGTGGTAGACGAAAATTAAAGAAAGGAGATGGAAAGAAATATGGTAACAGGGAAGCGGAGCTCAGAGAGAAAAAAAGCCCATGATTAATACGTGCTGCTGGTTTCAGTTGTCAGCACACACTACACGAAAATCTCTCTTTAGCAAAGAATTATGAGCAGCTGTAACTGAAGCAATGTTGTCTTTTCCAGGCTGATGGCCTTGGAAGGGTGCTCTCCTAGGACATAACATATATTAGTGGAGATTTTATTTTGAAAGTGCATAAAGGGTAAACCTTTTTTCTCCCCTCTTGTGTTTTAGCTATCTACCAGCAAAGATTTCCAGAGGATTATAAATTTTATCCTAAGAGAGCTTCTTAAAGAGCTTGTGCAGCCTATTTCCATGTGTGACTAGCCTTTGATGTCTAAAGGTTACACAAATAATGCCAGTGAAAGACGACTGTAAAGACAGCTTCAATCAATAACCTTACCATGATTGATTTTCACTTGCCTTTGGTCCCATGTCTAAGTAGCCTGTACCCATTCACGGGGGTTCCTATGAAAGAAAAAACCAAGTGCTGGGAGCTCTTCTCCCTATGATTATTGTTATACTGGAGATCTGACACCTCAAGTAGTCAGTATGATCAGCATTCTGTGTTTCACCAAGCAGTAAGGTGATGCACTCCCCTCTCACAGGTCTGAGCAGCAGGTTCCTAACCTCATGCTGTTGGAAGATATACTGAAACAATAGATTTTTCTGTCTTTACTGACTTTCCTGTATTGCAGATAGCTCACTGGAGGAAAGAAGAAAGGGATGTGGAATTAACCATACAGGCTGAATGGACAGCAATCTTTGTATCTGATAAACCTTTATCTTTGATAAGTGCAGATATTTTTAATCCTGGAGTTCAAAACAGACCTAGAACTTCCATAGATTAAAGCAATCAATTAAAATAGATGTGCAGCACATAATGTATTTCTCTTTGCCTCAGATGAAAGGTCTCAGTCTATCCTTTGTACAGTGCTCAGGGCACTTCAGGGTCTTAGAAAGTTCTCCATTCAATCTTCTCTGACAGGTCCCATGGCTGCTGGTGAATCATTCTTGTTAGATAATACCAGAATCTTTATTTGAATTTTAATTATTGCTTTTGGCATTTAGGCACTACACAAATACCTAAATCAGGAATACAGTCAGGCTACCTATATGCTGGAGTACCAAACCCACTATGTTAGGTCACAGATATTTCCATTTAACCTTCAAGAAATCTGGATTTTTACACTTAAATTATATTTCTATACCTTTTCTCCAAATACTTCTGATCATTCATCCATCCCTCTACTCCCTGCCTCACTGTCAGGGATAAACTGAAATTCTCCCAGGCAGAAGTAGAGTGGCAAGTGCTACAGTGGTAAAAAGGCAGTTTTCTCAGTAATTTGCACGGGGATCATGCACAATGCAAAGGTATATTTTGTGGCAACTCAAAGGCAACTCATTCACTTCATGGTAAACTAATGCACCACTCTGGCTTGAAATGTCTTTTGTTTATTGTTTTTCAGTCTGCAGAAAAAAACAACCCAAAACTGTGATGTTTTCATAGGTTCATTTTGATTAATGTCTCTAGGTGGGGGGAAAAGGAATCATTTGTCTCACTTTGCATTATTTTCAGATTGACTTGCCCTGAAAGGGAGGCTTAAGCTGTGACACTTACTGTCCATCTGCCCATTCATCTGTTGAGCTGTCTGTCAGTCCCTCCTTCTCAGTAGTTTTTGAGCTCACTAGCCACTTTCAGTCAAATTTGACAAATGGCATCATAAAATCAGTAGTAGGTACCAAATTAGAGCGCCCACTGATGAGGGGATGGCAGCAGCCAGCTGGCCAGCAAGCACATGAATGCTGCCCGGCCAGACAGTGAGCAAGGGACACCTTACACAGGCCAGCAGGCAGGAGAGAGTGGGGACACTGCTCTGGTGATGGGTAAGACATCTGTGCCACTTCAACCACTAATGGAATACTTGTTAGCCTGACAAATCCACTCTGTATCTGACTGGCTACCTGGTGCATCACTGCACACAACACCTGCCTTGCTGTGAGCGTGAGAGGTTTGCTGCTGGAGAGGAGGGACAGTGTCTCCTCCATGTCCTGCGCTCCCTCAAGCTTAGGACAGCATCTGCCCTGCACTCATTCTGCCAAAATGCTGGGCTTGGGCACACAGGAGAAAAGCTGCCTGCTCCTTGAAAGACAGGAGAGATTCCTCTTTCCCTGGAAGCAACCAAGCTCCCTCCTGGTGGAGAGCCCCCATACACACAGGGATGAGGCAGGCAGGAGAGGCAGAGGCAGGAACTGAAAGAGTCCTAGACAGAGCAGGGAGACAGTGAACAGGCAGGTGCTATACATGGGGAGGAAGGCATGTCCTCAGGGCCCAGAGTGAGAACTCAGTGGCATTTGTGGCTCCAAACAGCTCCTGCATCACAGTCATTCAGCCTCTGGCCCGGGAACAGCCTGGAGGTGAGGATCTATCTCACAAAGGCACAGCAGTACTGGACTCTGCATCCCCTTCCTATTCATATTGTGATTCAGCCTGAGCTTTCCCTAGCTTAAAATGTTCCATGTTGCAGCGTGTGTTCCAGTAAAATCTTTTTCCTGTTGTTCAAAGGCCATCTGGTGCTGCTAACATGCTTGGTTTAAATTAATTGCTTAGGCAGAGTCACCTCAAGGCTCTGGCTGGCTCTGAGTGCCATGACTTTGTCCAACTTCTTCTGCTGTTATTTCGTACTTTCCTCATTCATCACCCTACGTGCTGGTCAGGGTTTGAAACATCAGATAGGGTCCTTGATTTCTGTTGGATGCAGCAGGAGATGTGGGGACAGGAATAGGTGACAGGAGTAGCATTCAAGGATTGTTGGCATTGGCTTCCCTCATTTTTTATGTCATCTTCCCCTTTGCATTCCTCTTGAGTCCCAACTGCCTACCAAGTCAAAATGCCAGCCTGCACATTGATTCCAGCTACTCCAACCTAGTTATAAAAACTCCCAGAAATGTCTGGAAGCATCTACACAATATATTCACATTTTCAGCAGAGACCCTTGTAACCACACAGAATCTGGAAAATAAAAGAAAATAGCAATTTAGGGCAGAAATTGCATGGGGCACAGCTACACAGGTTCATAGGTGGGAGGAGTTAATTTTAGCTTATTTATAGTTGTGTGATTTATTTACATTTATTTTAAATTTTATAGGTATTTATAAATTTGTGTATTTATATATTTATTTTTACTGAGAAATAAGAACTTGTTTTTGCTGTTCCTGTTCTTTTGGCACAAAAATTATTGGCAAGGTGTTGAAAGCAGCCAGGGTGGGGAGAGGGTGTTGCTTTCTATGAAAAAGCTAATTATAGGGAGAAGTCAGAATAGGAAAATAAAATAGTAGGTCACCAATAAAATATGAGACTTCGAAAACAGAAGGAACAGGAAGGGATTGAAGGACAACCTGAGGAAACAACAAATCTGAAGAAGTGGGAAATTTAAAAAAAATATACAACAATGATAAAGGCATAATATTATATCATTCCATTGGGGGGAAAAGATGGAAATCATAATGGGAGACCAAAATAGCTGTATTAGGTATTTTCTAAACATCTGAAACTACTGATTGACTTATATGAAAGAGGAAATAAGAGTCAATAACTTGCTGAAAAGCTCAAGGAGACATAGATCATATAATATTTTCTTCCATATTCATAATAAATATGAGTCGTGGATGCAGTTAATTTTGATAAGAGAGACACACACACTAAAACAGGTTATGAAATGGTTTGAAATGGAAATAATGTAATACTTACAATGGCTTTGTAAGTATTAAGAAAAAACAAACCAGTTTTTCCACATGGCACAGGCAGATCAAATTCACTCCTGTTTGAAGTGCTACCCAAACTGATGTTAACAGATCTGCTACACAAAATGTGGGATCTGCAGTAAAGCACTGATTTGGGGTTTTCTTCCACAGTGCAATGGTCCCATCAAAATATCAAGATCCCTGTAGTATTAACAGGACTGACAAACCCACACATAGTAGAAGTCATTGTTTTGTCCTACTCGGTGCTATCCAGGGCACATCCCTAGAGCCTGTTTTCTAGGAGAGAAGGAAGAATGATAACAGACTTGAAAAACACAGCTTGGGAGAAAATGCTAGAGGAGCTTCCTTAGCCTAGGAAGGAGAAGGGGAAGGAAAGCACAATGATTCCCTTCTCACATTTGAAAAGCTTTTGTAAAGAAAACTCTTACCTTTTTTTTTCCAAATTTACTGGAGATATGACAGGAAGAAACTAACTGGATTCAAAACAAAGGAGATTACGGTTAGCTGGTGCAAAACCGTTTCTAATGATAAATGCAGTTTTACACTGGACTACACACAACAAATGTATATGTATATGTATATGTATATGTATATGTATATGTATATGTATATGTATATGTATATGTATATGTATATGTATATGTATATGTATATACATATATACATACATACATACATATAAATATATGTGCAGCAACACTGAGGAATTTTCTCCTTTGGAGAATTCAAGACTGAATAGATTGAAATTTGTTAGGGTGAGTGTCTGTATTTTTGACAACATTTTTGCAATTGCATAGACTAAATGACCTCTTAAAACCTTTCAACCCCATGATTTTTTTATTTCCATGCAATGATTATGTACAGAATTTTTCTTGAGAATCAAGTTGTGGCATTATCACTGACTTTATTTAAACTGGAATTGGTTTATACACTGTATAACGGCCTCACTTCAAGGACTCTCTCAAGAGATGAAATGAAGCAGATTATGCTAGCAAGATGCCATCTGAATCACTGAGACTTTTTTAACAAGGTCTTGACATCTGCCAATACTCAGCAGAAAGAAAATAAAAGCTTTGAAGAAGTCTGGCTTTAATATGAGGTCCAGCAACAATGAAGTACTTTGTTCCTTGATCTAGGCATGCATCCCCTTGGAAATGATGTTTTGGACTCAAACCCCGAAGTGCAAATTTTATGCTAAAGGAAGACACACAACACTGTTTTACAGAATTTCTGTGAGTATTGCATCTCTGTGGTGGTTTTTTTATTCATTATCCTTCTTATGCTGGCCTGGTAAAGATCATGTAAAGCTGATTGCTCTTGATGTAAAAGCAAAAAATCCCTTGGATACAGACAGTTCTTTCTAATGCCTTTTCTACTAACAGTTAAATAGAGTAACTGATTCTTCAGATCCAGAGCTCTTAATTTCCCAGGCAGCAGCACACCAGGTCCAAATGCACCAGCCATGAGGTAGGAGGTTCCCTGGTGGAAGGAAACCCAACACAACTGACATGAGCAGCTCGAGTGTGCACCCTTCCAACATTCCTTTCTGTCAAGCACATGGACCCCTTCAGCCTAAAGCTCCCTTCCATCCTATGCAATCCTGGTGTTATCTTCTCTTCAGCACTAGGAAGTGAATTGTCGTTTGCTGGAGGCTTGGGCTTCAACAGTGTTTATACTCACAAAAGGAGCCAACCTCACTACACTGAGATTTCTAGGATTTTTAGCTCCTCTCTAATCCTCCCTATCAGCCTTCTGGGCTTGTCATAAATTGATGGTGACACAGTCCATATCATACTACTATCAGAAATAAACCTGAAGTGCAATAGCTACCCTTGCTCTTAAAAAAAAAAAAAGGAATCTAGTTTGTAAATTGAGGAAATGGGCTATTTATTAAAAATCAAACACAAGTTGGGATCTGGGTTTCCTAAAGTTTTGAAGTTGTTCTGAAATATTGCACTGGCACAATCTCCAAATGACATAAAACATGAAGAACAAGGGACAGATTAAATTAAGGAGATTATGTTCTCAGAAATGCACACTCTATTCATTTCAATGTGCTGGGACAAACGAAATGAGCAGACAGAACACTCCACTGAAAGATGTGTTCTGCTTTTGCTTATCTTCTTGTGTACTTCATTGTTTTAAATTACTGAATTTGTTGGCTCTTCACATTTTACTTTCCTAGAAAACCATAAATTAGTCTAGAAAATGCAGTTCCCTCAACTTTAGTTTTGGTACATTAACCAGTGCAACCCTTTCAACGTTTTTTAATCTTCACAGTTAAATACAGTAAAGCCACGCACAGCAGTCCATAAAACAGTGGATTGTATTCTCAACACAGTGATGCATAATTCACAGTTCCTAAAAGGATGGAATCAGTAATACAAGCAAGAGAAAAATTGTCCCTATTAAGACACAAACTGCGTGTACCAGTAGTTTAGAGGAAACTGTGGAACAGGCATCCGTCATCAGTACCCCTGCATCTTCAATCAGCCGTGTCTTTTGTGGGCTAAGTGCTCACTGAATATTTAAAACTTATGCTAAAGCATTTAATAAATAATGCACTAAAGGTCTGATGATCTGTCAATGCCAACTACATCAGAAAATGTTAAGAAAAGGTAAGTGCTTTTGCCATAGTTTGCTCTCTCCACTAGTTTGTTATTTGCACTCCATGAATAATTTGTGATTCTAAAAGTAATATTAAAATCTTTTTCTCAAGGGTGTCTACACATATTGCACTGTACTGCTGTGTTCTACAATATGAAATATTTAAATAATTAGAATATTTTCTGTGAGATTGCAGAAGAGGCATTAGCAGTGGGGGAAAGTACACAATGTGTAAAATATTTCATAGTTTCCTAAGAATGTGCAAAGTAAAGCAAACAGAATGATGTAACATTAATACTGAAGTAGAAAGGTAACTTACTAAAAGGCCTTTTCCTTGTGCTCTCAGTGGATTTGTTTCTTTTTTTTCTTTCTCCAGCTTTTTCTGGTTTTATTCTTATGAATTGTCTCTGTCTACAGATCTAATTCTTTCAGATAATAGGCTGCACTACTCAAGATGAAAATGCATCAGCCAACAGAGAAGTTGTCACTGGTTTCAGTGGAGATGCCATGTTTCACCGACTGCACAAAGATTTACAAGACTAATAATTTTCCAGCAGCACTGATTTTTGCTAAATGGCCAATACTGAGGTAGGGCACTGGTTCTCCCGCTTGCAAGCCGAATGGCATTTTGTATATTTTTTTGATATTTCAGTGTAAAAATTCCCACAGTTTTCAAAAACATCTTTTCCTTAAGTACTTCGGCTCTATAAACCTTGTACCAACATGAGTCCTGGTGTGGTCAGTTGAAATTTGGCAATGTTACGAGGCTCAGCAGTTTGGATTATTTAACACCAAAAGCTTCCTGTAGAGTGATGAGACATTTAGGGGAGCTGATAACCCCTAGATAACCTCTTCATTAGGCTTCCAAGGGGTGATTGTAAAAGTTGCAGAACTACAAGATGTTACTGGAGATAATGTAGATACATCTCCACAGGTGCTAGTCAGTCACAAAAATCTAGTCCAGTCTAGAGAAGGGTTTCTGTCTTCCAGTGACCAGAAGCCAACTTACTAACCAGTCTTTCCAAACATAACCTCCTAGAAGTTCACCACATTGTAGCAGGACACTTTCTCATCCTTCTGAATAGATTAATGGGGGAAAAGAGAAAGAGCGAGAAGTTCATTAGCAACTCAGATAAAAGGCTTGGATCAGAGAAATTTTTGCTTTTCCATTGAAACACTTATTTCTCCCTACAGGCCTTTGGCTCTGTAGGCAGTAAAGTCCTCAGGGCAAAGCAGCAACACTCTTTCATGATATACATTTACAATGCTCCACCTTAATCTAAAAAAAAGACAGTCAAATGATAAATTTGTCACCTTTCTAAAAATACTTTGTTCATTAAAAGTAGTACAGAAAAAAATCATTACACACGTGATATATGCTTGACCACCGACTTGAACTGCTGCTTGGGTCTATCCCTAACGTTTTCATGAGGTGAAGGTTCTTCTATTTCTCCCTTCTGCTCCCTCCCTCATGAAAACAGAGATCATATTCTGATTATTAATATTGTTTCCCTCCTAGGCCTGCATTTAGTGCTTAACCACATATTTTTCTGTGATTTTTATTAATAAGATGGTGGGAGATACTTACCAAAACCTTAAATATGTGTGTGTGTGTGTGTGTGTGCGCATACACACAGTTACACATTAAAAACATGGATCTGGAGAATGATTTTTTCTGACAGCTGTGTTGTCAAGCTATGGAAGAAAGATGTAAGCTGTGCTGAATGAATGAGATAATGCTGTAAGACATCTCCAGGAGCTTTTAAAAAGCACAACTGACAGAATACATCAAAGATTGTGATGAGCTAAAATAAAAGCGAGGGCAAGGCTACACAAAGCAGCAGCAATTCCCAAGGATGAAGGCCCTTCTGAGAGCCACTCATCACCCAGTTTAGACAGGGAGCCCACCAGAAATGGCTTCTGTTCCCATGGGACTCTGTGTTCAAGGCCAGGTCTTCCACCCTTCCCTCTGCACAGTGAGCTTTCCCACTGAAGCTGCGTTGATCCAGTGCTCATCTCTTACTCTGCATAAGGTCATGTGCTGAGTGTTGTACTCCTCTTAAATTTTCAGCCTGTTTTCCTTCTTTCACAGCAGTTTTAATGACAGTGGTAATTGGACAGAAAATACTCAAACTGAAAGAGTAGAGAACGGAGGGAAAGCAGGTGATTAACTCTTCCAAAAATGTACAAGCATTTCCAGAGAAAAATCTAGGGTCGTTGTAGGACAGACAAGAGCTCAAATCCACATAAAGTTTCCAAATGGACAGCTATAAAGACCCCTTAAGGAAAAGAGAGGTTAAGTGGCTAGCAGCTGCCACAGTGCCCCAGAGGTGGCAGGAGAGGCAGCAAGCACTGACCACAAGTTCCCAATTAAGATTAGTTTTGCCACAGTCAATCCATAGCTCAGCCATTTTCTTTACTGGAAGATAAGAATTGAAGCAGGGGTTTTGCAGCCAAAATTGCAGCCAATGGTCTTTGGTAAGGCAGCACACTCAATATAGCAGAGAGAGCCAAGGCTTTCTGGAGACAGTGACATTTAAGAGTAGCAAAGAGATGGTGGCAGCAATAGCGAGTATAGGTAGATTATTAAAGGAACATTGTCAGATTAAATATAATACTTTCTAAAAAATTGCCTTGCCTGTGTTATAAAGAGATTATTAATATAAAAAGTGTTTAAAGAATCTACTCTCCTCAGTCTAAGGTGTTTACTTCCTGCATTGCTCCCAGCTTGCACTATTAAACTAGTTAAACCATTTTACTTTTAAAGCTAGTTTCTTGTTGATTTTATTTTGGACTCTAATTCTATCTTATTGCAAATTGCAATAAAGCCTCAAGGCTTCCCAACAGGTCCTGGGAGTCTAGTACAGAGCACAATACAGATGTAATAAAAAGCAACCCACAAGTACAGCCAAAAACAGGCTTCTACAAATGAAACAAAGGGGCAGGATAAAAATTGGGACTGCAAGAAGACATTGGTGATAATAATATAAATATTATTATATAACCATACATATTGAATTTACCTTCTATTATTGTGATTATTGTGTATTTATAAAAAATATTTACTGTCTGTTCAACACATCTAGCCTATTGTTAGTTATAATTACAATCCACTGTTCTATTTCTTCAACTGTCAGTCACAATACTCTACCATCAAGTTTTATTTAATGTTAGAATGTAGTAACACCAAGAAGGCTCCAGGGGTAGACCCTTTATAGTCCTTGCTTCTCCAGGATAAAGAACGTTATAAAAATGTCTTACAACTTGCACTGAAGAGCATTTTACTTCTCTTTTCAAAACAATTTCTTTTTTTATTTTAACAAGACTTAGAATTGGTTAGACTTAGGTACAAAAACATTCCTCCAGAGCTGGATCTGATCCTCTCAGTGGTACTTTCTTACTCAATACACAGAATTGGCATTCTCCCTTCGACCAGTGAGATACAAATATGTACATCCTACTATACTCCTGAAAGCCTTTATTGCTTCAAAATTGGCATAAGAGGACTCTGATTCAACTGACAGGTGACATGCCCCTTGGTTTCTGCTGCTGCACTGCACCTTCTATCTTCATATCTGCTACCACTTCCCCTTTCAAGACTTCAGGGAAGGGTTGGACAAGTTCTTTTTTTTGTATTCTAAAACTTTTCTTTTAAACAAGGAAAACAGTTCACCCATTATTTTAATTGAAAGGTTTTCTCTTACTTATGGATGTGAGTTGGACTCAGAGCCGTTTTCCATATCTAACTTGTTCATAAATGATTGCTATGCTTCAGTAAGATGTTAAAGTCTCCTGTCAGCTTTTAATGCCTACTTGGCATTCTTCAGTGCAAGAGGCATCTTTACTGGAATTTATATCAATTTATAGATCAAAATAATACAGGAAAAAAACAACTATAAATATTTATATGTTGCACATTACTGGCTGTTGATTGAAGCCAGACATAACAGTGATATAATTTTGGGTCTACTGATCTCTAACTTCTACCTCCAAGGCATATTCCATAATCATGTTTTTATAATATCAAGAATATAAATTAGTCTGTTTAGAAAGTTTAAAGCAGAGACATGAGTGGCAGGTAAGATAAGAAAGGATGAATAATAGAGATGAATACTGAAAGTAAAAATACTGATACAACTGAGATGCCATAAAAAATAGCACTACTTTTACAGCGATATTAAAGCCACACAAGAATAATTTTAGTAACTATATGGGAAGCATTTAAGGTTTATGAAAAATAGCACATACCAAAACAAATTGGATTCCCAAACTTTGGCAGCGCTGACATTTCCTATGTGCATAATCCAGAGTAGCACAAAGTCTTCCAGATTTCACCTTAGCAAAATTAATTAATTACCATCTCTGAGGTTATCATATTGATGTGTTTCAAAATTTTTCTCCTTTTAACATCAGTAGATTATGCATTAAATCCAGAAAATATTGACCAGGGTTGAAATCTCCTCTCTTTCCACACAGTTAAGTTAGGGATCACAAGTCAAACTATTCTACTGCATGAGCGAGTAAGCCTAGAAAGAATTTACTGAAAATAAGAGCTCCAGCCATAGCTTCAAAAAAGATTAAAAAGCAACTCTGTACCATAGCAAGTTGCTTATCTTCCTAAGGTACACACTGATTTCTATCTCTCCAGATCCCAAACATCAGTATGAACCAAAGGAATTTCTCACTGATGCTTCTGTTGTTTCTCCATATTCACAAATAATTTAGCTTGAGAAAGAAAGAAACATACTTAGCTGAGTGCCTGTGGCAATACTCTCATGGTACTGTGTCCCATGAAGTGGTGTTGCTCCCTCAACATGACTGCAGCATGAATAAATGGAAGAGGTAGAAACACTTGGGGACATGGCCTAGTGGTGGACTTGGCAGTGCTGGGCTAATGCTTTTCCAACCTTAACAATTCTATGGTTCTACAGGAGGCCTGGAAGAAATCATGGCAGTGTAATAAATACCATTTTCTGCTTGCCACCTGCCAAATAGAAGATTTTACAGTGTTGCTATTGGGACGATAGCTCATAATATACATTGGTGTACGTGGTAATAGCACAGAAAATATTCTGGGGTGCTAGACTTCTAGACTAGCTAAAACTACAATGAGAAGAAATAACTATGCATGAACTCCTTCCAGTATTGGGAAACACTGCAAAATGTAAGGTACCAATAAAATATTTATTTAGGAGAAAATATATTGCTGGCAATAGGAAAGTGAGAGTATTCACTTAGGTCAATAGTGATATGTATGATTAGAGCAGGTTTTCTAGGTCCACAATATCTGGTGCAAAGTAAAAATAATTATATTACAGTTGTCCTCACAAGTAGATATTTAATAAACTATGTCATTTAGGTAGTTTCAACCTATATACAAGAGAAAGATTCAAATTTTAAAAAAGGTATTTTCTGCTACTAGTGTCTTAAATGTTTTGAAATTCACAGCATTTACTCTGACTGCAGGTGTAACAACCACCCACTATAATTTGCTGAAGTATTTGACTGGTAGCAAAAAAATCCTGAAAAAAGATACAGACCTGAAGTATCTCATGCTGAGGCCACTTCATATTGAAGAGCTTTTAAGTACTATTTTTTTCTCCCCCCCAGCATCACCTCCGTGAGTTAGAGGAATACATAAACCTCAGAGACTGACTTTGCATGGCTGATTAACCTTGGCTAAGGTCCAAATGCCCACCTAGCCACTCACTCATTCCCTACCTCAGTGGGACAAGGAAGTAATAGGATGAGAAAATTTGGGGCTGAAGACAGGGAGATTGCTTAGCCATAATCTCATCAGTTCTTAAATAAGCAGCAGTATCGAGATCCAGAACAGGTTGTTATCTTATTCTGTTACCCCCCTGAAGTCCTGACATCACCTGTTGATGTGAACACACGGTGTCTGCAATTCCCTTCAGCCTGGTGCCCTCTTGCTCCCCACATCACAATTATGGGGCAGACAGAGCCCCAGAACAGAAGAGCAGGCATACAACTAATGCCTGATTTCCACATGGAAATACTTTCATTTTACTTTTGTACACCATCTCCTGATGGGAGATCATCACCCACAGAGCTGCTCCCCATTGCTGCTTTCACAGAGCCACCTCATCCCTAGAGCTCTGCCATTTGCTCTGGATTCTCCTGATTCACCCTCTTCACAGAGTTCCTCAGCACTATTTTTAATCTCTTCAATTTAGCAGAAAAGCCCTCTATTGGAGGGGTTTAAGAGCATCACAAGACCCTTGACCATTAATGCTGACTATTCCACAAAAGTACCAATTCAATTCATGCTCTTCCCTTTTACTTGCACAGACAAGTCACTATCCAGTAATGGCTTCAATCACCTTCAGAGCACACATCAATAAGGATTTAGGAGGCACAGGTGTTTGAGCTCATCCTTGATCTTTTCTCTATCAGTACAAAGAGTGTTTGCATTGCTTTCTCCATGACCAACTTGTAAATATCACAGGTGATACAGGGAGGATGAAGAGATTGTTGAAGTGTTGGAGAGAAGAAAAATAGGGGTGGAAAGAGGAAAGCAGACTTCCTAACATCATTAAAAATGGACATAAAGATTCAAGACTGAATGCTGCTGGTCTTAATCCTAGAATCCAGGCCACACAACCACAAATTAAGGCATCATGGCTGAATAGTTGGCCATTAGCAGGCCACAGCAAGCAAATGCATCAGAGGATTTTGTTCCAGTCTGTTGCTGCTGCAGTGATACATATGCGAAAAGGAAGAGAGGATTAGCTAATTGCTGACCTCAGTAGTCATTCAGCTGTAGAGTGGATTGCAAACTTACCCAGCAAAACTTTCTTCTTTTGAAAATGCAGCTGTGTCAAGCTAAGATTGCTGGAGGCAAATTGACATCTCTAGCTTAAAGAAAATTTAAGAATTACAAGTTTCAAATATTTTTCTTTCAGATTTGTAATAAACACTAAAATGTTCAGGGTTTACATTCAAATTGAAACAGTTTCAGTTTATCAAATAAAATGTTTTCATTGTCTGATTTTCAAGATATTATTTTGTTCCACTTCACAAACAAGTTATTTATTTTCCACACAGGACGAACATTCTACTAAACAAAAATATTCTTTATTCAATAAAAAGGAGCAACTTTAAGGATTTGTCCTAATTATCGCTCTGTGTTTCTCCTTTGCTTTTCTAATTCTCAATTCTCTTGCTAGAGTAAAATGCAGACAAATCTTCACTGCTGTGCTTTCCTCTGTCTAGATTGTTTTCAGAGACTGCTTGCTTATTTCTAAGCTGCTGTGCTAGTTTTGCCATGGAGGAAGGGAGAGCAGGACAAAATTTATAACAACATTCTCTTTGGGATGCTGTTCTCATAATGAACACAAATTGCTCTCATTTATCATCTTGTGATGTAATCATATAAAAGCCTTTCCCGTCGTCATCCCTATAAGGTAACTGTTTTGCTGTATTGGATTATAATGACAAATGACAAAATATTTTGCATTACTTCAACTGTTCAAGTCTGAAGGGATTGTTACTCTGTAATGCCACTGTGGACTTCCAATGGATGCAGCCCATGCTGAAAGCTGCAGGTGGAAGTGTACAGTACACCAGCAACTTAACTTTGTAGTGCTGGCTCTTAGAAGGGGAAAAAGAGAAACAAACCTACCCAAACAAACAAACTCAACAGTGGCCTTTAAGTAAACCCAAAAATTTAAACACCACAGGGAGTAAATTGTGGTTACATCTGAATGGGGCATAAATCCAGAGATTCTACTTTTTGGATGTTTTATTCAATAAACAAAACCAGTTGGATTTTTCAATATATCAATATTTATAGGGTACAAATAACCACGGAGTTATCTGCAGGATTAATTTCCCTCGTGTCTTTTGGAATCTGATAAATCCATTCCATTCAGGGCTGCCAAAACATGCAGAGTTCCAGTAACAAGTGATGGAAGTAAAAAGGGTGCTCAGCAATGCAACATCCTTGTCTACCATTTCCCAGGAACCTACTGTGTTGGTATTTCGAATAGAAGAGACAGTAATCTTCCCCAGTGTTCCAGGAGAAAACTTCACCATTTCATGTTTCCCCAGAATATGCCAGCAATTTAAAATTCATGGTTTACTATTTGCAAATAGTTAAGTACATGATTGATACACACGTTGAACTTAGAACATTTGGTCTGTTGAGCACACAATTTGACACATGAGTGAATGCCCTGTCAGGAAAATCAAGGACAGCCATTTCCGTAAGACACGATCTCCAGGAGTCCTCAACAAGCACCAAAAAGAAGTTGAGATGTGCTTTTTCTTTTGTCTTCCACAAGTTTTTTCTGGAGATTTTTATTGAGTACCATGGACTCTTCTACCTTACACATCAAGTGATAAAAGAGTTGAGTCAGCTTTCTAGTATCATTCTTTTCTTCATTTATGCTGCCTGTTCTGTACATGAATAAATATTCAAATTACTTATAGACTGCACCATTTTCTTTATTAAAATGAACAGTGATACATTCAAAATATATTTAATATAAATCGCATTGTAACACATACGTATCATTGAAATAATTGAAATATATTGCAAAACAATTACGCATACCTACTCTGTATTTCATTAAAGAATTTTGCAGGCTTAGTCAGCCTTGAATGCACCTGTGCTTCAGTTCTCCACCAGATTAAAATAAAATGGTAGCATACTACTCTAATTACAATATTGATTTAAAATCAGCCACCAGCTCTACTGAATTCAGTGAATGCAATGGTGAGGGTACTGTGATTTTCTTTATATCATTAGCTGGGGAGAGAAGTAGCACGGACACAAAGTCGATCTCTTACCACCCAAGGAAGAAATGTTATGTTTTCTACATTTATCCCCTGAGTAAACATAACAGCAAAATTTTTGCTTATAACTTAGATGCTTCTCTTTCTATTAAAATGACTGGACAATTTGTTTCTCCCACAGTTTAAAGGCTCTGCTTTTTGAGGTGCTAAGCAGCAAAGTGATGGAAAATTGCAGGTCTTCCACAAAATCTCCTTTGCCCCAAACTATTTTGCCATTTTTATTGAGTGTTTTTAATACCATGGCAAGCAGCACATCAATGACACTAACAGTTGTGTAGACTAGGAAATAGGAATAGGAGTACCATGGATCTTATCTGATGGTAATCTCCTGCTACCAATGAGAAAGTTCCAACACCACATTCCCTGAGACTTTCAGTTCATTAATTGGTATTAGTAATACACTACTGCACAGTGGACATTTCAGAAGAAAACCACAGACACACAAACATGGGGCTCAAAGCAACTCTGAAAAGTGACACAGTCCATCCCCCACCCCAGTTCAAGTCATCTACAGAAGTCTTGACAGGTTGGTTGTGTCTAAATAATTCCTTAAATCCCCAAATGGAGACTCTCCAGCTAAGCATTTTACTGTTGAGTTTAAATATACTTAATAAATAAAAGTCTTATCGATGCTCAAACTGGTCCACCATTACCATTGTTTGAATTTAGTACCAGAAAATGCTCCTCCTTTTAGCAGAGACTTTTAATGTACTTGAAGACTGCCACAAGCCCCATCAAAGTCTTCTCTGTAAATTAATTTTTCCACTGAAGTCACATTTTCTCCATGTCCTGATTCTCTCTGCAGGCTCTCTCCTGCAGCTTCATGAAAGCCCATGGGTCCACAATGGCAACCTGCAACAAACTGTCAACAAATATTTGTCACATCACAAAAATGCATTAAAAAAAACACTGTGGAAATAATATCTGGTCCAGCTATTCTTGCCCATAAGGGACAGATACAAAACTCTGCATAGATGAGTATGTGAAGCACTTCATCAGCATTAATTTTTAACTTACTTTTATTAATTCACTTTGATGGAAATATTTAATTAGCTACTAGGAAGTAAAGGAGGGTTGGGATCCAAGAAGCGTAGTTTTGGATGACTTTCCATTTCAGGGAGTTCACATTCTGCCTGCTCCAGCTGTTGGCACTACCAGGTATTTGTCAGGGATTCCAGACTGTTCTCAGTACTGTACAGGACTCTCAGTGGGTACTAAGGCTTGGAAACAACATACACATAAACAGAATCCACAAAATCCTTTCAGATTTTCAGAACTCCGCAGTACCTGTGGTGACAATGTCATGTTATTCTCTTGAAGCAATACACTTCTGTAAGAAATAAAAAATGTGGTTTAGCAATTACTCAAGGTCATAATTGAATATTTGGAATCCAAGACATTTGTAATTATTTTGCTAGTTGAGTTATGAAGGTGCACTTAGCTGTGGATAAGTTACCCTTTTACTTTGGCTGAAAGCTTTGTATAACAAATTATTCCCAAACTAGCATATTTTCTTAAAATACATCTACTTTTTCAACAACCGACTGTAAGGCTGTCACTTTTTCCTGATAAGTGATTATCTGACCTTCTTATAGAGATTTTGTTTTATTATAAGCAGTTTTTATGGTCATTTTTATTATTATAATGCACTCTTAGAATAACATTCAGGCATTTGTCATTGTCATAACATTGTCATTTTGTAGCACAAGTACCCAATATTGAAATTAAATGAAAGCTGAAAAAAATACATATTTTTACAAATCTCTCTGTGGCCTGTGCAAAGCATCACAGTAATTTCTCAGATTCTGCCCATGTTCCTTCCTGCTTGGGGAAGATGGAGGGATGGAGGTTTTGCAGGATATCTGAGTTTTTGAGTCACAGCCACCCTGAGATTTACATTGATGATCTTTGTAAGAGATCACTAGCCCTGTCTTGATCTTTTCTTTCAGTGTCAGTTACTCTTCAGCCACCAGCCAGATCTAAAGCATAGTGTGGTAAGGGTATCTTAAAAAAAAACTCAACAATTTTTATAAACCTGATATTCCTTCATCTCCATCACCTGGAAGCCAAATGCTCATGTCTGCATAGGTCAGGTGTTCTCACTCCTTACAGCTTTAATCTATTTTGCCTTCTTAACTCTCTGGAGAAGGTCAAAATAAATGGTATTGACCTTAGGCATGCAAAATTTCAAAATCTCATTAACGTCATTGTTTCAGCACTTGGAGATTTTCATTAATTACCCTTCTGTGCCTCTGGTGTCAGCAAGAAGTGTCCTGTGGGTTGCTCACAGATTCAGGAGCTGACAGATCATCAAAGATATCCTTATAAAGCTAATACCATCGAATAATTGTGGCTCCCATACCACTACATTTTCAATTTCAGTGAAAACAGTTCCTGTGGCACTCGATTTAGGTTTATATTTTATAGTTTTATATTCATGATTCCTTATTACTACCTGGTTTTTCAGATACTCTTCTCAGCACCTTTGAAAGGCGGTTCCTATTTCTTTCACTAGAAGATCATCTGCCTTTATGCTGATGGAACAGTGAAGATGACTTCTGAGGCTTATGCCTAGCTACATGTCAAAGGAATAAAAATAAAAGATGTTTCTTACATGAATAAATAGAACAGTGCAAAGTTATTATGTAGTCCAAAGCAAAAACAGCTATTGGTTGAACTAATTAAAGAAGTGGGAAATAAGAAAATACCTCTCCTTGCTTCTCAGCAAGCTATTGAGTTCTGCTCTGCAATTCAAACAGCTATACCATTATCTCATGAAATCAACAGCTTGGCCTTTCATACCATTGCATGTAATGTGCTCACTCTTCATTTGATGATGTGAAGCAGTTCCCAGACAGAAGCACACCAAACTTAAATTTTTTATTATTTGCCTGCAGGCTAAAAAAAAGAGACTGATAAATTATGCAATTTGGAAAAAATGATTCGTTTTTGCCGTTTTTCAGGAGCATAGATTTTGTTTTGACATTTTAAGTTTTCAATGTGAGATATCACATGGAGTTGGCTGACTCAGTATTTTGGAGCTGCTTTGAAAAAATGGTCCCAAGTAGGAGAAAAGTACTTAAGAAGCAGAATTAGCATCAGAACTTTTAGGACTATTACAATCTTTTAGAAAAATCAGATTATATAGATGTTTTTCAGGCTTTTGGAAAAAGTTGTTCTAAAATGGCATCCTTATTTGTACAAGGAAAGACAATTTTGATATCTAGTTCTAAATTTTGTTATTTATGGTTTAAAGAAAAGATAAACCCAAAACCAAGACATTTTTGACTATTAAGCACTGGGAATAATGAACAAGTCAACTTTAATCCCTTTTTAAACATGGTGATCAGTGACAGAATGCAGATCAGAACAGCATGAAGCTGAGTCAGGGGAAGTTTAGGTTGGGTATTAGAAAAAGGTTTTCCACTCAGAGGGTGGTGGGGCTCTGGAACAGCTCCCCAGAGAAGTGGTCACAGCACCAGCCTGAGTTCAAGAAATCTGGACAATGCTCTTGAGCATATGGTGTGATTCTTGGGCCTATCCTGTTTAGGGCCAGGAGCTGGATTTGATGGTCCTTGTGAGTGTCTTCCAACTCAGCTTGTTCTGTGATTCTAAGTTAACTCAAGAAGTAAGTTCTATATGCACTCTTTTTTCAGATAACAGCATGATCTGGATTTCCTGTTCACTGTAGAACAAAGAGATCTGTATCACCATAGCTAAATAGTTTCTTACTAGTATTTTCATAGTAAGCAATATTTCCACATAATCTGCATTGAGATGAACCAAGTTTCCATAAAACCATATATCTATATCACTGCACTGACAAAAAATATTGAAACCTATTCAAGTTAAACTAGGAAAAAGAGCTTTGCCAAAGATATTGAAAGCTGTGGTCTGAATTTCCTAGGATTTTATTAAATACCAGGAGGTAATGAGAAAAAGAACAGAAAAGTGAAAAGAGCAAAAAAATGAATAATATCTAGTATAGAGACACGAATGAAAACAAAGATTTTTTTTCAGGAAAATTCACACACTGTGTTGAACTGCTGTGAAGTATCTATAGATAAAAAGAGAGGTGGAGAGGAAAAACAAGTAAGGAAAACAGAAACAGCTTCGGCCAGGCTCAGACACATCTATGTCCTCCTTGCTCTCCAAGAAAGGGCATATTCCCACCATGCATGTGCAAACCTCAACATTGGAAGGAAATCTTTGGAGCTCCCCCTTGGTGCTATAATTACCTTTTAGATACCTAAAGGATTTTCACTTACAGCCCAGGAAATCACCTGTCCAACATCCTCTGCAGTTACCTGTGTAGCCTGTGAAAGTGTGACTGAAGTCAAGCCGGAAAGCCAATGCCTGAGCCTTGCCCAGGGAGACCTTGGTGTCATATCCTGTGTACAGACACCTCCTATACCTGTCAGAGTTATCTATGGGCATTCACTTGTTCCCTAGCACCAAAAAGTGGAGGTGAATTCACTGTTTTTGCATTGCACCTCATTTGACACATTCCAAGGATGATGGTGACAGAAAGTGCTTTTTCTGCTACAAAAAATATCAGTATCTGGTATTCCAGTTCCTGCCAAAGCCCATGTTTTCAATATCTGCCCAAATCATTGAAGAACTACTTGACAAAGAAGTGCTACTATTAAAATGAATGTTCTGGAAGAGATTAACTGGTGACCAAATGGAGTGAATGAAGCATTCACTAAATGATACAGAGGATTGGCCCTATCTGAGAGGCACTGTAGATGAAACTGAAATAAAGTATTTCCACTCATCTTAAGGACCTTTCACAGCACATCTTCAGCACCCTAGAGAAACCCTCCTCACAGCTGACTGTGTTCCAGCTGCAGGATGGGAGTTTGTGTGTTCATTCACACCTAGTTACTAAGAAAGGTGGAGTCTTTAAACTAACCTAAACCCACTTGCCTAATGTCTTCAGCTGGGTAGTCAATGTTCCATAGATTAAAGCTAATATATCTGCATACTGGAATATTTTATTCCAGTTCTATAGCATCACCTCATTGTGAAAGTCTTAGCACAATTTAATGAGTACAATTTTTCCAAACGTCTTTTTTCGAAATATTCACTTACCCTATCTCCTGAAATACCAGCTACAGGATCTAGTTGCTGTTCCTGAACATTCATAAATAAAGGAAGGTGTAAGAAAATCAAAACACACAGACTTGGTGAGCTTTGTACAGGCCTTGAGTGATATTGTGCTGTAAGTCAAAACAGCACACCACAATACTCAGAGAAATCTATAAAGCAGAGCCAAAGAGATTACTTATGTTATTTCTTCACCCTAAGGATCAACTGTCTTTCCTGACAGATTTCCCTTACAGGAAATCTGACAGGTTCCAGCATTCTCCTGGCAATGTATTTCAGCACTTCTTTCCTTTGTTAAAAGAATATTTCTCATCCTGAACTCAATTCCTCGACTTAGTATTCCCTGTCTTTGAAAAGCAACAGATGTAGAAAAGAAGTTGATCTTCCTTCTTGTCTCTCCCTGGTTCTTTGAAGTTTTGAATTGGAAACCTGTGGGAAGAGATTTAAAAAAAAAAAAAAGATAGTAGAAAAGAAGAATATTACTTTATCAGGTCAATCTTATATCTTACATGATTCTACAGTTTATTTATATAATTTTTAAATTTTTTTCTCATTCATTCACTTACTAAATTTAATACCCATACAAGCCACATGTCTGCAGTGGAGGCTGTGCCACCATAGGATACTATTACTTCACAGAAGTAATAACAGAAGGGTAGTGCATTAGTTTATATACGCCATAATGTGATGTTTGCTTTACCACAACACCATGACTTATGTTCATCTTGTGAACCTTTGTAACTAATAACTTGCTCTGCAGTGTTCCTGCATTGCTCTTACTCTCCATTCTGCACCTGTGTATGACTACCCTGACCTACATTTGCATTTCTCTTTGCTAAATTGCATTCTACTTCTTTCTAAATCATTGCTCTTAAAAAAAAGCAAAAGAAAAAAAATCTACTTCTGTCCTTCAACAAGTTTGAAATCCTGAGGAACTCTAGCTTTAGTAACTTCTTTGTTTAAGGACTCTTCCTCCAAAGATAAAGCTTTGCAGTCCTTTCAGATCTTAGTCTCATATTCCAAAGAGTCTTCCTTCAAAAAATTCTGGGAAGGAGGAAAAAATCCCAAACTGATGAAGTTGCATGTGTGTATCAGATGACATTCATATCATATGAAGTACAAAATTAAATATTCAGGCATGCTAGAGCAATACTTATTAATTCAGTCCTGAGAATTAAACTAAAAGCAGATTTTGTAGACAAAGGTGTATTTTGTTCCACCCACAAACTACGTATAAAGTCTTTCCTGGTATTTCTCAATCAAACTGTCCATCCCTTGAAGGCAATCAGAAAATGGTTATTTTCAAGCAGTGAATATGCTATATATGAATGAATATATATGCTATATTCATATATTCAAATATGAAGTATTTGTTTGAACGCATAAGGAAAATAAAACCTCCAGTTATAAAACCATGGAAGTGATCTTTTTAATTCTTATGATGATTTGTCTTATTTTGTAAAAGCAGTCTCATCCAATCTAAGAGTAATGTTTTTCTTTAGATGCCAAAAGGAGTGTGGGTACTGAGTGTGACCTCACTTTCAAATAGGGGAGGGGGGACAGAAAAGCTGGTTATGAGCACTGAACAAAGCATCATCCACTCATGGTCAAATTCCGTATAAAAATGCCCTTTTTCCTTTCATTAAAATTTATTCAAAGAACAGATGGGTATGGGGTTTTTTAACATTTAAAATGGTCTCCTAGGTGTTTAGAAGCAATGATACATGGAAGCTTGTCAACACATGGCCTAAGGGGTAAAGAAGCTTGACAATAATAAAGGACCAAATATTCTTTCAAATACTTTCAGAAACAAGCAAAACATTTTTTTAGACACAAAGGACATATAAAAGCAAACACTGCATTGCATTGTTTATATTTTAAATGTGTGGCTTCCATAACAGTGAGGAAAAGCAGATTCTTCTTGGATTCTACTTCTGGTTTTCTCTAGAGATATCTTCCATTTGTGCTATTCTTCCACAATTCCTTTTCAGATATTAGCAACATCAGTAGAAAGGAGAAGTAGTGAGCTGAAACATTTGTTCCTCAGGCTGCAAGCAAAGGAGCCCTGCATTCAGTGCAGACCAAACACATGTGCTCCTGTATGTGAATGGAACACACTCCAGAATAAAGTCCCACAAATTGACTCCAGAAGTATCCTAACCATGACTAGTTTATTTAAAGCTACTCATGATTTCTCTTTAGTATAGTCTATCTCATCCAAAATTTTCCTGGTCAACAACAGCAGTGGGATGGGCTGTTTAAGTGGATGACTTGGATGTGTTGAGGGTAACCAGGTCTAAAAGAAGCCTTAAGAGTGAAATATTGGGATATTTCTGCTTCACACATGAGTAGTGCCAAATGTGAGTTATGTGTGAATGCAATTCCTGTTGTCTCTCCAATGAAGACAAAAATCCTTCTTCTTTAGGAAAGAAGTCTCTCTTTGCACTCCTGCAGTATCATCAGGACTTTTGGTGAGCAGTGGTCTTGAGCATGTGCACGTGCTGGCAGGCTGTAGTGAAGAATAAACCTCAAATTAAATAAAATCTTTCCAGCAGGGAAATCTAGGAAAGTCACAAGGACCACTGAAATTCCATTGCTTCCTGAACCTCCCAAATGACACCCAAAAACCTATTACCTTCTAGGTTAGCTGAAAATTACTGCAACCTCAATATTAATTTTGGGAACACCTAGGAATCCTTCCAGCACTTTGGCTACACTTAAGACTGTCACACTGTGAGAAACATACTTGTTTAAAAAATAGCAAAAAGTAATCACAGTGGGTACGGAAAAAGCAATATTCTTGAGGCACAATGAAAGTTGTTATTTGTTTGATGCATGCACCTTCTTAAAGATCCTTTTTTTTTCTACATACTCAAGAAAAGCATACAGATGTTACCACAGAGCCATGAAAATATTTCACTATTTTTAAGGGGTTAATGGAAGGCAAAACAATGGAGCTGTAACTTTAAATCCTGATAATTTAAAAGATGTTGCTCTGTCATTATTACAACTCATAAAAAATGTATTGTTGCCATAACAACCGCCTCATCACATGTGAGACTGCCTGAAAAACTCAAGCTTTCTTTAATCAGACAGATACATGGGCCCAAATCTGAAAATATTTCACCAATACCTTTATGACATTTACTCTCTTGTAAAATGAACTTCAATGCACACAATTATTTTTTGACAATCCTTATTATAAGAAAAAAAAAGATCACTCTTACTAGAAAACTCTAACAGATTCTGCGTCTCCTCCTAGGCAGAAAATTTGTGTCAGGGAATGATTGCATTTCTTCAGATGGAATAGGGTCGATGAAGGCATTCAGTGTACATTCTCTTCACTGCCATAATTTTCCTGGGGCTGCACCATATATCATTTGAGAAACACTCCACATAAATCCCAGATGGTGGCAGGACTTGCAAATGATCTAATGTGGCAGCCCCTGCCTACATGCAAGGATTCATTGAAGAGAATTGCATTTTAATGGCAGTAGAACGTACACCACCTGGCTCTATCTGATAAAAAGCCCCCACAAAAGGGCAACCTCATTTCCCATCCTCTGGGCCTGAGACCCATGGCTGAGCACGGGACCTGCTGCTGAAGTTGCATAGTTAATAAACAGGCAGAAACATGGAGCTGTTTGGACGGATGGCATCCAGACGAGTGGGCAGCATGTCCCCATGCCCTATGGCAGGCCATTCCAATAGGGCAGGCCATTCCACAGCTGCTGCACAGCACAGGTGTCTGGTGAGATGGACAGCAGGGCAGTCACACTGCTCTTGGCTGCCCAAAGTCATCTCTGCAGCAGTGGCCACGTCATTCCTGCCCCAGACCTCCACAGGAACAGTTTCCTTAGATGGTCACACACTCTGAAGCCTCCAGCCTGAAGGAGCCAGCAGAAGGATTTCTTACACCTGTGCTGGAACCCTGAAGCCTGGGAGTTTTAAACTTTCTGTGCTTTCTGACACTGACCCTCAAAAGAGCACTGCTTTTGACTTGAGGCCTTGGAGAAGGCTTCCAAATTTGAGTGATGGAGTTAGAGTCATTGGTGTGTAGCTAGAATAGAAGTGTGTGATTTCACATGATGAAGGGTCTTGAACTCGGGGTTTTAGAATATAGTAATAGGTATGGGACAAGATGGAGGTTCTTGGGCATTGTCTCTTTATTCCTTCTTGTTCCTTCTTCTTCATGATTTCAGTTAGTAGTTTTTGGTTGGATAGAAAATCCCGCCATGCGGATCACAGGTGTTTGGTCATTGGGTCAAAAGTATAAATATAGATTTTAGCTCTTAATTGGATAGTTAGCCTTTAAAAGAGCTTGTAACTAGTTAGATACACCTACCTTTTTTCACTTTTTAGCTTGATAGCTAGAGGTGCTGCAGAACTCTCTGTACTTTAGATAAGATTTAATAAACAACCAAGTCTGAACAAGAAATCAGTCTCCCGAGCATTCAATCCTGACTCTGAGTGAAGGCAGAAGAAAAAAGCTAACCACTTTCACATCTGAAGTCCCATTCCCAGGGGAGCCTAATCACCAAATTAGTAGCTATCTAGGGACATTGGCTGGGTTTAGAACAAAAATTTAAGCTTTGACGAAGCAGGGCTTTAAGTTACACTCTCCAAATTTTAGTTTCCACAAACAAGTTTTCCAGCAAAGTCTTATTTTCTTGGATTTTTGTTGGTCAGGTCTCCTCTGCCACATAAATGATGTTTAATGTGCAACATTTGATAATAAATGTAATATATCCTTTCTTTCCATATGGGTTTTGCTAATTTTCAATCTTTATTCTTCTTAAGTGACATTCGACAAGTAAATTTATTCCTTTCTAACATATTATCCTCTTGTTTAATCATGGTTTAATCTGATTTTCTGCTTTGGATTTTAGGGGTCAAAGTGCTTGACTCAAATCCTATAGCACCCTTGCTTTCTGTGCTTCCTTTACTTTGTATTTCCTGATTTTTTTCCCCAGGATATCCCAAAACATCCTCCATGTGCTCATACAGGTACTGGTGCTACCATAGTGCTACAAGTGCCCAAACGAGCTGTGTAAGTGGAAAGAGTGTTGTGCACTTGTCATTATACCATTCAGGCTTCAGAAAATATCCCTCATGAAGATGGAACAGCCCAGAACTATGTTTCTCCTTTAGCTGAAATCCTATTGTGTTCTGCTACCACATCTTTTTTCCCCCATACTTCCACAGACTGTACCCTTACCTCTAGAAAGGAGGAGGAAACAAGAAAACAGCACAAAGAATTCATATGGTTCAGAGGAATATGTGTCTATTGTCAGAGAATAGTGGATTAGAGAAACCACAGGTCTTAATCATTCTGGCAGTTCCTGACTTTCCTCTGCTTTTCTATAGAAATGCACAAATAATTGGTGAAACGCCAGTCCTTGGCATAGACCTGCCTCACTGAGAGCTCCCACACACACAGGGGAGGTGGGGATTACTTTGGGAAAGCTTTAAAGGAAAAGAGGAAGAGAGAAAAGAGGACACATAGGACAAAACCGTGAGTGAATTCAACCCACAGGTTCAGGGAATGGTTAAAGGGAGGGTAGAAAAGGAAGATGCAATCTTCAGCCACCAATAAACCATTTCTCTCACGAGTCACCTCTAGAAAACACATGCTGAGTCATAGGCTCTGTAAGCAGTCATTTTAGGAGAGATGATTGTTAACTAGTTGAAGTACAGTGTGAAAGGTCCCTTAAAACGCTAATCAGCTTTGGAAATATTTTAGGTCATTCAAGAAATACACAAAACAATCTTCCCTGAAACCCATCTGTCCAGACAGTTTTGAATCACAAAGAATAAGCTGTTTATTTCGCTCATATTTCTATTAAAAGGTTATATGATAATCTTAGTACTAATGAGAGGAAAAATAATGGCATTCAACCTCCATCCCCAAATGAATCCCTCCTAGAAGATTTTCCTGTTAAATGTCGAGATCGTTATGCAATTATATTTCAAATTCATACACAGATGCACTGTGCTTGCATATTTAACTATGTTTTCCTATACAAGACCTGCTTTCTGTCTTACAGACTGAATCACTAGCTGAAATGTCCCTTCTGGCCACATTTAAAATCTTGATTATAATCCTTGATGAAACAGGGAAGTGAACAATCCTTGTATTTAATCATAATAAATTAAACTAATGAGCTTTCCTAGCAGATTTATTACTTTTCCTATGGATGAAGTTCCACTGGCTGATCATATGCAAGCCAAAGAAAGCCTTATATAAGGGGAGGGGGTGGAGGAAGGGGTGCATAATATTTTACTTAATAACAGTACATTCCTGATATGCTCCTAAGAACAACTAGGTTTGTGATTTTTCCTTCACACTTCTGTGGGAACTAGAGAGGAAGAGTCAAAGGCAAAGTTCAGAGACTCAACAATGGGGTGAAGAGATAGTGCCAGGAATGGTTTTAGCCAATAGCAGTCCTATCTGACAAAAGGAGATAGGCTTTAGTTCTTTTCCATTGCACTCATGTAGCACAACAGAGTCACTCTTTTTGCAGCACTCTAAAATATATACTCCAAAATTGCAGGTACTTATTTAAGACTATACATGAAAAAAGGTAATATTTTCTACTTAAATCCGAGAAGCTGTCAAAGTGCTTTTCCTTTTTCATCAGGGTTTGGTCTTGACCCTGCAGAGATTTTTCTCTGTAATATTGAGACAAAGCTGCAAGCAGAATCAGACAGGAGGGCTTTTCTCCTTGAGTTTCTTGGCCCCTTTCAAAAGTAGACACAAAACAAAAAGTGTGCCCTCTCTTCACATTTGTCTCAGGGCTGTATTAATGGTGGCTGATAGCAGATCAGAAGCAGGCATGCCCCAGAGTGAGGTGACACAGAGTCCAAGAGAGCTGTGACCATGCATGAGCTTTGATGGGAACTGTTAGCAACAGGATCACAGATGGTGTAGCAATAAACAAAGTTCAGTGCATGAAAGGACACAAAAATCTCATATCCAAGTAATAGTAATTTGCCCTTGCAATTCTTTCCCTTCTTTTTCTCCTGACAATCAGATAAAGTGTGGGAGGCCATCTGTCTGCAAGAAGACAGTCCCCAATAGAGTGAACTTAGTCACTGCTTAGGGAGAATCACGGGTCTGAGTCAATTACTGCACACTTTCTACATACAACACACTTGCTTCTTTACTCCACTCAGATAGAAAACTATTTTTTAAGTGCAATCCTACGACTTTGTTTTCAGACTTCTTGTAATAAAACAGGAAGTGCTTAATGTTTCTACTTCTGAAATTTTGGTAATTCATACTCGGTCACTTTAGACCGCCTAGTGCCAGTCCACAGATATGGCTAAAATTTGTTGACATGCCTTTCAAAGACCAGTCAATTTGCAAGCACCTTGTTAAAAGAAATGAATTCTGTTGCAGATAAAAGTTGTTCCAGACACCAGCAGCAAACTCGGGCATCAAAGAATTTCTGGTTCAGTGGAGCCCTCACAAGCCTAATCAATACTTCAATTGGACACTGCCTGGCAGGGCACTATCTCTGCAATAATTTTCTTTTGACTTTCTTCTCACCCCGTGAAATATCAGGTGAGAAAAATCTCCAATCCAGAAACAAACCAAGACACAGAGATAAATAGCAAAAGCAATGGTGAGAGAGCTGGGCAGCTGCTTCATTACAGCCTTACAGGCTAGTGACATTTGACTGGCATTCCTAGAGCAAAAAACAAACAAGCTCTGGCTACTAACATTCATTCTTCTCCCTCATGCATACCTCTCTCAGAAGTGGTAACCTTCTGATAGTTGCTGCTGGATTCTCCCCTAAGAAATGGGTAAGATGAGGGTCCAAGCACACTATGCAAAGGCAAGCACAACAGAAAGAGAAGAAATTATATTAAATTCCAATGCTCTTACTGTCTTCTTGTCTAGGTTTGCTGCTTCTGGGTGACTGTGGATTCAGCATAGTATACATGGAGAATTTAATTAAGGAGGGCCAATGAAAGCAAACCTTTCCCTGCTCAGCACGCATACTCGGATTTCAGTTTTAGAAGCTTGCGTGACTACTGCAGGAAGCAGTTATACAGAAAAGCAAATTTTGATTGTTCTTCATTCTTAAACTCTGTTTGATTACATCTGGTAAATATTGTGCCCTAAAGTCATTTAATTATTCAGCTTTTCCACTTTAAAATAATATTAGTGCATTATGAAAGGTTACCTGGAGGGCCAATTTTAATGGCTGAATGCGCCCTGAATAAAAACATTCAAAATTATTTCCAAATGTTTACCAACCCCAGCTTTAATAATATTCTTTTACAAGCATAATTAAATTTCAGTGTGCCCATAGAGCTTAATTTATTTTTCTGATTTAACTGCTGGGCTACTCTAGTTGTAGATTTCTGGATATTTTGGAAACAGGTGGCTATTAAACTAAGTTCTGGTTGAGAGGATAGTATTAATCAGTATATTGTAATTTGCAAGACACTTAAGACTTGAGTCCCCCATTAAATCCAAATCTACCCTCACAAGACACTGATTATGGAAATGCATTCATATATTTCAGTGATACTAGTTACACATCGACATTTGCCTCAGACAGAAGAATGAAAAAATACTGCTGCAAGTTAAACATGGGGCTCTTACACACATGAGAAGGGAGATGCAGTACCAGGCTACCACCCATTGCAACAGAATTTCATTTCTATACACTTATTATTGTTTTAAAGATGATAGATAATTTCCAAATATAATCATAGAATAGAAAAAGATGAAAATCAGAAGTTAGTTGAAATCTTTCTGTAAAAAAACTTCATATTTTTACATTGATTAAAGTCTCAGACTGAGCAAATATTCATTTGGAGTCACTAGACTATACTCTCCATCATTTTACATGCTGCTATTTTGTGCAATAAAAAGTATAGGAAGCACAGCAGTATCTGTCAAAAGTATTGGCAAAAATAAGGCACTCAATTTCAACAATTTTGCTAGTTACAGTATAAAAAATTGTCCTATTACCCAGCCTACAATAAATAATAATCTTCACAAGGGTTTGAAAAAATGACATTACAGTCATGTGAATTCATAACTCTTGGGGTATCTAAATGGGGGAATAATAGCTAAGGTAAGCAAAGACTTCTGGAGCCTTCCCTTACAAACTACAATCATACAGTAAAGACAGTGCAAAGTTCAGCAAAGCCAACTGGAAGGCTTCTGTGAGCCTCAGGAAGGATTGATCAGACCACGACAAAAGCACTTCAGTCAAACATAAATAGAACTCACATTCATTCAATAATGGTATATCACCAGTTTAAAAGATGAAGAGCTTTTCTGTCTTCTAAAAAAGAGCATCTGAGTTGAAAGTGTGATGTAAAAACCCATACAAGTAGATGAATCAAAATGGATTTTCCCCATCTATTGGGTCACACATCTGTAACCCAAGCCCCTCGGGTCCCAACAGATTTAGTGTCTGTTCCAAACCATGAGGCACTTTCCTGTTTAAATTGCTAAGGCTTTACTTTCAGCACTGCAACAATATGGGTGGTTTTGGCAAAGGCAAATTTCTTCAGGATTCAGGAAAGAAATCTGGTACAGCTTGAACCCCTTGGAAAAATAAAAAGGAAAAGGAAAAGAAGAAAAAGGAAAAGGAAAAGGAAAAGGAAAAGGAAAAGGAAAAGGAAAAGGAAAAGGAAAAGTGAAAAAGTGATTTTGACTGACAACAGCCATGTAATTTTTCAAAGTGAAAGGCAAATATTTGACAAGGCCATAATAGACTTCTCCAAAGGAGCACCATGTGCACTTAGTGGCAGCAGGACTGCTGTGAGGAATATATCTATTTCTTCAGGCCTCATGAGATTGTGGGCCTGGGGTTGGGGGTGCTGGTCTCAAGCTGAGGTCTCACCTGGACTGGAGATCTGGTTTGCAACCACACAAAACCAATCAACCAAAATCCACCCAGACAAAAGGGACATGTCTACATTTTTTTTTTGTCTCTGAACTGAAATTCTCTGAAGTGATTTGATGTTGCTGAGCTTCCTGGTCAAAGAATGGACTTTCCTTGAGATATCCCTAGTGCCCATTCTGAACACCACAAGAGATGCTACAGGGAAACAGGAAGTTCTCTAAGCAAATATTTGCAGAAACCCCAGATGATCAGAACACAATGTGAAATGGTCACAGCCAATTCTTCCTCAACACACCTTCTCATGCCACCCTCTTCAAAGTAAGGGGGAGAGAAGGAGGAAAATCCTCAGCCACCAGAACTTTTGATGAAAAGTCCATCTGGTTTTGCAGGCATGAGAGAAGCCAAAATTTGGATCTCCTGAAACTAGTCATGGTTTGGAAACTACACCCCAAAGTCTTCACTGTGTAAACACTTCATTTCAGGATATAAGAAATAATAAGGAATAAGGGTGAATGCTATACTTCACTAGCTGAGCAGTTTTGGAAGAGATTTCAAGAACTCCTTCATATATGTGAGAGTGCTGCTGGCACCAAAATCATCTTGTTTTACTGTGATGTTGCTTTCACCTAGGTGGATAAATGTTTAGCCTCCAGTTTCCAAACAAATATCATCTCACTTGTGAGGTTCTTTGTCTTCCAAACAAAGCGTTAGCATTTTTCTTTTTCCTGAAGAATTTCAGCCTGATGGATATTGGCAGTGGAAGGTATGTTTAATAATGCATGAAGAAAAGGATGGACACAAGAAGTGTCAGTTTTCCATTTTACACCCTTTTCCCCTGCAGCCTTTGAAACATATTTTATGCAGTTTCTTTATAATTCATACAAATATATAAAGGCTAACCCTTCACATTAGGCTCTCATGAATATACTGTGCAAATTCACATGCAAAGCAGATGTAACCCTCAGGCCATTGCCACATGCCCAGCTGTAAAAGAGGTACCACTGTGTCAGGCAGCATTTTGTTGTTTCTGGCAATTCCTCTGAATTTAAGTCAGGAATGAAACAAAATGGAACAGACAAAGGCAGTATATTTTGCACTCCTTTACACTGGAAGTACAAGTACAGATCAACACACTGTCTCTAACCTTGTGGGATTTTTAGCTGTCTCCAGAGTAAATAAATCAGCCTCTACTTTTGATCCTTCTCTTTAAAAAAGCCCACAGTCCTGTCAATGATTTGAAAGTAGTGGTATAGTAAGATATTATCTCAAAAACTGATTCCA
This sequence comes from Sturnus vulgaris, assembly GCF_052056855.1. Lineage (NCBI taxonomy): Eukaryota > Metazoa > Chordata > Aves > Passeriformes > Sturnidae > Sturnus > Sturnus vulgaris. The sequence goes on along the minus strand of NC_142243.1, from coordinate 108,320,729 downwards.
TATGTACAACAAACATAATTTATTTCAAACACACATATATTTGCATTGCTTGCTCAGAGTAGACTATGACAAAACGAATGATCTCATTCAAGAAAATCTTCTTTCTAATGGTACATGTTGGCATCATATATTTTGATAAAGAAAATACCTTAGCTTACTAAGAACCTATCATTACACTAGTGTCAATATAGAACTGAAGAGAAATATCTGAAAATGTTTGCTTCAGCATGACCCAAAACCAACTGAAACTACTGGAAAGACTTTCACAGTCTTTCTTGAACTTTGTCTTAATCCCTTCCAGGCATCACACTCTATGCTGCAGTGATACTCCCACATAAATAAAGTTGAAATATTTGTGCATCAAAGAACAATTAGTCTGAGAAAAGCAAGAACAAAAAATACTTTCAAAGAACAGTTTCTACTAAAAATTTAATATTATTATTTTACCACTAGGCTAAAACAGCATGATACAACCATGAATGTTGACATAAGACATCCATTAAAATCTTAATTAAAGTGCATTCTGCAAAACAGCAAGTCTTGGCAGTGCAAGTCAGATACAAAACACTATGAAGTACATTTGAAATTTGAAAAGAGCGTGTGCAATTCTTTTTAAAAAATACATAATTTATCTCAAGAGACAAGGAAGTTTAATAGCATTTGAATTGCCCAGCACTTTAGTTTTGCCTGAAATTACACACACATCATATAATTTGGTCCTTATAAACGTTATTATTTATCCTGCCCAAAGCTATCATGCTATCTAGGTTGAGGTCCCAGTAAACTGGTGTTTTTGCAGAAAGGCTTAACACTTGCAGCTCTGATCCAACAAATTCTCTCCACCCTAATCTCTCTGGAATTAATAATTTATTATACTTAATGAGACTTCTAACATGCAGAAAATTAGACAAGTCGTTATGTCTTCAAAGGATCATTTCCTGCCAGGCAAAAGTAAGGAAGCAGCAGACACTCAGTAGAGGGATGATCACTCTGGCTTAGACAAACAGTTCCCTTTTTTTTTTTTTTTAAAGGTATGAATTAATCATCTCCAGTTACCTCTTATGAAGACATTGCTGCTTAGTTTTTATAGACAACTGTGTGTCTCAAATCTTTATATTCAGGAGTTGCACATCTGTCAATTAGCATTAATGTGATATAAAGCTCTGTTAGGCTTTATGAGAGCTTAAAGCAGTTAATTTCCTCACAGGTTGCTCCTAAGCATTGAGCTTAACACCAAAACAGTAAAATCTCACTTTCCTCTCTTAAAACATCCATCATTCATCCCTTTGTCAGCAGTAACTCTATTTCTTTTCAACAAATACTGTTGTTTATTGACACCATGACAGCCAACTTGCACAGCAATAAAAGCATGGTCTTTGTCCTCTACTGCTGCTTTCCTTCCTTTGGATTTCATGTGCACCACACTGGATCAAGACTTAAAGAGTCTTCACCAAAAGAGACTACCCCAGACATTTTCCTGGGTAAGGTTGACTGGTTCGATTAAAACCTCAGATTCAGACACACTCAGAAAATTTCTCTTGCTTGAGCCAACTCATCTCCATAACATGGTCAGAGGAGGAAGCAGCCCCTGCCATGTAAGAAGGGCTATTGCACCATTGTGAAGAAGTCATTGTATTGTCTGTATTTGGTTATAGTTTCATTTTAGAGTGAAGCATACTCAGTAAACCTGGTAAAAGGAAGCTATGAGAAAAATGGGAAGATGCTAAACCAGGGTTGAGGTCAGCAAAAAACCATATGCCAATATAAGAAGGTGGGCCAGATTTAGAAATAATAGGATATGGGTTTACACTAGGGAAACCAAGTATGGTAGGATTTGATAATGCAGGTGAGGGTAAGATTCTGGTATGAGGATCTTAGATTTTCAGTCCTTTCTGATCTCCAGAAGAGATTAATTTGCAGGGTCTGATCTGGTTTCCACTTTTCCATTCATATATGACAGATCCTGGTTTCACTTCCTTAGGCCGTGGGACCAATAAATGTGAAAGGAGAAAAGTGGAAGACTAAAATGTTGTTTACCCACTGTAGAGGCTAAACATTTGCTCAGAACTGGCCATTCTTTCCTTAGGGGACTTGGGAGGAAGAGACAGGAATCAAGATAGAAGATTCCTCTTGCTTGTTTCAGCCTCTTACACTGCTCCAAGGTAGGAAAAGCATGTGCAGAATTAGGGAAGACCTGTTGAGTCACCAACTTTCGTGACCAGCATGGAATCAGTGTTAGCTGTTTTAAATTTGGGGCTGAAGGATGGGATTTAGCATCTGGGTTGATTTTTTTGTGCTATCATTTCTTTAACTACTGCCTTTGCAATGTACCAAAAAGAACGTGAGTGCCAATGCTTCTGTAGATTTCCTTTGCATCTACCTTTTCTCATTAGAATTTATTTTAATAATCACACATTACACCAGAGCAGCAAAAATGTGCCCTTGTTTCTGTCAGAAATATTGCACTTGGTATGCAAAGTTGTTTTTAATCTTCAGATTGGTCTGCATACGTATAGACAGCGCCTTACAGCATTGTTTTTGCAGCCTTAATGGGGAAAATGTAGGCACTGGGGCAAAGTAATTGGATTTCGGCTGAGAAGCAGCATTTGAATGAAATCAATAAAGATTCTGTCATCTAATATTTTAAGTTTGGTACAATGTGTATACTGCAGGTCAGTGTAAATTCATTAAAAAGATCAATGCGATGAAATTTGTCTTGGGTGCCTTGAAATATCCTAGGGTGACTTGAGAGGAAGTTGCCAAGGAAACAAGAGATGCAACTCAGAGAAACATTTAGGTGTTTTAAGTTGATGTCTGAATTCTACTGAGTTTCTGAGATAGCATAATATAGGCAGTTGTCATGGAAACAAAATTCAACAAATGGTTAATGAATAGCCAGGCTGGGCAATTACTGCAGGTGGCTGTGTCAAACAGTTTGGACCAGAACACTCTTAAAAATGAGAACTCTCTACAGGTCCAGGTTGTTGTTTTTTACACCAGATATAAAGAGGAATTGATTCTCAGGCACCAAAATGGTAGATGCATTCTCAAAACTGCTAATAGACATATATTCATAGCTGTGTTAATTTTGGATAAGACAAACCATAACTCCTTAACCAGCATCTAGAAGCTCTCCTACAGGTAATCAACCTGCTTTGAAGTTCAGATATAATTCTCTATGAAACATTTTAATTAAAAATAATTTTTAAACTCAATTTGTATCTTGATTGGCATCTTTTCTCTTCCAAAGGCTTTTTGTTTGACATGATGTTTTGGTTTTGCTCTTTTACCCTAGGTTTAGTCCCAGGCCTACTTTTCTTCAATAGTAAATCCTCGCCAAAGTTATTTTAATTTCTGTAATAGAAGGTAACAGTCATTTTCCAAGATCATGCAAGCATCAATGTTTCTCTTCCTTTATTAATCCGTTTCAGCTTCTCAATTTCCTGTCTCATTAGGTCTGAGGCATTTGTTAGCATGTGTACAGTGCTTTAGGGTCTCAGCACTGATGTGAAAACCCATCACTTCCTATCAAATTCAAAGGAGAAATCTAAGAACCCATACAGTAGCATTTTTCAAAGCATTGAGGAAACCATGGCATTGCATTGGCAGACTCAAGGAGATTAGCTGATACAGGCTCCATAACTGAACATGTAGAAGGCATTTCATCCTTTTATATGTATATCTATACATATATATATATACATTCTGTAATATGCAGACAGACTACACCTAATGAATAATAAAACAGACAAGGTAATCTAAATTCTTCTGCATGGAAATTCCTTTCACAAAGCTATTTAAAATTCACAATACTTCCTCAATGGAATACCCTCATATAGTTGTTCCCGAGAAGTATTTCCTATCTAACTCATACTAAGAACATCATGCTATTTAATTTGCGAAAAAGCTCCTGGCCATAATGTTCTAGCTTCAACCTGTCACTTGTTTAAAATAATGGCTTTTTCAGACATTTCACAAACATTTTTGCCTGCCTTAAATAGCAAGGGATTAAGATGCCAAATACTGGATGGCAATATTTGTAGCTGCCTCACCATTTTAAGTTATAGCTTCTATTGTAAAATTTACATTATGTCATTTCTGCCAGCTAAACACATACACACATGGGACATTTTGAAGCATATCTGTGGTTGCACAGGAATAAGGGTAAAGAAAGCTTTTGTCGTTTGTTTGGCCACTAGAAATGCCATACGCCTTTTATGAGGTTCAGCTTTTTCATAAACACAGAAAAATCTTCCCTTTCATCCCTTCACCTGCTCCTCGCCACTGTACCACAAGGGTGACAGAGACTGGTGAAATGTCTACACGCCTTGTGGTCCTGACTCCCTCTGCCTGCTGCCTCAGGTTGTTCCTCATTTACTGCAGCTGCACTGATAGTGAGCAGGAGAAAAAAACAGGAAATCCAATCCAAAAATACAATATTTCTAGACCAGCAAGACCCCTCCAATTTGTTATGGGGTTTCTGTGGGATTTTTTGATCTAAAGAAAGGAAACGTAAGATGGAGCGTTACTTTCAAATCTGTCTTCATATGAACTTCAAAAGGTCCAGATGAATGCTTGGATAGAACAAAAAAGAGAACACAACTTTCACAATCTCATTAAAAGTCTGGAAATATCAGCACTTCCCCAGACCACTCAATAAAGATTTCCAGGAGAATCTCAGCTTTTATGTAAGTTTCTGGAATTCATGGTCATGTAGAAAAGTGCTTAGAAGGTGTAGAAAGAGAAAACAGAAAGGCTAAGCCCTGTATAGGATTTTTGTATGCTTTTTTAACATCTACATATTATTGAGAGGCTTAAAGCATAATACATGAATGACTGGGACTGGTCAAGAATCAAGACTCCAAATGTGAACCATATTTAACATGAATACATGCCCTTGGAAACTATATACAATTTATTTCACCATCAATCCTCCTAGCAGAAATTCTAAATAAAACTAGAATTTTACCAAGAAACAGATGATGTCCCTGAGCTGTGAAGGGTACAGTAAGATAAAGAGAGGAAAAATAATTCATTGTCATTTCCAACGTAGTAGTTAAGCCTACCTTAAATGTATTTTGCATCCTGTATGATTTTGTAATTGTACAGCTTTGTGCTAAAGATAATACAACAACCTTGAATTGTGCTTCATGGCAACACAATCAATTAACTACTTACATATGGACAAACACTTGAATATATTGTATTGTGTCTGGATGCTATGTTACACTTCTCTCGTAGACTGCATTCAATTAACTCAAGGCTGTTGCAAGTTCCTGAGCATGCTGCAGAATAAAGTCCTTCAGAGAAAGGGCATTTGCCTCTTGTGTGTCAAGATATTCAAATTTTAAACTTGAATGAGTCCTCTGAAAGTTTAAATTCAACGCTATTAGTGCTAGAAAGTCTCTTTTTAAGGCCTGTTGCAGTTTAAGACAGCTGAGGAAGCAAATCAGACTCTGGCTCACTGCTCATTGCCCAAAGATGGTGTAGTCAGCCAGATAAAGGCAAAAATGCATCTTTGTTTGCTGTGTAGTCAAATATCATATGTTCTCTGGATTTTTTTGTAGCATTTATTAGAAGTTGTCAACTTCTTGAGATCATAAGTAAAGGGGTATGGGAATAGGGAGCCTTAAAGTTAGGGTGTTTTCTCTTCTCTACTATTTGTATTAGCTAACCAGAAAAAAAGCTGCTCCATTGTAACAGCAGTGTTTTCCCAGCAACTGATTTTGCTTGGTGCTCTGAAAGTACAGGCTGAAGAGATATTGAAGCTATGGGAAATCTGGGATACAAAGTTACGCTACGTTATTAATCATCTGTCCTTCTTAAATACTCACATAGGTTAGCATTTATGTAAGAATCCTTGGCATCACTGGGCTCCTTGCATACTTTGTAATGACCAGTGCTTCTGTGTTCACTCAGAGGCAACAAATTATACTTTACCTGACTAATGCAATCATTTCACATTTTGACTACTCATAAAAAGCTATTTGCATCCCATACACAAATTGAATGCTTTTACCTGTGGAATTTGCAGCAATTCTGTAAAGAAAACGGATTCCTTCTGAATGATTTTTCAAACTGCAAATGTGAAAACTCAACCTTAAAAAATTTCAACAATCCTTTTTCCATTAATATAACGTTCAAAATGAATAGGTTTGTGAGCTTTTTGTTCTTGAAAAACATAGTGGAGAGAGGCCAGAGCTGTCTTCCCAGGAGAAGTCTGTTAAATAATAAATATAAACCCCAATAACTTTCAGGCACTTCAAACCAGGCACAAAATACAGAAAACTCACAGTAGTTAGTCCGTACATCAGCACTAGGGATTCAAGTAATTTTTATTCACTTGCGCAACTCAGGGCAGTTTGTCTCTCACTGAACTGCTGTTTACACAAAGCATCCACAGCAGAAAAACATTTTAAACATCTTGTGTACAGAACTTCCCACTAGGAAACACAGCTTGTGATACGGCAATTTAACAAAAATTAATTAAATCTATTTGTGACCCTCTCAAAGGCAGAGCAAAGGAAGGTTTGCCAGTGCTTTGGGGAAAATTCTCCTATTGCTTACATCCTCCTCCAGAAATTTTCAGGTCTCTTCTACTCTGCAGACCCTCCCTGCATCTTCACAGTATGGAAGTGCTCATTTAAGTGCTAAACTTAAGCCTACGGTGAAAAGACCTAGGAGGGACTGAGCAAGAAAATATACATCACAGGGTATAGGTTGGGACAGGGAATCCAGTCAGCCCCTTGTTTAGCATCAAGGCAGCAGTCGTGTGCTGTAGGATGTGAGCCAAGTCTCCTGCAAAGGTGGTGTGGTTTGCTTTTGGTGAGGGGAAGGGGCACAGAGATAAGGCTGCTAAATGCTAGTTGTCCCTTGCTGAGGGGCTGCAGCATCTGGGGTGGGCACTCCAGCAGTGACACCTGCTTCTCCCTCAGCTGAGAAACCAGATCACCTGGTATCAAACACACCTGGTGCAGGGTCTGCTAAGCCCGACTGTGGCATCCTTCATTCCAGGCGGAGAAATCCTTTCTTTCTTTCTTTCTCGCCCAGCACTTTTCAGGTATTCCCTGCATTGGACAGGCTGCATTGCTGAGTTGGGCTACCCTTCAGCAGAGACCTTGACTTTAAACTGTGCCCCTCACTGGGACAGCAAACATCTGTTCAGAGCTCACATAAGCCCAGGTGAAAAGTTTAAGTGTTCTGCTGACAGAGAGATTTGTACTAAAATGTGGGTGGGAGCCTGAGTTAAACCTGTGGTGAAAGCATGGTCTCAATCTAGATATTCCATCACAAGAATGACAGATCCAATATGCATCAATGCACTGTCCTAAATCACACTGTTGCCAGTGTCAGGAAAGGAAAGCAAATAAAGCAAGGAGGTAAGGACAAAGAAAACATGATGAGTGAAAATACATATGTGCATCCGTAAGCACATGTGCCCACCCTACACATACACTGCATAATGTAATTGCATTTCCCATGATAACACCTTCAGGGAAATAGTTCAATTTCAGCCATGAAATATAGCTCCATTTTTTGGGTATGCCATAGATTTCAACTGGCAGTTTACCAGTTGATAGTTTGAGGCTGAAGGAAATACTTTCATTCATTTCACTGAGTGTAATCATGGTGTGCAAAGCCACTGATTAAAATGATAATCGGAAAGAGGACTAGAAGTGAGAGAAAACCTCTCTGCTCCCTCCTGCCTCGGGTCACTTCCTGCTCCTCAGCACTGGATTCCTCAACCTTTGCCACAACTTGCTGGTAAACAGTCTGGGCTAAAATTAGGTATATAGCAAAGGGTAGGTGTTACCATCTGCTGCATGTTGTTAATTCTTGATGGCCTGATAACATCTATTTTTGATGTTCTTTATTAGCTTTCTGGGGAGGAGAACAGAGGGATAGGGCTATAGTGCCACCATCAGTGGTTTGCAGTATTTGCTGCTTTTCTTCAGTTAACAGCCACCTCTGCCACAACAAAGGAGTTTTAGAAGAACATTCTAGGTAAGACAAGAGACCATGACTATATTTGAGATATTATCTTTCATTGCAGTGCTTTGAAATGATCACTGCTTTTTCTCATCTGATTCTGAACTCTCCATTTTCATTCTCCACCTACAATCATGCTCCCAAAGATGGAATAAACAAGCCAGATAAATGACTTAGCACACATGACTCTCAGCCTCTTACTAGGTAGTAAGCATGTAGAAGATGGTTCTTTAAAAACAACAGCTGAAGGCATGAGTTGCCTTTCTGATCTTTTACATTATACATAGCTAAGTATTTTGCATCATGCTCAGCTAAGCATACTGCAAACAAAAACTGGGAAGAGAAAATAACTCGGAAATTAGCTCAGACCTCTCAAACTAAAGAGAATCTTCATCATAGGTCAAATTTTGAAGTGAAAAGTTCATGAAATATTTTAAAGGTTAGTAGAGGCGGCTACCTTTTGAATACAAGCTTGACATGCATTACAAGTTTTCACCTGGAATCCTAAGCTTTATACTAGCCCATTATTTTGGAATTCTGACTTTATGTAGACTTCTTACTCTTATCTTGCATATCCTCAGAAAAGCTCCTTCATTGCATGTTACCAGTCATCTCTTCCTAGAGTCCATGTTGGTCATACTCAATAATTCTCTTTCTTCTCCAAGGTGCCAGTGATTCACTATGACACCAGCTGTGACAATTAAGTGCTTCATCCTCTAATGAACCAGATGATGCAGCAGTCCAGCTCTCGATCCCATGGAGCTGGTGTCCTGGCTGGGTGCCTCTGCCATCTTGACCTGTCTGCCCAAAGCCCTTCCTGAGAAAGCTTGGCTGTGTTCTTCCAACTGCATGAAGCAGCCAACAAGCCAAGCACCACTATCAGGACTGGCAAGTATATTTGTTTTCAGCATCTCTGTGGTGAGTCAGTGAGACAGATGTACTCTTGAGGGCTAGCAAAGTCACATTGCCTTTTTATGAATAGCTCAGATATTCAAAACTGTAAAACAGCTTCCCAGAGGAGGGAAATGCGCCCCAGCCTGAGCCGGCTTAGGCCCTCCTGGAAGGCTAAGTGTCTGGAAACATTAGGAGGTAAGAAATATCAACAGCAACTGCAAATGTCAGCGAAGAGAGTTACTACTCACAAGTGATACATTAAAGATCCCCATCCAGTGGGAAAACTGTATCTGATATTAAGCTCTCCTCAGACATAGAGCTCTGCTACCTACAGATGGAATACTTGTAACTGAAATAGATAAACGCTCTGGCTGCTTTTAGAAAGCCTCCTGAATTATTTGCCTTTTTCAATCTAAAGAGATTTATATCTCAACATGAGCAGGCTATACTAGGACAAGCAGTAAAAAAGAGAATGTCTGCAGATGTTACCAAACTCCAACACACCATGTGACCTAGAAGCAAGAATTGTTAGATACTTAGCTCAATATTTCTAAAATTGTGGTCTGTGATGTTTCTAAAGGTCAATAAAAGACACAAAAGAAGTTAAAAATGTTAGATATCAGGAGCAGCTGCAGTTCATTTCTAAAGGAGGTGGGTTATGGATATGGATTAAAACACAAGACTGCAATGTTCCCAAGATGGGGAACTCAAATACCCTTAGCTGCTACCAGCAGCTCGGTTCCTTCAAGGCAAAGCATTAATTAAAATCACATGTAGCTGGCAGTTGTGGTTTGGTTTGATACCCCTGTAAGACCCAGAAGAAGTTATGTCTGATGCAGTGAGTAAAAACGCTGGGACTACATGGAAAAAATGAGCCAAAAATAGTCACAGATGGTTTAGAAAATACTACGCCTGCCTTATAGGGAGCTATCTGTTGTTTTCTAGTCTGAATCAGATGAGAAATTCAGAGAAGAGATGATCAGTGATGAAAAAAATGGACACCAGAAGCTGTCAGGCAATAGCTTTGTTTGTGTAATCTAGCACCATTTCACCAGCTTCCAAGAAAATTCACAAGTTCATACCAGCTGAGGACCATCACATGTATTCCTACTATGAAGAAATGGAAGAAAGAATAAAGGGCTTGTAAATATGAAATTATCACCTATAGTACCCACTAAGAGAAAGAAAACTAAATAGTTGTATCCCTAAATCTCACTCACTTCCTTCTCTTACAAACACACAGACACACAGAGAATGCAGAAGGATAAGGACTGCTTGCTAATCCCTGGCTATTGCAAAGGAAGATCAGTAATCCTCTGTAATCAAATCTGTATGAAGCTTTCGTTTTTTCATAATAAAGCATTCATGTTAGAGATGCCCTGCAAGATTTTACCATCTTGCCATTATATTGATTCTTAAATAGGAAAACTATCATACTTCTGACTGCTTCTCATGAGGAGACTAATTAGATTATTTCATCATCTGGTTCATCAAAGCAGGAAATACTTAAGTGTCACAGCTGGTCTCAAACAAAATATCTAGTACCAAGACTTTAAATGAAAACTATTACATCTTCAGTGGGTAAGCATTTCATAAATGGCTAGACAGTAAAAAATGATGAAGATAACAGATATCATCTCACACCTTTGGGCTGCAAAGGGAGTCTTAACTCTACAAGTGCATTTGGATTTATTTTCTCTTGCTTTTGCTAGTACTGTCATCAAAGAGGTTTTGCATAATGAACAGATCTGGAAAACTGAGAGAGCTATTTAGATTTCCGGCAGAGATTTATGACTGATAATTAAAAACTCTGAGGCAACATCTTCGTTTTAAATGAATCTCCTGTTATTGATGCAACCTTTACAGAGTACTCACCACTATGGGAAGATGAACTAAAAGCAAGCACATCCCCCTGGCAAAGGAACCATCCCACTGTCCAATCACTATTCACTGCCCATCATTCCTTTCTGAATTTGTAAAAGATCTTCCTCTTTTGCACACACTGTGTACATTAAGCAAATCTTCCTGTAAAGAAATGTGTGACAAAGCCACAACTTTGTTGTGTTTCGCCTTCTATATATACACAGAGGAAAAGACAAACTACTCATGTAAAAGAGTTTGTTCACCAGTGATTTGGAGTGAATCTGCCACCGCCAGCAGACACTTAGGAAAAGGCCTAGGCTTTGCAGGTCTACTTAAGACTTCAAAAAGAGCAGCGTGATAATGGGTAAATCATTTCCTTTAAAGAGCGTTCTCATGAAAATCATATGTAAAAGCAGAGTCTCCACATTATACCAAAACCTCAGTAACTTTGTTATGGGATAATATAATCCTATTTCTCTTACAGACCTATAATGTCATTATGTAAATGGCTATACAAAGCCATGATTATATCAACAAAATGAAATTGTTGTGTAAGACAGTTCCCAGTCTCTGCAAATGAGGCTTTTCAGTACTGTAAAATCAGAAAGTTTCCCCCCATAATGCTAGAGGTAATGTTACCATTGTTGATTCCTGTGGCATTTTTTACTTTGAGGTTTATCACAATTAACCTTAAAGAGCACAGGACCAAAAAATAATATATATGTGGAAGTTGCATCATGCAGTGAAAATTATTATAATATTTAGATTGCTCTTATGTTCTACACTTCCTTGACCTTATGAAATCGTCATAACTTTGCCTGCCAGTTTACTCGGTCAAAAATAGCTCTTTGTAATCTTGGGTTTTTTTAAAAAATTAGGCTGTAGGTCTCATCAAATTTTCAACTGAAGTTTTGACTGGGTCACTTTGATGTGGAAAAATGTAATTTTTATGTCATAAATATATTTTTGAAGTTATATGAGCCAATAGATGAACCATGAACCTCCAAAAAGAACACACTCTTTCTGAAGTCAGCCTAACTTTTGGAGTGCACAGAGTAATGAAAGATGCAAATAAAACACACACAAGCTGTCTCCTGAATTAATATTATACAGCTGTTACAAGACAGTGCTATTAAATAAACCGATAAAATTTAGCTACAAACTTCAGTTAATGATCCTGTAAAATCATGACCCATGATGCTGATATTTTTAGCCTATTACATTATAAATTTCTAACTTATTTCTGCCTTTGTACTGGTTTTACCTTGGACGCATTTAATTTTCTACATAGCAGCCAGTGTGTGGCCATGCTTTGTATTTGTGCTGAAAAAAAGGCCAGAAACGAAATTCAGATTTTTCTACAATTCTGCAGTTGACCTGTAACCAGAAGTGTGCAATGTCTGCTGTGCTAAAAATGCTGGCCAGGGGACTGCACCCACTCTCTGTGTTGAAAAATGTCTCCATCTCCAAAAAGATGTAGAGATGGATCCTTACAGAGCTTTACAATAAAGTATCAAATGTGTGTTTGAGCTTGTCCACAGCAATGGTTTAGAGAACCATGAGCACTGCAGTCTGTTTTTTCCTCTTTACAGACCCTCACTTTCTCATACATAACTCATTTTCTCGTAACTATATGTTACAGAAATACTGTTTAAGGAAGAACAGAGAAAGGAAAAAAGAGGAGGTCTAAGACGGGCCAAATTGAGTATTCCACCGATTCCAGGTGCTTAAAGGACTGTAGGCTCCACAATCTGAAGCAAATTGAGGCAATGTTACAGAAAAAATGAGAATATCTGACACCCTTCTCCCTCAGCAGAAGTTATTCTTTGGGTTTTACAAAAGAAAAGGAAAACTGAATACGGGTGCCCAGCACTCCAACTAGTGATAAGCAATACTGCTATTTTATTTTAAGACAATTTACTTACTGACATAGGAAAAAAGAAGATATGCCACAGCATATTGAACAATATCGGAAGAAAGTCTTACTCAAATATTTGCTTTTGCAGCATTTTAATAGTACTATTTTAACCATGAATACTATCTCCCTAGCTGCTCTGAAAAAAGTTTTTGTATTCTGTCAGGGCTATCATTTCCATAAAGGTCATCAAATGAGGCCTTACTTTGTTGTTTTGTTATCAAACAGGTAGCACCAGAGAACTGATGAATAAAAATCCCCTTTTGGAAAGTATTCCTGCTATGGTACTGTTGTCCTATTTAACTTTTTTACTTCCAAATTAGGCAACACAACAGAGAAATCACACCTTCCTCATGTGGCTTATGCATTTTTATGTTCTTGTGGCAACAGCCAATTTTGCTATTTCCCCAACTTTCCATCCTCCTGCTTACACTTACTAAGCAGCCCCTTGTTCCTCCCTAACCATCAGATTCATGTTTCCAATCCCATGCCACACTCTGTTACCTACAGTTCTTTCTGGAAACAGGTAACAAACAAATTCAAACCATGCAATTTTACAGACAAGCCTTCCTCACAGTCAAAAGAAATCTAAAGGCACCTCCAGTAAGAAATAATAAACAAAATAAAGTTACTAAGGTGTAAATGAATATTAGAGTGAAGAAAACTAGTTGAGAAATAAAGGAAGAAATAAGCAGCAAAAACCAGAGCTTATGGAAAGTCAGACTTTGTTGTTAAGTAAATGCAAACTACTAACTGAAATATAAAAATGCTCTGAAACAAGTAATGGATTTTTCAGATTTTCTCTTCACAAGGAAAAGATGAAAGATGGTGCATTTCTTAAGAAGGCACTGTGATTTCAGTGTCAACACCCCAGTGTCAACAGTGCCTCCCAGCCCTTCTTTTCACAAAACAGGTAGCTAAAAAGCCAAAAAGCCAGAAGGGAGGACCACTACAGAGCTCTGCCTGCAGTTTGGCAGCCAGAGTACTTCCAAGAACGCCTCGATATCTCGAGACCAGAGACATTTTGAATTTCAGCCCTCAGAGCATGGCTCATAATTCTTTAATCCCAAAACAGCCTATGTGGCAGGCTCAGACCCAGAGCTGAAAGCACAGGCTCTGCAGTACCTCAAGAGTTCAGCAAGTTGAATAAAAAATGTTTGCAAGTAAAAAGCAATTTTCTTTAGAAAATTTTCATTCTACTTGAACAACAACCCTGACAAGGTGATAACCTCAACTCCTTTATGCTAGCAATGAAATTCCTCGTAGCTAGGCCCAGCAAAGTGACCCAGCCTCATTAGAGCAGCTCTGATGTCATTTTAGTGATGTCGAGGCACATTGAAGCTGCCAAAGCACCCGTGGAACCACACAGCTGCCCAACCCTCTGCAGGCTTCCCACGCTTTTGAGATGTGGCCAGGGTCATGGGAACACACTTTGGCAGCTGCTATGCTGTTCACTTATCAGTGTCAATGTTATGCTTCCAGAAGATTACCCAGCAAAAATATATATACTACACAGCCCCCAGGCAAGCTTTCAAACCATGTACAGTATTGGGGCATCTCTAACCAAATAAATGGTACCTTTTCCCCTCAAACTGGTAGCATTAGGATACTGACAAGTAAAAACATGGTGATTTTCAATTTCTAGCAATGCACATATCATTGTTATTCAAAGCACTGGATACCACTGAGTCACACTACTCCAACAGGTCAGCTTAGCCTGCACACACAGAGTTCTCTCCACAGAAAAACTGGCAGACCCAGTCCTGGAAACATTCAAGGTCAGGTAGGAGAGGGCTCTTGGCAACCTGATCCAGACAAAGATGTCCCTGCTCATTACAGGGAAGTTGGACTAGATCACCTGCAAAGGTCCCTTCCAAATCAAACTATTCTATGATTCTATGAAAAAACCTGCCAGCTGGGACATCACAAGACTTCTTTCAGCAACTGGAACATGCCTCATACCCCTTGGCTATTCTCCAGCCACCTTCCATTCTCTTCATGTTACCTTCAACCCAAAATAAGCAGTAGACAAGTCTTTAATGGTATGTTGAGGCTAATGAACACAATTATATCAAGGCAGATTAGCATTTATCTCCTGTAATTTATAGTTGTTTATGTACTTTGGAAATCTATTTTAAGTCAACCCTTTGCCACTGCTGACACCTATCCAAGCTGAATGCCATGAAGTGGTACGACCTCCTCACTTGCCTCATTTCCTTAATAATGTTTAATCTTGCAAAAGAAGTTTTGCTGTTTCCACACGACTACATGCCTAGCAATCATTATTCCAAAAACATATCTTACTGGTATAATTCTTTTTACTTCACAGAAGTTTAAAAATACAAGCAAAGGTCATATGCTAATTTGACATTTCAAAATCATACTCAAACCTGAAGATTCATGAAAGTAAGTTTGATTATGACACTTGATGTACTCTACGTATAGAAAAAGCTTAAAATTACTTCTTTTTGTAATGTAACTGAGATTTTTTGCAATAAGACATCATTTTAAAAGACTAAGTAGTAGAGAACATCTAGCCAAATAAACTTTTACCATTGTCCTGCAAAAATAACAACAGATGTACCAAATAACATACTTTCTGAAAATTCTTGAGTAATCACAGTTGTCACTTCTCTAAGCTGCCACAAGAAGAATTTATAGCATAAAAAAAACATTTTATTTTGTTAATGTTGTAAGTAAAATACACATTCCACCTATTTTTTTATTTGAATGTGTGATACCAGAATACAAAAGAAGAAAATCCCATTTAAAATAGAGGAAACAACCTTACAATTCCTTAGGAACACTGAAGATGTGCATAATACCCAGGCTGATACTTATTAAGTACACCTTTAATATCTCATTACTATCTTCTATTCCTCCATCCTTATCTTCTCCCTTTTTTTTTCATTTCTTACCAACTTTGTAAACTTTTCAGAGCATGATTTCTTTTTTAAACAAGGCTTGACACAACAGAGGGCATTTTTCCCTCTGAGGGATTGACATATATAACATTAAAGGAAACTGGATTTTAAATTGTCCTGTTACATTTGCTGGTTTCACTCATGACTGATCTTTCAGTATGCTGCAGGTTCTGTCTCAAAAGAATCTTTTGACAGACACTGAATGATCTGATGTCTGATTAGGAAGAACTGGGGTCTTGGACAGCTGGAAAAGTGTAAGGGGCTATTTATTATGAATTAAGCATAACAGGAAAATAATTATGCTTAAAAGATGACCCTATCAACTGCTAATACCACCATGAGATTTCCAAGTTAGCAACAGGCTAATTTTTTTTTCATGAGAAAATGAAATGGTTTCAGGTTGGCTGCAGGTGTGGAACCTGTCACATTCACAAGGTTTTCTTCATGGCCAGAGCAGTGGAAAAGCAGCAAACAGGTGTCCAAGGCACAGTTTTGTAATTATTTAGGACAGGACCGGGTATGACATAAGTTCCAGTCTTTAACTTTTGACTCGGCCTGAGAAGATTAGAGTCTGCCGGCACAAGTTCTCTATGTACAAGCCATACTTAGGAGGCTGGATCCCAAGTGCTGGAAGTAGCTGCTCAGCTGCTGCAGTTTAGTTGTGGACACAGTAATGGTAGCTTAACAGTTGGACTTGATCTTAGAGGTCTTTTCCAATCTTAATGATTCTAGGATTCTAGAAAACCACTATTTGCAAAGGGACTCCACAGAAAAGACAAATTAATAAGGTCATCAATTCTTCAACAGCCTAAAGAAGGTTATTCCCTTAGAAGGGTTCTGCTGCTTAGCTCAAAGGAGAAAGGTGGTTTCCTGATCTCTAAGACTGTTCATCTTTCTTTTAGTTGTAATTAAAAAGATAATCTGGAGTTGTTCATAGCAGCGGATGTGGAACAGACAATATTGTCATTCCTTGTGCTGTTCTGTAGAAAGGGAAAACAAGGTAAGTGCAGCAGTTATCATTTATTCCATCCTTGAGTCCCATACATCATTTAGTACCGGACAAGAGCATCTTGGGCGGACAGGAGAATTCTGACTGGGAAAGCAGAAGCTCTAGGTAGGAAATGCCTTATAAAACTAAAAGCAAATAAAGAACCATCTATCCCTCTGTAGCTAAGATTGTAGGTAAGACTGCTTATGTACTGACAGTTTAAAACAGAGACTAAATAAAATCATGCAGCAAAAAATGTTTTCCTGAGTAACTACTTCCACTGTTACATTATTTACTTATTTTGAGTTTATGTTTAACTGTTGGGGGAGGGAGAATAAAGCGTTTTCCTTGTTTTATTAACTCCACTGCTCCAATTGGCAAAACATGAAATTGAACAGTAATACTGAGTAAACTGAGTCGGCAAATAAGACACAAGCCTTTATTTTCATTTTATTACAAAATTATAAAAAAATCCTCTGTTAACATTTGAAGTTTAACTTTAAAAAATCTTCACAGCTCACCAGGCTACCAAAATGGGAATGAAGGTACAGAAGTTAGGTAATGCATTTTTGTTCTCCATCATACACAGTCAGAACTCAGGAGCCTGCCATCAGGAAAGTAAGTTTGTCCAGCACCTCTGCCTCTACTGCTGTAAATAAGTAGAGTGGCAGAGGCCTCATTACATTTTCTTTGTATTTTTCAAAGTAAATCTAAGCACGGCAAAGGATAATAAAGTATACCATTCTTTTTTAAGGGATCATTTTTATGTTAGCTGAAAAATACAGCTCACTGGCATGGCTTTATAATGTTCCAAAACATAAGGGAATAATTTTTTAAAAAATACATATAACCTGTTAAAATTCCAGAACTTTTAAGACGCTGAGATTTATTATTTACAATGTATTCAAAAAATTACACCATATACACAAAGAGAGAATTGCCAATTGTTTTAAAAGTATAATTTTACATAGAATATGGTCAGTCATGAATTCAACTGCAAATAAACATAAGCACTGCTCCTTTTATTTTCTCTGAGGCAAACACATACTAACATGTAGGAAGATACACTGCCTTAATAACTATTTTAGTTCAAAATCCATTGTTTTTTGCAAAAACATCTTTAACATGCATCATTCAGAACCGTTTTCTTCCATTGACTCTTTAAAAACAATATATTATTTAAAAATAACACAAGAGTCGTAGTACAGCAGTAGCAATGTACCATCAGCTCAGATTTGATAGCTGCAGTGAGACTATTTTAAAATATCTTTCTTTTTTTTGAGGTTTGAAAAAGAACAGGAATAAACTTACACACTAACATTGTTGGCAGATGAAGAATTGTTTGTACCTGCTGAGTTAATATGATTTTTCTTCAAAAACCACAAGCCTATAGAACCACAAAATGCTTATTCTTTAGGGTCATGTTAAACACTGACCAAGAAGGAAAACTGCAGAGTAACCAGCCCAGTTATGCCAACTTTTTACCACTGGATGGTAAAAAGTTCACTAGATGGTCAAATATGATTTTGGGGTGGCTGACAACCAGGAACAACCAAAGAAACCCCCTGAGACAGAAGAACACGTGTGCAAATGGGAGGGAACATATGTTAATGATTTTGGGGAAATTATTATCATCTGTATGTTATTCAGAAAGGTCAATGAATATGTATGTAAAATACAGGACATAAATGGGAGCTTTCTCTATAATCAGTATATACAATACTACAGAGGAGATATTCCCTCACGCATCTGGCTAATGCTACACTGCTGTTAAGGAGTTTTATCTTTACTGATTTTTGGTGACAGCATCAGTATTTATATATGTTAAGATTGTCAAAATATATGACCACTTTGCACAGAGGGGAGATAGCATTAAACAGATATCATGTCACTTAAAGAATTCCAACTAAAAGGCAATTGGTTTTATTTCTGTTACCTTTAGGTGCACCATCAGTAATAAAGTTAAGTTCAAGAGCCCCCTGGGAAAATGTGGAATGTCAGAAGGTACAGATAGCTAAGACCCAGATCAGTTTTCATTCTGCAGAAGAGTAAAATAATCAATGTGCTGAAACTTCAAGACCTCATTTCCCCAGCTGGTCCAGCCAGGCTGTAGGTTGCGAGCAAACAACTCCAAGCATTCTGCATCTGGCTTGATAAACTCTGCCAGAACTGCTGTGCAAGAGAAAAAAAAAAAAAAGAAGATGACAACAAGAATGACAATGGTACAAATAACAATAGTAAACAAGTAAAACCTCCCCTGTGATGCTAACAGATGAAAAAATGGATGTTTCATTAAAAAAGGGAGAGACAGAAAATTAATTTCAGAGGTTTCATCAAACAGCTGGACTATTTATAGTGAGAAAGTAATTTTAAATAAGTGCCCTTGAGATTCTGAACAATACTGTCAAGGCCTTCAATAGCTTGATTTATTGGTTTTCATTTAGAGCAAGGGAAGAAGGATTTATTTCAGCCTCTGCATAGATGAGTTCTGAATTTTTTACTAATAGCAACCAAACACCTCCTCTAAAGCCTCACTTAGCTCCAATAACATGGGGGCAATACTTCTATAAATAAATAAATAAATAAATAATTTTCTTAATTAAGACCACACTCTTTTCCTCTGTACCTTAAAGGGAATAAAAGTATTTTTGTAATCACAACTGTTAAAAGATAGAATACGAAATGCCAGTTAAATAAGTATATCACTAAAAGGGCTATAAAAATGCAGGAACTATTTTTTGCCCCAGTATCAACCTGGCAGCTGAAGAGGTATTTCTATAACTGTTACTGTTATTTAGTAACACAAACACCAAATTTCTTTTACAGTTAGGCATTTTTACTACCTAAATCCCAATATGAAGATGCCCGTCATTAACATCAACTGTGTCACTGATCATGACTGGTATTCTTGGAATGATAGAAAAAGATCTTGCATTTTGCTTGAAAAGTATTACTGCAAAGAGTTTATTGTTAAATGTGTTACTTGTTATACAGAGCCATTTAGTCTGTGGCTGGTTCAAGTAACTCCTTAGCTAGGTGTCATGAAATGGCTACAAAAACATTATTGTGTACAAAAACATGCTTGAGAAAAACAAAGGTTTAAGGAGCAATGAACAGAGAAGGCAAAAAGACTGAAAATCTTATCAATACTAAAAATTGCATGTTAAGTTTTTTGTTTTGCTGCTGAAGATAAAAGAAGAAAAATTATGGAAGCATATCCCTTTCCAAAGGATACCTTGGTCATTTTTAGATCAGATCTGCCAGTGATTTCTGAATCTCTGTCACTTAAAAATACAGCTCATAAATCTGACATTTTGCTGCTTCACTCAATCTCTTCAGATATGATCATTGCAGAAAGCAAAAACACATCCAGTCAGCATACATTAAAGTATGAGCGAAAAAGTTTTTTCTTTTTTTTTGGTGCAACCCAAGTACTGACTTCTTGCATCAAGCTTGCCAGTCACAGATGCCCTATGTGAGACTCCAGCTGACCAGGTCATGGATTGCTCCAGCTGCAGAAAGATGAGCACCCACTTCACTTTCTAGTGTAAGCCAACCCCAGTTGCATTTCCTACCCACATGATCACCTCTTCCAAAGCTCCAATATATTAAAAACTTTTTTGTAAATATTTTTTAATGGGTGTTTCCAAACTTTTATTGTATTTTGGCAGGGCATAAAAATCTATTCGCCTTCTCCCAAGCTTTAACAAATATCACACAAGTGTCTCAGATGGGTTATCATCAAGGCAGCTTTTAATCTAAAAAATACTGCTACCAGAAGGAATCTTATTCCAAAAACCTGCTTCTTTTAGAGGCAAGATACAATGTTTAAAGAAATCTAGCATTTGCAGAGAAGAGTCTGGGAAGTTTAGAGGAAAATGTACCTTCTGACAGAAAACTCACGCAATGTTTGGTGTCATGGGAATTCATCTAATTAGACACCACTTATGAGTAGCTGCTTAATACCATTTTGCAAACCCATCATAATGAAAAAAGTGGTAAAATTTATTGTTCTTTTCACAGCTCCATTAAGGAAAGAATTTTTTATGCATAATTTGTTGACAATTTGATCAGAGGGCTGAAGCACCTCTCCTAGGAGGACAAGCTGAGAGTTGGGGTTGTTCATCTTGGAGACGAGAAGGCTCCAGGGAGACCTTATTGTGGCTTTTCAATGCTTAAATGAGGCCTATAAGAAAGAAGGCAACAAGCTTGTTTTAGCAGGGCCTGCAGCAATAGGACAAGGGATAAAGATTTTAAACTAAAATAGGATCAATTCAGACTA
The DNA here is from genome assembly GCF_052056855.1 of Sturnus vulgaris. Taxonomy (NCBI): domain Eukaryota; kingdom Metazoa; phylum Chordata; class Aves; order Passeriformes; family Sturnidae; genus Sturnus; species Sturnus vulgaris. The sequence goes on along the minus strand of NC_142243.1, from coordinate 108,299,874 downwards.
GATATAAAGAAACAATTGTTTACAATGAGGGTGCTGAAACATTGAAGATATTTCCCAAAGAGGTGGTAGATCTCAAAATTCGTAAGTTAAAAATATCATCATAGCACTAGGTTCAGTATTCCAAAGCAGTTTTAATAGGCACCAAAACCTTTCATGCCTAAAAGAACAAATTTGAAAAGCACACTTCAGAGATTCAACCAACTTCCAAGACTGGTTCATCAGAAAGCAAAAAAGGGGTAGCTAAGAAACTGATCAGCTCAGCAGAAGCAGAAAACTCTTTCTTTCAATTTGGTTCTAGAATTTAAAAAGGAAGTCGCAGGAATCTCCCCCTCTCCTTCTGGCAGAGATAGCATCTTTTAAACTTAGAGGGCTTTTTAAAAAAAAGACCTCATGTAATTTGAGATCACATTATAGTATGATTCTTCATTGCTAGGTTGTAGGCATTTACATAATCACATCAGGCAATAACTTGCACTGCAATGAAATTACCATATCAAAAGAGCTGAATTTTGTTGGCTTAAAATCTCATTACATTGGTTTCCTTAAAATAGGAAAAATCAGTGTTCAAGTTATGAATTACGTCTTCATTGTTAGACCTTTACATCACCAGTAGGCTATCTTAACATACATGGATCTCACCTGCAGCCCTCAAGCAAACCCTTGGGGTCTTTTCCTCTGAAAACAACTTAGAGGAGTTCCATCAAGTAGAAAAATTAAATATTGAGTTTTTCTACCACAAGACTAGAGGGAAAAAAAAAAAAAACAACCGAGCACACAATTCTATCCACTTACAGATACCACTGACAGGAAACAGGTTAAATAGATGATAAACAGCCTATTCTTTATCACTTGCAGATGTCACAAACACTATGACAGCAGTGTACTTATACTTGAGCACCTAATGCCCTAGGAGACGTGAAGCAAGCACAAAGCCAGCTGGCAGACACAGCAGTTCCAGAAAACCCATTTCATTCTGAAGCACAATCCAGTGGTCAGGCAGGAGACTTGCTACACCTGCATACCCCTAATCCCAACATGTACTGAAGATGCATGCTCCTAAAAATGTTTAAATGAGCAAAAGAAAGAATTATCTTTGGAACAAGCAACAGTTTCTCCTTATTTTTGAACTTCCACTGCCTAAAAAGTAGGTTCTGCATTGATAAATTGGATATATAAGGTGAACATAACTGTCTGTTTTTTCACCTCCTGATCAGTGAGCCATGCAAAGCACAAAGCACACAATTATCTCAGTTTAAAATAAGCCTTCAAAAGAGTTTGCAACGTAGAGGTCCTTATTGCACATTTTATCTAAACCTTGAGCAGAGCAGGACCAGAAAACAATCTGAAATCCAGCTCAAAGATGGCTTTATACCACTGCATCTTTCCTGATATTAAACCTAGATGCTAATGCATCTAGGTTAATAGATAGACTAATTAGTCTTACAGCAAGGGCTCACAAGGCACGTGAGGAAACAAAAGGCATTTTCTTTTTTAGTTCCAAGACAACCTTTATAACATGGCCTAATAAGCTATCACTGCTACAGGAGGAAGGAGTTCCCATGACTTCTCATTGCTTAGTTCTGCTGAATATATGCAAATTGGTTAGAACATAGCCAAGAATTAATTCCAGTGCTTTTAGGCAAACTCCTACACAACAGTATTATTTTCTAACAATAAATGCATATACTTAAAAACTAGAAGAGCAATGGCTGTAACAAGGACAATCTATAATACAGGAAAAGGAAAAAAGGTAACATGAAGTTACGTAGAACTTCATACATATCTGTAACAGAGTATCTTGTGCTCTCTGAGAGCAACATTGAATTGAATTACGAAGAGAACCTGCTGTTATTTGAATCAAAACCTGGAGTAATAAAATTTGATTTTAACACATTTGCATAAAGCAGCTTAAGTACATTTACAATGACATATTAGAGCTCTAAGCATTGAACACAGCATACGCATCACCAAAAACCCCTACAGTTGCAATTTCATGGTTAAATGCACTATAGGAACACAAACATCTCTTTTTGATGGCTTACTTTAATTTACATCTTTCTCTTCCCCCAGAGAGATAAACTCTTATAATCACTCATTAAGTGGCTACATATGTACCAACATACAACCTTTATTGTTGTAATAAGAAACAAAGTGTCAGACAGCATCAGTAAATTTTAATATTTTTGGCTTTGTTACTACTTAAACAAAGCATAAAGAATGTGTGTGACTCATCAAGTGTCCTTCTCCCCCCTTACCAAGTCTCTGCTTCTGTTCAAATTTCTTCTGGACCCCTCTAGGATGTAGCTCAGCTGCTCTCTACTGGCTGCTTGAGAATATTGCCTGGTCATGAAAGCAACACCATGTACAGCACAGAAGTCAAAGCATCAGCAATCAGCTTTTGCTTTATGGTCTACCCTTTCATTACATAACCATATTCTGCACAGACCTGCCAAAAAACTGTAGGATATATGTGGATTTTCACAGAAACCTTTTAAATCATCCATATTAATCCACAGCAAGTTCAATTTTCAAAGAGAAACATAAATGCTGCACAATGGTATCAAATCCCATCACTCAAGTGAAGACTTAAGAAATACACACAAGAAATTAGAAAGGACAGTTTCTTTCAAAGTCCACTCAGGGTTATAATTTATAAAGTATTCTCCAATATGGTTTCTAGATTCTGCCCGACAAAAGAATTGTTCCGAGGACCATTGTTGTACTAAAATTTTCTATAATACATCCAAACTGCTGGTTTGCACCATTGGATACCTCATAAGTTTCTTGTTTGTGTAAGTTTGCTGCTAAGTATTGGCTTGCTAAAGAGACTCTAAGTGACAGCCTCATAAATAACTACCCCACTGTTCATTAGCTGAAATCAACACATATGCCTCCTGCTGTAGCCCTAATTCTTAAAGATGCGGCTTCAGGATGGCAAAGAGATCCTCCTAGAAGTGCCCTTCTTTTCTTCTGTTTTTAGTTAACCAAAGTATACCCTTTCTACTAGTTTTTGAACAGGGGTGGGTGGGTGTGTGTATGGTAACTTAATAAATGCAAGCCTCCAAACAGAGATTTTAGAGCATCCCTGGAGGCACAATTGTTTAGATCAAAAGTACTTCCACCCCTTGGGAAGACAAAAAAGAAAGCATAAGTGAAGCAGAGTGTGACACCTCTCCTCTCTGAGAGCATTAAACATTTCTTCTACCTGCCTTTTCTGATGTGAATACAAAACACCTGGAATATTTGCAGACTCATTGTGAGTTCCCCCCTGGTGGAGGATGAAATAGTTTTTGTGAGAGGTATTAAATATATTTCTTACCACAGCCTTGTAAGGTTCTAAGGTGCTGTAATGAAGAAAGAAGTACCACTTCCTATTGAAAAAATTAGTCAAAGTGCTCCAGAATAATTCTTTGGACTAACTCTAAAAAGCTGAATTTATATCCACACTAAAAGGCTGGCTGAAATTACTGCATCAATTTCAGTGAGTGAAATACAACTCCTCAGAAACAAGCAGGACATGTCTTATTTGTTGCCTCTTATTAGCAGTCTTAAAATAGCTATATTTTTTGATTTAAAGGCATAATTGTACCACAGGCATATAATCAATTCATGTAGATATGTAAACATTTATTTCAGGATGACATAATAAAGAAAGAGGTTTCTGCTTTCCTATTTTATGTATTCCCAAAGTTCTCTCCCTCACAAGGTACTTTAGGTCATTTGTCACAACTTCATGTATGAAGTATCTATAAAACTTTTGTTGCAGTATTTAAAAGATACATTTTGAAAAAGGCCACATTTTTTTCTACATGCCTACCCAAAACACACTACTACTTGAAGTTCTAGTTTTCACATTAATTTTTAGAGACCAAGAGTGAGATGCTTCAGAATGCTTTTAGAGGAACCACAAGTTCTGTTGAGTAAAATTGCATGGCAGATGGAAAATTAAGGCATTTCTAGGTACATGCCAGAATGAGATGCTCAAGACCACTGTGCTACAGAAACATTAGGCAAAAAAACCAAAACATACCAGCAAGAGGAGGTTTATGTGAATGCAGACTGCAGGGTATGCTGACAATTAACTGATGCTCTGGAATTGGAAGAACACCTTCAGATTTCCTGTCATATTAATCACAAAAGAAAAGAAACGTGAGAATGAATGTTACCAAGTGTGATGCTACAGCTCTTGAAGAGTTATCTCAGATGGGAGGTAACACACAGAATGTTTATTCACAGACTTCAGGGAAGTCCAAGGGAAGTTAAGTGTTGCTCAGACATCATATACGACAGTTCATTAAATCATTGAGACTTTAGACAAAACACGGTTTACAATAGCCATGCAAAGCCACTGAGAACAATGTAGTCCTGTATGTCTTCATGTGTGGAACAACAACAGCATCCACAAAATGGCATCAGCCAGTGCCAAGGACTCGTGGTCCAAGAGAACCTGTCAGCAAAGGAACTCTATCCACAAGGCTTTTGTTCAAGATAGTTCCCCAAGACAGCAGATGCAAGGAACAGACAGATGGTTCCATTCTTTAATCTCACTAAGGTGCTCACTCCAAAGCTAATAAGGCGACCTTTAGGTCCACAATCAGCCAAGAGATTTTGGGTCATTATATTGCATTATGACTAAGTGATACATACAAAGGGAATCCAACCAATAAAGACATTTACCATAAACATCCTGACATACCTTAAGGCTTCCTTTACATCTCCTTGAACTCTCCCCAGTACAAGAACTTCATAGGGTTTTTTGTGCAAAGAATCCAAAGGTAATACAAATTCTCCAGCTGTAGTAATCTGACACAAGAGAATTAAAAATAAACAGTAGAAGATTTTAATATCCCTTATTTTTTCCAAGACCTTTTCCTTCATAAAAAGGAGGATACTGATGATATCATAGCTTTCAAATACAGAAACATATGGTTGTAAATAGACAAATAAGAACAACATAAAGTGTCATAGTTCAAGTTTTCTCAGTCTCCAAGAAAGCAACAAAACAAATTGAGAACTTACTTTTACCCAGTGCCACTCAGCAAGTGTTTTCACTGACCAGTGAGGATAAAGTTCATCCTTAACAAAACGTAAGTGCTTCTGTCTATTAGTCACCCACATGACTACAAGACAATTTGGAGCAGCTAGTGCTGGTACAGGAATCTGCTTGATTTGCCACGAAGACAAGTGGCTATACCTATGCCAATACAATGAGAAATCAAATTAGCATATACCAACCATAAAAATTGCAAAACAACACAAATGGATAAAAAAATTACACAGACTAGTCACTTCAAGAATTCTCTCCTGACAATCTAAGTCATAAAAATAGTTCAAGACTGACACCCAGTGGACAATTCTGAGGGATTTTACATAAAATCATTTGTGTATGTACATAAGTTTTGCTGAGCAGAACCTTGAACTACGTATTTCCACCATCCCTCAAAATAAAGCATTATTAGCTGTGACTCTGAAGAACTTTAAAAGCCCATGTTTCATTTAAGAACTATCAGATGTAACTCAATATTCTCATCTTTGCACCAGAACAAAGCTATTTAGTGAACAGTAGTTTCTTAAGCAATGTAATACTATTCACTTCTAAGAATAAAGTCTCACCTGAATGAAAACTACAAGTGAGTCACACTAATTTGAGTGGAAAACTAAGAGGTCATTAAAGATAACAACTTCTCCAATTATTTTCATAAGTTGTTAATTTTTTTAAATTATCTGCCACGGTAGAAGTTCTTCAGGTTATTCAAAACCATTCTGCTCTTTTCTGAGCTAACTGAATGCTACACCAGTGAATCCAGGATGTTTTCCAGATCCTGTCCTGTTCTACCTTTTTTTTTTTTCATGATGCAATTCTACACCATTAATAAACTGCAGTTAGTGGAACCTACACATTGCAGCACACTGCCTAATAAAAATCAGCAGCCACCATGTGGGTACCCAGGACCCTACACAATGCTACAGTGAGAAACAGTAAACAAGGATAAAATCCAAAATACCTCCTGGACTAGACTGTCCAGAGGAAAAAAGATTCACCCAGGTGAGAAATGCTTCACAATTATTAGCTGCCAACAAGATAATTATGAGCAGTGATAGCTCCTTCCCTTTTTGCTTTATTTTATAAGGGACAGAGGAACTTGGTGACTAACTTATGCTAGTAATTACAATTCTTCTCTGAGTACCTTATATACTCAAGCAAGACATTTGAATCAGAGTTTCTAGAGGTTTCTGAAGGGCTTTCAAAGGAAATCCTACTCGTCAGTCTCCACATTTTCAAACTATGTCTTCATAACAACCTTCAAAAGCTACAGTGAACTTTATTCTAGAAAGTTGTAAGGCCATATATCCTGCCTACCCTTCTTTTAAACAGATATAATTCTATGGCAATCAGGACTCCACTGGCATAGACGTGTTACTCAGCAGTGATGGAAGCCCATAAAAATTTAAGTTAATGACTTCATAAACTACAGTACTCAGAGTTCCTATTGCACCAGAGGATTTTACTGCTGCATCATCATGTTCTTCTCAACATTAGACTGAAGCTTAAGCTACACCTCAAATTAAATAAAAATCCACTCAAACTCTGAGCAAGATTTCAGTCTTGGAAATACTTACATATATATTCAGCTTTATGCCAACTGAAGTAACCCTACTAATTACAAACTAGTATCTGCATGATCTAGGCCCTACAAAACAGCTGAATCCATACTTTCTTTGTAAATAACTAACACTCTCTCACCAGCCAGATAATTTAGGACCTACTTTTGCAAATATTTTGTATGCCAAGTATCCAACACATTTGAAATGTGAAATACGTACGAAGGTCCATAGATTTGAAGGTAAACAAGTGTCAAAATATTTACAAGTCTAAGCTACAGTCTCACAGTTATACTGGTCCCGGACTGGATCAATATATTAAAATGCTAATTACCCTGTTTAATTTTACTATAAAACATACCTGTTACTCCTTTTAACAGACTTGTTCTCCCATGGTGGATCAATCACAATTACATCATATTTTTTCTTGTCTGGCAAGTGAAATTAAAGAAAAGAAAAAAATAAAAGCTAGTAAATTAGCTTTAAAAATATCTATGAGTTAAAACAGATATACAGTAAAACTTCAAATTTCTTCTTTCCAAATAAGAAGTTAAAAGACTTTTGACATGCTTGTTTTAATTCAGATAATCATATCTAGAAAATTCAATATTTTTAGGCTGATTACCTTAAGAAAGGACTTTTATGTGATCTGAGTCAGATCCCTCTAAGAAATTTTTAATATCTTTAGGACTTTCAGAAAAAAAAGTATAACAGAGTGCAAGTTTCAAAAATAAAATCTTTTCCAAGTTTCTCAAGAGAAGCTATGTAATGAGGCACCCAGCTGAGTGAAAAGCTACAGCCCTGAATGCAAGATTCCTGCCCTGTTTGATTCTTTTATCAGGCCAGCAGGGACATACACAGCTCCAAGCCAGCCCTAGAAAACTGTTTTCCACTACTGGAGGTAAAGAGAGACAGATAGCTAGACACAGTGTATCAAATGGGAATCAATGAACAAGAGTAAAAGAACTGAAAGAGTTTTCATGGGAAAAGCTGAGTTTACTTCTGCTGAAGTATAGAAGATACAGAACACATCCATGAAAAAACAGAACTCCTCAATTCTATTTCCCCAGAGAACATATTTGTTCTTTCATTGAGTCTGATGGTAAGAATAACAGCTTAGTATTTGATGCTCACGAAATGTGATTACTACATCTTATTCATTTAACACTGGAGGTGTTATCCTTACAGTGGACTGACCAGCAAGAATTACTTCCCTTTTGGCAGGTGAAGGGGAAGAAGAAAAATAATTGATTAAAATAGACAGCAGACTTACTCAGAAAAAACGTCCACAGTCAGGGAATTATGTTAACATTCGCTGTTGTTTATTTCAAAAGAATTTGCTCAGATTTCTTGGACTGCTCTGTAAATCCTTGGAGAATCTTACATGCTCAACTGTACAGAGTGGTAGCAGAATGATAATAATCCTCTTTCTTTCCTACAGATGAAAACAGCTAACTAGCTAGATTCTGGACTTCAAATGCAAAATTATTATTTAGATAGTAAGATTCTACCTCCTGAATATCTTCTCAATAAAAACCAAAATTTAAAAAATATAACACCTAAGTTACATATGCTTCCTCTCTTCTCATGTGCAATTAAAAAAATCTAAAATTACTGAGTAGAGGGCAGAGCAGCAATGCCCAGCTCTTGCTCAAAGGCAACCTCTTTCCTGTAAGACTGTCTGATAAAGCCTAGCTGTGACTGATAGTAATAAAAATAATAGTAATAATAATTATAATAACAATAATAATAATAATGGTCAATTTGAAAGCTAATGGAATGGCATTGAAGACTGATGCATGCTGTCATCTTAGGGCTGGAGACAGTGGCTTGGATAGTTTTTGACCTACTTTTACAGAGGACTTGTTTATTCTAAAATCCCCCCATTTCCCTGTCACTGATTTCTGCATAAGCCAACACTCTCAGCTGTGAAACACAGCAGCTGAAAGCAAAGTCATGCTTGCTACTGGTGGTCTTGGTGAAGTGGTGCTGCCCTCCAGCTAGGTGCAACAGTACCTCAAACTGTTACCTTCCCTAGGGGATACTGGGCTTTGTTCCATAACCAGTTTATTCCAATCTAGGAAGACCCTCCCACTGAACAGAATGAGTCTGTAAGTGAACATTTGCTTTAAGGTGCATTATCTCATCCCTCCCCCATGGTCTAATCTAGCTAAAAATCAAGACAGCAGGACCACCACTTCAGCAGCAGCGTGGACCTACCTGTGCTAAAGGCTCATCCTGTGGGACAGGAGCCCAGCAGCACAGCTAGTCCCAATTCAACGTGTTTACATGATTTCTATGCTGACAATGGCTCAGAACGTGCTCACAAACTGTTGTATTTTGGCTGAGATTTTTAAAGGAGCCTCCTGGAGACAAATAATCCCCTCATGACAAGATTTCCTAACCATTCCTTTGAAAGTCCTTATCTATTTTCACGAAGTTAGAAATATCACCTTGATATCGATACATGCAGCAGCATTTGCTATCAGTGTGATGTCGTATGTTAAAATCTGTTCATCTTGACATTAACTGCCCTTCTTGGGCAGGAGAAAAGGGGTAAATTCTAACACCTAAAGATACTTACAGTTCAGCAGAGGCTGTAAACATGAAATATCAGATAAGAGGAAACTGCTTTTTGGTGGTACCAAGTATTTCTGCCCCATTAACACAATTATCTTCAGACGGTTTGAGCTGTTTTCCATAACACATGAAAGGAGGTCCTGATCTGCACTGGAGGTTTCCTCTAGCACACGTACAGCTTGATGGTCACTTTCATTCACAGCTGGAAACTGCTTTGCCATTTCACATAATTCAGCCAACCCACAGACAATGTGGTGAGGAACATTATCCTTCCTGCAACTGAGTTTTGCAGTAGTATGGCGAAGAAAACCACTTTTGAGTCCCTCTTGGACTAAATGCAAAGTGCCTTCCCAAATGAGCTTTCTGACCTGTATGGTCACAAAAAAAAAAAAAAAAAAAAAAAAAAAACAAAGGAAAAAGAATAGACCTTTCAAGTATCTATTTAACCAGGGATTGCAACTGAAATCAAAACATTTTCAATCTGCAGGCAGGAAAAGGAGCCAATTACTGAGATCATTGGCTCAAAAGCTACAAAGGCATGATAATAAGGTGTGTGTCTTTCTCTAACCCCAGGTGGCAACCAAGTACCACACAGCCATTCACTCATCACATATCTCCCACTCTCTGGTGGGGAGAAGAACCCAAGGAAAAAAGCAAAACTCATGGGCTACTGTAAGAACAGTTTAAAAGTTGAAACAAACTAAATTATAAACATTATTTTTATTATTAAAAAGCGAGAGAGAGAGAAATATGACCCAAAAGGAACAATATGATTGCTCGCCACCTACTGACCAATGTCCAGTCCATCCCTTAGCAGCAAATCCATGGCTCCTGACAACTCCCATCATTTATACAGTGAGCATGACATGCTATGCATGAAATATCCCTTTGGCCAATTCAGGTCACCTCTCCTGCCCATGCTCCCTCCCAGCTTCCTTTATGCACCTGCTCACTGGCAGAGTATGGGAAATTAAAAACTCCTTGACTTAGGGTAAGCACTGCTTAACACACTGATGTTTGAATTGTTTGAACATTATCCTTGATGTCTGAACATTATCCTCTGCTAAACCCACAATGAGAATCTTTGATGTTTTCTGATCTATCCTGACCAGGCCGGAAAGGACAAAGCAGCTGGATCTGGGTGCAGACATCTGAGCAACGTATCTCTCTTTAGCTTCCAACATGTTAACTCAGGGGCTTTTTAAAAAACTTGGGTTTATTTCTCATTTGCAGCATTCCCACTCCATCAACTCTGCATTAGCTGTTCAGCTACCAGGCAGAAAACTAACTCTATCCCAGCCAAAACCAGGACATCATGCTAACTTCTATTGTTGGTTTTCATTTTTTGGTAAAGTTACAGTTAGAAGGCTGAAGAAAGAAAGAGTGAGAAACTACTGAATAAAACATTTCAGATGTTGTCTGATTCAAAACACGTTGAATATCATTGGTCCAACAAAACACAAATTTTAATTTCAATTATCTGAAGTTTAATTTAAAATTCTAATTTAATTTCAAGTCACTGTGCCCATGAACATACTTTTAATGGAAATGTATACTGGGATCTAAAAACCAGTCATTTTCCACATTTCAATTTACTTGATAAAACAACAGTTTATGCATTTTACAGTAATACAGAAGTACAATCAGTAAATCAAATTAAAGTATCAGAATTTGATTTTTACAACTTTTCTAAGTGGCAAATCTCTCAAATAGCCTGTTAGTCAGTCCAGGATGACATGATTCTTGGATCTATATACACTGTCTTTCACCTCAGCACCTTCCCTTCACAAAATTTAGAGACCCATTTTATTTCCACATCATGGAGTCTTCATGAGTTTTGATTGTCAGTGAGGTGGGTTTATCCATTTGTCCATTGTCAGTTACAGTGGCCCTATTAAATACATACACAAATACAAATACAATACTGTGGTTTCAAAAGCTTCTGATTACTGAACCTTCAAGATTACAAGGGCGTTTTACAAAATACGCTTTAGTACAATTCCCAGATTAGTAACAGGGGAAGAAAAATATTTTTTTATAAATTAATAGTGCCATCTCTAGATATCAGAGAGTACAGAGTCATAATTTTTTAGTACCTAGGTTTGTGATAAGAGAAGTTCATACTGCTTCAATAGAATTTAATAAGCATATCTTTAGAAATTATACCTTCTTACATGCATGTGTTAACACACAGGTGGACAAAGTGGACAAAGTCTCTTGACTATGAAGGAATGAAAGCAGGAGTTTTAACAAATGGCTGCTGAAGGAATTTAGCATATTTTGTACTGTTCCCTATCTTGACACTGACTGAAACTCATAAATGGATTCAACAGCTGAAATTCACAGATTCATTTGCAGATACAAAATTGGGGTTGTTTGGGTTCATTTTTGATGAGTCTACAGATATAAATAAGTGCCAAAATAATCTGGGTTGACTTGCAGAGCTATAACCTTTAACAACACAAATACAGTAAAAACCCAATACTCTCTAATCTGTGAATAATATAAGAGACTAACCGGGGTCACAGATTTTTCCAAACTGTCTTTTCCATATATTCACCAAACACCATTTGAAGTTACACAAGCCTCCAAGACACAAGCTTCTTCTCTTCATTTCCTTCTTTACTTCTACTGTTTGAATAATTTTGCTTTAGCCTTAACGTTTTCATACTCATGTTGATGCTGAACTTCAAAGTTTTCTCCTTTAAAGTGATTCTGCACATGCACAGCTTATTCACAAAAATAATCACAGGACCTTTACACTGTATCAGCAAGATGCACACATTTACTACAAGATTGTTGCCATGTGAAATTAAAAAAGCACAGTCATCTAAATGTAGTTCAAGTGGAACAGATTTAAGCAAAAAGCCCAATATGACTAACATCTTTGTTAAAGGAAAGAAAGCAAGTGTAGCTCCTAGTTCAGGTTCACAGCACTATTTGGGAAAGCAGTAAGAACACATCAAACATTGCCTACAAATTGCATTTCTACGATTCACTTCACGATTGTGCTTCAGTGTAATTCAGTTGTATCTTCACCAGTCCATCACTAACATAAGCATACAGACTCGAATTCCAATTCATTCAAAATGCTTTAGTAGGACAATATAAAACTTTAGAGTAAGAATATTTTTTTTTTCAATTGCAGAATAAGATATTTTGAAGCACATTTGGTCACAAAAGCTTTGAGTAACTCCAGCACAGTGTCCTGAAACTGAGGAGCTGATCTTCAGAACAGGTCATGCTGCCAATTTCAAATCAGTCACTTCTTAATATTCAACTCATCACAACATAATGTTCAGTTGTTTATTGCAGTCCAAGTTACTTTGTAAATGCAGCTTACAGCAATTTTATATGTACCTACATAGAAGATCTTCTCTGTAAGCAGGAATTCAAATTGACTTTCCTTTCCCTTTCCTTCTTTGCACCAGTGGAACAAGCTACAAAACCAGAATTTGTTTGCAACCACGCCCTCCACTCTGCACATTCCCAAAGTCAAGTAGCATGTACTTGCAAAATATGCATTTTTTTTTCCAACTTACCTTTGAATGGTATTCCAAAGCATCCAGTTCACCTTGGTTGAATGCACATTTCCTTTTACGTTTCTGCAGAATTAGCAAAAAACAACAACAAAAATTCCTATCATTCCACACGAAATAAAAGGGGAAAAAAAATCTAACATACCTGAATTACAAATTAACTCTTTAAAAGAGGAAGAAATTTTCCATCTCTTTTTCTATCACAAGTACAAGTCAAATAAGCAAAAAGATCTGAAAATACCTAAGCTGCTGCAGACATTCACAAGGTACATAGGCTTAAAGCTGTTTTAAATTATTCATGGCACTAGGATCTGAAGGTACTTAGTGCACAGTTTGCCTTATGCCTCTTTTGGGCCCATACTAAAAGTTTCAGCTGCCAAGTGCAGTTTACCAATAGAAGAAAAAAATTAACTATGTCTTCATGATTACATTTATTGGTTTAGACCAATGACTTTTATTTTCTTTTCTCCACATGGAACAGTACTGAACAACACTGGAAGTAAATTCATACTGTCCTTCCCAATTTGCTGATCTGCACAATCTCAACAGCTACTAAAGTTTCAGGCTGTGTACCTGACCACAATCAGATGTCAGGAGATTTCGGGAGCAATCCACTGCTCATAAGACACAAGAATGCACATTACTGACATGAGGGACACAAGAATATCCTCAAAAGTTCACGCTTTTCTACACTACCTCAAAAGACTCAGGTATGCAGAACAGTATTAGTAGTATATTATTTATCAAGGAATTACTGTAATTTACTCTGTTACAGAGAACATACCTTCCTAGCAGTGGCAAGAGAATTTCCAATGTCACTCTTTACTCCTTCTTGGCATTCCTCTCTGTTGCTGTTGGCGTTTATTTCTGTCAGACTCACCTCAGGGCATCCCTGACACAGCTGCTCCTCAGGAGCTGCAGCTATATGGGGCTTAGATATATCAAAGAATTCCTCCCGAAACACGTATCTCATTTTTGCTCTTTTACCTTCTGCTTCTATGGCATCTCCAGGACCATAAGGAGGACCATTGCTTGATGAGGGGGTGGCAGCAAAAGTAGAAATACTGTGAGAGTCTTCATCAGATGTGACACAAGTATTGCAAGTGACACCACCAGGGTGTGCAAAGGAGTCACAGACCTCATAGCCACACTGGTTGATGAAAGAGAGATGATCCACAAGCCACCCGGCTGTCAGACGATGTACCACAGACATCCTAAGTCCCCTTTTCAGGATGAAAAATCAGCTCCCTGAAACCACAGCCTTCACAAACCATCTGCACTTCCTGGAGCAACCTCCTCCTGTGGGAATTTTTATAAGAATTCACTTTACAGAATTATCACTATTTAATAAATTAGCATCTACCTTCTAACAGACACTTCCATGCACATACAGGGCACACTACTGAAACTTCTGGCTTCAGCTGGTTTCCTCACTATGTTCATCCCTATGCCACTACTTTTTTTGTAGTAACCAAATTTTATATGACTTTTTATACTTTTATGCGGTATGCACTTACTCCAGTTCTTTTTAACAAGTCAGAAAGCAACCCTATGACACACCGATTACGTCTAAGACTATATGATTCGTGTGTATATCTATACACTGTATATACACCACATATATATGCATTTACACGAGATATATTTACTACGTTACACACATGCTATATAGACTACGTATATACTATATATATGCGCACACTGTATATACACACATACGCTATATATATTCACACATAAACACACATATATGTATATACACACACTATATAAATATGCATACACTGTATCTATACACACACACATATATATATACCATAGATACAGACAGAGACATGGATCACTATGACTGCTCTCGGGAGCAGTAATACAAGCACAAGGGCAGGGACAGCCGCAGCCCCAGCGCTGCTGAGGCCAGGCGTTGATTCCCATCCCCGCGGGCACACAGGGACCGAGAGCTCGGGCTTTCGCCAGGAAAACTCTCGGCGACTGGAGAAAAGCCCAGGGCTCGCCATGGCCCGGGAGCGCCTGGCACACACTCACCGCGGGCACCGCCATGCCGCTGTACGGCCATGGCCCTTCGCCGAGCCCTTCCGGGGATTGAGATCCTCCTCCCAACTCTGGATCCTCCTCCCCTCTGGATGGATCCTCCTCCCCTCCATTCCCTCCTCCCCTCCTGGCCTCGCTGTGACGCAGTTCCGTGTGACGCCCTGGGGCACGTCCGGGCGGGCGGATTTGAAATTGCGAGGAGGCGGCGGCGCTGGGGTAACGGCAGGGCGGGGAGTGGCACAGGGCTCTGCGGGCAGCGGCAGCAACACCAACACCCTCAGCCAGCGGGACAAGTGTCTGTGTGGCGGCGGTGGCGGTGGCGGTGGCGGTGAGTCCCCTTCGGTACGGTTTAGACGCGCCCTCAGGGCGAGCGGGTAGAGCCGCACCTATGCGCTCAGCTCTGCGCAGGAAAAAAAAGGGCTCCTACGCGCTTTATTACTCTTTTTTTTTTTCTTTTTAACCTGCTGGCGTGTTGTCTCCGGCAAACTGCTCTTAAATCTCTGCTCAAACTCCGCTCTTACAGCGTCCTGGCTTATGTCAGCAGTAGTGTGGCCAGCAGGACTAGGGCAGTGACAGTCCCCTTGTGCGCGGCACTGGTGGGGCCACACCTCCAGTGCTGTGTCCATTTCTGGGCCCCTCAGTACAGGAAGGGCATTGAGGGGCTGGAGCGTGTCTAGAGAAGGGAAACAGAGCTGGGGAAGGGTCTGGAGCACAAGTCCTGTAAGGAGCAGCTGTGGGAGCTGGGGTTTTTTAGCCTGGAGAAAAGGCGGCTCAGGGGTGGCCTTATCGCTCTAGAACCACCTGAGGGGAGGCTGTAACCAGCTGGGGATCGGCCAGGAGGAATTTCTCCACAGAAAAGGCGATTATACACTGGAACGGACTGCTGTCCTGAATGAGTGTGTTAAGCTTGCTTGAACACCAGTATGGTGGTGGAGTCAGTGTCCCTGGAGGTGTTTAAGGAAAGGCTGGATGTAGCACTTCGTGCTGTGGCCTAGCTTGCAAGGTGGTGTTTGGTCATAAGTTGGACTTGATGATCTCGCAAGTCTTTTCCAGCCTAATTGATTCTGTTATTCTAGAAGCTAATTGCTTGCTATGTTTGTGAAAATTCAATCTCTCTGTGGTTGACCCTAATTAGAGTAATGGAATAACACAGCTGCTTCCCCAGACGAAGTGAAGTCATGAGTATGGTGCCCTATGACTTGAGCTAAACTTCTGTTGCAGTTTGTGAGCAGTGGAACTGGAAGCAAAATGAAGCAACAGTTTATATTAATAATGTGTTTTGGTAATAGTTGTAGAGGAGGGGACTTTTATTAGTTATAATTCAGTCATTTAAGCCCATCCCACAAATGAGATAGAACCTCTGTGAGGGCAGAAGCTGGCATTTTTTTTCTGAGTTACTTCTGTTTACTTCAAATTCCCCCTTAATGCCCCTGTGAGGGCAATGATATTAATATTCCAGTTTGATTTATATTCTGTGTGCATGGTCTGAAGAGAGCCAAAATATTATCTCAGAATAGGTTTTCCAGTTATTGTGCTATGATACTGGGAGATCAGTTCCAAATGAATAGGTAGGCTCAGAATGAGCAGCTCAGGAGCTGATGTATGGCTGAAGTGCTGTAAGCAGTACTTGTGTACTCAAGGCAGTGTGGCCTTTTTCCCAGTGGACTGAACTAAAAAATTTCTCAAGCTCTTTTGGTTTTGGAACTTGGGGGTTTGAAGTGACAGAATATAAAGAAGGGCAAAACAGTAGGTTTGGAATAACCACTGACCCTTTCAACAATAAAGCAATTGATATAAAAGACTGTGACTGCTCTTATGTATTTCTAGAGTCTAACATAATATTTTTTCTTTCTTCTTTTTTGTTTTTTGTTGTTTGTTTGGGGGGTTTTTTGTTGTTGTTGTTTTTTGTTTTGTTTTGGTTTTTTTTTTTGGTCCAATGTATAGATCTACTTGTTTATTCTGAGCCTTTGGAAAATCATTGTGGCATTTACAAAAGAAAATACCCTTAAATCCTGGGTTTTCTTATACTGCTGCAATACTGAGGGATTGCAATTTACAAAAGAGTCACAATGAGGCGAAGCTCAAGTATTGCTGGAAGCAGCAGTCGACAATCTATGATGGCACTGAGAGTGCAGGATAACAACAAGATGGGTCTTCAAACACCTCAGATGTAAGTCTTGCTGATCACATTACTAAAAATAAGTATATGAAACTAATTCTGAAGAGATTTATCATAGTATGTGTCAGTGTGTGAGTAGCAACTAAAGGAAAAAAATTGAAACAGTGAGAAGAAGACTCCTTACAGCCAAGGATGTTTGCACAAGTGCTCCAGTTCTGCAAAAATACTTGCTTTAACCTTTTTGTGTACCTGTGCCATATTTCAAATGGCAACGGTTTGTACCATGTTTCTTGGGAGGTTGCTGGGTGCATCAGCTGACCTTTTAAAGATGTTGCTGTGATGAAGGTGCTTAGGAGTATATGAGTGCATGTATAGCTCTTGTATGAGCAAAAGATGAATTGGTAGAAATAGTCACTTGAATCCTCTCTATTCCTCAGGAAGGACAGAAGCACCTTTGGGAAGCTGAGCATGAGCAAACCTACATCTGGAGCTTCAGAAAGAAAAGTCAGCTGTTTTGGGAACAGGTATGGATAGCTTTCATTCTCTGCGCTGTAAGTTAAAACAAAAATGGTCCTACATAATTTTGGGATTTTTCTTTCTTGACAGATTTTCATTATAGGGAATAATGGATCCAAGACAAGCAGATTTTCAGGTCTGCCTTCCTTTGGTCCTTGATCACTAAACAATAGTGCTGCAGAACAGAAATTGCTTTGGGAGCTGGTTTTTTTTGTTTTTTTCTTTTGGGAATGATGTGCACTACAGACCTTAAGAGTATCTCAATACATTTTCTTGTTTAAAAAAGAATGACATCGGAAGTATATTCTGCGTTAGTTTCTTCTCTGTAAGATACAAACCTTCCAAAAATCTATAATCTTTCTACTTAGCTCATGACTTTCTGTGTTGTGGGTATTTTCTTTCATAGGACGCCCAATGTTGCAGGGGTCTTTTCCTTTTAAATATTCCCTAAATATTTTAGTGTTTATTTACAGTCACCAACATAATTATTTTCTTCATCTTTTGGGGTATTTTTCTGCTCTCTGAAAGCATATTTCCTTCAATAAAATGAAGAAAGTATTAATCTAGGATGCAGTAATCTCTTTGTTGTACATGTGGCATTGTGGCTTCCAGGTTGATGATGTTTTTCCAATCCCCTTAAATTATGGGAAAACTTCAAGTATCACTTTGTATAACAAATGCAAAGAAAACATAAACGTAGCCATTGTTGTGACTTAAAGATGAAGAGAGTTCTTCTTTCTATTTATTTGTCACAAGACCTGTATTTATTGTCTGCCTTTAGAGTGAGTGGGGCTGGAGTATCACGTGGCAGCCAGTACGGTGTGTTTGGGACAGAAAAGATAAAGGATCCCAGGCCCCTGCATGACAAGGCATTCATCCAACAATGTATCAAGAAGCTCTGTGAGGTAACATATTAACTTATTCTGCATGTATGTTATGAGGTGTAAAATGTACTAATCAAAATGGTTATTTCTCTTGGTTTCAACTCTAAGTTGTATTTAGTGACTTGTATTCCATGTTTCTTTTGCACAGTTCCTTGTTGAGAACGCTTATGCCTACAGTGTTTCCGTGAAATCGCTACAATCTCCATCAGTTAAGGACTTTTTAAAGATCTTCACCTTTATCTATAAATTCCTCTGCCCTTCTTACGAATTGCCTGACTCAAAATTTGAAGAGGAAATTCCCAAAGTTTTTAAAAACCTTGGGTAAGATGATTGTTAGTCTCTTGGGCTGAATAGATATGCTACAGCTAGAAATTTAAAAGCTAAGAGTTCTGCATTGATAGTTGGGGAGAATGGATAGGTTTCTTTACTCAGATAAGACTGAAAGTATAATGTTGTGATTGTTTTGTTTAACTTTTGTTTAGCTCTAGGTTTGCTCTCTGATTTTCAGCATCTATTGTGCACTTTAAATTTGAAGTTACAGAACTAAAAGCTCTTGAAATCCTGCTTTGTAATGTAAAAGCTAATTGATTATTTGTATAAAACTTTGAAAGACAAGACACAGTTTTCTTTTACAGACCTTTCTGTTCGAATCTAAGAACTAAAATTTCCAGAATTTTGGATCAAGCTAATTTAGTTTAAAATATGTTTTGCTGCAATTGTTCTCATTCTGCTTTTAAAGCCGAATGTGGAAATAACAAAAATTACTGTTGAGGTGAAAAAAGCACTGACTATCTGAGTGGTTTATTGCTGAATTTGTTCAGTGTTTGAAATCATTAACACCCCGATGCTTTCCAAGAAAGAAAATCTTCTGCCTGTTGATAATTGGGAATTTTCAGTCTCATTTTAAAAAAAAGTGTATTTTAGTCCTGTAGATTTGAACCTATTATGGTGTGAAAGTGCCAGGGCTTCTTAAATGTAGGTGTAAATCTGTTTTGTTCACTTCTCAGCATTTTAATAAAATTTTGTTTTAATCTGTAACATTTGAAAATGCTGACCGAGCTTGAAATGTTGAAAAGGATTACACTCTGCTACATCAAGAGTGTAATTCTGGATAAAATTACTAATTCTAACAATTCACTTGAAGTTTTGGGAGTTCAAGGAGCATCAGGACCACGCTCTCGATCATATGGTTCAGTTGTAGGCAGTCCTATGAGGAGCAGGGAGTTGGATTTGTTGATCCATAGGGGTCCCTTTCAAACCAAGGTATTCTATGAATCACTTAAATGAGAAAGCCATGATAATTGAATAAAACAATGCTGTAAGAACTCAATTTATTTTCTTTGGAATACAGTATAAAGTACAATGGACTATGCTCTTGCTTCTGTGCCTTCATCTACATATAAGAATGTGCTTTTTTATTTTCAAAATATGCTGTTTTGTTTTCAGCACTGTCTGCCACAGCTATTAAAAATGTATCTTCTTTGGCCTTATAGGTACCCCTTTCCTCTGTCAAAAAGCTCCATGTACACCGTGGGTGCACCCCACACCTGGCCTCAGATTGTGGCAGCTTTGGTTTGGTTAATTGATTGTGTCAAGGTAACATTTGTCTTAAGATAAATATTTCCACTTTCCAGGCTGGAATGTTAGTTTCAATACAGATCTAGTAAATGTTTTCTACAAATCTCCTTGTCTAACATATATATAAAGAAAAAGGTGGATGTTCTTAGCTGTCATCTGGGAGCTGACCCTTAGCTTTATGTTTCAGTAACTTTTAAAGGGATTTTTTCATGTTATAGTGTGATAATTTTTTTCTTTAAACGTATGCACTGGATAAATTCATGTATAAAAAAAGGTGGGGAAATGCTGGCTTATACGTACATTAAATGTGAGAAGATAATGTGTGTATCTTCAGTGCAAATGTTGTGACATCTGCCATTCTCTCCTAAATTTGAAATCTAAGGATGGAATTTTCAATTGAAATTATTCAGTTGTCCTGTGATTCTGATACAGAGTGACAAGTTTTGTGTTCCGGTGGGGTGTTTTTATTTAATTTTGGTTTGTTTGGGTTTTTTAGTAGTGGTAACTGTTGTTGCTGCCAGCTCAGGTCTGAGCAAAACTTGGAATCTGTGACAGAAGTTCACCACTGCTGAACTGAGCACCCATGAAAATCCTGTCATTTTTTTTGCTGAAAAAACACGAGACAATTTGGCAGTGTTGACTGTCCAGTTCACGCCTCTTTGCCTGTGTGTTTAGTCAACTCAACACAGGCTCATTCCAACCTGCTTGCTAAAAAAATCCTAATCTAGTGTTATTCTGCTTGTTACCATGAGACTAATATGAAAACTAATGGATGTCTTCACATTTGCTCTTTGTGTGTGCACCTCTGCTTTTCAGCTGTACAATGCCATCAGGGAAAATGCACCATCGTTCGATGACAGACAGAGCTGGGGAGGAGAGACGGATGATGGAATTGTACATAATAAGGTACCATAAAAAGGAAATTAGAATCAGAATTGCTAGTGTGCTGTAACAACACAATTTAAATACAGTTTAGATTGTTGTGTCATGTATTTATAGATTCTGTTCCCTTTTATATTCACCACACTTTCTAGGAAGTAGAGTTACATCATATAAAAAGCCTGATCAGCTATTTCCTGAGCAGTCTATTGATGAAGACTGAGTATTACACAGAAATACCTTATTCTCCAAGTATCTACTGTTTCAGTTCTCCTTTGTGGAGAAAGGGAATTATGCTATTTATTATTTTAGTAGAATTTCTGGTATATTTTGCTTTAGTACTCGAGAGTTCTGAGGTTAACAGCAGTGCAGTGTAAAGATAATATCTTAATTCTAAATATAGTGGCTTCTGCCAATACCTACTCAGTTTACTAAGTAAAAATTGGTTGTAACACTATATTTCTGAGTCTTATAATAGGGTGGCAATGTAATTCAGGTTCTTAGAAATCCAACAGCTTGCTTTTTTTTTAAATTTATCATGGATTATTAGTACTACTCAGATTTAACTCAGTGTTAACTCACAACAGGTGTTTGGAAGGGGTCACATTATAGCTGAAACATTTAATTAGAAAATTGCAAAAATAAAGTAAAATCATAATTTTGGGCTAAAGTTACAACCTGATGATTGGAAAATAAAAATGCTTTCAAATTAAATATGTTCTTCTACACCAACACTTCTGCATATATGTTGATACAAAATTCAGAATACTGGTGTAATTGCTTCTGAAATATCTGTAACTTAGTGTCTAGCAAATTCTTTCTGAGTAATTTGTCTTTAATTCTAGATGAGTTCTTTGACATCTGCAGATCTGAATTTAATGGTCATATTTACTGAAGAGGTCCCTTAAACAGATCTCCAGTTTCCATAAACTAGCCTGAGAGAATCATAAGCGTCGAGATCAAAAATTCTTAAATATTGTACCTACAATCATTTTTAAATAGCCCAGAAAAATACAGCATTTCCAGACCTTTCATAATGTGAATTATAGGTGCCTCCTTCTGCCTGAATATAATCTGTTGACATTCTACTTTCAAAGGGAGGAAAAAGGTTTAATTTTACAAAAGTATAATCAAAGCATTGAAAGATATTTTTGATGTCTGTTTAATTCCACTGATTGTGTAGCTTTAGGCTATCCAGATATTTTACAGGCCTTGGAATTCTTGAAATAAAATATTTTTAAATTGTTTTCAGCTTTTCATGGACTACTGTGTGAAGTGCTATGATCTTTTCATGAAAGGGAGAGATACATTTGAAGAGTTGAATGCTGAAGTACAGTCAAAATTAAGTAAGTTTTCAAGTTTTAATTAAGTATTCAATTGTGTTACTGGTTTCTTTTCTCCTAGTATCAGTTTGTTCAGTTTAGAAGTGAAAGTGATCTAAGGGAATTTAAAATTATTAAGTACCTTTCAGTTACTTCAACTTAAAGCTCTCTTCTTTTGTATATACTTTAGCAGTGCAGATGGATAGGTCATGATCTGCTATCAGCTGTAGCTGTGTCACCTGTTTTTTTTTAATGGCTTTGTCACAGAAAGCCAATATACAATTCTTCAGATGCGAACTCCATCTATGCAGATGACTCCTGTTTCTGTCTGGCAAAGTTAACAATTTAAAATAAATATATATTTTTTCAGAGAGTGCACACTTGATAAGTAAGAAAATTCTGCTTTTGAAAGCTCTGCAAACAGTCTGCAAGAGTTCCAAATTATTGTGAGGGTTCCTGTATATGATTCAGCATGCACCTGTGTGTTTGTCTTCAGGGAGGTGGAAAATTACTAGGTTTTTTTGACTCGCTCATTCACCACCTCTACAGAAATACAAACAGAATGTGAGAACAAGGAAGAAAAACATTTCTTACTTTCTTTGTTCTCCTATGAAAAGCCAGATTAAGGGCCCTTTATTTGCAAACTGGAGCCATCCATTGGAGAGGAAATAAGCTACCATACTGTTACTGGATATTAGGAAAAAATAATCATACCATTGTTTGGCAAAGGCCAAGTGAAGTTGGGGAAAAGAGGTCTCAAGAAGCAAGGAAGTATATGGATAAGAAAGAGGTTGTTAAATAGGTTTGATCTGTTCTAGCTTCACAAGGTAGTCCTGACTTATATACTCTCCTGTGGTGTGGGCTGTATGAGAGTTTGGAAGCCCTTACCTCTTAGGAGTGACTTTGTGGACTGAGAAACCCATTTCTCTTCTTGTTTGTTTTGGGGTTTTTGCCTGGTTGCATTTTAATGAAAGGTTTTTCTGGTAAGTTTGTTTCTTGGTTGTTTTTAGTTATTTCTTTAATGTAAAATAATTGTCCAGATAGTGGGTATTTATTGTGCTGAAGCTAAAGTTCAGATACTCAGAATAGGTGGTGATATTAAGTGAGATTAATTTGTAACCCTCCTCTCCCTTCTGCTCTCCCACAGAGGATTTATTTAATATAGATCAATCCCAGATGGAAAGTTTAGCAACTGAAAACAAAAGACTTCAAGAAGAGATTGCAAGATTAGAAAAAGAAAAGGAAAGCGAGCCGGTTAGTAAATTTGGTCTCTGTTTTTATGGTGGAATTGAATTTTATATTATTGACCATTTTTGAATGAAGATACCTATGATACATAACAAATGGAAAATTTTCAGTGCTTTGAGATTTTAATTAGTTTTTATAGACTCTATACCATTATAGATTAAGGCTTCTTCTATGGAGTCTTCAGTCACTATTTTTTTGATAATGTGCAGATATTTCCAGGTAATAAGGCCTTCTAGTGATAAAAATATTAATAAAATACTTGAACCACTTTTTTAATATAAATTTCAATGTTGTTTTCCAAATGTGTTCGTATGACATGTGGAATTCAGTGGTAACAATATATTTTATGGAAAATATTTTGCTTGAAAAGACAGATTCTGCTTTTAATGCATCATGAGTTTAAAAATGGGTTAGTGGCTGTGCAGGTGGCAAATTGAGACTCCTGCCAACTATGCAAAATGTGCTGGATTTATTCCTGGCTTTCCATGCCCTAGTTTTATCTGCACTCTGTATATTATTAGAGTTGAGTTGTGAACTACTTGTAGTAAGAATTGTCTAAATGCAGTGTCAGATGCAAATGAGAGACTTAATGTTGAAATGTAAGAATTTTTTCAGTCTTCCCTGCTGTTTGTTTAAAGGTGTTTGACTTGACTCAGCTGTCACAGAGATAAAAAATTATTAAAGTTCTTTAGTTTTATATTTCTGCTATTGATACTGACCAATTACTCTACTGTCTTGTCTGGAAAGTTAAGTCATTGTTTTATATTCATCTAAGAGTGGTTGTTCTTTTCACCCATTTCCTAGGATCGTAGAGTAACACTACGAAATGTGAAATCATCTCTTCAAGCAGATGTCCAGAAATACCAGGCTTATTTGGCTAGTCTGGAATCTCATATAGGCATCCTTGATCAAAAACTGGAAAGTCTTAATGATGAAGTTGAGACAGCAGGTAAGGAGGCCTTGATTACAGTCAGGACAGTGAAGCTAGAAAGAGTGTTCAAGTAACTGTAGTTCTTAGCTTGAGGAGAGAGCAAGATACCTGGAGCGGGATGTTGCTGCAAATAAACTTTCCAGAATGGATTACTAATAAAGATTTTTTGTTTTCTAATAGCTCTTTGTACACTAGAGTAATGAAATGATAATGATATATAATCATTATGTTATTTATTCATGAAATACAGAGGTGAGGTTTATGTATATAGGCTGGTATTTTGTGTCCATTTCACAAATTAGAAACGGAAGTAGAAGCAATGAAGCAGGAGAATGCCCGGCTCCAGCACATCTTAGATAACCAAAAGTACTCAGCTGTGGACATTGAGAGAATAAATCATGAGAGAAATGAACTGCAGCAAACCATTAACAAGCTGACTAAGGAACTGGAAGCAGAAGAACATCAGCTGTGGAATGAAGAGCTAAAATATGCTAGGCATAAAGAGGCGGTATGTGAAAACCCCACTATACTCGGAGATGGCTATCAGTTTTCATCATGCAAGCTTGAAAATTGGACTCTTGATCATTTCTTTCCTAAATAATCTAACAATACCATATATGTATCTGATTAGGCAAAACTGACAAGAATGGCCTCTGTTTGCAATATCTCTGAAAAATGTTCCTTTTTTTCTGTTTTGTGATTAATGGAAATGTTTTGGTTTTTTGCTGCATCATAAGAGATGTAGCTAGAATATGAAACATTGTCAGCTCTCACTGCTATAGCATTAAAAGCTTTGATAACATTAGCATACCATTGCTTTGACAACACAAGAAATTTCAGGCTAATGTTAATATTTCAGAGCAATGAAGTAAGGCAAAACTAGTGAATTTGAATCAATAGATTTGCATGCATTTAGGGCCTGATTAGTTCTTTGTGTAGAAGTTGTAACATCTTTCAAGGGCCAAGTTCAATCCCTTCAAACAGAATGAAAATATATAGTCCTGTAAGCGATGGGATTTAAAAGCTTCTACTTTGCCAATTGAAGAACTAAAGAAAAAAGTTTCAAATATATGTGATAGGGTTACCCATTATCAAGCACTTGTATTAACTTAAATTGTCATGTGCAAGTATGAAGCACATAAAACTGGAAAAAAACCTGGGTTCTTTAATGCTTGCATATAAATAGCACTCATTTATTAGGAATTAGAGCATTTAGTAAACTTTATTTAGAGGCATGCTCAAGTTAGTTTGTAATAAGAATGTGTGGCTGTGTGGCATTTCCTGTCAAAACTAATGACAGAAGGTATATTGACATGATGATTGGTTATTGGTTTAGTATTATTTTCCAGCATGTTTTTGGTTACCTATCAGCTAATTCTCAAAAACTTGAGGCAGGAAAAATTATGGCAGATGAATATGGAAAACCACAGGTGAAACTGTTCAGTGTCAGCCATATACACTGAGTAACCTGGCTGAGCAAACTCTGAAAGAATCATAAAACAGTACCTAATGCAGCAAACTGCTGGACTGGCATTACATACAGCTCTTGAATACTGTGGTGTAACAAGGAATCATGTCTACAGAGAGCAATCCAGGAACTTGTTTGAAGTGCTATAAGCATGCTTCTTGCAAAGCTTTTCACCTGTATCTCTTCTGTGATTTTTTGCCCTTTTCTCCTCCGAGCAGATTGAAATGCAACTGGCAGAGTATCATAAAATGGCTCGAAAGCTGAAATTAATTCCAGTAAGTGCTGAGAATTCCAAAGGCCACGACTTTGAGATTCAGTTTAATCCTGAGGCAGGACCAAATTGCCTAGTCAAATACAGAGTTCAGATCAAGGTAAGTAGAGTCAACACTGAAGGCTTTAGTTACCATTCACAAAAAATGTGTTTCTTTGGAAATACTGGAAAGATCTCTCAATCTCATAATGAAATCTCATTGAAAACTTGTGCAATGAGTCACCATAATGACAGTGTGGTATATGAAAGAGATTTGGTCTTGGAGAATAGAGTAGCCTAAAAAAAAACAAGAAGGAAAAGATGTACTAGGGTGCATCTTGGTTCAAATAAGCAAATTGCATTTGTTGGATCTTCTTGTGTGCATATTACAGGCTCCCCTCATGGAGATCATCAATGAGACTGAGGAAGAAATTAGTAAAGCTACTGAACGGAAAATGACTTTGGAGGATACTTTGGAACAGGTGTGTTGGTTAATGAAGATTAGGACTAAGATACCAACCCTAAAACCTTATCTGTTGCTTTTATTCAGCCTTTTGCATGGGTGAAGTGTGGTGTGGTGGATTGGTTTTTTGGATTGTTTGGGGTTTTTATGAGGACAAGCAGAGGGAGAAACTGTGAGAAAACTGCTTTGTGATGGAACGTAAAAGTTTTTCTAAGAATTGGGGTCTTTGTTGATTGAAATATTGTGTATTCCTGAATTAAAGTTTATGTAGCTTACATATATTTGACCATAAACACTGGAAATACTAGCTTTTAATAAGTTAACCATTCCAGTCGATTGTGTGGCTTACCATCACTGACAAATTGTCATCAGGAAGATTTTTGGGAATATTTGGTTTGGGATTGATTGAAAGAAGGAGAATTTCATTTCCTCATTCTTCTATGTTTACCTCAGTTTTTATTGCTGAGCATGATGTTATGTGGTATGGAATGTCCTCTTTGTCTATGCACCTTCCCAGTCCCTTGCCCATCCCCATCCTACTCATTGAGGGGCCCTGTGAGGGACAGAAAGCCTTGGAATGCTGTGCTAGCACTATTCAGCCGCAGCCAAAACATTGGGGTGCTACCAGCACTGTATTAGCCCTTACACAAAACAAAGCATAATACAGGCTGCTATGAAGAAAGGTAATGCCATCTCAGTCTAGCCTAGTTAATTGGTTTTTTTTGGAGCTACCAGGTGTAGTTTGTGATGGCACAGACTTAGGTTGGAATTTTTTTGGAACCATATTTCCTTGGTGATGTTTTCATCCTAGGTGAATATAATGCTGGAGGACAAGAAACGCAGTGTGAAAATGCTGACAGAAGAAGCTGAAAAGTTGGATGATCTTTACCAGGAGAAGCTTAAGGTAGAACTTCTTACAGCTTGGTGACAAATTATCCTTAATGATACTGTTATCCTTAATCTTTGTATTTATAGATAAGTTTTTGGGTTGCATTTTTGTTTGGGCTTCTGCCTTTGCCTTCTTCAGTTCCTCTTACAGGATTTTTTTCAGTCTTCTCAGAAAAGTGATTTGATTGCTACCTTAATTGAATTAGTTTTCACTTTCTTGTAAGAGAATATCGCATGGTACTGTAGCAGATCCTGTAAATCACAAATTACTGCATCCAGTAATAAAAGCATCCTGACCTCAGAATGTCGCCAAGCATGTGCTAGAAGGAGATTTTAGGATTAACAGAATCTGCCTCATCTAATCAATTTGTATATAATAAATACATTTGCAGTTTTTAATAAATGTATTTAATCATTTTCTGTAAAAACTAAGGAAAACATTGATTGACCAAAAGCATGTTAAATTGCTTTAACGATCTCAAACTGTTGCTTGTTTTAGCTTCCTTTCCCAGCACAGGAGCAGTCCCTATCCTTCTCTCCACTCACAGTTCAGCAACAAAACATAGCCTTCTCTGTTAACAACCGAGTGGCTATTTTGGTACTTCCCCACTTTTCTGACAACACTGCTTTGGTGGGGCTGTGGTGCTCTGCAGAAAAAGGTTCTTTGAACTAAGCCAGTGTTTACCATATATACTTTTGTAAATCCAAATTCCTGTCCTATAACCATGGAACAGGGTTATTTCACTGTTAATACCTGCTGAGTTGTCTAAAGGCAACTAATTTAGTTTATATTTTTCAAAACCACATGAAATTTAGCTTTTCATCTGTGCTCTTACATAAACTTTTCTCTAAGGTTAAGCTCATAAAATACACAGTTTCCATGTTTATAATAAGACATAGTCATGTAATTCCTTTTGTAATTTTTAAAATGCTGTTTGTAAGCCTTAAGTATTAAAATTATTTTTGAAGGATGATGTTTCAGTAATCTATCAGAATTGCATGTTGAGTTGATGGTAGAATTTTGTTTAGTTTTGTGGATTGTATAGCATCAACAGTGTCATTCTCCTTGAAGAGATGATTACTTGGAATTGGATGCTCTTTCAGACAAAAAGGAAAAGCTATTTCCGCCTCAAATGTGGTTATATTTTTTTAGAAATATAGAAACTGTTGTTCATGATGTGCCATTTCTAAGCTATTTAGACTATCTAAACACCACTTTGAGTTTAACTCTGAAGGGAAAATAGCTGCAACACAGACCTTTTTAAATATGGTTACAAGAATAAAGAGATGGTTAGGCTTATTCTGTGATGAGGATGATACAGAAAACAGCTGAATCTTTAGGTTTGGGAGGGATGTCCTCAGGGATTTTTTTTTTCAGTTCTGAACATAGAGTTACTTGTGAATTTTGAATCCAAGCATTAGGATGTAATCAGGTAATAGAAAGAAGAAAAACAATCCAAATTATTCCTGAGCAATGCAATTTTTTCTCCTCTTTCCTTATGACTGTAGGAAATAGAAGAGGAAGAGCAAAGATGTGCAAATGAATGGGAATCGTTGAAGAAGCATAAACAGTTACTTGAGAGTGGTGTCTATGAAGGTCTCAGTGAAGCCACAAATGAATTGCATGATGTCCAACGACAGTAAGACTCATAACTTCCATGTTTGCCTTATTTATTTTGGTTCTGAAGGATAGTCTCTTGAATGTTACATGAAGTTGTTTCAGCATGTATCCATCTCAGTGTATTAATTTCACAAATTAACAACTGAAAGATGTTTCTCCTCAACAGTATTTTGCTGGAATAGTAGTCTGCTGTATCAGAACTCCTGTTTTCCATGTAACTTTGTATATATGGTTGTAACAAAGAAATTAGTTTGTTTCCAAACTTACATGACAACTGCATTTTATACCTCAAAGTCTGGAAAGAGTATTGGGATTCTAAGGTACATTGTTTCTTATCAGTTAGCTCAACACAGTCCTTTTTTTTTTTTTTTTGAGCGTTAATATATTCTAGCCTGGTTCAAATCAATACTAATAGCGAAAAAAAAGTATGGATAAGCATGATGATAAATCAGACTTGAAGTGATTGTTTTAAATGTCAGGAATTCTCTAATTATGGACATGACCTTCTGAGTATCTTTACCTTTTAGATATCAAGTTATTTTGCAAACAACAACAGAAGAGAAGAGAAAAACTGATGCTAACTTGAATCGTCTTATAGAAACAGTTGCTACTCATATAGCATCTATAGTGGTAAGCTAAAATTTGATATTCAGAATAAAATGTCTCTAGAGACATTTGCAGTTAAACACTTGGAAATTAGAACTTGCTCTAAGGAAGTAGCAGTTATTTAGCTGCTGCGCTGAGTCACTGGATTCTAGTTAAATTTTCTGGTATAAATAATCAGAAATTGATCCTTAAGTTTAAGCAGTAACATCCTGTCAGGTTAAACCTGCTTCTAGTAGATGTCTTTCAGTAAAGCGTTTTAACTGAAATCAGTTAACCTGTGCAGTGACTGCCTAAAATGCTTTAGCAGAATCAGTACAATACAGACCATGATAGAGCTAAGAAAGCTTTCTGTACCTCTTTTCTAGAAATACATTGATGAACAGAATGCGAAAATTTACAGAGACTACGAAGAACTTATGTCTGAAGATCTGTTGTCAGACTTGACCAGCATCCTGGACAGTTATAAAAAGAAGGCTGAAAGTGTCTAATCACTAGAACGGTGAAGATAAAAATGTTGCATTTCTGAAGTGCTGGTATGGTGCTTTCCAAAAGGATGGGTACTACCTGTGTTTAGCACTGAAACTGGTTTTAAGCAGAAGGAAATAGTTATGAATGTTCTTTGTTTTATTGACACAAATACATTAAAGAATTAAACAGTATATTTGCATTTTCTTAAAAATGCTTTGCTCAGACTTCGTACTTTCAATAGCATATGTATGCATTTAGGACACGCATGACAGACAGTTCACATCCTTCCCCAAGCCTTATTTTACTAGCAAGACTAAATGTAAATATCTGTCTCCTGCTTGCTCAGTTACCTATGAAGCTGCAGAGAGATACCTCTTACATGAGTAAAAAATCAAAACCTCTTTTGAAAATATTAGTCCTTATATAGTAGTATTGTAAATAGTCTAGAAAAAGAAACACAGTAGTTTGAAAACTAAGTTTTGTCTTTAGCTGCTCGTGCTCCCAGATGAAACTTCACTGAACTTCTTCAATATGTGCACCAGAGAAAGCTCCAAGTAGGACATCATGAATTCTGGCTGTATATCTAATCAGTTGTAGGTTTGGTTCATGTTAGATACATTGAAGTGGTCTAAAATGTCTGTATTCTTGTTAAGCCAGTTGGACAGACTATTTGACTTTCTTCCTCAGGAAAGTAACAGTAAAATTAGTGTATGGGCAGCTCTGGTCCAAATACTTTGAAGAAAGCAGATTGATGCTATGTAAGAGTAATATCTTTTTATGTATTCTGTGTATAATTTTGTGTTAAAAATAAATAAAACCCAGTATTCATGTCTTGGATAGTTTATTATGCTATTTCCCAATAAAAGCATTGACGTTTTTGAGTGTTGTTTTTAGAGGTCAGACATTCAAATATAAAAAGATAATGATAAAAAGATAAATATAAAAAGATATTTTGTTTCAGATATGATAATGAATGACATTATTTAAGCTTATAATTTTCTGTTCCTTTTTTATACTCCAGAATTTTAATTTGACAGCTAGAAAAGTCTTCTGACAGGTGGGAAGTTTTCATGCTTTCTTTTGTTGTCCTCTTTTATCTTTACAGATTCTTTTTGTTTTCTGTAACAGACTAGTGTTTACTACATCCCAGTTCCTTCTCTTTAGAAGTTTTTTCCTTTTTTGATCTCTTTAATGTTTTTGTCATCTAAAGCAATTTAGCAATCTAAAGTAGCAAAACTATGAGCTGTATATGAGAGCTACATTACTTTAAAGTATGTGCTTATTTAGGGGCTATGCTCTCTCTTGACTTCCCCATACCTGTTTGTCACTGCTTCTATAACTGATCTTAGTGTTTCTTAGCATCTGTAGGTTCCTTGTCAGTTGATTAAATGAAAGCAAATTAAATGGCATTCCAAGGACTTTATATTAATCCTAACGAACGTGGGTCTAAGAATCAAAATCACAATGCCTTCGCTTAAAGCACTGGCCAATGTAATATTCTGAAATTAAAGTAGTCCAAATATTAAAAAAAAAAAAATCCATGCTAGTAACATTGGCCATGTGTTTTTGCTATGGTCTGTATGTCAGTTAAGCTGAACTGCCTTTAGAACCACCTCAAATTTGGATCTAGGTTCTGTAATATACTATGGGGCTGTTTGCTGTAATCTAACAGATCAACATCAGCCAATGTTGTCTAGGTAGTTTGTCTTTGCCATTTAAAAATTGAAGGAATTGTTTAATCCTTGTTGAACATGTCTCTTCTGTGATATTAGAAGTCAGGTAGTTATTTTTTATTTGTATTCTGGAATATGGCTTTTAAACTCAGTCAGTAGGCACTAGAACATAATTACTGCTCTTGGTTTTGGTTTTGTTTCTTTAGTGGAATATAAAGTCTTAATGAGAAAGTACCACGGCACCTATACATTTCAGAAGTGTGAGTCATTTGTAAATTTTGGCTTTTGTATGGATACAATTGCCCTATTTAGTGCTAGTGTACCTTTTGTACAGTTCAATATGTGAAGATTTTGTGTTCTTATACTCAATATTTCTTATGCCAGTTTCTATAAAGGACCGATTCTTACTGCAAGTGTAGAAATATGACATAAAATCCCAATTAATCTGACTTTCCTCGAGGAACTAGATAATTATTTTAGCAGCAGATATTAATTCCCTGGCTCTTCTTACTGTTCAACATGCATTGTGTAGAGGAAAAATAAAATACAGAAACATCTTCTACATGTAAGTTTTAGAGGAATAAAAATTGCTTTAACCTTTTTAAAAATAGATAACTTTTTAAAAATTCTTAGGAATATAGGGCCAAGCTGCTTTGACAATGACTTATGTGGTGTCCTTTTGGCATTAATCTCAGCAACCAACCTTTTGCTCTCTTAATATTACATAAGTATCTCCTTTATGTGACCACTCTTGAATCTGCTTTTTTTATTATTATTTAGCTATAAAAAATAATACTTGATGCTGTAGAAGCATGGCTGGAACTCTGTCTGTATCTTTCTTCTTTTACCTAGGGTATGTTGTTTTTTATATATTTTGTTGTCAGAAGCTCTCGTCACCATCAAGAACGTGCTAGTTCTTTTTTTGGAGTATTTCTTGAGTGCATCATGTAGATTCATTCAGGTTGGAAAGGGCTTCTAATTTCATTGAGTCCAACTGTTAACCCACCACTGTCCAGTTCACCACTCAACCATGTCCCTGAGTGCCACATCCTCATGACTTATGAATGCCTCCAGGGCTGGTGATTCAACCACTTCCTTGAGCAGCCTGTTCCAATGCTTGACAGCTCCTGCTGTGAAGAAATTTGTCATAATCGCCAATTTAAGCCTCCCCTGCTGCAACCTGTGCCTGCTAAGGCTTTAACTTTGCAGTGTCTGCTCAGCTCACTTGTATGAGGCTTCTGTAATGCTCTTCATTGTTTTTGCCAATGTAAGCATGGCATTCCTATGCAAGCCTTTAGTTATGAGTCAGGTAACAATTTGTGCTCTGTGGTTCTGTAGTACTTCCAATAGTTTGCCTGCTCTGGCCTTTTATGGGGGTTCTCATACCTGCTCCAAATTCTGTGGTAGAATTAAAAAAACACCTATATTTTTTAATCTCCTTTTTTTGAAAGAGTAAGAAAAGAAAAAGCCAATAGCTGAAGCCATTCCCTTTTCACTAACAGGGGCAACTCCTTCAGTACAATGTTCTAGTAAAAAGAGAAGACTGGTCTCTCATGCTGTAAAGCAGTGGAGATTTTGTGAACAAGGGTATTGCCTATTAATTCCTAATCTACAGGTTGTTTGGTATGCAAGTATTTTGAGCACTGCAAACAATCTGAAGAGACTATATATGTAACCTTTCCATTCTTCTTTGGGGTGCACTTGTTTGCATTAATACTGGAAACCTTCATGTGTCCTTTAGAACCAGTTAACCTTCCTCTTTTGGCAGTAGTACAGAACAGGGAATTTACCTGGTGTTTTTTTAATGCTTCCTGTCTACAGATTTTTGGCTGTGAAAAGGTCCTGGTGTGATGAAATCATGTATCATTGAGAATTTTGCTTGCAAAGCTCTCCACCATATAGGGCTATTGAATCTTCATTGGGATTTTACATTTTAGGTGCTTGTTGGAAGTTTTGATGGTATTTATTCCTTTTTAAGAACTGGAAGAAGAACAGAACACACAAAGGCCTCAGTGTCCCCTACTGGAAGAGGGACTATCAATGCTTTAGCCAATGTCATATCTAAGAGATATGCACTGACATCTTCAGTCCTGTATCAGGAGATTAGCAGAGACCAATCACTCAGCTTGAGGAAACTCTTAATTTTGCAGCCTTTTTTTTTTGTTGTTGTTTGTTTATTTGTAGAACATGATCTGTTAACAGGACTTGTCTAGACATGACAGATGCCAGGTCTGTTGTCCACTACTGCCTGCTGGAAAGTGGACCTCTTGTGAATGCTGGTTCATAAAGGTCTACCAGTCCCAGTGTTTGCCTGAGGAAGACAAGATCACATGTCTGTCTACAGGATGATTGGCTGCATTGTCCCTCCATTAACAGAAGTTCTTATCAACAGCTTCATGATAACAAGGAGCCTTTGTGTTGTGTGGCCTGTATGTTGTTTTTCCTAGCACCTCATGCATGAGACCACCATGAGTTTTAATTGGCAATGACTTGATAAGCATTTTAGTCTCAAGAACCCTTTGCATAAGGGAAAGATTTAAAAGGCACGTAACATTGTGTGTTACTCTAATTTCACCTCTAAAGAAACATTTATCAGACTGGGAAGACTCCAAAGCAGAAGGAAAGACAGGTGGTGATGGAATGTGCATAAATATTTTGAAACAAGCGAGATGTATGTAATTTTATTTCATTTTTCCTACAAGAATTCAGAATAGTGAATGCCTTTGTATTGGTAGAAGTCATGTGGTTCTTCTGAGAACACTGAACACTGTGTTCATGCACAACAACTGGTATGCCCAGCTGAAAGGCATTCACTATTCTGCCTGGAAAAGAGCATCTGGAGCTACTAGTTCTAATTATCTGGAAGGTCTTGATTAGCAATGGAAATTACATTACATTTGAAATGCAGCATGGACACCAAATAATGGGGTCTGCCTGACTACTGCCGGGTAGTGACTTACCATCCTCTTTCCCCCTCCCAAGGGTTAGGCCATCACTTGTAATAAAGTTATACGGAAAGCTGCAGAGCTGAGTCATACAAGACAAGAAAGGAAAAACAGTCAGAGGTTGCACAGTTCAGACACATTTAGTATTTTAAGAGGAAAACCACTAACTTGAAAGATACAGAATTTTAAAGGTATAAACAAGAAATCAAGGAATGACAATTCAGCATTAATGAGGATGTCTCCCAGCAACTGCGGGATTGTTTGATTCCTCAGAAGCTATTTCTCGGGTGTTTTATTATGGGTGCTGAGAACATAAATATTTATCCTAAAAGCTCCTTAAATACCATCTGTCTTTTGTGTGTGCTTGTCTTGGGTTTGCATGGCCAGGTTTTGGTAGCAGGGGGACTACAGGAGTGGCTTCTGAAAGAAGCTGCTGGAGGATTCCTCCATGTCCAGCAGTGCCAATGCCAGGCAGCTCCAAGATGGATATGCTCCTGGCCAAGGCTGGGCCAATCAGAAATGCTTCCACGATAACATATTTAAGAAGGAAAAAATAAAGGTTATTGGCTACTGAAATTGTAGCCAGAGAAGAGCAGAGTAAGAATATGGGAGAGGACCAGCTCTGTTCAAGGTCAGTGGAAAAGGAGGTGAAGGAGGTGCTCCAGGTCTGAGATTCCTCTGCAACCCATGGCGAAGCAGACTGGTTTTGGCAGATGCCTGGCATCTGGCCAGTATCAACCCGTCACATTGCTACAATAAGAAGTGTGTGATACATGCTTGAGGAATCTCTGCATAGCAAAACACACCCATAGTGACAAAGATGGTGCAATGTCCCATCCCAAAATCGGGAGTATGAGGCAATGCCATGGAGACATATCACAAATAATTATGTAGTCAACTGGGCTTGCCAGGGCTTGCTTGGAGTCCCTAGTGCCACTGCTATTGGAGCTGGTGATAAAATCACTCTCTGAAGGTTCAAGAGAAAGCAGCCAGGGAAAAGAGTAAAAGCGGAGTGTAAAAAAGAGTGTTAAAAGCAAGGCAATAGGAAGAGAAACGGGAGGAAGCAACCTTCCAAAAGAAAAAAAAAAAAAAAAAGGAAATACTAGTGATGCTCAGCTACAAAAAACCTGGAAGACACTCAGCTGAGAACACAGAAGAGCAAGAGCAATTTGAATGGAAAAGCATAGGGTCTTACATACATGGCAGGATCTTTTCTGTAACAATGTATTTATCAAGTTTTCCTATTTTTTATACATTTTACAGGAGAGAATGACATATATGATCTCAGTCTTTAAGAGTGTGATTGGAGGGACTTCTTCAGACATGATCTTAAAAATCTTTGCAATCATAGCATCAACAGTGTTTTATTAGAATACTAATACTTGAAGACATAAATCTTATACTCCACAGCTTTTACACAAATTAAAAATTGTTTTCTCCCAATGTGCATTTGCCAGATACATGTTCCCACATATTTGTTCAAGAATCATTCATGTTTCTTTGTCTACAGGGGAAGAAAGTTTTTAAGGTTTGGTACATCCTTATTAATTTCCCATTAGAGAGTTGACTCTGGGACTCATAAGGTGCAGTGGATTGCCATCAAACTTATTTCATGACCAGTGAATATTTGGCTGCATTCATTTGCCCTTATCAAAAGTGAATGACAAGAGCTTCTTGCTAGTTCCCTTTTCAGAGAAGTTCCCTGCTATTGCCACTATTTTCCACAAATAGTTCCATGACAATCCTAGGAGAGCTGACAGGCTAAATCCTACAAGTATCCTTCTAGTGTGTTGTCCTCCTTCCAAATACAGCTTTGGAAAACAGTGCAAAAACCTACGATGATCAGATATGGAATAACTTGTTTATGGAATAAGTTGTTTTCCAACTTAAACTCTTCCTACTGAGTAATATTTGGATATTTGATTCTAAGAACAAAGCATACGATCTGTATGTCTCCTGGGAATAATTTCATTCTCAATTTTTCTAGTCCTTTATCTCTTTCCTATTCATAAGAAGAAAAACAATTCTTTTATTCCTCACTAAATTAACCATTCTCATTATGTAGTTCATAGTTCAATCAGATGTTTTATGGAAAATAGATCTTCCTGTCAGTTCTGCATGTTTCTTAATATAACCGCATGTTCCTTCTTGCTTTGTGAGATATATTAGAAGGTCCTGATTATCTTTCCTATTTTTATACTTTTAACTATAATATTTTCTTAGTTTGAAAATCCCAGTCATCTTATGCATCCTTTCCACAACTATTTATAGCCTTTCT
The DNA here is from genome assembly GCF_052056855.1 of Sturnus vulgaris. Taxonomy (NCBI): domain Eukaryota; kingdom Metazoa; phylum Chordata; class Aves; order Passeriformes; family Sturnidae; genus Sturnus; species Sturnus vulgaris. The sequence goes on along the minus strand of NC_142243.1, from coordinate 108,262,966 downwards.
GTAGTCATCAGAGCCTTTATTTCTACTGGATTTTAATGAGCATGTCGCTTTGTATTTATGTTAACAAAGTACACAATGAACAGTGAGAATTTACATGAGTTTTACTAACAAAGCCCAGCTGACAGAGTTGATTTGGACTACAGGAGGTTGAACTAACCTTTTTGTTTGTTGTCCCTTCCCCTTCTTCACTATCTCTCTCAGTTGCCTTCAATTTTTAAAATTTAATTTAATCTCTTATCACATCACTCAGGTATTTCAGAACCATGGACTGTGTTTACAGTCCTCTCGAATAAGTGGATTTTGTTTCACAAATTTTGTCACTTTATTTGCTCACTAATTTTTGTCAAGTTACTGAGACGCAAATAAGAAAAAATTACTAGATAGCATTTCACTAAGACACTTCATATCTACCTTAGTTTTAATGTTTTTATGATAATTCATTGTTTAATTCTATGGTTTAGTTTCTGTCTCTCAGATGGCTTAGTTTTCTGAATATGGATGCTGTTGTTTCTCACCTCAGTGGCTCAAGTAATGATGGTTCTTTTGTTCCACACCTCAGGGGTCTCACTAAGGTACTTTTTCTAACCGGCAGGGTCAAAGGTCCATAGAGTTCTGAATCCAAGATGCCACCTCTTCTTACATATAAAACCTTTGTTACCTTAAGGAAGAACAGCACTTTTTCTTGGATTATTTGGAATTGGTAGCATTGCACCTACAGAGCATAGGTAGGCAGTAGCATCCAGTATCACTCAATAGACTGTGCCACTGCAACAAGCCTCTAGAGAGGCTGTACACTTTCTTCTAGTGAAGACAGCAATTTTCATTATGTGTATACAAAATATTTGCTATCTAAAAATGTCCACCACTGGAACTTAGTTAATATTTGCCCTCAATAAAAAAAGAAATCAGATATTTAACTTATTCCTTGAATGACAAAAATTAAATACACACAGGGTATAATGATAAATACATCCTTGCACACACACAAACACAAAAAAAACCTTTCCTGAGCATCATCTGAAGTATCAAATGGCAAGATGAACAAATTATTAGTTACTCTACTGTTACTATGATTTTGAAAAATAACATATCTGACTTTAAAATACAATAGATGAATATAAATTCATTTTTCCAGAAAAGAAATTCTGTTTCACAAGGAAGAAAATGATTATTCAGTTGTTCAAGAACAAAATACTTCATACTGCAAAATGAAAACTTTGCAACTGCAGGCACTCTTTAAACGAGCTTGAAGAGTGAGGAACTTATTTTCATGTAAATTAAGTGTCTTCATTAGTGGTAGAACCATCCCTTTCTCCTTGCAATATTAATTTTGAAAATAGATTAAATAGTTCATGGAGTTTTTTTCCCAAAGCACTTAGCATTCTAAAATGGAAGTGCTGTCTCCAGGCTAGAAACACAAGTACACTGTAAAACAAAATTTTGTTTGATGAACTCATAAAGTAACAAGGTTTGATACACTATTCCTAATTTCATCAAGTCATCATTTAGATGGGCTCAGAGTCACAGCCTATATAAAACCTCTCAAGAGACCCTTCCTCTCTTAACTGGTTAGCACAAATGCTCTTTATTCTCACAAAACTCCACACTGCTCAGTTCCACTATGCAATTTGCTTTGTAGTCTAACTGGGCCCAGAGAATGGTGGAGTTATGTCCAGATGATGACCAGACACAACAGTGTTCTGCAGGGCTTGGTGTTGGGGCCTGTCCTGTTTAATATCTTCATGGACAGCCCAGGTAACCAAGTGAACCTCAGTCACTTTGCACCAAGATGTGCAGAAGCGTTGATCTGCTGGAGGGGAAGAAGACTCTGCAGAGAGACCTGGACAGGCGGGATTGATGGGCTGAGGTCAGTGGTCTGAGGTTCAACAAGGCCAAGTACTGGATCCTGCCCTTGGGTCACAACAACCCCAGGCAGTCACTGCAAAGCTGCCCAGAGGAAAATGAACCTGAGGATACTGGTGACAGTGACTGAACGTGAGCCAGGGTGTGCCCAAGTGGCCAAGAAGGCCAATGGCATCCTGGCTTGGATCAGTAGGACAATCTACCCTGTACTGGGCACTGGTGAGGCCATACCTTAAATCCTGTGTTGAGTTTTGGGTCCCTCACTGCAAGAAGGACATTGAGGTGCTGGAGCATGTCCAGAGAAGGGCAACGGAGCTGGGGAAGGATCTGGCACACAAGTCTTATTAGGAACAGCTGAGGGAGCTGGGGTTGTTTAGCCCGGAGAAAAGGAGGCTCAGGAGAGGCCTTATCTCTCTCTACAACCACATGAGAGGAGCTTGTAGCCGGTGGTGGTTAGTCTCTTCTCCCAGGAAGCAAGTGGCAGGCCAAGCCTCAAGCTGTGACAGGACAGGTTCAGGTTGGACATCAGGAAGATTTTCCTTCACTGAAGGGGTGGTTAAGCATTGGAAAAAGCTGCCTAGGGAAGTGGTGGAATCCCAGCCCATGGAAGTGTTCAAAAGGCATGTGACAAGATTATTTTGCTACTCATTTGTCACCTCTACTGTTTTACAAACTTCCCCTATATGCTATCACAAACCTTTCCTCAAAACCAAGACTCATTAAAACAGAAGCAGCTATACTTTTGTGAGGATTGGATGACTGGACAGTGGGGTGGATTGAGAATTGGATGACTGGCAGATCCCAGAAGGTCGTGAACAGTGACACAGGGTCTAATTGGAGGCCCGTCATTAGTGCTGTCCCCCCAAAACTCAGTACTGGGTCCATTACTATTTAACTTGTTCATCAAAGACTTGGATGAAGGGCCAGAGGCTTCCTCAGCAAGTTAAGCAACTGCACAAAGCTGGAAGGAGTGGCTGATACCCCAGAGGGCTGTGCAGCCCTTCCAAAAGACCTCAGCAGGATGGAGAGATGGACAAAGAATCTTCTGAAATTCAACCAAGGTACACACAAGTTCTGACACAGGAAGAATAACCCCTTGCTCCAGCACAAACTGGGGGTCGACCTGCTGGAAAGCAGCTCTGCAGAGAAGGGCCTGGTCCTGGTGGACAACAAGCTGCCCATGAGCCAGCAGTGCCCTTATGGTCAAGAAGGCCAATTGGATCCTGGGGTACATTAGGAAGACAGCATCACTAATAGATCAAGAAAGGTGATCTTGCCCCTCTACTCTGCCCTAATGGGCCACAATTGGCATTCTGTGTCCAGTTCTGGGCTCCCCAGTACAAGACATGGAGCTCCTGCCGCGGATATAGTGGGGGGCAACAAAGATGATTGTGATAATTGATAAAAGATTCGTGTTAATCACAAAAGCATTGGGGTTTGTATAAACCAGAATACTAAGCTCTGAAGTCAAGCATGGACACTAGATAATGGAAATTATACGATAAAATAATTCTGTTTAAAATCACCTTGTTATGTTATATTATGTTCTATTATGTTACATTATGTTATGTTCTGTTTTCCAAATAAGTTGTATCAGCCACCAGCTTGCAAAATCAGACTTCCCAAAAAGCCCTTCCTGCCTTTGTCTAATCAATACTGCCTGTCTCAAGAACCAGACTCCCAGAACTTCTCTGGTGGTTATCTACAAGGACCAAATGACTATCTGTGACTGATTATTGCCCAAAGGCTTTGTGTAAGGATATTTATTCAACCACCACTGCTTATGACAACAAAAATCAAAAAAATTGTTAACTACAATGTAAAACCACAGTATAAGAAGAAGCTGCAAACAGAGATTTGGTGGAGCGTAGAGTGGGCAGTGACCCCTCAACGTTCCCCAGCGCGCTGCTTGCTCTTTCTATATGAAATAAAGCAATCTAAATTTTACTGAATATCGAGACTTTTGTCTCTCATTTATAACATGATTAAAGGACTGGAGCACCTTTCTTACAAGGACAGGATGAGAGATTTGGGCCTGTTCAGCCTCAGGAAGAGACAAATGAGAGACGACATCAATGTGTGCACGCATCTAAAGGGGGGTGCCAAGAGCATGGAGCCAGGCTCTCCTCGGTGGTCCCAAGCAGTAGGACAAAAGGCAACGAGCAGGAACTGATACACAGAAGTTCCACTTGAACACGAGGAACAAATTCACTGTGCAGGTGACCGTGCACTGAACAGATTGTCCAGAGAGGGTGTGGAGTCTTCTCCACTGGAGACACTCAAGAACCATCGGGCACAATTCATTACTCTGGCATGACCCTGTTTGAGCAGAGATTTGACCAGGTGACCCACTGCGGTCCCTTCCAACCCGACCGTTTCTGAGATTCTGTGATTGTGTGAAACAACAGTGTTGGGATCTGGACTGGTGACTTTGCTTTAAGGCAGACGAAGCGGGACTTCACACCTCGGGTCCCTGTCTGGCCGCTGTGCGGGCTGTGGCGGGGACGCGCCCGCCCCTGACGGGAGCGCGCCCGCTGGTCCCGCTCGCGCCGCGCGCAGCGGCCGGAGGGCGGCGGCCACGGGCGCAGCACGCGCTCCCAACGCCCAGCCCGCCTGCGCCGATCCCGATCCCTATCCCTATCCTTATCCCCATCCGGCGGCGGAAGTGGCGCGAAGCGGAGGGCTCCAACTCATTCCGAGGTCGCAGCGCCGGAGCAGCGCTTTCCCTTCCAAGCCTTTTCCACCCACCTGCCCGGCGCCGCCCCCCTACCGCCAGCACCAGAGTGCTTCCTTCCCTCCCACCCTCTTCTTCCGGGCCCCCACGGCGCCTCCTTCTCCGGCTTCCGGGCTGGCTCCGCCTCCTCCTTCCCGGGCCGGGACGTATTTTGCCGGGCGGGGGCGCTGGCGGGCCCGGCAGAGGAGCCGTCGCTGCCGCCATCGCTGCGGGACGGTTTCTGTCTTCTCAGCTCCCCAACATGGCAGCAGCGGCGGAAGGCGGCCGCGCACCTCGCAAGCCGGCGCTGCTGACCCCTCGCGGCAACGGGGACCGCACCGTGTTCCTCTTCGACCGGCGCCGGGAGGAGGCGGACCCGAACGAGAAAGTGCTCAGCTGCGGCAAGGACAACTACCGCGCTTTCCGCAGCGCCGTCTGCCAGGTACGCGGCAGGGCGAGCGCGGCTGTGGCGGTGTTCCACGAGTGAGGGTCCGTCCCTGCGGTGCTGGGGCTGGGGGGCGGCTGGGGCAGGGTGGGAGTGTCGCAGCCTGCTCGGGGGCCGCCGCGCCCGCCGCCTGCACGCGAACTTTGTTGCCGGGACAGGTGGGCGGCCATGGAGGAGCGACCGCGGGCGCCCCGTCGGCGTCGCCTTTCTCGCTCACGCCGAGAGGCCGGTGCGGGGCGGCGGCGGGAGCAGCCCCTGGCGGCGGGCGGGAAGGCGGCGGGCGGCCCCGAGCGCCCCCGCGCGGGGAGCGGCGGCGGGCGCGGTGGCGCGCTCCGGAGGGTGCTCGCGGTTGACGCGCTGCTTGGTGCTCGGTCACAGCGCCCGCGCGGGGGGCTCGGAGATCTTTTCCAGCCTGAATGGCTCTGTGGCTCTGTTTCTGCTGTCCAAGGTGTTGGTGATAAGCGCCGTTTCCTGCCCGCAGCGCTGGCTGCTATTTAAATACCGGGTCTGTCACGTGTCCTTTCGGTTCTTGTTCTCCGTCGTGACGCGAAACGAAACTTGCTCTGTCTTCACAGCTTGGGGATTGTTTCCCGCGTACGGGCTGTTTGCTGTAGTTTGCTGGCTCTACCAGTAGGCGTTGCACGTTTCTCTCACTGTTTCGTTTCCTGAGCAATGACATAAACCTCTTAGCTGCCTGCGCAGGAAAATCAGATCTAAATTTCTGTACTATTTTAGTCTGATAAAAAAGATTAATTTCTTTAGCCAGTATAATCTGCAATTACTTTTCTAGCGTGTGAATTGTAAGTTTTACATATAGGTGAAAGATATAATAAATACCTGTTTTACATTTGAATAAATAGAACTATTTCTAAATTTTAGAAAATCTATCGATTATTTATGAACAATATAAATACTACCGAGTATCACTTTTATATGTAAAATAACTATATCACGGTGAAATATATGATTAATATAATTATATGTGACAGTAAATAAGTGTATATATAAGATATAGGCAAAATATTTATTGAGGAAAAAATAACTAAATAAATACTATATAAATTGTTCTATGTCTGGACACAATTGTTTCCTACTGTGATGGAAGCTTTGAGTTGCCAATGTCAGCAGGGATAGCTGTCACCTGTGATTGTCTCCTCCTTGCAAATTGCTATTTCTGTGTCCAAAATGGCATAGCCGTGATCCGGTAGGGGCACTGAGTCTTAAGGTGGAGTCATCTTCCCTAGAAGTGTCCAAAAAAGGAGTAGAAGTGGCACTTTATGATATGGTTTAGAGTGTGGTGTTATTTAGTCGAGGTTGGACTTGGAAGTAGTCTCCAGCCTTTTTGATTTTGTGATTCTGTGCTCATAAATAAGGGGGTTATGGAGTATTAGCACATCCCCATGTCTGTTTAGACTGGAAGAAACATTTAACAAATGGAATAAAGAAATGAGTACACTACAGTGTAACCTGAGAAGCTACACAGTGGGGTGGGTTCATGACCTTCCAAGGGTTTGTATCTCCTATGAGATGCAAATCTCCTATGTAAAATTTACAAGTGTTAGATAATTTTCTCCATGATTTTTTTTTTAAATATATTCCATTATAGCTGTAACTAGCAGATGAATTGCAAGAATACTAAGTATTTTCAGTAGTCAAGGCAAATATGTGCATGATGAACCCACCTCTCTTTTCTCTTAGATTTTGTAATTAATTGATGGGATGACGCTAATTTACAATTTGTTCTAGAATGCAGTCTGTCTTTTATGGTTTCTGGTTACTGTACACTCCAGTGACTTAATGTGTCCTCGTGGTGTTCAGTAAATCAGAGAACTTTTGGCATATTTGCAATTTTATTAAGAAATAAGCTGTCATCACCACTGTGGCAAATCTCGGGTACAAACAGCTTTAGGGATTTTTTTACCTGAGACGTGTATTGACGTTTTGGAGTCAGTGCCTTAATGCTGTTAGTCAGACTTCTCGCATGGGCAGCAGAGTGTTTGAGAAGCCTGGTGCTGCAAAGCAGACCTTGCTGTGTTTGAATGTGGTGCCTGTGAAAGTAAAATTTTCAAGTATAGTTTTTTTAGAATGTTTAATACTACTAGTCTTATCACCAGTCTTGGTGGCTTTTTGGGTGTTAAGGATAATAAGGTCTATGCTCTTACAAACTTATGCAGCAAGAACCTAAACTAATCATTCCCTTAGAGAAAGATCTTCTAATAATGTGTTAACCGTCTCTGAGTACAGTCAGAGATGCCTCTGTCACTGCTAGTTTCAGTGTGATGACTGCACTTTGGAGCTTTCATCATCTGACATGTGGGACATCTGACTCTGAAAGGATGCTGAGACGGGTGGGTTGGCATGACCTGTAAATGTTGCTACAGTGAAAACTGGATGGGTAGAGGGTTGGGATGTTTGCTGTCTCATGTCTCCCACACCAACAATATAGAAGTTCTAGGACTTCTGGAAGAACATTCTGACATCTCAGCGCTTCAAGAGCTTTGTAAATTGTGTTTCTCTGGGTGTTGTACTTCAAACTGGTCAATTTTTGGCATCTTGAAAGTTGCAACTAATTGCTTTCAGGAGAAAGTGATGAATGGGTTCACCAGCTTGCGACAGACTTTCCTAGCTTCCTGGTGCTGAAAACGCGGCAGGGAAGTGATGGAAGCTCAGGAAGAACGATTCTTTTGTTAAGCAGATTTTGAGTTGGTTCAGACTAAGATGGAATGCAATGATGTAGTCACTTTTCTACAGCTAAAGCTGTTAGGCGCTGTCAGACTGCTTGATTGGGCGGATACCGCGTATGCAGCGGTGCTGTTTGCACGGGTTTCCTGTCTGGTGGCTCAGCCTCAGAACAGGCTCAGCTTTCAATGGACTGTCATTGGTAATTTGTCATGCAACTGAGTGATGTTACTGCAGCAGCAAAGGTGCTCCCACGTGGTCATGGCTGACAAGGCTGATGGAAATATTAAGCTGTTGGAACTATTTATCCTGTGAACATCTTTCTATGGCACAAGATAATCCTTTTGGATAGAACTGGATGTGTAGGAGTCAAATCCTGCAGAAAATTTTGAAATTAAACTTGATTGCTGTATGTGATGATCCTGAGTTGAAAATACTTGAGTACCTGAAGGCATGATCTTAGGCTGCTACTACTGAGACTTAGCAGTTTTTTTAATAATGCAGAGAAAAGGTATTTTCTTGTTTGTGTTGCATAATAACGGGTTCAGCCACTTCAGAGGTTGCTTTAGGAGCTGATGCATGTCATGTCTGTTATATAAAATATTCCTCTATAGTTATGAAAATATTCTTAATTTTTGAAATGTTGGGGGTTTTTTTGAAGCAATTTTTTTTTTTTACTGTCCCCTAAGCAGTTAATGTGTGTCTGTGTAGTTGGAAGTGGCTTTATATACTGATAAATTATTCTTTCATTCTAAGTGTTGCAGGAGGGAAGATTTAGGGAAAAAAATCTTATAAGAGGGTGGGGCATATATAGTCTTAATTCTTCATCCTTGTAGTGATCAATCCTAAAGCAGAAACCTTCTAATTAAGAATAATGCTAGCTTGAGTATTCCATTTGTGCGCTATAGAGCAATCATATAATTTCAGTCTACCATGACATTTTAAAGTGAATAAGTGGGTTAAATACTGTGTTTTGCTTCTTCTTGGCAGTACGGTTTCTTGTGCACCTTATTGTTGTCTTCTGTTAGGTCTTTGCCCCACTGCTTGTCCTGATGTTTAGAGCATAATTCAAAAATACTTAGTGGCAATAAGCAGAATGGAGCTAAACTGTTGGCAGCCAATCTGAGATTCATTACTCGCGTTATCACGTTACACAGTGGAGCCAGAACGCTTGAATTTGTTCCTGAGATGGGAGAAATCCTTCAGGCACTTAGAGAGGTCACACTCCTTTTAAAACAGGAAGGTGTCTGTGCTGAAAACTGCACAGTTTTGCCATGTGTGAAGGGATTTTTCAGAGGCTTTGAGGTGAGCTACCAGTCTGAAGAGAGTTAATGGCACTAAGGTTAGTGTTATTACTTATACAGGAACCAAACTCATTGGTAAATCCTTCCTTAGTTCTTCGGAAACTTCTCCTCATTGTTGTGATGTCCTTGTGTAAAAAAAAAAAAAAAATCTGTAATCTGTATAAAAAGTAAACATCTGTAATTAAATAATTAAAAACCAAGAATCATAATGAAACAAAATTTTTTGCTTTTAATCTTTTGTCACATCTTTTGTTGAGCTTCCCATTATATCCAAACCTGTCTACTTACTATTTAAATAGATTATTTTGCCGGTCCACCCACATAAATTCCAGTGTCTCAATAAGCCAAGAGGCAGAAAAGGGTATTCATTAAGATGGTGTATGGAAAGTAAGCATAAGAGTGCTATCAAATCAAGACAAGAAACAAGTGAAATTTGTGGTGAATATTTTTTTTAACAATGCCTAAGAAATAAAATATAATCAAATTTTTTGCAGTCAAAGAATTAAGTAAAATATATTAGGAACTTCTGCAAGTTTGTATCACCAAATATCATTCTGATAAATGCTCAGTAGAGATACTTCCATTAATGATGAAATCAGCCCATCTTGCAATAGTTGTATTTTTGTATTTTAACGTTTGTTTAACAATTCTGTATAACCAGAAACTGAAAACAGAGAGATTTTAAACGTTCTATGCATATGCAAAACAAGTTTCTCTCTGATTTTTAACGACTCTGTTGGAAGTACTCTAAGATCTGTGTAAGATGCAGCAACGCTGCCAGTTTTTTCCAAAACTATCACACTGCATTTCAGGCTTCACTGAAAACTTTGTATTTAGCATCTTTGTTAGTGATGGTTTGATGGAAAGAAGGCTTCACTTTGCATATCTTTGTTCTTAGGTAGAGCCTTATGGTGTACCAGTTGATTTGGAGAGCTGAGTGGCTTGTAGGTTCCTGGTCAAATTTGAGTGTTGGCAACACAGTCAGGTGCAGAGTATCTGCAGTCTTTAGGATTAGTTATCCAGGTGCAGTTGTTAGATGTGACCAGATATTTTTTTGTTTTGAAGAGTGGTTTCTGAATTCTTGTTCATTTAACAAGTGGTGCCATACAAAGTTTTTTGGTAGGAGAAGCTGGCACAAAGTTAATGTTAAAATTTTGGCTGATAGCTGCAGTGAGTGTTTGCGACTGTGATTTTTGACACTGTGGTTTGTGAAGGTCTTGTGGAAGTTACTGTCTAGACTCAGACTAAGTCTAGTAATGACAGCATACTCTTTGTAGAAATTGTGGGGTCCCAAGGATTCCTTCTGCATGCTAAAAGATGCAAATCTTGAAAAGATGTCTGAGTTAACATCGTTCTGAACAAATACCCTTGTGACTTCTGTGGAGATCTTGTATCATCCAGTTTGCCTCTTTCTCTCTGTTTTTCTATCAAATATTTAGAAGTATACCAACTGAACGTCTGAAAGTAGTGAAGCTTTTAAGTATGGCAGAGGACAAAGACCTTCAAGTTCTGCAAATATTGTCATCTGTAATTTGTTGTTTAGATGGAGATGGTGCTGTCAGTAAAGGATGGTTGGAAAATATTTTAGGACGTTAGTGTCCACTGCTAGTTTTTGTTTGTAGATAATCTCTAAAAACCATTTGACTAGAAGATATGGGTTCCTGTGTATTCCTGTTTTTCTGTAATATATAAATTTTTGCTTTGAACTCCAAGAAATGCTTAGAAATAATTTCTAGCTTTTTTTTTTTTTTTTTTTAATTTCAGCGACTTTTGTAGAGATTTTTGGATTCTTCTTTCTGTTGGTGTCCAAAGATGTTATATATGAGTTTGTGTTCTGACATTAGTGAAGCTCATTACGATTATAATTAGAGATAGCTGTTATATCATACTTGCCCTGCTACCATGAGTCCTTAGTTCCAGGTCTGCTCTAAGAGACCCTCAGCAAGTTGTCTTCATGTTGATAACTGTCCTAACAGTGGATTGGAAGAGTTTATTTGATTAACATTCTTATTAATCGTGTACAGTTGTTTTGTTTACTTCTGGCAAGGTGTCCACTTAGTCTTTTTATATTTTAGTTTTTGTGTTTGCTACTTTTTATAGATTGCCTTAATATTATATGGTTGTATGAATAATTGAGAGAGATAATATGAAAGATGGTCTTGGCTTGAAAATCTGTGATTTGAGAATGAAATAGTTTCTCTTAAATGTGTACTATCATTTAATTTTATATAATTTCCATTGATGTGAGAGTTTTCTCTCAATTTGGACTGATAACTCTTCATTAAGTGGGATAGTTAACTGATAAATACATGTCTTTCAGATAGTAATTTGGTAAATAGCATAGAATATTCAGTTAATCACATGCAAAATTACAGAAGGCTACAGGCTTCTCAGTGTTTGGATGTGGCTCTTAGCTTCATTTTTTCAGATTCCTGGACAGGTTTTTGCAAAGGAGTTGCTGGATCAATATGAAATACTGAAAAAACTATTGCTTTTTGCCATGTTGGGTAGCTAAGTAAATAACTATGAAGGACAGCATTGAAAATGACATTATCAGATTTCTCGACATTTAATTATATAGTTTAGGTTCCTCTTTAGAGGTTTGCATTGACAATACAGTTCTAGTAGTCAGAAAAAAAAAGACTTCTTGGCTGTAGAAGATGGCTCCATGGATGTTATGTCTCTGTTATCCTTTGGCTGCATCACCAAGCTCTGAGTCCATGTATTCTCATCCTTCTTATACACTGTGGGCTTGGATTGGTTGCAGTAGGAGGATACGGTATTTTAAGGGTACAGAAGTTGCATATTGTAGGGAACAACTGTTTGTGTTGGAAAGGCTTGGATTCCAAGAGGTTACATGTCTTATCTAAAGATATTGTAGCTTTGGCTTCACTGTTCTCAGTGTTCATGCTGGAGGGTGGTTCCATTCCTTCAGTTTTAAAAATCACCACCAGAAGATCTTATTTTATAATAATATAACTGATGGACCAGAGGAAGCAAGCCAGTGACTCTGTTGTAACAGTGTGTTATTTCCCCTTCACTTACCACTTCAAGCCTGTTCATGTGACCACAAGCTGTGGTGGTATGCACATAAAGTTAAATATTTGCTTATTGAACACCTTTTCCAAGGCAGATAGTAAATCCAGAGGCAAAATCTATGTTGACTTCATGCTGAGTGTTTTAGTTGGCTCAATAGTCAGGTAAGGCTTGCTGTGTGTGTGCAGATCAAGTAGCAGAAAAAGTTCTGAGCTTTTGTGCTCAGAAACACAGAGAGGAAATTCTGTTCTCTGACATGGGTTCTCCATGGGCCTCAGTACCTTTGGGACCATCCCTGCTCTGGTGAGGAGATCGTCCTTTCAGATAGAATGTGTCGGTCCCTGGCAACATCTGATGCATCTCCTCTGTTGTTTCTTCTATTTCTTCCCTGAGAAGTTTGAGCAGAAGCACCATGCGCCCTTCTGGTGAAATCTGGGTGAAGAGTGAGTTGTTTAATGGATTTGAGAGCTCTCTGGAGCTGGCTGTGGCTGTCTTAGGGCAATTGGTTGCCTCTTCTCCGTACTATTCTCTGACATCAAAGCCTGGCAACGTACATTCAACATGCTTCCAAGTGTGGTTTAGCAACTAATTTGATTTTTCAATAAACAGCTATGGTTACTATCCTAGAATATTAAAAATTTGGTTTGTTGACATAATCTATACTTTTCAGGCTTTAGGTGTAATTTTTATCTTCTCTGTGTACATAACTGTTCACCTTTGTACCATTTAAACTCTTGTATTTGCATGTAGCAAGAATATATAACCAGCTGTTTAGGGATCCTTGCTTTTTCACATGTCTGCCTTTTCTAGCTTGTGGATTTATTTGAAACTTGTCTCTGTTTTTTTCCCCAACATCTCTGCTTTTTTATACAAAAAGATAAAAGCTTTCCACTTAGTAGTTTGAACACAAACTTCCAAACATACTTTTACTATGAATGTGCAGAGGCATTTCTGAGCATAGTGATTGTACTCTTGAAGATTTTGATGGCATGACAAGCCTCATCATGGTGGTCTGTCTGGATTATCACAGAATAACTCATGGATTTATCATACGAATATGCTTCTGGATTGTCTCATGAATCTTATCAAATTGAGTTGTGTGCATCTTCAGTACATACTTGGAAAAGGACATCATGCTGGGCTGAAAAAGACATGGCAGTGAACCTGAACTTCTTACTAACAAAAGTTGTCAGATCTCTTACATGCGCAAATCTTACTGGGAAATGAAACATATGACCCAACATTGTCAGAACTGAATGAAAATCACCAACTGTACAAGTAAATTGCCTAGTGGGCTCACTTTAATTGAGGTATGACCAGCAGCTTCTCATCCTGGAAATCGCATTCACATACTGGCACAGCTATGTGGCCCTGTCACTGCTACCTGGCATAGTGGGAAGAGACAGGGACTAGGATAACCAAGAATATAGGACGGAGGGAGGAGGTAAAACAAGTAAGTTTTGTATAGAAGTGAAGCATTCAAACTGAGTAATCCCCAAAGTTTGCAAAGGATATGGCCTGTTAAACCATGGCATGGACAAGAAGAAACAGTTTTCTGCAGTTCAGATTGCCAGGCTTGGTGTACCTACCTAGCTAGTGAAATGGAAAGGACCTGCTGCCAGTGGACACACAAATGCTGGGTTCACCCCGGAAATTAAAGTGTAGCATGCCAGGCTGTTGGGGTTGGTTTAGTTGAGGCTCACCCGTGGAATGGGGAGAGGACTAGAAGGATGAGGCTGTCCTTGCTCCCATAGCAGGCTGCTGTCTTGTACTTGCACTAGCTGATCCTAACTTCTTGCTGCCTTAAAGTAAATTCTGCACCGTTCATTAGGATTTGAGAACAGAAGAGCCTTTGGGAGATTGAGAAAACAGGGAAGCTGTAATTAAAGCTGGAGGGAAAGATGCTTATCTATGCTTTCAAATGTAAAACCACAGTTATTCTACATTAACCATTGACCTCGAATAGCACAGTAGGATGTTAGCTTTCTAAAATCCATGTGTTTTAATGCTTACTTTTCTTGCTCTGAGCAATTTTATAGTTTTTCCTGCACAGATTTGCTGTGTGGAAATTTGTGTAATGTGAGAGGTAAAATTGGAGTGACCTGAATGTAGAAGAATTAAAAAATATTGCTCCAGGTTCTTAAGTCTGAATATCAGTCTCTGTGTCATCTGCATTTGTTTCACTTGCACTAAGTGCTATGAGAAATTCAACAATTTTTCTAATTTTGCTGAGGGATAATAACTGCACCTTTAATGTGGTCACAGGGAGAAAGCAACTGAAATATGGAAAGTAGGCTCCTAATGAAACCATAAGTAGTGTTTAAAAATATTTTTATGAGTGTGAGTAATAGGGATGGAAAGAGAGATGTGGGAAATGATGAGGGCAAGCTGCTGCAGAGAATGCTAGAGCTTCCTTCAGGGAAGAATCTGTTTAAAAGTGCATAAAGTACCTATCTGAGTTGTCACTGCAAGACTGACCAGGGTTGACTTTTACTTGAGTTTCAAAGACCTGGAAAGGCAGGAGAAAATACAGATATTTACTTTATAATTTTGGGAAAGAGATTAGTGTTGAATGTCAGGGTGCAAAAATGAGGGCAAAAGTAGAGGCATTTAAATGCATGTAGAAAGCAGGATAAGAAGTTTAAAGCTACAGTAAACACATTCAAAAGAAGGAATCAAAGTGGCAAAGATTGCTTAGGTTCAGAAGAATAAACTTCAGTGTTTTTACAATAAATAATTTTTCTGAAAAATATTATTTTTGTAGAGGTATGATATAATTGAAGAACAAAGACTTTAATATCCAATATCAAGAAATATTAGGTTGGTTTGTTTTCTTGAGTGCAGTTAAATATGGGACACCTTCTAGATCATAACTATTGCTGTTGTAGTTTCACAGTCAGAAGCAGAGCTGTTCAGTCTCATTCCTCTGCCCTCAAGGGGATTATCTGTAAGACAGTTCTTCCTTAAAATTCCTGTTGCTCACTAGAGTGTATTTTTATTTTATGCAGGTAAAAAAACAAACCACCCTAGTCTGGACAGATTTGGCTAAATTGAGAAAACAAGTGATCCTAAGTTCAACTGTGTTCTAAGAGATTAAGCGATTACTCATCAGTAGCTTGTGACAAAGTAAATAGACTGCACCTTTTTTTTCTTAATGTTCTGAATAGTTTTTGGACTACTTAGTTATCATAACTAAACCTTCCATTTTTATAGGCATTTGACATATCTTCTGATGAAACCTTTGTTATCACGACGACAAATAGGAAGGAAGTTACAGAAGATAACTTCAGTAAGTATCTTCGATGGCAAAATAATTACAGGTATTTCTTATATTGATCATAAAGATCACATAATTGTGCTTTATGACATGCAATAATTAACTGAAAATACAAATCCTGCAATAGTTTGCCAAAAATGGTTTAAAAATTACTTTCACAAACATGTTTTTGATGAGTTAGTGTGGTGACAGTTATATGAAGTATCTTCTGTCACAGATTCTGTAAATGACAGGGAAAAATTATATGTACATAGCTGTCACCTGAGAAAATTAATTGAATTATTAAACTTGGAAATGTGAAAAGGTATTAATTGAAATGCTGTTGTTAAATGCTGAACAGGCAATGCCAAGGAAAATACAGAGATTACCTGTGGCTAAACCTGTTCTTGTTTTGAGAGCAGAAGTTGCCTGATGCAATGCTCTTCAATGTACTTTATATTTCATCTTCACTGCAGGGGATCTTGTTCAGGATGGAGTTACTTTATATGTGCTACAGTCAGTTGATCAAATGTTGCTTTTGGCAACCAAGGAACGAATTGACTTTCTTCCCCACTATGATACACTTGTCAAAAGTGGCATGTATGAGTATTATGCCAGCGAGGGCCAGAATCCTTTGCGTAAGTACCTACAAAAGTAATCTCCTATAAACGATGTTTATATTAATATAATGTGGTTATGAACAATTCAACTTATATATAGCTTATATAGCTGCTAAAAATAGTATTAACTATAAAAGAAAAATTAACTATGTTCTTCATACAAATTTTTCTTTTAAACCTTATTAAAAGTAGCCACCTAAGAATCCAGATTTATAGAGGTAACTTCTCAAATATTTATTCAAGAAGTTTGAGTATTTTAGAAGTAAAATAACTTTAGCCTGAATAATCTTGTGCATGTCATTCAGACAGGTCAGCATTTGTGTTATCAGATTTGTCTCCTGTACTAAACTGTAGACTTTTGTATTTGAATTTCATAAACAGTTTTTGTGTGAGCTACTATAGAATTGTGTGCCCTCCCATCTGGAGTGCTACAGGGCTTAACTTGCCAACAAGAGCAAGTATTTTTTCTTTGAAAAGATACCTCTTTAATTAGTTTTTATCTAAGTGGTGCATGAAATATATGACCAGCATTTTGTATTGTTTTTTTGAATAAATTGCTTTTGTTTATGGCTTCTCTTAAAATTCTGTCTGTGGCTGTGATTACCTTCTCAGAATTATGGACCTCTTAGATACAGCAGGTTCAAAATTGTACAGAAAATAAAGCAAAAAAAAAGAAGATTCAAGCATGATACCATTCCTGTTGTTTTAAAACAGTATCAAAAATGTCTGTAAAGAGCAGCTGTGTTTTTAAGGACTAGTCTTTCTTCTTTGTGCACATCATTTGTTCTGTGCCCTAGCAAAGGCACTGTTGGGTTTGGTGATACTGTGCTCAAAGTGCAGTAATAGTTGAATCAAGTGTTACATCTGTCCGTGTGCACAGGAATTGCTGTGTGAGGCCACACAGAACATTCTGTGGAGATCTGTGCTTTATTCCTGCCAGCAGCCATTAGTGGGCTGTTGCTCTCCAACACAGAAGAACTGACTGGAAAGGCCAAGCTGGGCCTGGACTGTAGTGACCACACCCTGGTGGAATTCGATTAAATAGGCAAAGTGTAAAGTATTGTAAGGACTCGAAACCTTAGGAAAAGACCTTCCAGTTGTTTAAGGGTGTGGTGGATTGAGCACTGTGGGAAACACCCTTGGGGATAAAGGAGTAGAAGAGTGCTTGCAGTTATTGAAATGACCTTTTAGAGCACAAGAGCTATTGATTTCGATGTAGAGGAAATTGGGTGTAGAAAGCAGGAGAATAGCATGGCTGAGTAAAGGCCTCCTGGTCAAACTAAAACACAAGAGGGAATTGCATCGGTGGTGGAAGCAGGGGCATGAATACTGAGAATAAAATAGGGATATTGCCTGGGAATGTACGGATGAGATCAGGAATGGTAAGGCACAGCTGGAGCAAATTTGGCAAGGGATTTGAGGAGGATTAATAAGGGTTTCTACAGATACCTTAGTAAAGGATGACAAAAGAAGTTGCACCCTAAATAAATGAAATGCAAGGCGAGGGGGTCTAGTGGCAGCTGACATGGAGAAGACTGAAATACTAAATAATTTTTCCCTGGCTGCATATTGCAGCTTTGAGCCTGTGTAAGTGTAATGCAGCTAATGCTTCTTATATACGATATCTCTAAGGGCAATGCCTAACCAATTTCGAGTGTTGATGAAGGATCATTGTTCTTTGGTATCTAATACCAAATATGGATCACATAACTGATTCTCAGCTACTCTATTTGCAATGAGCAAAGTTGCAAAAAAGTGCAGTACTGTTTTTATACTTTGATAACTGCTTGAGGGAAAGTGCCAAATGCTTCAGTGTTGCTGTGTTACACTAATACTCAGGAGTTTTCTTTTATGTGTCTGAAGTGTGTGGCCAGTGTAAATTGCATTTTGAAGAACTCTGCAAATTGTAGGAAATAAGGTTTCCTTTTTAGAGAGACTGAATGGAAATGTCTGTTCACTAAAGCTAGTGAGTCAGATTGAATGAACCTGAACTTGATGTATATTTTTCAGATTAAATGCAATTTTCCAGTAAACTTAGGTAGTTTTACTTTAATTAGGTAAGGACTCCAAGTATTAATGGTTAGAAACAAGTAATTTGTGCAAACAGTTTGCCCTGACTATTTCTGCTGTGTATTGCCATGGATCTGATAGAACATTGGTTGTATTACCATTCACTGAAATCCTTCAACCATTTCTACAGATTTCTTTGTTTTTTATAAACAGTTAACATTGTCGTTTTAGATGTTTCACAAAATTGCAATACAGGTTTCTTCAGTTAATTCATTCTTCCCTCAATATCTTAACAAGTCAAAGTCTATTTTTATGTACTTTTTATGTACTCTCATATGAATCATAAAAATTAATTCCTAATTGCAAAAAGGACAAATCTGTCTTTAGGTAAGGAGGAGTTAGTTAGTTTATCATTGTTCTTTCCAGTAATTGTGTTCTTACCACTAAGATGTGAGAGATTCAGTGATGAAACAAATAATGAAGTACATGTACAAAAGCTATTTTATTTTTTAAACAAGATGATATGTGATTTTGATTGTTCTGATGTGATTTTGATTGTTCTGAGGGGCTTAGGTTTTGTCTGTGTTTAGGTAATGTGTCACCCTAATTGCTTGGAAGAAATGACTGTAAGTAGATGTCTGTTTTCTGAGCACTAATAGGGTTATTTTTCTTCAATTTCTTTAGCATTTGCCCTTGCTGAATTGATTGACAATTCTCTGTCAGCTACATCTCAAAATACTGGTATTCGGAGTATACAGATAAAATTGGTAAGATAGAAATACTTTAATTTTTTTCCGACTTAGTTTGCATTATCCCTTTTTTTTTCCTGTTGCTCCTTGTTGATTTGTGCTGTTTGTTTGTCTTTCCCCAAACAGTTGTTTGATGATTCCCAAGGAAAACCAGCTGTTGCTGTGATTGATAATGGAAGTGGAATGACTTCTAAACAGCTTAACAACTGGGCTGTATATAGATTGTCAAAGTTCACAAGACAAGGTGACTTTGAAAGGTTAGCAAGTTCTAAATATTTCTACAACAATTAGCAAGCTCTGCAAAGATCCACAAAATACGCTTTTAAGACTCAGCTGTATGCCAACACTTAGCTAAACCCTGTCATTTTATGATTACAGAAATAGACCCATACTTTTTCTAAGTTGGAAATAGAGAAACTTCATAACACAAAACTGCTCTTCAATTATTGTGACACACTGAATACTTCTTTGTTCCTGGGACCTTTTCTAAACTGTCTTTTGCTTTTTTGCTTGCCTGCGTAGGGGCATGCTATGTCCTGCAGAGGATTTTTGTACTGTGTTCATCTGTTACCTGAAAACCTTTCAGTAGTGCATTAAATAATGCATTCATTAACTGTTAATCTACTGGAATAACAGATAACTTGAACTAAAGCCATGTATCTGTTTTTCTTTTTTTTAATTTAAACCTTAATTCTGTAATTTTACTACAAGTTATACCTGAGGATGTCTATTTTTTGATGCAGGCTACACAGAATAAATGTTTTGCATTTGAAGAAGAAAGTGGAAGTTTCATGGTGGTTTTTGCTACTTATATGAATTAACATTACAATTTTGAAGCTGTTCTCAAGAGATGTTCCACCTCTACAGCCAGGCTTAATCCTAGTGTACAAAATTCCACATAATTAGTTATGTACAGTTTTTGAGCTTCAGTCACATTTTAAATACCTTAAGACTAGCATTGTAAATGTGAGGATGAGAATTAGAGCCTCAGTCATAACTAATTTGTCATATGAGCAGGTAGTGTAAAAAGTAATGGGGCTGTCGGAAGTGATAATAGAGCTAGGGGAAGTTTTTTTGCATTGAAAGCATCTCCAGATAGAAAGCCCCTGTCTTTTAAACATGGAGATAAGTGCATAAAAAGTGATTCTGGGTCATTTGTAAAGAAATTCACTACTTTTTGAAATTGCTGTAGGTGAGCTTAGTAACAGAAATGCGAAGTATTCCTAAAATGAAGTTTTAAACTGTGGGTTACTGCCACCTATAATGGAAGCATAGGTGTAAATCATAGCAGGATACCATCTACACCTTATTTTTATTTGGGACTGCTGTGATTTAAAAATAAGTGTTTGTCCTAAACTAGGTAAGATTTTTCAAGGTGACTAAAAAGACATGGAATTTCACTACTGATAGCATATGTCATCTCTCCAAGTCTGCATTTAATAGTTGGTTGGCATTATTTCCCACTTCGACTTAGAAGTATTTTTATGAAAGGATGCTGCCAGAAAGATCAAGCTTGCTTTGTAAGCCATTTTCATTTGATTAAAATTTGGTTTGTGAGAAGGGACAGAAATGTTTTATAAGATGACTTAGGAATACTCAGTAATCATCCTTTTAAAAAGAGTACATCAAGAATTTCAGGCACTTATATTTCAATGTTGCAGTTTTAAAAGGTATAAAATGAAGGATTTTTTAACAAAATGCCAGGAGGAATAATTTAATAGAAGCTCCAGATCAGAAGTATCTTTGGGTTTAATTACTTTTGTCTTGAAAAAATTTATTAAAGACACTTTCATTCTCAGTGATCATTCAGGATACGTACGCCCTTTGCCAGTGCCTCGTAGTTTAAATAGTGATATCTCGTATTTTGGAGTTGGAGGCAAGCAAGCGGTGTTCTTCGTGGGACAGTCTGCCAGGGTAAGTCAATGTCAGACTTTAATTTTATTTTAGAACACTTGAACACAGTCAGATTGTTACTTCCTAACTTTCAGTCACAGCATTAAAGTATTTTACGATGTTAATTTTAAGTCTTATTTTGATTTTAAATGCTGTTTCTTTAATAAAATTAGATGATAAGCAAACCTGCAACATCTCAGGATGTTCATGAACTTGTCCTTTCTAAAGAGGATTTTGAAAAGAAGGAGAAAAACAAAGAAGCAATATATACTGGATTCATTCAAAACAGAAAGGTAAATAGCCTTAAAATTCTCTCATTTACAAATAAATAGAGGTTAATGTGATTTAACTGTGTAATATTCTTGTAATGCTTATCTGGGGATATCTTCATCTTATTGAATCATTTGCACCCTGGAGTGCAAAAGGGAGTAACCGAGAACTTGAAGACACTGTATCATAATGCCTTATTTTTATGGGATACTTTTTCCTCTTTTCAGTTAAGGTTAAATGACAGAAATGCTTTACAGTTTTACATGCCAGGTTAAGAAAAATATTTTAAAATACGTATCTAAGCACAGCAGTTTTTCGTTGTGTATGAAACAAAAATGAATTTTCTCTGAAGCAGTAAGGAATAAATTAGGGAAACAAATTGTACTTATTTAGAAATATATAAGACTAACCTGCATATGGGAGAAAAGTCCATCCAGACCAACAAAACCCATTGATTTTACAAATATTCATCAATTTTGTAAAATAAATGAACTGTTTAGCTGAAAACTAAACTTAACGGTCCTGATGCTTTTCATGAAGAAAAAGAGCCTCAGTAAAAAAGCTTTAAGATAAGGAGAAAGACTGAAAAGAACTGTTCTTTGGACTTCTGGGCTAGGAAGGAAAGACAAATATGTAGCTAAGGTTGTTGATGGGAGGAAAAATGGGTGGTGTGTATGACAAGATAGACCTTGAGCCCATATCAAGTGGGTTATATCAGTGTTCTTGGTGTTTTGTTTGGGTGAGAAAGGAGCAGGAAGTAAAATTTTTTATCATCAAGATTTTTATCAGTCTTGGTCAGTGAGTTGCAACAAAAAGTGAATTGCCAGAGTTTTGTTTTTATTCTCTGTACAATATCGTTAGAAATGTAGACTCACAAAAATAGAAACTGAAAATAAATGCAGACAAAATCTGCTTTATTGTAAAGGGTACAAATGCTTTCTGTCCTTGTTTGACATTAAAGAGGAAGAGTGGATGATACAAAGTAAAAGACAAACTAGCAGGCATATGTTGGAGGAAAGTAGCTGAATGAGATACATAGATACTACAAAGAGTTCAGGGGGGTGGTGCAATCAACTGTTGGAGAAGTTGCGGTTATAATACAAAATTAAAGTTAAACTGACACTGTTAAATAATGCAAGTTCTATTAGAGTTAAAAGATAACTTGTAACTATCCAAGAGGGAAGAGATGATGTGAAAAACTCAAGTAATTGAAGTCTGAAGATAATAAAGAAATAACTCAGGTTTAGGATTTTTTTTGCAAATCACTGAAATACCTAGGCCAGTTCATTATATTGGTGTGAAATAAAATGTGTGAATTTGTCTTGTTAACTTGAAAAAATGGTCTGCATGGCACATACATCAGCAAGAGAATGCTGTGGCAGAAGTATTGAATGAATTGCTAGTGTGAGAAGAATAATTGAGCTTTTGAGCCATTCAGTTGGTGAAGGAAGTAACTTTTGCAAAGAAATCAAGATGTAATTAATATGAAACAAAAGGCACTATAGAACAAGGCCATAACACTGAAGAGAAGTGGCATTAATGGTATCCCTGCTGTTCTTCTTTCCTTGATGTATAATAGGCACCTATCTCCACTGCAGCCACTTTTCAGGACCATTTAATATTGCAAATAAGTAAATAGTATTTTTCTAGTTGAGATAAATGCTAGGAATGTAGCGCAAGGTAGGCCATGGGTAGTTTGTCATCTGGGAAGGCAGCCAGAGAATTTGGGAGTGATGATTTTGGGAGATCTTTCACACTGTACAGAGTGGCACTTGTTCAGCATCAGTGTGCAGCTTGTAGGTTTGTCAGATCACATGGAGATGAGGTCCAAGCAAATCTGGCTTTTTTTTTATTATCACCAATCCCATCACTAGCGTAGAATAGTCCCTTGTTTGCATTAAATCAGCAAGACTATTATGTTTAAAAGAGGCTGTACTGTGGGCAGGAAAAAGATGAAGTCTTCTTTGATGAAAGGTCTTAAAATTGATTAAATTATCCTCTTGATTAAGGAGAACTCTTTGATTCCCTGAGGAAAATAAGTCTTGATAGAGCACCCTTGATTAACTATTTCACCTAACTATGGTTAGGTAGGACATGTCTCCTTTCATGCTTTAGTGATGTGGGGTTTTTCTGCTTTCCTGCAAAATAATAGGTGCATTTACTACAACATATCTTCTCCATTTTAGCAGTTGTTTGCATTCACTAGAAAGATCTCAATCTTTGTTTTAAAAATAGCTTTTTTTCTGGATGTACTGAATGTAAGGGATTACTCACTGGCCCATTGTGAAGCATGACATCAACCACTGTCTCTCTCTGCAGTTTAGCAGCCTGTCAATGGAGTAAAGTTCATCCATTCAGGAAAAGACAATCAATAGTTTCTGGAATCAGGAATCTCTCCCTCTATTAAAAAGCACTTGAGATTCTGTTATATGAAGCAACCTATCCCTTTAAAAGCCAATAATATTTTTTGGCTTTGTTTTCCTAAAGGGGACTTAATGTCTTGCACACTTAATGCTTCCATTTGATGGATGAGAACATGGATATCACACAGTGCTACATTAAACATGATTAAATGTATTTCTAGACAGCACTCTTCAAGTGCTGTGATGGAAGTGAGTTGAAAATGAACTGGATCAGTGATGTCACATTCTCAGCTTGTTGACTTTAATTTGGAAACTTTTATTTTAAGCTTTAATTCTTTGTGATACTTAGCATCATGTTCTGTATTACTTTTCTCTTATGTTTTTTAATCCCTTTGAAGTTGATGGGAGTTCAGAAATTCAGTTTATATCTCTGCACTTATTATTTTACTCTTTTTTGTAGCCATCTGATTCTACTCACATCACAAGTGATGATGAAAGATTTCTTCATAATCTAATTTTAGAAGAAAGGGATAAAGAGAGTTTCACAGCAGTTGTCATTACAGGTGTGCAACCAGATCATATGCAATACTTGAAAAACAACTTTCATCTTTGGACAAGGCAGCTGGCGTAAGTTGGTGATTTAAAAGATTTGATTTAAAAGTGGGCTAATAATTAAGTCAGATAATCATGAACTGCTTCCTCTTTGGACTTTGACACTGGCCTTATT
Organism: Sturnus vulgaris; assembly: GCF_052056855.1. NCBI lineage: Eukaryota > Metazoa > Chordata > Aves > Passeriformes > Sturnidae > Sturnus > Sturnus vulgaris. The sequence goes on along the minus strand of NC_142243.1, from coordinate 108,239,038 downwards.
CCTGTTAAGGCTGTTGATACTGCAATTAGTCTCCCTATCTAACCAATTTTACAGAAACTAAAATAAGTGAATGGGGCACCCCCAACCAAAGATGTGACTTGATGATTAGTACATATTGATCCACTAATTTTTAGTTGCCTGTTCAGCTTAATGGTGTTTTACTAATGTAATAAGTTGTTAATCTAATTACTAATAACTTCATCAGTTACTTTGCTCCACAGCTGTGTTCCTAACCTTGGTACCTAGCTTTGTATGTTTTAGATCTTTTGGTTGACTTTTTAAAACAACAATAAAAGAAAGTACCACTGTTTCATCCTAGTTTAAGAGGGAGGAGGATATATGACACTATCTGCTCTGTACTGTAATAATGTCATCAGTGGGCCCACAGAGCCTGGAGATACCTGTCAATAGTTTGGGCTTACCTCTCAAGATGACTGATCCATCTGTGAACATAAACTGAAGTACGAAGTCATAGACCAATTTTGAAATCTGACAAACTATAGAACTTTGTTTTCAGACTATGATTTTATTTTTGTGATACTTATAATCTGATAATAATAGATATACTTAAAAAGAGGATTAATATAAATATTAAATACGGGAACTATCATTCAGTGTTTCACATAAAAACTTGTTGCTGGAAACATTTTTAACCTCATGAAAATATAGGGTACATCTACATGCAGAGAAGAATTTAGGCCCCTCATTAGCTTCCTGGGGCTCATCAAGTGAACACTCATGCTTAAGTGTATGTTAGTTCTTTCCAACCATTTCTTGAAGTGAAAAAGCTGCCTCTATTTGAGATGGAATCCAGGTGCAATTATTCAAATATATGCCCTGTAGCTGTTATAGTGAAACCAATCATTTAGCCTTCCAGTGCTACACAGTTCTGTGTCACTGTTTCAGCTGTAATGGCCCTTTTCCCCTTGAACACCTCCCCATTCCCTTCCGCCGTGCCTATTGCCACACGTGCATGATACCAGTTTCATGATGCTTTAACGCGCTGCAGCACAGCCCTCATTGTTTTGGATGCTTTGAAGTGGAGATCAACCCCGAAAAATAACCATGTCTTAAGGCCCAGGAGAAGACTGCATTTTGAAGTCTGAAAGAAATGCAGACAAAATACTAAGCAATTTGGACATACCATGAAGTCCTGAGCAATGAGACCATGAGGAGCTTTTTTCTGGGAACCAGGATTTCTCTTTGGGGAGCATTTAGTGCAGTGGATGTCAAAAACAAAGCAGTTATAAACTTGCAGGTGCATTTGACTTTTGTCGTGCATTCAGTCCACTTGACTAGTACAATCCCATTTTTCTCCAAACCATCCCCCAAAGGTTTAAGGATTCAGTCTTTGAAGTTGGAAGAACTAGCTAGCTTGCTGAAAAGTTGAAAAAAATGGAGTTAAGTTCCTCGGTTTTCTCAGACTGCATATATCTATGAAATTATTTAATCTATCTAACCATGTGGATTTTTGGAAGTTTGTTAAATTAGGAAAAATGCCAACTAGAAAGCAACGTTTACAAGAGAAAAATTATTTCTGTTATGCAGATCACATCCATGACTCCTACCTATATTCAAATTTTTGTAAATAATGTAAAGATAGTGATTGTTTGTTATATTTTTCTGTTACTATAAATGATTGCTATAAAATTGATATCAAAGTGTAGAAAGAGTTGTGGCTCTAGTTCTTTCTGATTCCCAGAATGCAGAACAGTTTACAGTAATTATATATTAGTTTACCCTTGATGTAAAAGATCTGTAGCTGTGTAACAATTTTATTTTTTTTCACTTGCGCATGTTTTTTCAAATTTGTTTCCAATTATTTTACCCAAATATTGGTCCTAATGTGATTGTACATGACAGAGATGAGAAGAATGAAAAGGAGTCACTCTCCTCAGTAAATCTTTTGTACCAGATATATGTTGTCAAGGAGTTGATTTTGAACAGTGCAACAAACCAGTTATATTTTAATAAAAATAGAAGCTTTTTTAGAATTTTTTTAAATTATAGTGTGCAATTTTAAAAATTCACTTGCTGGTTTGATTTTTTTCTGAAATGTATTTCAGACATATCTATCACTATTATATCCATGGACCAAAAGGAAATGAAACTAATGCTGTAACAAAAGAAATCAGCCCTTTCAACAACATCGACATTCAAGTAAGAGATTTTATACATGTTACTTGAAAGTCCTGTTTGATGGTACCTCATTGCGTATTGTGCCTGTTTCTCTGTAATCATGCATTTTAAGATACAGCATTCAAGATGGTGTATGTAGTTTAATTTTTTGAATAATTCTATTTAGCATTGCAATGTAGGTACTAATTCCTTTGCTAACCGTCAATTGTCAAAGTACTTATTACTCTAAGTCTTTTGCTCTAAGGAAAATCAGCTTGTTTTCTTTTTTTCCAGATTTCAATGTTTGAAAAGGGAAAAGTACCAAAGATTGTCAATCTGAGGGAGATCAAAGATGACATGCAGACATTGTATATAAATACTGCAGCTGATAGTTTTGAATTTAAGGCACATGTTGAAGAAGAGGGTATAGTTGAAGGCATCATCCGATACCATCCCTTCCTTTATGATAAAGAAACATACCCTGATGATCCATGTTTTCCATCAAGTAAGTGAAATGTTCTGCTGCTTGTCAGTCCTATCATAGACAGTCCTACTATAAATATCTTAATGAAATAAAAACCAAAACAATTTTAAGTTGAAGTGCAAATTATTATCTGATTTAGGTTGTGTAAGAACAGAAAAGTTTGCATTCTTTTGGATTAACAGATCCTTTTGGATTAACAGATCCTGTGAATAAATTGGCTTTTGTGGCACTCATTCCCATAAACCTGATCTTTGGCATAACACCATTTGATTTCACATTATAAACTCTTAATGGAATGTAATACAGTTGAAACTTTGCACTTTCCTGACTGCATCTTTGCTCCAACAAAGTAATAAAATATGAGTAATTAGATTCAAGAGATTCTAGTATAGAGATACTGCAAAGGACAACATGTAGTCAGAAGTCTTTCATTAAAAATTTGTTTTACTCAGTTGTGGTGAGTTTTCAAATGCTAAGGGTTTAAAAAAACTGTGTGCCAGTATTTTTCTTTTTTCCCTCTCTTTCTTTTTCTTGACAAAAGAAATCCTGAGTTTAATTGGGGCAAGATTTTATGATACTAGAAGAACATCAGTTGAAACTGAGGAAAAAGTAATGATCAAATTTGAAATTTTCAAATTTGGTACATTTGGTAATATTTAACTTTCATTTCGAATTTTTCCTTATCTTTGTTAATTTTTCTCCTTGGTATTTATAAAACAAGAAGAAACTCTAATATTGTATATAATAAGCTTGATATAATGTGAATTGCTATGGCACTGGACTTAGTAACAGTAGTACTTCTTAATTAAGATTGCTATGGGTTTTGATATGATATTAGTTTTTTAAGGAAATATGGAAATATGTTCAAGGAGACTGTCTTTTATTTTTGTGGTTTTAAATCAAGGATTAAATGATGATGATGATGACGACTGCTTTATAGTAGAAAAAGGTGCCAGAGGAAAAAGGCCTATTTTTGAATGTTTTTGGAATGGAAGATTGATACCATACACAACTGTGGAAGAGTAAGTGGTAATCCGTTTGTACAGTCTCTTTCTATAATGTAAGCCTCTCTTTATAAAAAAGGATTTTAATGACTTTTTCCTTTTAAGTTTTGACTGGTGTGCTCCTCCAAAGAAGAGAGGATTGGCACCGATAGAGTGCTACAACAGAATTTCTGGTGCATTGTTTACCAATGATAAGTTCCAGGTCAGCACAAACAAACTCACTTTCATGGATCTGGAGCTGAAGCTGAAGGATAAGAATACTCTGTTCACAAGAATCTTCAATGGACAGGTAACACTGCATTCTGTTAAGTGTTTCTGCTTGGTGAAGTTCAATGCATATAATACAGAAACCTTTGTTCACTGGTTGTTTGTTCATGTCTCTCTGGTTTAGTGTGTAGTAAAGCTGAATCTTTAAATCTGAAAAATTAAGGCTTGATATTTTTCCTTTTATTTTCTTAAACAATTATTTAGTTGTTATATGACAGTTTTTGTGGAAAGACCCTCTTCCTGGAGGAGCACTTTGTGGAGAAGCACTTTTTTTGACTTGAAACGTATCTTTCCTAGAATTTTTAATGTTTTCAAGCTGAAGAATCCTTTTTTAATGTCTGTTTCTGTTTCTTTGTTTCTTTCTTTTTCTTTTCTGTTTGTTCTTTTGTTCCTTTTTTTTGTGTATCTTTTTGGCATTTGGCTTTTTTTAATTTGAGTACGGTATCTCTGTACTATTAAAATTGTTCAGGCTTCTGAGGTGGTCAGATTCAAATTTTATGAGTTAATATGTACTTATTTTGTAATCACTTCATAGGAGCAGCGAATGAAAATTGACAGGGAATTTGCTCTGTGGCTCAAAGACTGTCATGAAAAATATGACAAACAGATAAAATTCACAGTCTTTAAAGGAATAACTGTACGTCCTGATATACCATCCAAAAGAATGCAAAGCCCTTGGGCAATGTATGCTGCAATAGAATGGGATGGAAAAACATACAAAACTGGACAGCTGGTAAGTTAGTTGAACTCTATAAAAGGCAGATACCGTGCATTTGATGCAGGACTAATGTATGTATTAATTGGTGTCTTCTGCTTGTAGGTAAAAACTGTTAAGACTCATCCAATACTCTATGGAAGCATTGAGAAATTTTACTTGTATGGAGACCATGATGGGGATATATTTGCCACTGGGGGAGAGGTGCAAATTGCTTTGGTAAGAACAAATACAGAAAGGATTCACACAGCTAATGTGGATATTGAATATTTAAACATAATCCCTTGTCCAACTTAATTAAATTACGTTTAAATAACAGTTGAAAATTATGTAATATTTGGCAATCAGCAGTCTAAAAATACACTTTAGCTTTAATATTAATATATTAAAATTATTATTCATTATGAACAGTCTGATTTATTAAGATTTGAATATGAAATAAAGTATCACAGCTAGCATCATTAGTATGTTGTGCATCCATTTGTAACCCTTGTGATTTCAGCAAATTTTGAAACAGTGTATTGTGGTTTCACCAGCTAGTATTTATTAGCATATTGCATTATGTCTGTGTTGACTTGATTAGTCTCTTGATTGGGAGGTCTCTTGTCTGGCATATTATAAAAGTCTGGCCATTTATAACTCCACTGAATTTTTATTTTAGGAACCACAGGCATTGTATGCTGAAACGAAAATTATTCCAATCTCAAAACTTGACAGAACGGTGTCTGACAAAGTTGTTAAAAAATACATAGAGGATGAAATGGCAAGGTAAGCACTAAGTAATAATTACATAATTGTGGAGCTCCTAATTACAGTTTTTGTATTTAATCAGGAATCCAACAAAGTTCAGTTTTATTCCCAAATGGGAAAGCAGTCAGCTGTTTCAGTAGAAGCAGAAAGAAAATATAAACCAAGAAGAAATAGCTTGGGGTTTGTTTTTTCTTTCCCTACTGCAAAAATAATCTATTTAACTAAACCAGTCTATTTAACCAAAAATAGTCATGCCTATTGAACTAAAGATAAATTGCCCTTTATTTTAACTTACTGAAAAAATGTTCACCTTTTCTTTTTTATTAGACTTCCTGACAAATTATCGGTAACATGGCCTGAAGGAGATGAGTTGTTACCAAATGAAACAAGATTTGCTGGTACACCAATAGGTATGTTCTTTTCTTCAAAATACTAAAACGTTAAACACCAATTTAAAATACATTGTACACCCTTGTTAAAAAGACAAGCATACACAAATCTCTGACTTTTAATCCATGGCATATTTTAAATTTGTCATTTTTCATTTTAAATTCAGGAGCATTAAGAATAGAAATTTTAAATAAAAAAGGAGAAGCAATGCAAAAACTTCCAGGTACAAGCCACGGAGGTTCAAAGAAACTTCTTGTTGAACTCAAAGTTATTTTGCATTGTGAGTATTTAATTATATTTAATTGTGTCTTTATTATTTTTAAAGTACATTATGAATAATAAGGTGTTTTATTGTATAAAATATGTATATATCCAAAATGCATATTAGAATTGGATAAATTGATGTGGTAGTTAGACAATAGTCCATCAGTGCATGTAGTATTTCAAAGCCACTTTTCATGAAATGACAACTGCCTCAATGCCATATATTTAATGTCCTAGTTTGGTCTATATTTTGATTACATCTTCTGTCACAAGTAAGGAGGGCCTATAGAGTCCAGCCTGTCTACTTAACATGCATAAGAACATGGGTAAAATGGAAAATGTTTCTCTAATTAGCATAGCAATTTACATGAGCTGGATAGAAGTAGGGATTACACTTGTTTAGTATCTAACATAAACTCACCTGAGAATTTTTTTAAAAATCAAGTTTCTTTTGATTTAATGTCTTGTGGTTTCTATTTAGTGTGTGCTTCACTTGATGTTCTCACATTGCATTCTGTCCAAGGCAGCTGAAGTCACTCAGTTTTGTTTTGAACACAGAACACTAAATTCCCTGAAAACTCCAATTCCACACATGTCAAATATATATGAAACTTGTAGAAACCTAGAATCTTATTTCTTTCCATACACCATAGGAAAATCTATTTGTTGGGAGTTGTAAAAATACCTTTTGGAAGCACTGAGATTATTGTAGTGATACATGTCAAGGAAACCAAATTTAAGTATTTTAGCTACTGTTTAGTATGCATGTCATGAGACTACACATGATATTTCAATGGCACTCGTTTATGGGGGCTGACTGCTCCCATAATGGTGCATGACCATGGTCCAGCATAGTAGTGTGCTGGGGCATAAAGAGGTTAGAATGAAACAAGAGGTGTTAATTTAATATATATCATCAAATTATCTCCTGTCAGCATGCCTGACAAACCAGTGTTTTGCAAGCTTAATAAGGTACGGCATCCTGATGTCAAGAAGTATGGGCTTGAGAGAAACCTGATGTTTCTATTGTTCTGTTTTGTCAGGGTTGTTCCTAGGATCAGTGAACCTTTCATGTTTCCTGACCCATTCCTTGATGGAAATTTGTACTTTTAATTGTTTCTACTGCTTCCTGTGTTAGTTTTTTTCACTATTCACTTGAAGAATCAGTAGGGTAATCCTCGTGTTCTTCACCAGAACAATGAATAAGTCCTATATGTGATGATCTGGGCATGGCATACCTGTCAAACTCAGACCCCTAATTGTATGAATGAGAGAAATGTGCTTACATCCCTACAAAGGCCAAGAGCAATATAATGTATAAGAAGTTTATCTTCTCATTTGAAGAGTAGAATACTTGGCAGACTGTACTGTGGACTACCAAGAGAGCTGAGCTATGAGAAACCTGGTCAGTTACAGAGGAGTCTTATTATACAAGCTTCAATTCAAAATTAGGGTTTGAATTAGGGTTAAGAGAATGATAAAGTCTAGTTGACAGCTCTTACTTTGTCTTATGTATGCCGTTTGGTGCAAAAAAAGGGTCTTGAAACAGTTTTGCTTAGCTATAAAACAATTTGTATTTCTACTGCATTTCTTTTTATTCTGTGTAGTCTTATTACAGTTACATTCTATATTCTGAAGTGTATTTTGGGGAAAAAAAGTATTTGTGCTTCTTGACACTTCCACCAATAAATTTTGCATCTGTATTTATCTTGGGTTCTATAACCAGTCACTAAAACTGGCTCAGAGTTTGTGTGTTCTATTTTTGTACATGTCGTAATTCTGGAGAGGTTTATAAATACAGATAAAACATTTTGGAGCAAAACAGGAATGTTCTTTTTTTTTTCAGTTATATCTTCTGTCAACTGCACATTTTTATTATTGCTCCCATTTAAGCAGTTCTGCTGCAATCCTTTGTCAGGTCAATCTGTTGCCAGCATGAAGTGCAGAGTGCTCATACTTTAATGGGGAACATACAATCAAAGAGCTAATAAAATTCAGCTTTACAAACCTACTTTCAGTGCAATGTGCCTGAGGCTGGCAAGTTTTAATTAAAATGGGGCTAGAAGGGGAACTTTTTTTTCCTGTTCAATGTGTTTAGTTTTAAAGCTGAATTGATGTTTATTAGATGCAGAGGTGAAAGTAATACTTAGTAAGTGATACCAATGCTTGAAAAAGTTAAGAATTATGGTGTAAAATTTAAATACATATAGTGAAGTGTTTGTTTTGCAGCACCTACTGAGAATAAAGAAATCATTTCCCATATCAGTCAGCATGGAGGCAAGTGGCCATACTGGTTTAAAAAAATGGGTAAGTTTGCATATTCAATATCTTCTGTTCATTTATATATTTTTTTGTTCTAATTGTATTTTTATATCTGTTTAGAAAATCTTCAGAAACTTGGTAACTACTCCTTGAAGCTGCAAGTAGTATTGAATGAAAGTAATGCAGACACTTATGCAGGAAGGCCTCTGCCATCTAAAGTATTTAAATTTACTATTGTAGGTAAGAATTCCAATCACTTTTCCTATTTTTAATGTTTGTTTGATTCATAGTATATCAAAATTTGTCGTGTTCTAGTTGAGAGGTGGTTTTCAGCAATGAAAAGTAGCATTTGTATAACAAATTTGAAGCATTTCCAGGAAAAAATGGGGTTTTTTTGTTGTAGATTTTGATCTCACATGTAATACACTGGCTCTGTGGCAGGCAGTTTTACCTAAAAAGTAAAGTTTTGATGGAATCTAAAGCTCCTTGATGTGAACTTTCCCAAATGTACTTAAAAAAATAAATTACCCTTTTTCCTCATGCCATTGACATAAATATTCTTTCATAAAACTAGTATTGGTTAGGCCAACTTCCATGCATATACCACAGAAACTCATTAAAAAACAGGCTGTACATTTAAAATTAACATGTTGAGATCAAAGTTTTTTTAATTAATTAAGGAAGGATCCTATGCAAAACTAAATTATCATTTGGTTGTAATGGATATGTCTCTTTGGATTTATGATCATAAAATTCTTACTACAATGCTTACTGGAATATTCACTTCAGAAAGGATGTGTGTGAAAGGAGAGGTGGTGGAGTAGCCTAGGAGCGTTTAGACTTTCTGGAACTTGATGATGGTGACAGGTAATGTTGAGTGTCTGAGTAAGAGAGCAGGGAAGGCTAACAAGGCAGATACTGTGGTGGGAGTCTGTTACAGACCACCCAGTTAGGATGCAGAGGCAGATAAAATACATAAACAGCTGGGAGAAGTGTCACAATCACTAGCCCTTGTTCTTTTGGGGAACTTTACCTTACCGGATGTCTGCTGGAAATACAACACAGCAGAGAGGAAATGGTCTAGGAGGTTCCTGGAGTGTGTTGAAGAGAACTTGCTGACTCAGCTGGTGAGGGAGCCTCATCTCCTTTATGACTTTCTCCTTGTGAACAGAGAAGGACTGGTGGCTGGTTGGAGGCTGTCTTGAGCACATCAGTCACAAAATGAAAGTTTATTGTGTTTACTGTTCTTGAAGTAAGCAGAAGAGTTAGCAGAACTGCTGCCTTGGACTTCCAGAGAGTGGAATTTGGCCTGTTTAGGTGAGTGGTTGACAGAGTCCCTTGGGAAGTAGTTCTGAAGGGCAGAAAAATACAGAAAGGCTGGAGGAAGAAGAGCGAAAAGGAAGCTCACAACCTGGACTTCGGGAAAAGACTCTGGCCTCTTCAAAGATCTGCCTGGTAGAGTTCTATGGAAAGAGTCTGAACAGACTGAAGGCCCAAGCAAGTTTGTTAATATAGGTCATCTCCAAGCTCAAGTCTGATTCATCCCAATGAATAGGAAGTCAGACAAAAATTCCTGGAGGCCTGCATGGATGATCAAGGAGCTACTGGCAAAACTGAATACAAGGAACCTACAGAAGTCCTGGTGGGCAGCAGGTGAACACAAACCAACAATGTGCCCTCACAGCAACAACCTCTTGGGCTGTATTAGAAGCAGTTTGAGGGAGGTGATCCTTTCTCTCCACTCAGAATTGATGAGGCAAGCTGGAGTACTGTGCCCAGAACTGGACATATTACATTACAACACAGAGAGGTGGACATACTGGAGAGAATCCAGCACAGGCCCATGAAGATGATTAAGGGACTGAAGGGTGCTGAGACAGTGAAACAATTTGCCCAGAGAAGTTGTGGTTGCCCTATCCCTGGGAGGTGTTCAAGGCCAGGTAGGATGGGGCTCTGAGCAACCTTTTCTAGTGGAAGGTGTCCCTGTCCGTGTTGGAGGGGTTTGAAACTGGATGATGTTTAAGGTCCTTTCCAACTCAAACCATTCTGTGATTCCATGATCTCTTACCTGAAGAAAGTTTGGTGGAACAGTGACTGCTCTGCCTGGAGAAAGGAAGACTCGCAGAGATCTTACCAATGTCTATAAACAACTGAAGAGTGTGTAAAGAAGGTGGACCCAAGGCTCTTTCTAGTGGTGCTCAGTGACAGAACCAGAGCCAATGGGCACACACTGAAACACAGGAGGTTCTGGGCACACACTGAAACACAGGAGGTTCTGGGCACACACTGAAACACAGGAGGTTCTCTCCAAATGTGAGGAAACAGGTTTTTTTCACTATGAAGGTGACACAGTGCTGGCACAAGTTGCCCAAGAAGTTGTGGTGTTTCCTTTCTTGGCGTTATCAAAATTTTTCCAAACATGTTCCTGGGCAACTGGTGGTCCCACTTGAGCCAGGGGCATTGGATAAGATGGCCTCCAAAAAACCCTTATGACCTCAACCATTCTGTGAACTTTATCTACAAGGGGGGATGGAAAGCAAAAAAATGCTTATTTCTTTGCATTTAATATTAAAATGGACATTTTTGTCACAACTTTGGGAGGTACAGCTAACATCTGTTTTCAGAAGATCAAGGGGGAGAAAAAAAACCCAATGTTTTCTGTAGCCTGCTATTTCTTCCAAAAATGAGAGACTTTGAATGCAAATTCTTGAGGCAGAAAAGAGTTCTTTGTATGTAGTATATTCTTCCAAAAGCATCTGCTTATTGGCAGAGTAGAAAGAGGTATTCTTGTATGATAATAAAGGAAAAAAGTTTGGCATTACTTGAAAAGAGTAGTTGTTTAAACATAAGTCTGAAAACATGCCATTGAAGGCTCAAGACTTGCAAGAAAGGGAAAAAAATCTTGTTCTCTGAACAAAAATGAACCTTGTCTCCTCTTTCATGTCTTTATCAAAGTGAAAAGAGAATCTTATTACTTTCCAATAGTAGTGACTTCCCCCAGTATGGCAGCATTCAATTAAAGATTCCTTCAGCTATAACAACTGAAATGAACAAATCTCATTGGAAAGGAATAAAAATTTGAAAAATCTATTTAGCTAATAGTATGGCGCTTTTAACACAAGGGATTCCAAAATTACTACTTTTTTATTTAAGCAGAAGGTAATTCAACATTTTTAACATTGTCAGTTTTTAAAGGTAAATATTTTAGGTCTTTAGTTTTTGCAATTGTGTTTTGTGTTTTCTCAGAGGCAGCCATAAAGCTTCACGCTTGTTATTCCAAAATATTAACATTTGTGTTAACAAATATTACCATTTATGATGTAGATTCTAAAAATCCAGAAAAGAACAGTCTGAATTGAAAAAGCATTTTTGGCTGAGAAATATATTATTCTAATTCTCTAACAGCAGGTTGTCACTGAGTGTTTACAGTTGTTCTTGATAAGCTAAAAAATCACCATAAATGCTGGTTAAAATGAGCTTCCTAAGTCGGTTTACAAGGTTTGCAGTTTTAGTTCAGACATGTTCTTTTGGCAGTTACTCATTTTAATATTGCAGAAGTTTTTCTACTGTTACTTTCTGAAATCAGTTTTATCATTTTATCAGTTTACATTCACTTATAATGATAAATAAAGTTCTGGACACTGTAAGGTTGAGGTCATTTTCTTGTTATAACCAGTAACTAATATTGGCCAATACAAGGTATCTTATCATCTCTTGTGCAAAGAAAGCTATCTGATAATGGACCTGATAAACCCCTGGGTTTTGAAAACTGTTGTTAATTTGAGTTCAAAATTGTTTGGTATGATATTAATTTACCATTTAGCTCAGAATGCATTGCTTCTTTTTTCAAAGGCCACTTGATCAAGATACTTTGTTTACATAAAATATGATTCTTGATTTACATGCTCCACTTGATACACACGCCACTTGTTGCCACTGTTTGGCATGTTTGTTAGTGCCTAATTGGAGGCAGTCTAATGGGGCCAGGTTTCACAGGAAAGATACACTCATTTCTTTTTCTAATACTTGTCATTACATATCTTTATCTCTCAAATTTGGGGCAGTTGTAGAGCAAAAATATTCTGTTGCATGAATGACTTATTTTACCAGAATTAAAGCAATAAAATATTTAGGAAAAGCTGTCCACACAGAACTTGTTCACTTTCAGGTGCTGTATTGATGTCTTGAAAACTTTGTGAGTTTTAACTATTGTATTATGTATCTTACACTGCTGTTATATTATGACTATTGTTTTTATTTTAGGGTAAATTGAAAAAAGAACATCAATCAAAAAGCATAACTTTGGTTAGAACAGTATTCTGAACAGCCTGTTTACTTTGCATCTGAAAACCACTTGATTTAATTGCAGCCTTAATCAAGAAAAAGCCAAGGAGCACACATTATTATTTCTAAAAATGTATTATTCTTTTCTCTTAGAGGGCAAGCCACATAAATTTTTGGTGGGTCTCTTGGATCTTCCTTTTCGAATTGGAGTACCTTTTAGTATTCCTTTGGAATTGCAGGATGAATTTGGTCATGCAACACACTTGACAAATCGCATTAGACCAATTCTGGAAGCTAGGTAATTGATTTTTTTTTTTTTTTCCTTTCTTCATGCGACAGTACTATGACAATACTTCAGGGTTTATCTGAATGATATACTGGGAATTTCGTACCTAAATTAACTGATATTTTTCTTTTATTTTCGTAAGATTATCTGAAAGTATCTCGTCTTAAAACATAGGTATTTAACGTATGTATTAAAACATATGATATAACAATATGTATATTTTAAATTTATCTCTTGTGTTTTTTCTATATTTTTCTAGTGGATTAACACTGAAGCATGAAGACATACCTGTGGCAGCAAAGTGTGTCATTAAGGGTGTTACTGCTAGAGGCTGTGTAAATAGTTGCCAGGGCAAGGTAGGCTAATAAATTTAAACTTGAAGTAATATGTTAAAAATAAAAATACAGAGAAAATAATTTTTGTGTAAAATGAATTGCCACATAGTGTAAATTTGGTCTACACTAATGACTACAGATATTTCTTGGGATATTTTCAAATTATCCCTTAGAGCTCTACATGGAGCGATTTCTATTTCCCATAGCTGCATTCTTTTCAACTGATGCGACTGGAGCTGGAAGGGCTGAGCAACACATGGGTGTGTGGTAGAGTGTACCCAGCAAACCAAATCAGCTTAGTTTGAATTGGTGCTGAAATTGGTTTAAGCCAAATCGTCCTGGTGACTTCTGCACTGAAAGATGATAGGGGGCTAAAGAAGATGAAATTTTCCATTTTTAGTTGAGATGATGAGTAGTAATAGCTAATATGCCAAATGTCTCCTCGAGCTCTTTTAAATGTTTCCACTAATCTGGTTGCACTTCCACAATGAATGTTATCTAAATCCAGTCTGTTACTGATGGATTCTCAGCACCTTGTCAAGCTTCTACTTTACTGTAAAACCCAAAATGTACATCGCATGCTAAAAAGATTTTTTTTTCATAAAACAGCTCTTAATGCTTTTGACAAATACAGATTTAAAGATGTTTTAAAATAAGTTGCATATTATTTATAAGGCATGTCTTATTTTAGCCAGGTCCCTGTCCTTTCATTTAGTCTCATAGTCTAGCATAAAGACAAAGCTAGGAGATGAGGTACCCCATTGAACTGTTGATATTGTTTCTTAGAAAATAGCAAATAATATTGCTGGTGGAAAGATTTGTAAAGAGGAGAAAGAGCATATACCTGTTTATTGAAAATTAAAGAGTGTTCAGTGCAGCAAATTTTGTAGGCAAAGTTCAGAATTTAAGGTGCAAGGCAAGAACAATGACATAAGATGAAGTGGATTATGAGAAATAAAGTGTATAGGAGCAAATGTGCCAGACTTTAGCAAGAGATAAATTTGGTGAGGGGCAAGACCGAGAATAATATAAGGAACTTGCAATACAAAAATAATATCATACGATAATAGTTTTAAAAGAAAGGGTGTAACATTTTTATTATTTTTCATTCTCTGATTTTAATGTGAAAATTTGTTTTAGTGATGCAGTTTACAGCAGTTATTTTTCTTACATCCTAAAGATGAGATAGATGGTGGTAGTGGTGCTTTGCTAAGGAATAATAAACACAGAGCTTGCAGACCCTTTCTTTAAAAACTACTTGTTTGGGGGTTTTTTCCTGTTATATTTTTCCCCATTAAAACAGCCTCCAAGGAGGAACCCAAAAGTTATAATAGCTGCTTTTCATAGTTTCAGAATCATGTCGTTTAACATACAAATCCTGAATTGAACATCTCTGGTTATAGTAACATGGAAAAGACAGCTTTTAGTACAGGGGAAAAATATCTTTATTTTTTGTAGCACTTCAAAACAATTTCTAGGGACTTGTGAAATTAACATATATGCAAATTGACATGATTATGTGAGACTATTATATGGTTTTGTTTAAAGTTACTAATTAAAATATTCTTTTCATTAGAACTTTAATCTGAAGATTACTCTTCCTGGTTTAAAAGAAGATACGCAAGTCATTAAAATAAGATTGCAGCCTGGTAAGTATCCTTAAAATATTTAGTGAAATTCTGTTAAATTTTATTTTGACATTATAAAGAAAAGCTTCTCCCAAGAAGGTAAAATGCTTAGTGAGGCATAAGAAAGGATCCAGGTGATGACTAGAAAGGAAATAAAGCCAAGAGCATGTCATTCTTGGCATGAATATCATTGTACTCACAGCCCAAACTTATCTACTGTTCTAGGAGCTGGAATATTTGTCTGCTTATTTGAGGCAGACAAAATTTCTGTTTTAATTACTTTAAATCTTTTTCTAATCTAGCACCGTTGAACAAATTGATTTATTTTCTTGTTTTTCTTTAGCATTAAGACATTTAACCTGTGCTAATCTGCATTGACCTGTTCTCCCTGCAGAAAATATCTTATGACTTAATAAATGCTTCTTCAGTTACTTAGTCCAGCAAAGAGGGATGCTTTGGCAATTGAATTGTGTCTGAAATTTTAATGTTTCATGTTGAATTTATCATAATGCAAGACAGGAACATAGGGGTCTGTAAGGACACTGCCCTTAGCAGAATTTTGTTTTGTGGATGTCTTGATTTTGAGGATTCCCTTACATGTGATCTGTTCTCTCTTGTTAACCTGGGTTTTTCTGGGTTTGATATATGAAGTATAATATGAAAGCTAAGTTTTGGCCTCCCAGATTACCAAACTTCAGTCTTGTCTGTCTCATTTTGCAGAGATATTGTGTACTACTTTGTAAGACCAACAATGCACAATTTAGTCCATTATCTTCTGAGGAGTTAAGGGTTTATGTAGAAAACAGTAAAATGATTGTACTTGAGACATTGTGTTGTGTGTTGCTGTTACTTATCTTGGACTGAAGGCAGCTTCATCCTTCATTTTGCTTTTGACATTGTAGAGATGCTTCACTACCTCTTTCTTCTCACTTGAGTTATATCCGTAGCTGTTTTTTGAGGAAGGAATAATAAAAGTTGTTTCAGTCTCATTCTTCAACCAGTGAGTTTGAAATAGGAGTTTTAATAAATCATGCATAAAGGATGCTTCTGAAAATTTGCCATCTTTGTTCCTTCAGAGCCGGTCTTTTAAGAGTAGTCTATTACTTCTTTTTTAAAAAAACTGATAGAATAATTATGTGTTCCAGGAGATAGACCTATTTGAATAGTTTCACTTTATTATCTAAGTAATGACAAGAAAATTTTCTTTTGCATTTCTTTTCATGCAAATTGTAGCTGTGATAGCTTTGGCAATTAATTGGCTATCACGACATTAACAGTTTTAGGTTTATCATGTCTGAAGAAAGCTCCAAGTTTCTTTTTTGAATGTGAATCCATATAATATGTAAAGAGAGCTATATCATGTTTACACCATATGTATTCTGAATTTCATCCTGTTTGTCTAAGTGTTCTCTACTAAAATAATTCAAAAGATGGTATGTATTGAAGGACAGAAAGTGACTAAAATTTTTCGGTACAATCCAGTATATATACCTGATTGTTTGAAAAGGTTTGTTACCACAAATATCTTGGTAGCTTGGCTTTAAAAACTCTTTGAGACAGCAAAAACTGAAATTTAGTGTCTCACAAGTTATCTAAAATGTAACTATTGTTCTGCAATTGTGCATTTTTTTACAGGCCCTCCTCGTCAGTTGAAAGTAAAACCAGATTCGGAAATTCTAAAGATTGAAAACGGTACAGCTTTTCCCTTTCAGGTTGAAGTACTGGATGAATCAGGAAATATAACAGCACAGCCAGAGCTGATTGTTCATTGTAAGGTAAACTGCATTTCATAGTGTGCCATAAGGATTTTGATTCTTGCTTTTTAAAGGGCTGAAAAAAGAATCTTTTGGAATCTGTGTAGAATTTAATATCTTTAGCAATGCTTTTGAAGTTTCTGCAGCTTGATAGCCATAACTGTGATTCTCTTACCTCTTATCTATTCTGAGCCATTCAGTAAGTTTTAGAATCAGTGGAACCTGGCCTTAGAAATTGAAGAGAAAATTATGTGAGGATATATAGGTTCAATTTTAAGGTATTTTAGGCCATATTTATCATATACAATGCTAAAATTTATTCAGAAAAATAACTTCAGAAAGCTTACTTTTGGTATTTTTAAGTTGAAAATTCAAGTCTAGTGACTAAAAATAATATTAGATAAGACTTTTATCATAAGCACCAATACAAGCTCAGAATGGAATGCATATCTTGCTCTGACTTCAGGAAGTAAAAAAACTTTTTTTTCCTTTTTGCCTTCTCCTTTGACTCAAGAAATTGGCTTTCCCAATTCTAGTGAAATCCAACAGGGGTATATAAAAATGTTTACCTACTGCAAAATAGTCTGCATTCCATTTGCACTTCATACTTGCAAACACTCTTCCTATAGACTGGGTCTGCAGTGATATGATGATGTGTTGAATGTGATGTTTTAATTCTTTAATGTGTCATATTTAGTAAATTAATGAAATGGAAGTTTACTTCACAAGTTAATTGAATTTACTGCATAATGGCAGAAGAGTCTAATTACTGTGTGTTTTTAAGGCATGTGAATAGATAGAAGTTATAGAAATAAAATATACTTTCTCCCACACATCTCTTATTGCCTGCAGAAAAATACAGGTGTTAGTTCTCCAGTTGTTGGAAAATACATTTATTTTTCTGTGTATAAATATATGCACCTTTGGACTTGTGCAAATAGTAATTTCTAAAATAATCAGGGTAGTTCCATAAAAGAAACTTGATGTTTTACCTTACATCTTACATAGTTTTTAGGTGCTTCAGACCTTCCTGTGTATTCTGTGGACTGCACTAATGGAGGAACAAACATTTTAACTGGTCCAGTTATACATGTACAGAATATCAAGAAAGACCAAATACTGAAAGCAAGGTTTGAAGTACTTGTAAGTATTGGTTGGGATGTTTGGATTAACAAAAGATTGAAAATTTTATTGTGCTGTCTTCCCAGCATTTTTAATGAATAAGCTTAGCTTCCCCAGAGTTACTGGTTTAGGTATAAATCTCATAATCAGGTGGTTATGCTTTTTATCACTAGAAAATCATAAAAAGGCCAAGTTTTTTCTGTTTTTTTTTTCTTTTTCACTTGAGTGTTTCAGAAATATGTATGTTTTCTGGGATTTTTCTTCCCCTTTTTAATTCCTGGATAATTTTGACAAATTGCCCTCATTGCATAAACATTTAGTGTAAGAATAGGTATGGCAATTAGTAGTTTTTTGTAGCATTTCAGTTTTAAAGCTCACAAAGTATAAATTTTTTTTAAGTGCTATTGAACATTCCAGTTCTCTGGTGGTCAGGAAAGTCACACTGCTGGAGAAAATAAGACCCATGTGTGTTTTACCTTGGAAAAATGTGTGAATAAGTACTAATATGGAAAGATGAATTATATGAAAGGATACGTACAATTACACTTAAAAAATATTTTGGAAGTTTTATAACCTACTACTTCTGGAAAAGAAAAAAATCTATACAGTTGGCATCAATTCTAGTGTATGTTAGAAGTTGTAAGTACATTGGCATATCTTTTTGATTTACTTTTAACAAGCCAAGCTGATTTCATGTTTGGGCACCTGGTCATACCTGGTGATCCTGAGTAGAGCCATAGGCTGTTACGGTGTTGTGTATGCATGTCTAAATTTAATACCTTAATTATATGTTGTCTTTTTTTTCATCCATAAATAGAATTGCAAAGATGTGCCACCAGTGGAAAAGATTATAAAACTTCTTCCTAGCAGTCACGTTGCAAGATTACAGGTCTTAAGTATGAATGGACAAAAAGCTCTTCAGATTAAACATCAGGATGAAATCAGTTGTGTTGCTGGCCAAGTCATGAACAAACTTATATTTCAGATGTATGATGAAGCAGAAAGGGAAATACCCATAACTGCAGCTGCTGCAGAAAAAATCAAGGCAAGTACTTTTGAATAAATGGCATAATATGGGGGAGAGACACTAAGCTGATACCCTTAAATCCATAAATGCCAGACTATGAAATAATGTTCCTCGAAACTGTGTTAAAAAACATGGAAACTTAACTCTCCTCTTTAATTTTTTAAAAATATTTTTATTAATTAAATGTTAAGTAATGCTTCAGGGTAATATTATGAAAAGCAAGTTAGTACTTCCAGTGCTTCTCCTAAATGTATAAGATAATTATGATGTAGTTATTATTCGTCAGGACCATCCCAGCATTTAGGAACTTTGAATAGGCATGTTCCCCATGAAGGCTTCCTTGCCTCTCTTATCCCTCTGTCAGTGTACTTATCTGGAGCCTGAGACAAACATAGAGATCCACCAAATAGATGACATTTGTATCTTTCCTAACTCAAGTTCTGTGAGGGAAACCTAATGTATGTTTTGATCTGCTTGGGGTTTTTTTTTCAAGTAATTGACTATATGTCAGCAGACAGCATTGACTACTGCTGGGAAATGTCCAGACTTTCCATTGAAAACTGCTGTTGCCTATATGTTACATCAGCATATTTAGAATGGCTGCAAGGTGTCTTATGTAGCTAGTCACTTATTATTTAGCTTCTGATTAATTTATAACATTTTAATTTTAGGTTAACTGGACACCTAAAATTGACAGAGAACTGTTGATGCAGGGATTATTACCTGATGTAAAAGTACCAACTTCAGTAAAAGATGTACGTTACTGTCTAATTACTTACCTTGATGAGCACGTCTCTTTGGAGAGTGCGTTCACAGTCAGGTTTGTTCCTTTGATATATTTCTTTATTCATCATGTTATTGGCATAGCATTGTAGATCTTATTACTTTGGGGTAAAACAAACGTCTTTCTACAGAAGCTGAAATAATGAAAGTGGTTGGCAAATTAACAGGAGAACACATAAGCTTGGGAAGTGGGAAAGGTTTGTGTAAATTTATTACATGTGAGAACATTACCTGTGTGAAAGACTCCATTGTGATTACTGGCCTGCATCCAGCCCTATAATCTCTTGTGTAAATATACATACAGTGAGTGAAGAAGATTATTGATGTTTTTGTGAACTTGCAGTGACCATTAGCTCACAGAATAACTAGTTTTACTGAAGAGTTAGGTGACTAGTGACTGAGGAGAAAGAAATATCACTGTAAAATTAGTTCTAATCTGATTTCTCAGTCAAAACTGACAGGCTTTAAATTGAACTTAAATTTTACCTGTTTATCACTCTTACTGAGTTTAAGACTTGCATTTTATCGAGTTTATTAAGAGGAATCTAATTCTAAATTACTTTTGTGTATTTCATGGGATTTTTATAGGTTAAAATTAACTAATTAATTCACAGCACTCCGATGCCGGGGTAAATTTGCAGCAATTAGTCATTTCACAGATCTGTAGTAGGAAAATAAAATACACTACATGACCAAGCATTAAGATTCTTTACCATATTTATCATGCCTGCTATTATGTTATATTTACCTTGATGAGAGAAATAAGTCAATTTTTATGTGCTCAGACCAGTTCCTGATGAACCCAAACACATTAAATGTAAACTAAAAGGCTCAAACACACTGCAGATGGGTGAAGAACTGCAAAGTGAAATCGGTGAGTGTTTGTATATTCTTCATTTTCTTCTAAGATGCATTTCTTTTTCTTGGCAGTTTAAGACTGTTATATATACAGTTGTCATCAAGAGTAAATTACCTTTAACTACTTTAATATAAAAAATAGGTTTACATTTTCATTCACGGAAAGATGATCAGACTTTCTGAATTGCCATTTTACAATTCTGGAGTTACTTGCTGACAGAATTTGCCTCTTACTTTGTACATCAGGACATTGCTCACGCTTAGTTCAAATGGTTTATAAATTTTTTAGTTCATGTATTCTGAAATCTGAAAGGCTGTTATAGCATTCAGACTATTGCTAAGGCATGGACTTCAAAGTGACACATTTTAATGTTAACTTTAACCTAAGAGGAAGGCATGTTAGGGATCAGTCTTCTCATTCTCCTTTGGTTTCTGTATGCAGTTGCCACATGACATAGGGAGAAATTAAAAATTCTTATACTATTTTGGGACATTAAAAGCTTGTGTGTGAATTAAGAAAGCACATAGAACAAACTGAGGTTGAAAAACAGCTTTCAATTTCAAGGGTTTTTTTAAAACTTTTTGGTAAGAAATAATCTTTTTATTCAAAAAAGTGGGAAGCACAAATATGGGATATAACTATATAGATACATTTGGTTTATACCCACAAGATGGGGGTTCTTATCAGTGTATATAAAAACTTGAAGAGAGTGTAAAGAAGTTGGAGCTGGACTTTTCCTAGGTGTGTTCAGAGACAGTAAATAAAGGCAGTGGGCACCAAGTGAAGCACAAGATGTGCCCCCTGAACATCAGGAAACACTTTTTCACTGTGAGGATGACTGAGCACTGGCACGTTGCCCAGAGTTTATGGAGTCTCCCTCCTTGGAGATACTCTGAAGCTGCCTGCCTGCAACCAGCTCAAGGTCTCCCTACCTGAGCAGGGCATTTGAACCAGGTGACATCCAGAAATACCTTTCAACCTCAGCCAGTCTGTAATTTAGTGATAGTTATTCAAATTTTCTCTATATTGTGTCTATGTTGTGTATGCTTATATTCCATATGTTGTTTAATGTTTCATTAAAACAGCTGCTGAAATAGTCATCCTAATAATCATTTTAATCATCATCATCTTTTTTAACAGATGTAATGATTACAGATCAGTTTGGAAATCAGGTTCAGACAGTGACATCTGCATGTGTAAATTCCCTAGGAGTTTCTGGGCCTGGACTTGATAAATCAAATCTGAAAATAACTTGGCAGGTATTTATAAGATGTCATATAGTTTATTTCTTTGTGGCATTTGTGTGGTAATTGCCTTAATTCTGTTACACAGAATTGAACCAAAATTGTGGAAAGGTAGCCAAATTACACACTTGTTAGTCGCTTAATGCTTTAAAATGGTATGATCCTGTTCTAAGGAACACAGCTGCATCTGTTAAAAACCTTATCACTGCTGCAGCTATACAATGTGGAGGCCAAATCACTTCATGCTTGAGTCAGGTTTGCTTTGTTTCTAGTTCATTGTTTATATGTGTTCTATCTTGCTTTTTTAGTCTTTTCTTCTGTGGTTTTTTATGTTGGTACAGTTGTAGAATGGACTAGTATCTATACCTTTCAAAATATACTGAATAATAGCCTGAAAAACAGGTTTCTGATAAATTCTTGAGTTTGAAATGGGTCATTTCTTACTCGTGAAGTTCATTTAAATTTAACAGAATGAATAGAACTCATAGTTTAATTTCTAGTCCACTGGTCCACTATCTTACAGTAAAAACACCTATTAGTATTTATAACATAAATGCTAAATGCTATATTGAAAAAATACCAATAAATTTTACTTTGCTTTATTTGTTCTTGATAAAATCTTCTCTTTGTTTCTCAACAGGAAAGTACTCAAACAATGAAAGTAAAAGGTATTCGATATAAACCCTGTTTACTTGGAAACAAAGAATTGTGCTTCGCTTGGCGTGAATTTTCTGATTTTATCAGAGTGAACTTAGTAGCAGGATCCCCAGCTAAATTGAAGTTTGTGGATTGGCCAGAGTTAGAAAAGGTAAGTTGAACAATTTTAGTTTGAAAAAAGGCAGTGTGGTCTCTAGTCAATTATTTTAATTCCATTTTTCATACAATAGCTAAATACATTAGGCTTTTAAAAGTGAGCTTATTTTGGAGTAATCTAACTCATATGTGTGTGTTTACAACCTTAAATATTTTTTTACTTTATGCTGCCCCATTTGCCTTTCTATAGATAGTGTAACTTTTCTTTGGTATGGTAATTTTACTGTGGGCTGTATCCTGACTAACATCTTCACTGCTGTTTGTTTTCCAAAACTGCTGTTTGTTTTCCAAAACTGATACAATCCTTAGTGTTAGTAATGGCTGGCAGCTCATCTCTCCATCTCTTGCTGGGGTTTTTTGATATTCAGGATGTAGGATGGCAGTCTCAAATTTTCTTCAGTTTACAAGTGTTTACTGCCAGAAAATAAACACTTAAACAGAATGGACTAGAGGACTTAAAGGAAATGGCTGGAGATTTTTGGTATATCTATTTGCTTTGGGATTTTAAAATCATTTTTCAGTGTTTACTCTGGCTATTCAAATATTAGTGCTTAACTTGCTGCAGAAACCAGAATAGAAAATTGAAAGCAGAAAAAAGAAAATTGTATCTCTGAATAGAGGACAGGAATCAAGATTGGTGTTTTGAGAAGATGGAGAAGGAAAATGAAACAAAAGGGTGTCGCATTACTATTTTTGTTCTCTAGGCAGCAGTTGAAGTATATCAGAAAATAAAAATTTTAGGCCATAGCTCTTTCTACAACAAAGCCATGAATAAGGCCCTTCAGAATCATGTCCTTCCTGTTAGTCACATCAACATGAGTAACCCATGCCATTTAATTGAAGTAGTGCATTTTATTCTATCAAGAGAATATAAATAAACTCTATAAATACATTCCTGCATACCATTCAATTATAGTCTAGCTGTTCTGGGAGACAAATAGTGTGGAAAGGGTGGACACAGTTGCTCTGGGTATTCCTGAACTGCTGAGAATGTTAGTATTGTGCATTTGGATCCATGCATTTGTATTTGTGCATTCCAGCCTGTTGCAGTGATTAATGGTAGAGAATTGCAGAGGCCCCTTATTGTTCAGTTGTGTGATCAGTGGGGAAATCCAACTCCTGAACCCAATGTCAAAATCAGCCTTACAAAGAGTAACAACTTAAAGGTAAGCATTGGCCTTATTAGGTGAACTTTGTTTAACATAAATTTTGTTGTCATGCCTGCAGTACCTTAATTTTCAGGACATTTTTGAAAATGTTAATAAAATACTATAAGAGCACAAAAGAATAATTAATCTCGTACAAGAATAGCAGCAACAAATAACAAGCAGGTCCCAGGACAACAACCACAAATATAGCAACATTCCTGTAGGACAGTGTCTAATTTGAATACATTCCAGATCTTCTATGGAACCTTTTTCCAAATTTTGTATGCACGTCACACCACCACATCCTCCACATTGTCAGAGGTAATTTACTGAATGATAGTAACGATGATGATACAGTCTCAACCAGCAACCAAACAATTTTTATCTGGTGGTTCTTTGATTTTGATTACTGAATGTATGAGTTACTGGTTTGTATGTAAAGCTGGTCAGCAAGTTTGGGCCCTACTTGATTATCCTGCGAAAAGCATTGGCAGGATAAGTGAAATTAAAACAATAAGGATGAAATCTAGCCCAAGTGTAAGTGATTACTGTCTATTCCATAAGTGATGTATGAGTATCAGATGGTTTTCACATCAATACAAAGGAAAGATTTTGACCAAATACTCCATTCATTAAAATTTTTATTCCTGTTTTTGAACAAAAAAAAGGGACGTCAAGCTGTCAAACATTCCTACTTCTCAGTACAAAGACTGTTGCATTGAATATATATATTATCAGCACAGGATATATTCACCTACCTCTGGACATAGCATTTTTTCATTCGGGCTGGCCCTGTTCCCTTTTTATTCTTGCTTGCCATGAATTCGTGTTCCTCAGTTTTCTCAGAATACACAGCAGCCAAGAACCTTCTTTTACTCACTCCTCCAGAGCTGTGCCACAACCTTAGCTTTTGCCCAATTTAATTATGTTGTTATTGCTTTTTTAATTGGATATTTTGAAGTAGATACCTTTGAACATTTTTCTTCTGTCTTTTTTTACCTCTCTTGCCATAGAAGCCTGCCTCACAGTTTGGGTATTTTTTTTCTTTGCCCCAGCTACTGCCTTGATGGTGTCAGCTGAAGCCCACTGTGCATTCTAGTTACATTGTTCTTGAGAGAAGACACTACCTTGGCAGTAGCACTGTGTGATTGTGATCCCTGGTCAAAGAGATGTTGTGGTGGCATGCTTTGTCTTTTCAGATTTTATGCCTTCTTCCAGGGACCACCAGTTGCATGTCTTAGAGTCCACATGTTCTTTATCTTAGTGGGATGTGTCCAGGAGAAAGCGTTCTGAAAGCCAAGGTGGATCATTGTTATAAAGTATTTATACAGCATGCTCTGCCTTGGCATTTCCAATAGGTTGTATGCACAGTCTCCCAAAAGAAATTAGAAGATTTTTGGGAACTGAAATTATCAAATAAGATGTTCTCTGTATTTCACATTCCACCCTTTAAGTCTCCAAAGCCTGATACTATGCAGTTGCAGCATACGTTACCTGTGTTCCTTTATCTTACAGATCCAAAACTAAATGATAACTGGAGTCACATTGTAAGAGGCACTAAATAGTTTGTAGAAGGTTTTGGATCTGAAAATACACTCAGATTAACATCTGCTATGGATGATATGATAGCATCAGTAGTAATTTAAAAAATAACATTTATAAAATATTTGAACATATTAATGAAAAAAATCCTAGTTCGGATGAAGTGATAGCTTTTAAAAACTGGTAGAAAATTTGAAACCTCTTCCTTAATTTTGTCTTCATAATAATATATCTTTCCCTAATTTACAGAGCAAAAATTTAGCTACAGCTCAAATCAACAGACATGATGCAAGCAAATGAGATAAAGATTTTATCCTAAGACTTAATACTATTTCTGTATCACTGAAAGAATTTTTTTTTGACAGCTTATTCCTTCAAACCAGCAACATAAAACAGATGACACTGGTAGGGCTAACCTGGGAGTTTTTACTGTTCACGCACCTAGGTAAGTAGTGAAAACCCTATGGATTTCATAAAGTACTACCAAGTATTAATCTAGAGCTAAGATCAACCATTTATTTTTAATATGCAGGTGGATGGACAGATAGTAAGTTCTTAAATAAATAAAATCAGTAGCTGCTTCTTTTTATCTACCGAGAAGCTGATGCTCTAATATTCTGAATCTTGGTTTTTTTCTGGTGATGGTAAACCTCATCTTATTATTGTCAATGTGCACCAAGTGCAAGTGGTAATAGAAACCACTATGAAGTTTTGAAATGTGCAGTCTTTAAGTGGCAGGTTCCCGACACTATGCTTTTAAAGCAGGAACATGTTCTAAGAGAGTTTAAATCCCACTTTCTCTGTGTGTCTCTGACATTGTCTTAAAGGATTAGGTAGAGTGTCCAAAGGAATTTTAAATATCTATATTTCATTTTTCCTATTTGCAGTTGAACTGCTGAAGTCTCATTTCCAGCAGATGTGTGTCCTGTGGCTCCTGCTTCATGTTGTGCTTCTTCATGCTCACTTCATGTATAGCTTCCCTTACACACTGATGTCCCATATGGCTTTTCAAATTCATCTTTTCTATATCCTCATATTCACAGTCCTGCAACTCACTCCCTGTATCCCTGAGTTTCCTGAGCAAGACTGGGTTGGCTTTAGGTTATTTTGAAACTAGCAATAAGGTCTTGTTCTTTGCTTTTTTTATTTCTTTGCATTCAAATATGGAGAATATGACCCAAATACTTTTGTATTTGGAAGAAAATTGTTTTAAATGCTGTTGATGGTGCTCAGTGTATTTATAATGCCTGTGACTTGGTAGAAGGATGATGAATATTAGATATGAGTTTACTACTGGAGGTTAGAAACAGGTGTGACATCATACTATTTACAGCATAATCAAAACTGGCTGGGAAGTACAGCCTCTGTGCAGCTAAATACTCTATTCCCAGTTATGTTTGAAAACTTAAATTTCAAGTTTTTAATACTGTAAAGAAAAGTAGTTATTTGATAGCATTGAAGCCATTATATATTTTTAGTGTACTTTGCTAGATGTGAATGGTACGTGGATTCACTCTTTGGAAACTTTTATCAAAGCTGAATGCTCCTCACCATTTTAATTGCTTTCTGCTTTACTGTCTTCTGCTACTTGAAGTTGTAGTTGCTAGTATCTTACAGGCAATGAAACCTGATCAAAAAAATTGAATATTAACACAAAATTAAATTTAATAAGTTAATATCTTAAGAAATAAAACTCATGACTTGTCTAACACTGCATTAACAGTTCCACTTTTTTCTTCTCTTTCCTACAACACTACTAGATATTGTTTAGCATGCTTTCACGTACATTATTTAGACTTGAAGCCTGTTGAAAATTATCTTTTCAGAAGAGATTTTACATCCATTTTTATGATTTCTGTATATTGCAGGGGAGAGCACATTTTGCAGCTTAAAGCCTCACACAACAAGACTGTATTAGATTGTCTTGTAATCACAATAAATGTCCTCCCTGATCCTGAGAAACCTGTCCGCTTGAATGTTAAATATGACAAAAGTCCTTCTTTTCCAGCAGGAGGTACCTTCCCTGGTAAGTAGATGGATCTTTGGTGGAAACCAATCACTCAAGAGCTTTGAAAACCTGTGAAAAACTATTTTGGTGATCTCCTACTGTATTTTTTTGCCTTTTCTGGTCTGTTTTCTCAGTTCTTTGTAACAGCTATGTCTGAGGTGTAACACTTGGACAGAACAGATATGTAGGTCATCTTTGGAAGGCATTTCAAAAAAACCTCTTACTTATTTGTTCCAAATTGCTCCTTTTATCCATCTATAAATGGTAAAACTACAAAATCTCTTTTCTGTCTTACTAAAATATGATCTGAGCTAGTTCATGTATGTTTTCCTTCTTCTCTTTCTGTGGATTAGTAACAAAGGCAGTAGCTATGAAATTCTAGGCCAACTGTGAGCCAAGACAAACCGAAAATTAATCAGCAGGAGGGTAACACAAAACATTCCTGTCTCCTGCTGTATTCTCTCACAAAAGGGTTTGTTTCTCAGCTGTCATAACTTGACCAGCTAACATTTTTATGACAAGAAGTTTCTGTTTTTAAAATATTCCTTACAGTGTTATGACCTTGATTAAATTCAGAAGGTATTTTAGTTTTGCCTAGAAGAATCATAGAATGACAGAATAGTTTGGGTTGGTAGGGCCTGTAAAGATCATCTTCCAATGCACCTGCCAAATAGACCTTTTTTCCAGTGTAGTGTGTAGTGTAAATCAACCAGGTTTTGAGTTAAGAAGATAATTAGACAGCTTCTTCAGGACAATACAATGCATATAGTATATATGGCATTAAGTTTTTAAACAAAATTAGATAATAAATTCTGTATTAACAGCCTCATATTCTTAAATAAATAAAATACTTGAGTATCCTAATTATTTGATTTATTGGTGATCTCAGGTATACGTGAGGGCAGGCACTGTAATCATGGAGGGGAGTCATGCCTGAATTTTTCATGCACATCAAAGCATAATCCTTCCTTAAAGTGCAAAATTTAGTCCTGCATGAGCAGTGCAAGTTCATTTACATGCATTAAATCCATGTGCTTTTTTCATTTTGAACTAGAAGGGTAGCTTTGTTCTAGTTTGGATTCCATTTCCTTCAGGTCACTGCACTTTCTATGGGACATACAGGAAAAGTGAAATTTTTCATATTGGGATATAAAATGGCCGGTATTTTGACTGCAGAACCAGTCAACAGAGTGAAATGTCTCCCTATAGTCTATTTCTGACAGATACGACTATGTGATTTTAGAAAGAAGCAGCCAAACTCAGCTTCAGATCTCTTGGAAAAATGGTTGTGATGTTGGTACAGTCTTTTGTTGTTGGTTGTGATGTTGGCACAGTTTCTGTGCCTTTCTAGCCAATAGTTCAGTGGCTAAAGCACTGCGAAGGAAGAGGGGGATTTGGATTTCCTGTCCTTGAAGGAAAGAATCACCTACTTAACTAGCTAATGGTACTCGTTCCTGAGAGCAAGAAGCAGTCTGGTGTGCTGTTTTGATAAGAATGATAATTTGAGAAAGGCAGACTTGAAATTTTAGAACTGTTTTTAAAGCTGTCATTGGATAAAGTAAGTATTTGGTTTTTCCCTAAGCATTGTTACCTGGTCTAATTACAGGGATAAGGAGAGAAGGTTTTTCATATCTGGTTTGAAATTCTTAGTTTTGGCTCTTTTTGAACTGCTTGTTTTGTAAGTTTTTTTTCTCTTAAGTGTGAGGGAGACACAGAAATTCATGAAGTTTACACTTCTTAGTTCTGAATAAAAATAATCTTCAAAACATGTTTTTCATCCTACAGATTTTATGGTTAGTGTTCTTTCTGAAGATGACACCATTATTAAAAATATTAATCCAGCCCGGATTTCTATGAAAATGTGGGAAGCACAGAGCAGCCGGGTTAGGACACCAATTGATGTAAGTCATCAAAATGCATTTTCAAAATGGGTATGAAAATGCCAGCACAGGACAAACATACTTATAGTAGAAGCTCTTTCATTTGACTTAGATCCGCATCCAGTTCTAGATTTTACGTAACAAGTATTGCAGATCAACCCTATGTGTTTATCAGTGTCTGTCCTGTTACAGGTTGTCAGACTGGTCAAGCATCACTACTACAATAGTGACAAAAATGTTGCTGTTCTCCAGAAACTAACTCGTAGCAGGGAGACTATTAGAAGCAGCCACGTTGAATTTTGCAAAGAAAAGACTGTGAGAATTAAGAACATGAAATTAGTGTCTAAAATTCAGTCAGTCTCATTGACTCACTGTGGGCTATCAGTACTGCAAATCATTAGGTCTTGGTAGCATATTACAGGTTAAGTACTTTCAGTTTATTGCACTAAATGTTTTGCATCTTTCTTTACAGGTTATAACGTTTAGCTGTAGTAAAGTGAAGGATGACAAGGAAGACAGCTTCTTCTACTTCAGGTATAATAACATTTGTTCTACAATTACTCGTGGAACTTACTATACAAAATACAAAGTTTGAAATAGAAAGAAGAGTTTTGATAATAAAACAATCCATCACAAAATTCCTATGATAAAGAAAAGGTGAAAGATACCAGCAAGATGCATTGAGATCAAGATTGAATTCTTTTCCTAGATACTTTTGACATTTGTATAATCTGAGAGTAGAGAAGAAAAGAGTCCAAGATAAAGTATTAGAATAAATTTTGAGAAATGCTAGCAATGAGGGAACTATATCATCAGTTTGTAACTAATATGATAACATTATTTAATTCTTTTCAATATTGCTTCAACTACTGTAGAATTGCAGGCTGGACAAAGCAGACTTAACTCTTGTTTTACTACCTTCTCTAGCTGTGCATCAGTCCTGAACCATGACCTTGGTCCTGTCAGTTTAGTAGTCGTTCCTTGGGCTACTTACTATGTCTTGGATGAACGGAGGCAGAACTAGAGCTCATCATAAGCTGGTGTCTGACTGCCACATTCTTTCTACATCTATTTCTAGTAGAAAATCTATGGGATTAGTTAAATAGTTATGGTACTGGCTCTTGATTTAAGCTTTTGCTTCCTGGGAGTGAGCTTTTCTTGACATAGGTGCCTGTAGTTGTCCGCAAATGTCCAGAATTAAAACTCCTAAACTTACTGGAAAATTTGAAAGGAGTATAGGCACTGCCTATTAGCAGCCCTTGTAGAAAGGTACACTTTATTGTTGCTGCCAGTGTCTGTGGCATCACTGTCTACCAAGTGACTTTCAAGTTTTCCTGTTCTTGGCACACTCTCAGATGGTTTTTGTCTATTTATTGCCAGTCAATAACATGGATGCTGTTATGGAGTCTTAAACAACTTCCATAGCAATTGTGTCATTTCTTCTTTTTCTAAAGCCTTTGTCTGTCCAGTCATGAGATCCTGAGCTGATTATTTAGTGATTATTAATTAGTGTTTTAGTGCATCCTGACAAGGCAGATGCTACTGTCAATCTTAAGCTAGATAAAATGCAGAAAAGAATTCTTACTTCTGTATGTGAAATCTAAAAAAGGAAAAGTCATGGCCTGTTCTGGAAATAATAAAGCTTTGGGATTTTGTGTTTTCCAAGTTAAGCATTCCAGGGAATCTTGCATATTACTCCTTCCCAAAAAAATCAGAAGAAATAAATTACTTAATGTTGACAAAACAGTTAAAATGCTGTATGTTGAAAACAAGAATTTTGTTAATCAATTCAAGAGTGCCACATGTCATCCTTGGAGAAATACCTGAATCTTGGCTGTTTGCATCTCCTCAAAAGTTTGTAATCATTTTTAACTCACTGCTATCCCTTGATAAACACTGCAAAGGTCCTCTGGATGCCATGTGGCTTTCCTTGCTGGGTGAAATTATAGCAGCAGAACCTCATGTGTCTGAGCTTTTCTTTGTGTTTTGATGGTAGGAGTTCTTTGCCAGTAGTCTATACTCTGGAATGCTGTAAGGTAGAATGAAAACTCTTTTTTTCTCTCACTATACTCAACGTTGACCAGTGGTTGAAGTTACCCAACTTTGTACAGTCTGACTAAGGACGGAATTAGCTACTCTGATTTTATGAAAATTTTATTAAATTTAGACAGAAATGCTTGTTGTTCCAGATCTAGACATGCCTATGTTTTGTTCCAGTAGCTTTATGAAAATTCTGAATAGGAAGTGAAATGATGTAGACTTGCAGATTTCTGAACAACAGGGCCATGACAAACTTCCTGTTATCTAGAAGAGACAAACTTGGAGGAGACTCCTCATTCAAGCTTCCAAAAGCCTTACCCTCATTCTCGAGGAACTCTGATGGCCTTCTTGCTGAAGGAGTATTATTCCTTAGTAGGGCTTTCTAACTAGTTTAGAGGACTACTCAGAGTTTGAGTTGCTTGTGTACTTACTTCATTATTGACTCCTGTTTGCTTGGGCTTTATTTTTGTTTTTTTTAGGGATAAAATGGTTCCAGAGAGAGTGGGCACTTACATAATCCAGTTTACCTTTGCAATGGATAAGACAAACATGCTCAACAGTGAACAGGTTTGAATCTATAATTAATTGCAGATAGCCAAGAATATATAGTACAGAATCATCTGGGTGAAGTGTTACAATGGTTTGTATATTCACAATGGAAATACTTTCATCCACAAGTTTTGAAAAAAATTACATTTTTATTTTTGATAGTTATTGATTTCAAACTGTTGATTAACAAAATACATTTTCATTAATTTCTATAACCAACAATTGACAGTATAATAGAGGTGCAATAATTTGCAACCTAGCAGAACTGCTTTGTGGTTGTGTGACGGTTTATTTCAGATCTGTCCATAAATTTCATATACATTTGTGTCAGTGTTTTTTGAGCAACCCAAATGTGCAGATGATTTGTGGTTAGTTATATCAGTATTTTATTTTATTTTATTTTTCCTCCTTTTTCTGCTAGATTATAGTTGAAGTTGTACCTAATGACCCTGTACGCTTGTTACCTGATTCTTTACCAGCTACTCCAGCAGTTTCCAATGCTCGAGCTCTTACCAGCCGCACACTGGTCAAGGATTTATACCTCCATTTAATGGTAACTATACTTCTGTACGAAATCATAATTAGGGAAATACAGAAGACTGCTAAAATTATGTTGAATTTTGCTGTAAGTCAAGCTGTTTCTCTGCTACTGTTCCTTTGCAGATTCACTTCATAAAAAAAGATGAATCAGTGATTTTTCAGTATATGACAGGTCCATCTTGTTTCATTTACATACAGATAACCAAAAGAGAAATATTTTGGTCCTTGAGGTATCTCAATTGAAATCCATGTCTTGTTGCCACATGGAAAAATTGTTCCAAGGATAGATTCTAGTGGGAAAAACATTTACTTGTACAGCAGATGCTTCTTTCCATGATTTTTCTTCCCACGGTCAGTTTGTCTTAGAAATCTTATATTGCAAAAAACAGGGTTTCTGGAACTTTGAGTGTTCACAGGCATAAAAGGAAATCACTTACCAGCTACCACAATAGCTAAGAAGACTCAGTTTGTGGGAAAGTAATTCAATTTAATCACCAGTTAAAAAAGATTTGTGTAATAAGAAACAAAGACTAAAAAACTAAAGCAACACCTTCTCCCTCATCCTTTCCTATGCTCAGCTGTGTTCCAGATCCCTGTACCCTTTCCCAAGCAATGCAGGGGGATGGGGAATGGGAGTCACAGTCAACCCATAACAGCTCCTCAGCTCTTTCCTGCCAGTGTTTTTTCTCACAGCTTTCCTGTTCTAGTATGTGTCCATTTGTGGGCCACAGTCCTTCACAAACTGCTCCAGTGTGAGCCTTTGCCACAGGCTGCAGTCTAGGAATTACCGACCTGGTTTAGTGTGAGGTCCTCTATGGGCTTCCATGGGGTCTCTTCTCCACCGTGATCCTTCACGGGCTAAAGGGAAGTGCCTGCTCCAGTGTAGCTTCCCTGTGAGCTGCAGGGGAATTTCTGCTCTGGTGCCTGGAGCACCTCCTCCCATGGTTCCTTCTCTCACTCTCTGCTGTTTTCTCTTTTTTTTTCCCTATTCTCACCTGCCTGTGCATTTTTGCCTATTCTTAAATATCAAGAAACACTCTTTTGGCTGAGGGGCTCAGCTGTCCCTGCAGTTGATCAGGTGGAGCACTGGCCATGTCCAGCCTCTCCTCACAGAGGCTGTCTCTGCAGATCCTCTCTGCACAGACTGGTAGCACCTGCCATATAAATTCAGGGCAGTACAGAAATGGATTATTTAGTTCTGTTCCAAACTAACTTTTAATTTCTTTTTTACTTACAGGATGAATACAACAACCACACTGGACTTGATCTAGTTGGCAGAATAATAGCAAAAATTAAAAGCCCCAATGAAGATGATATAGAGATTCCACAGTTTCAGGGGAGAATCAGTACAGTAGAGTTTCCATTGGAGAGTGGATCAGCTGAAATTGTAAGTGTGACTGAAATACACAGCTCCATGAACAGTGTGTCTAATGAGGCTTATTTTCCTGCAGTTTTAAAGTTATCTTACACCTCATTGTGTTCTGTGGAGATTTAGTTTCTATTGTAGCTTTGCCTTAGAAATAAGTAGATAAATTATTTCTTCTGTTTGGTTGCTGATTTTCAGAAAACCTGAATGGAGGACATTGTTTAATCTGTATCCTTGCCAAAGGAGAGAATTGTATAGGTACTTTCAGATAGTGACAAAGACTTTCAGGAAGATCCAGGAAAAATATTTTCTTCATTTGAATTCTACATGTGAATAACACTTAACCAATTTGTAGTTAAACCATTAATATTGCCAGTATTTTACATTTCTATTTATAATACTCTCGAGCTGTAATATCTTAAGATCATTTAAATTGTGGGCCTGTATATACTTTGTAGAAAGGCATCCTACCCTCATTTGAGAAGATAGAACTACCATTTCTCTTTATGCTTTGTTTCACTCATTAATGCACTTGGCTGTTAAAAATCCTTTCCTTATTTTGGTTTGAATCTCTGGCATCATGCATACTCTGAAAGTACTGCATATTGTAGTCACATCACTGGAATCACTCTTTCTTCAACAAATACAGATGGGATTTTTTAAACTTGGAGTTCCATCTGTCACAGTTGCTATAAAATATGATACAAAGACACTATGTAAAATGTGCACATGCACAAAACCAGAAACTGTTCAAAACACACCAAAGAAAATCCAGCCGAATGTGGAGTTTCTTTTGAGTGGAATAGTCACAATATCTCTCTTAAAAGCGTACACAGAACTTAAGTCAATAGTATTCCTGTGGTGAAACAGTTGTATATTGATTTTTTTGTTTTCAACTTGAAATGGCCTATAAGAATGGCAGAGCAAAATTATACCCCTATTCATATTTTTAAGTCTGTCTGACATCTACAGAAGTCTTCAAACAGTTAGAAGATGTACTAAAGGAGGATCTAGCTTTTTAAGGACATTTTCTCAGCCACCTTTTCTAGCTTGCTCTTTGGAAGCAGCTTTGGCAGACCAGCAGCAGTGTGTGCCAAGTGGAGACAGACACTGCATAGTAGTCAACACAAATTCTCCAAATACATCTTGGGAATTGCCACCATAAGAATCCTAAAATCTATAGATCCTACATAGAAACTTGTCATAGTATATTTTATTCAGTACACTGACTGCTTTTATGGAGCTACATATGTGAAACTGAATGACACAGCTGAAGTTATTCTCTGTCAATAACAGTCAAGGACAGAAACACCTAGTTAACATGGCCAAATTTATTAATCTGCCAAATATCTGATCTGCTCTAATCCATACAGAAAAGTGACAAAATGTGTATAAGAAACAACCTAGTAAAAGAAAATGCAGGGACTGAATAGAGGTATCAGATAAAATTAATATACTGATTGATTTATGGTATACTCTTGGGTTTCTCTGGTTTCCCTACCATGTTTCAGGAGTGATAAATTAACTGGTTTGTGAACACATTTTTCCCCAGGCAGATGGGGTTAAGAAAAGGTACAAAAGTATAGCTAAAGGATCAGCTAAAACCATTGGTCTGTCAAAACACTGCAAATCATGCATTTACACCTGTGGTAACAAGGTATAAATTGAATACCTTTATATGGGTAATAATAACCCCATATACGACCTGTGGCAGTTCAGATAAAATTACTGGATAATTTCTAAGACTCCTTGCTAATGCAGAAATAAATTTTTTTTTGTTTATCTTCATGTAGTAGTAACCTGCTGTTGCACAGTTGTGACCTAAATTCTCCAGTCTTCCATCAGTGACAAAGCTAACCTATGTAATGGAAGAGGAGTGTGCTGAGTTTTGTGGTGTTTGGGAAGTTGTTTGTTTGGCTTGTTTTGTTTGCTCCTCCTTTTTTTTTTTTTTTTTTTTCATTTTTGTAAGCAGATGGAGTTTTGGTTTTTTTTACTTAGCTATTCCTGGTTTGGTGGGAGGTGAGGGGTCTTGCATGCTTCTTCCTTTTTATTACTATAATCTAAAGAGATCCTGCTGCTTTTGACAGTAACTTGTTTTCCCTAGTCATCCATGGGGACTAACTGCATTTCAGTGAACCCAGTATCTCTTCCCCTCTTCAGGCAGTTTTCAGGCATCTGGTTTATACTGACTTGAGACTACTCACAAAACCCATGTGGAAAGGATTTTTTGGTTGTGATGCACTGTCCTTTTCATATGACTTGCAATGGAGAGGGGAAGGGACATATTCGTGTTCTTCAAGTATTTTGAAATTGTTCCATCTTGTTTATAAAGACAGTTATGTGCAATTAGCACAAATAATTAAAGTGATAATCTGACATGTTTACCCTTAGTCACAAGTTCAGGAATACTAAACTTGTTTAATGAAGAAAAATGTTTAGATTTTTTTGTTGGCATATATTTTCTAAGGAAAAGATATTTCTGCTACAGACTTCCCCTGATAAAATATGTAGCTGCAATATTTTTGAAAGCCATGAAGACTATCTTTGAAGGTTATATATTTATCTCTTCTTTTAGGCTGCAACCACTTCTCTCTTGATTTGGCCAGTTGAGTAGCAATTTCTACATGTTAAAGGTGGAAACAGTATGAGTTTTATTATAAGCATTATTCATTTTATGCATGATACCTTTCCCAAAGTAACAGCACATTTAGATATTACCTTTACTAATTTTATTTCTGTTTACCTTTTTAATATTTTTATAATATTATAAAGGTTTTATAATATTTCTCATGTTTATAAAGAAAGGCAAAGGATTTAGTATGCCTTTACAATAAGGAATTGACAAGAAGTTAAGTGTTTATGATAGTGGTTGGACATACATAGTTAATTCATTTGGGATCTGCTGTCTACTTCCATGGTAACAGCAGTAACTTTAATTAAGCTCTGGGAATAATTTGTTTTCCTTCTCTGCATTTATGCATTGGGTCTTCCATTTCAATGATCTGTTTGCATTTCACATACTGAACAAAGTATACCTGAGGATATCTTGCTTGTGAGACAGCGCAGAGGATATTTTTTCTGAGCATGTGTCTCTGAAATAAAATACATAGCCAAAAAATAATAAGACTGTGTAAACAGGTAAAATGACAATCTTAATCCTTAAATAATAAAATAGCTAAGTCTTTGTATTCTACTTCTATTTAATTGTTATAAAAGACTTTTCCAAGCTAATACTTAAAATTGTAATAATATTGTATAGACATTGTGTTATGTAACTTTAAAGATTTAGTAGCTGAAAAATGTTTGTTTGTTTTGTGTGTAACCTCAAGCATGGGTATAAATTTGTTTGTTTATTTTCATAGAATTTAGTACTGGCTGAAGACAGTCCTGGAAGAGATAGCACTGAATATATTCTTGTATTTGAGCCACATGTGCCAGCTTTGAAAAAACCTTTGGAACCATATTGTCTCTCATTCATGTTTTACAATGGTATGTTTTAACTGCTCTAAAATACTTGCTTTTCCTTAGAAACAGCTATTTTTAGATCTATAATATGTTTTCAGAAAAATGTAATAGCTCTATTTTTTAGCAAAAAAAGAGATTTTTGCTAATGTTTAAACCAATTCAGTATGTTACTGTATGTTCTTCTAAAAGTGTGTATGCTTATTTCTGTAGATTTTAAGAAGCAGCAGCTGATGGCAACACTCACCAGGGAGAAAGACCAATTATCTAAGTCCATAGATCTTTACAGAAAGATGTTTGATACTACGAATCAGCTCGTAGCTGAAATGAAATGTAAGTTCAGTTAAATATGTAAATAATTTTTCTGTGATTTAAACTTCTCTTATAATGATTTTGAGAATATAGAGAAGGGGGAAAAAAATAAGTATTGGAATAATGAGAGATAGTAATTAGAGGTAGCAGAAGGGGTGTATATCTTGCAGGGAAGTATCTAATTGCTTGGATGTACCTGTATACCTATAAAGGGTCTTGATTTGAAGTAGAATTTCTTATGTCAGAATTATCAAAAGGAGAAAAGAAACATTGGTGTTCTTTTTATCCATGACTGCCTTTTACTCCCATCTTTGCATGCTCATATATCTGGAAATTCAATAATAGCCTAAAAACAATTTGAGAAGAATGAATTATAGATAATCCTGTTTTTAAAAGTTAGTAGTTTTATGTTTTCAAAATGTTACTTTTCCCCTTCACATTTGACCCCGTGTACATTATTCAGAAGTGTTGTCATTGTTTGTGTTCTTCAGCAAATGTAATCCTTTATGAAGTTCTGTTAAACTGCAGAGTAGTGTGAGGGCACTGGTTTATGGGAATGAGAGAAATGAAGGAAATGTTTTCTTTGCTTTTTTTTTTTTGTTTGAATCATCCTGCCTGTTGATTAAAATGTTTGTTTTAATAATTGCATTTTGAGTTGTTATTTTAAATAATCACCAAATGTAAATAAAGCAGTCTGGCCTAGAAGATGCCACTGTTTCTTGTAGTTTTAACTGCACATTTCCGTTATGAATGGAAAATCCTGAATTCCAGTGTGAAAGGCATAAAATTTTTGTTTCATACATGCACATCTGTAGAGAGTAAGTTGGAGTACAGCACTACACTTTATGCTTAAGTAACATTTTCAAATATAAACATGTTTTGAATAGAGGGAGAAAGCAACTCACATGTTTCCTACTTTGTTTTTTAAACTAGTTCAGATATGAGAGCGTAAGAAATAGTGTCTAGAAAGTGGTGTCCCATATAACAGGCAAAAGAAGGTAGTGCCAGCCACCAGTCCTCTCTTCTGTCTTGTCTTTTCACCTGTTGGAGAATCATTTACAATCATAATTGAGGAGGAAAACTAAAAGCAGGTGACATTCTCAGACTGATAAAAGGTCTAGACCCCCTTGCTTCTTGACGCTGAAGGTTTGGCATCTGCTGAAATTGTTTAGAAACTGGACAAAATTGCAAGATCTTTGTGGAAAAATTCTGATACTGTGTGCTGAAATTAGGAAGTGGATAGGGTCAGTTACAGCTGGCATAATTCTGAAAAGTTGTAAGAAATTGTGTAAATGTTCCATTGCTTTCTGTCATTTCCTCACTCTCTTGATTTTGTTTCAGGTCAGGTTAAAGAAGCTGAAACAAGAGAAGCTCTCCTGAAGAATGAACTGAAAAAGCACCAAATTGAATTACCACAGACGAACATAGTATGACTTACTTCTTACTAAACTCCATTAACATCTCTAAAATTGTTATCAATAATATATCAATACTAATATTGCTGAATCACACCTGTTACCAAAACAATGGAAATCTAAACTGTAGGAAAATTTGTGGATCAATGTCAAGATTTTTTTTTTTATTGTTCTGTTAGTGTGAGGATCTTTTAAAAAACTGCTAAAGAACTAACAAAAAATGTCTCCTTTATATCCTACTCTTGTTTTTCTGCTGCTCATGTTTCTGATAAGGTTACCAGTGTTACTGATGCTGCTAGATGTTACAGTAGGTTTTTGGAGGCTGGTCAATATCAACAGATGTATTCTGGCAGAAGTAAGCCAAAGGAAAACACTCTCTTTTCAGAGAATCAGAGAATTGCATATGTTATCGCTGAAGTTCACGTAAAAATAAATTTGGAAATATTCAGGCCAATGTACCCTATTGCTAATTTCCCTTGAAGATCCAATTCTATTTTAAGGAAACTTTTTAAAGGTTTTCAAACTACTAACATTTGGGGGAAAAAACCAGCTATGTAAACAATTATCTTTAGATCAAATAAGATCAAGTTATAGTCATTAATCACAAAACAGTAGAATTAAATTGCAGTATCAGTACCAAAGTTTACTGAAGTTCCCCCTGCTGGCTAAATTTTTCAAGTCTGGACATAGTCTCCTTCTGAAATGATTTATTTTTCTACATTCATTATTGTGTCTTCTTGCTGATTTAAACTTTCTTCACTTTTGTCTCTAATCAAGCACTGATACTTCTTTGTGAAATGTTCCTTGAAGTCCTTAAAAATTAAAAAAAAAAGAAAAAGAAAGGAGTAATTAAAAAGTTTGGTCGCAATTGCAGTGAGCTTTCCCTTTGCTCTTTTCTGGGATTGTGCATGGTGATCTCTTATACATTAAAAGTCTGTTTCAGGTGTTAAATATTTCTTGTTAAGTTAATTGATGAAAAATAACTACTTCTGCTGCTCAGTCCACTGCTACATGCTTGCTGATTTTAAATTTTCATTTTCAGCTTCAGTATGTGGATTCTCTTCTAAAAAAAAAGATGTTGGAACAAGAAGGAGTAATGAAGCAACCAAGGAGAACTTGTACCCTCCCAAACTATCCAAAAGGCAACCAAGATATTCTAGGCAAGGTGAGTTTTCTCTAATGAGTTCTGTTGGTTCCAGAAGGCAGTAGTGATGAAAAATTATCGAATGGCCAGCTCCCCTAGCAGAGCCATCAAAAGGGGAATCAAATGTCTGTCTGAAGTTGCAGGATTATTGTAATTACTATGAGAAGGGGATGTGGTCTTTGTTTCTGTTCTGACTGTTGTAACTTCTGTGGTACAGATTGCACATTTAGCTCAAATTGAGGATAACGAAGCAGCAAAAGTTATTTCTTGGCACCTGGCAAGTGACATGGACTGTGTAGTCACACTGACCACAGAAGCTGCTCGTTCTATCTTCGATGAAACTCAAGGTCGACAACAAGTGTTACCCCTTGATTCTATTTACAAGAAGACACTTCCAGATTGGAGCAGGTAGAGAAAAAACAAAGGAAGCTCTGCATTTGTATAACATACTTCTTCAACTCTTTTTTTTCTTGTCTAATTTGATTTTTAAACTTAAAAATTTGAAGTATAAAATTTCTGGGGTTGTTATTATAGCAACAGTAATGTCTCTTGAAGTGTTAGCTGAAATCTCAGGGTTACATCTGTAACTGCTGTGTGATGTTCTCTATTTAATAAGGTGTTTCTATTAAAAAGAAGACAATTTTCTTTGTCTACATGTTTTCTAGAGCAGGAATTTATTTTAAATATAGTGCTTCTAATCAGATTATAACTTTCAAAAATCCAGTTTCACAATGCATTTGTAAAATCATCTGTAGTAGTAGAAATTAATTTTATTTCAGTTGCCTGAAAAATAAAGAAAAATACAATATTTCTACTCCTGAAAATAATTTGCTTATGAAGATGACTGCTAATATAATAAGACTGCACTTTAGAAAAGATCTGATGTATAAATGTATTTATGATGTTCAAATTCTCAGTTTTCATAATACAGTGCATTAAAACT
The DNA here is from genome assembly GCF_052056855.1 of Sturnus vulgaris. NCBI lineage: Eukaryota > Metazoa > Chordata > Aves > Passeriformes > Sturnidae > Sturnus > Sturnus vulgaris. The sequence continues at coordinate 108,198,300 of NC_142243.1, read as the reverse complement.
TGTCCATAAATTAGTCATATGAATTTGTTGGAAATAATGTCTTATAACAAAGCGGTGTTTCACTAAAAAAAAATCTTTAATATAACTGGCATTTCAGGTAATGGTGGGATCATTTACCTAATGTGGAAGTGTTAAGATTCATTCAATTCAGTTTGAGATTCCTGAGCAGAATAAGGACAAATTGCTTTCTTCTTTTCTTCTCCCTCATTCTCCCCTTTCTTTAACCAGACCTTTACCTCACCTGAGAAATGGAAGAACCGTCTTCAGACCTATTGGAAATCCTGTATTTGCCAGAGATCTGTTAACATTTCCAGATAACATAGAGCATTGTCAAACAGGTAAGTGATAAGAAAGAAATCATTACTAATGTCTCTCTTTTAAAAAATTAAATACATCACAAATTATGATCCATTCAATAATCTTCACTGATAAGTTTGCAAATACCAGTGTACATTCCCCCTGAGTTCTGTTGGTAAAAATAGGAGGGCATTACCGTTAATTATTTTTAAACAAAAGTTGTGAAAATTTCAACCATGACCACTTTCTTCTGCTTGTTGTCTTAGCTTCATTTTCTTTAGACGTATGGCAGGTTTTTTCTTGTTTACATTCCTGCAGCATTTTTTTATTCCCAGGCTCTTTAAAGCTGGAGTTGACCATCACAAGATTAATTTTATAATCTCATATTGCAGAAGTTACTCCTTTTGTTAGGCTTTTTTTCCAGTTCTGTTCCTCTCAGAAATGTGTAATGCATAGATTTAAGTAACGCAGACTGAACTGTACATGACTGTGTATGTTATGCTTAAACAATTTAATAGTTGTAAGAAATCTTTCAATTTTCTTAGATTTCAGTTTAGGAAATTATCTCCTCGTTCTTTCTAACAACATAGCAATTCCTACCTTTTCTTACACTTTGCTTTTTTAAATTAAGTAGACCTGCTCCTTTATATGGAGAGTTGGAGTCTGTGGTTACTTCAGTAAGTTTTCTGTTTTATTTCACAACCTCCCACTATTGAAGTACTCCTCTCTGCTGTTAATAAAGACCCATTTTTAGTCCTGTGCATTTTCAGATAGTTAGATATTTACAGACTTTTAACTATAAATTCTTCTTTATGCCCCTTGGGGGAAATGAAAAACCACATTGCTTGACATATCTCATGTATAGACTACATTGTTAGATGTTGTCTGGAACAGACTTTTATTAGCAGGAGAGTCTTAAGCTCATTTGGATCATTGGTCTGTGTATGTTTTTTTCTTTGATAAACCATTGCATATGAAGAAACATATTAAGAAACTGAGAACAAAATTCAACATTCCAGGAAGATTTTTAAAAAGTTATCATTTATATAATTTCATGAAACTTAGGATTTTATTATGTATGTCTTGATAAATGTAAAGCATCAAGAGAAAAAGTATCAACATAAAGTATCGATTTTATTGGAAAATACACTCAATTACGCCAAAAGGCAGTTAAAGGTACTATTTTTTTCTTTATTAATTCTTTGATGAAAGCAGAAGATTGCATTTCTATCTCAACCTCAAGAGAATTTTGTTGAAACAAAAATGATTTACATGCTATTTCCCTTGCCCTTACCTTAGAAGATGCAATAATGATGCTTCAGAGTTGACTTCTCAAAACTCAAGTTATCTTTCTCCAGAGAAGTTTCATAGTTCAAAAATTTATATTTTTCAGTGTTTGGTATGCTCTTGGGTGATACTATCATTATAGATAACTTGGATGCTGCCAACCACTACAGAAAAGAGGTATGTTTCAACTTTTCTTTAAATTTTATGATATGGATATATTGCAGAGCTACATATTTAATACATTAAAAACTTAGAGTAATTGCCAAATTTAATGCTGTGTTAGCTATCAGTGTGCTTCCTGTCTGTGGGTCTCAAAGCACTTAACAGTAAATGAAATGTCTGTTATTGGCACTGACAAAATTATCTCCATTCAACAAATTCCATTATGTGAATGTTGCCATGGTGCATGGGACCATGCTTCCAGAAATAAGCATCTTCAGTTTTGCTGTTAGTGTTAAATACAAGTTCTCCTGTACTTTCCTAGTCACTTAATGTGCAATAAAACACAGGAGTCTAAAGCACATGATGAAATTTTAGGTCCACTTGACTAAAAACCTGATGTGGAACTTACTAGATCTCTTTGGTAAGAGTTCTGGTAAAAGGTGAGAACACAAACCCAAAAAAACTGGTCTTTGTAATTATTGACAATACTGCTTAATTTTAATACATGCATTCTATTGCTTGAAAACAAAGTCATGACATAATTTCATAAAATACATTTTTATTACGGAACAAAGTTGCATTGCAGTTGAAAACTGCAAAAGGTCACAACAGCATTGCTGAAAACTTAGATTTTGTGTGAAGTTACTAATTTATTATCAATTTTTATACCTGTAGGTTGTAAAAATTACACACTGCCCTACCTTGCTGACTAGGGAAGGAGACAGGATTCGCAGCAATGGAAAATTTGGAGGCCTGCAGAATAAAGCTCCTCCAATGGACAAACTCAGAGGAATGGTATTTGGAGCACCAATGCCAAAACTTTACTCTACTTTCTCTGCACAGATAGGTGGGTTAATGAAGTCATAAAAATACCAAACTTGCAAAATTATATTGCTTGTCTGTCTTTTTTATTCTCTGATGTAATACAGAAAGGAAAACTTCAATTTAGCATAAAGTTATTATAAGTGTTTTATTTATAAATTTGCCTTTTCTTAAAAGTTTATAACTATTACATTTTCTGAAATAAAAAATAATAATAATGAGATAATCCCCTTTTTTCTTAGTCTTAATAATGAAAGAGTATAAGCAGTAATCATCATTCAAACATCTGGCATGAGAAGCTTGAGCTGATTGAATTCTGGCATCAATGAAGAACAAGTTTTAGATCTTTCTACTGTGGAAGCACCATAATAAATTTAGAATTTCTTATGTGCAAGTGAGCTCTATGAAACAGTGATAGAAAAAATTCCTGTTCTCTATAGAGAATATCTCATAAGTTACCCTGTTTCCTGGGGGATCACTTCCATTTCTTTACATGCTTGGATTCTTCATTTTGGAACTAAGGTTAGAAATTGTTAGAAGATGCAGTTTCTGACATGTAACAACTGACCTGACTGATGGGTAAAACACTGAAAAGTCTTACTTAAAAACAAGATTTTTCTTAAATATTTAATTTTAAAAAGAAAGTGTAAAAAAGTTAAGTTTATCTATGACAGTGCAGTGGAGAGGTGTGGGGAGAAAATATATATACCTATTAAAGTAGCCATATATATGAGCAAACTACTGAGCACTGACCAATTGAGTAGGGAGAAAATAAGGACTAAAAAGATCTTTTCTTGGAATTTTAGTAAAATATATTATGTGTAGGAAAAATACAGTAAATATGTCAGTCACAGACTAAAATACACTGGGTTTAGCACACTTTGTCTATCGGTGCATTTTCAATTGTTGAACTCAATTATTACCCAATACAAATTAAACTGGAATTCTCTGTAATTTAGTACTGGAGCAATCATGGTAGAAGAAAAGGGCATGTTTTAATTTCACATAGATACTAGACATTTCAAGGAAAAATCATAGTAAAATTCCGGTTAAAGGATAGCATCTCATTACACAGGGCTTGTTTTGAACTTAATTTTACACTTAGCATTAGTTCTGACATGCTGTTGTTTTTCAATGTTTGTAGGATGAAAGTTGCTTAATCTGTTATTACACTGGCAAGGTACTTGTAAAATAAGCTGTACTGAGAGTTTGCAGTGCCTTTTGTGAGTCTGTAGCAGCCCTCTGTGTGAGAGCTTTCACCCCATGGCCAATTTAAGGTCATTTAGTGTTCAGTTAAACTTTGTGCAAGATAACCTCGTACTCATCTCAAAGTAAAATGAATGAACCCGGGCTAACGTGCTTGAACTATTCCTTTATTACTTGATGTATTTTTTCAATGCTTGGATGTGGAAAATTTTTTTTGTCTCATGTTTAAAGAGGAAAAAGAATTGTCAATAAAATATACCTTTGTTTATCTGAGCCTACTTGGTTAGATTTCCATAGTGTGACAGAGTGAAACTCAGTAAATATTCACTTGGTCCACAAGGTGGAATACAATTCAAGTCAGTAATACAAGCTTCTGCTTTGTAGCACTGAAAACAGAGTCTGCTACAAGCACTTAATGTCATCAGAGGTGGAGAATTTCACTTGGAACACACAGGGAACAAGATGTGTACAGTGATACCAGTTTCCTGCATCATTTTCAGAGTTTGCAGGTACTTCACTGTCATCTAAGATAGGGACTCAAAAAGAAAAGAGGAGTCAAAATATTGGATATTATTTTTTTAACAGTTATTTTAAGAACAGCTACCAATCCACTATAAGTTTGGAATTTTTTAAAGTAGTGTTTTTGAAATAGATGTTTTCTTGTGGATTTATACATTGCCTAGGTTGTATTGGTAGCATTCTAAATCAAAATAGTCATTTACTTACTGTTTCATGGCTTATCGTTTTATTCCTCAATTAGATCTTCTTCAGCAGTACCGTGCAGCAGTGATTAAACTGGATAATGTGAATAAGGACCTTGATTTACATTTGCAGTCACTGAACACTCCAGAAATGCAAAAGAAAAAACAGGAACTTGCTGAACAAGAGAAAAACCTCAAGATAGTAAAACAAAAATTGGGTAGGTTATTATGTTACAATTTGGGTGTCCTATAGGAGGAGAACAGTTAACTGCAGCCAGATGTATTCTGCTCTTACAAACTACAAAGTTCAAAATATGAATGAAAATTGTTAACATTAATAGCTTAGAGATGTCACATTCTAAGGAAAGAATAGAAAGACTGTATGTAGTAGTATGATGCTGTGGATTTTGCTCAGAGCAGCACGGCCCTGTATTGTGTTCACATAATAACAAAGTGGTCAGTCCATGTCTTGTGAACATGAAACTATGATCTCACTAACAAGAGATTATATAACTATTAGTGTGGCTGGCCCCATGCTACAGAACATTGGCATGCTTTTTGAAATGACTATGTAGTAAAGAACTGAATTGCTTTTGCTAAGGAAACACAATCAAAACATTGTGCTATAAAAAGAAACACTCCGAAGTCTGCAAGAATTGTCTGAGCTACAATTTTTTTAAAAAAAATCAAATAATATTTACAAATAAATCAACATTTATTCTGCAACAGTTATAAATAAAGCAAATAGTTTAAACTGTCATCTTTGAACTCTGTTTCAGATGTAAGGTAACCATAAAATTTAGGAAGACATTTCTGAAGTCTTACTTCAAAGGTTTAACTCTTTTGTTATCGGGCCTATTTATAACCAGCAAGTTAATTTTTTCTGATTTTGTTCTTACTTGCAACTTTTTCATAGGTATGACTCCTGCTTTATCAGATAAAGGTGCTGAATCATTACTTCAGCCTATCCTGGTAGATACATCTGACACCCCCATTCCTCCCAAAAGAATGCGAAGGGACACAGTGAAAAAATTGTATAGGTAAGTATTTTCTGAATCTAATCACTATTTTCCCATAATCTGAATTCAAAACAAAAAAATAATGTATTCTGCATACTTTTTTAATTCATATTTGTATACAGTAAGCAGCAATGAATCGAGTTTACATAAAGCTGATTTTCAAGATAATTTTTAATTTATTTAAAGTTTCTGCTGCTATTTAAGCCTCATATAAAGATTTGCTTACTAATTCTCTTTCTCTTTATGAACTGATTGATTGGCAACGTTGTGCATCATGTTCCCCGTATTTTCTGGTATATTCCACAATGTTAGACCCCGAACTATTTGATATGGCTTGGTCTGTAAACTCTTTTAAGGTCTGCTGTCAAATACTGGATAGATGTGAACTGGTGGTAAAGTGTTTAACACAGTTATCTCTTTACCCATGGTATCTGTTCTCATTCCCTCTGTGCTGATGAGCGTTTGAATGCACACACATGCACAAAAATTTGTGAAATCTGTGTGTCTGTATCTTTAAAGTGACACGAAACTGACTTTGCCATTTCTCATGTCTTTCTGCATGACTACATCATTGTCTTTGCTGAACTATGGTAATTTTTCTGAGATCATTTAAATCTTACCCAGTAGTGTTCTGTGAATCTCAGAACAAGTGTTCACTATGTTACTATGTCTCTTTATTTTTTATACTTGTTAGTATTTAAATTTTTTTCTACATATAGAACCAAACTGGTTATGTAGTTAAACTATCTAATATTAGCCTGATGCTATTCTTCATTTTAACAAAATAAATACAATAATAAGCTGTGTACAAATATGGAGTTTATATTGTTTATACTTGTGGGAGCTCTATGCTATATATATACATATATAAGAGAAGCTTTGTTTATAAGCCACTGTGCTATGTTTTGTTCAGCTCAGAAGAATGGATCTCCTCTCCTGCAAAGCAGCAGCAACTGCAAGTGCTACAAACGTCCCCTTCAGAACTTAATGGAACTCCACGAAAAAGAAAGGCATAGACTGATCAGACTTGCTGGGAAAAGCTGTGTATTGAAAATGTGAATACATTCAGTTAAAGGAAATACTCATGTGGTATTACCATTACTCTGAAGATTTTTATACGGATAGAAGATATAAATGTATTTCAGTTAGTAGGAACAAAAGCTTAAGTATTTAACATTGATAGCCCACTTTTTGTATAGTTAATTTTCTTTTCTAAAAGCTTTCAGAGTTTTTATGTTCATGTGTGAAAAAAAGTTTAAAATATATTCTTTTTTATTTATGAAAAAAATGATCTTTTCAATAAAATTGCTTCAGTACAAAGCACTGACAGTACAATCACTTCTGTTAAATACCTTGTGTCATGAAATGAGATTTTAATTTTAAAAGTATCTCAAGATGTCTTGAGGAAGATAGTCAAAGGTTACCATTAGTGATCTGCATTGCAAAGATTTTAGTGATGGAAAAGATCAGGCATGATTAAAGATAAAATTTCAGCCAGGCTCAGAGCAAGCAGCTGGAAACACACTTGATTGAAAGAAAAAGATAGGGCAAGAGTAGCAAGCTAAACTTGAAAAGTATACAACTATTGATTGAAGCCCTGTAAATAACATAGAAGACAGTGTTCAGGGGTGTGGACATGTGGATTCACTTCTGCCTCAAAGAATTTCTGCCTCAGAGTGAATGTTGACACCAGATCTACTGATCTGTACTATCAGCAACATGCATTTTATATACATGCTCCTTTTCTGAAAAAGGATTTTAAACTTAAAAAGACATGGTGACCTCCTGCTAGAAATTTGCTTGAAGAATGCTGATCACTGGTGTGCATCTCTGTGACAGTTCTAATAAAAGGAAATTTCTCCAAATTAAGGATAAATAAAGCAATGTAATTTGTGGTTGAAGGTTTTTCAGAGCTTCATGTTTTAAAGACAGGTTAAACATCAAATTGTCCTACTCTTAAAGAAAATAAATGTATTCAAGGATAATATGTAACACCAGCAGGAAATGTAAGATAGCCCTACCTCAACCCTTTTTCCTGTTTTTTTTCTCTAAATTTAGACATCAAGACTTGAATCAGGCAGCCATTATGAAGGGTTTGCCACATCATAATTTGTCCCACCATACCAAGTTACTTGATAGTACTTCTTTTAAATGCATTTTTTTAAATTCTGACATCTGCTTAGCCTCAGCCTCCAGCCTTTGGATAACCTTGAATCTTATTGAATTAATATGAATTCCAGCAGAAATGTTTCCTTTTGGAGTTCATCTCTTGCCTTTGGTAGTCAGTGTAGGCACATCATATCTCCCTTGTGGGAGAGGCAAACAGAAATTTAAGGATGGTTTCCAGCATTGTGCAATAGCAATCAGAGATTTCAGGAAATTTCACCAGGGAACTTTCAGGATTTTCCAGCAGAGTGACGGCAAGTTATTACAGTGCAAGTTACTGCTTTGCAAAGCTGTTGCAGGTAGCTGATTTGGTCATGACAACAAATTGGAGCTCTGATGGTAAGTATCAATTTTTTTCCTTTACCCACTCTTCACTCTGTAACAGAGCAGAGCAGGGACCTCAGCCATGCTGGGCAGTGTGTGTTGTCCTCACTGAATCCATGCAGGAAACTGGGAGAAAGTGGTTGAGTTTTGGTCTGGGCCTGCCTTCTGACACTAGCAGGCAGGGATGCAGAGACTGCCTGCCAGGTGGGTGGGGATGCATTCCCCGTGTAACCCAGCGAGGCAGGCTGGATAACGAGTCCTTTCTGCCAAACCACACTTGCGGTGTTACAGCCCCACCATAGTATCATGGTCCTGACTCTACACCTCTACAACCCCAGTATCACCAGTACTTCTCTAGCCATGTATCTCATCTGGGACATCCTCTGCTTCCTCCAGGGCCAGAGTCCCCTTGTCAGCCAGAGCTGCAGTTCAGGGAAAGAGCAGTGAGAGGGAAGGAGGAAAGGATGATGCCCAGGGGACCACTGCAGCATGTTGCTATGTTACTGTGACAGCAGTAGCCTGGATGAAAAACACACACATTCCAAGTGTCCATTGAGACGTTTTGAGACTGTTGAATCACTGGAAGTTTTCTGCTGAAGCCTCTAGAGTAGGTACATATTTGATTAAGTTACCTTTATTTTTTTTGCTATCCTGAACTCCATTACCCCATAGGCTTTAAGTTTTAAAGAAACTTTAAAGTTTCTTGCTTTTTAACAGCAAAGATACCAGCTGTTCTAAAGACTTTGATAATGATAGTACATTGCTGAGGTTGTGGTAGTGTCATTTTGTGAATATTTAATAAAGCATTATTAAGTAACTGTTATCTGCCTTCATGCACCAACATTTTCTCCCAAAAACTTCTGGTCCCAAATTGTTCAGTTTAGGTTTTGGGTTTTTTTTAAAGTTGTATCTCATGGTCATAGAGCAAGGATAGGCAACTATCACAGACCAGATCTGCAGTAAATTCCTTTTCACCTGCCAGAATGCAGTATGCCATAGGAGAAGCTCAAATAATTTTTAATACTTCCTTTTTTAAAAGTCAGTTTGCTTATTATCTAGGAACCAGAACATGTCTTACTGGTGGGTAGCAGTATCAGTAAAAAGCAGCTGTTTGCCTCCCTTTCTGCCTGTGACTGGGCTGGGTGTGTCCAGGGATTTTGACATTCCTGCCACACCAGATCATCTCCCCACAGGAACAGGCATCATTTCAGGTTCATAAAGAGTGGACATGTGTATGTGCATGCACACGTCAAGTCATAAATGTACATGTGTACATACAGTTCCCCATGTCTATATTTCCATAGACAAGCTCTGCCACACCCACTGTAACTGTGGAATTTTTATTCCAAGAGAGCTACTGTGTTGACCTGATGTGCTTTAGCTGCTCCTATCCCCTATCTCTGCCTCTGTGGCATGACTTCTCTGCTGTGAAATGGCTCTAAGAGCAGAGCAGCCCTAGCTTTAGCAAAGAAAACTGACTTTAAAAAGGTGTGCATGTAAACGAATTGAATGCAATTTTATTTTAAACCAGCTTACATATATAAAACTTAGGAAAATGTTCAGTTATTGGAGGCAAAGGAAAATAGCACTTTCAATTTGTAAATATGTAAATTCCACAAATTTTACAATATATGTTAATGGATTCTTACAACTCTTGCTAGCTTTTATAGGACTCAGTGTTTATGAGGGCTCTAAAGAAATCCCTGCTCATTACTTTGAGGGTTATTATTTTACAGTAGCCTTGCTCTTTATGACTACACTATTTAGGCCCTGTTTGTATACCCACCATTTGCAAGAGAAATGGGCCTAAAACCTTCCTTCAAAAAATTGAAAATATTTTATACAACAGCAGAACTATGTCTTTGACAGTCTTACCTAGGAACAAATTACGAAATATTTTCTTTCATCTAATAATCTTTTTTCATCTAATAACCATCCAAGAACATTTGCCTAAATCATACAGTATTCACCCTTTTTAGAAAATAAATATTACTTTCTAGTTGCTTAAAAGACATTTTGTGGTCTCTCATTTCTTGCTATTCACTCCCTCTTTATCCCTCATCCTGTAACTTTGGTAAATCAATTAAAACATACCATGCAGCAACTACTGCAGTCAAGGCTAATTTCAAGAACAGAAAAATTACTTCATTTTTCCTCAGTGTACTTAAAAGTTTTGATGAATGATGATGAACCAACTAACTGCAGCAATCTCTGATTCATCATTTTTCACCAAAAATAAAAACGGGCTGATTAAAAAGTTACTGAATAAAAAAATGAGCTATTGAATTAAAAGTTGCTGCTACTTTGTTTAATGAAAAATGGGAATGATCCTAAAAAATTAATTCCCCAGTAAACAACTAGTGAAAACAAATGTTTCGTATTAAATGCAGCTCCTTCTTTTAGCATGTTCTTATAAACAAAATATAGACATGAAATGGCATTGTCATAAAATTAGTAAAGACTGTCTTACAAGAAAAGACTGTCATGTTTCCTTCCAAAAGCCTGACTTTTTAACCAAGGGTCTCCTAGCATGTGCATGCTCCTGTGTGGTGGTATAATATTAACCTCAACTGATTCAGAAGATACAGATCAAAGGCCCAGCTCTGCTCAAACTGGAAGAGCTGGTTGAGCAAGAGGAAGATTCATGACAGCCTGAGGAATGCAGTGAAAATAATTCTTCAGAAACAATGAAGAAGGCCATTCTACAAGTTGCTCAAGAGTTCCCTTTCTTCAGCAGAGTCCTGGGGCAATTCTAGGACAGAGACTGTGCTGTGAAAAGTGAGAAGGGATGGTTAGAAGTCCTCTTAATACTAAGGACTTCTGGCAGAAGCAGCTATGCGAGTAGATTTGGTAATGCATACCAGAGCTAACTCAGAGTGATAGGAAGTCAAAGCAGAACTGCTGAAGTGGAAGCACACTGAGGGTAGGGTTACAGGTGAGAGGCCTCACATTCTAAAATTGAACCTGCTTCTGTTGCCAGTAGTAATTTTGGCAGATAAATACCTTGTAGAGAGCTGCCTTCAGTGTAGCAACTTCATCTTTCATCATTCATACCTGAACTGACCTGAGGCACAACACAGCTGGTGGAGTCAAACTGCTGCAGCAGCATGGTAAAAATGGGGATCAGTGAGATCAGTTAGTGAGTTATGGTGTGTTGCTGTTGCACTGTGGTGGTACTGCAGAGACATGTGCAAGCTTGCAACTAATCAGGTCCTTCACTGGCATTTTAACCACTGTTTTCAAGTTTGTAAGTACGTTCCAAGTGGAGAGCCTTTGGATGCCGAAGGCAGTTTGTTGTCATGCAGAGCTTGAAAGGAAAAAGTCCCTCTGAAAGTGGGTGGTCAGACCGAGAGTGACTTTTCCAGTCGGTCTCTGGATGGAGATTATATCTACCTCCAGAACTGAGCCTGTCTAGGAGTCTATGTCAGAGCATCTGAACTGGACAAGATCTGACCATTCTTGTCCTCCTTTCTCTGGAAACAAACACTGGGAGGCCAGCCATAGTGCTGGCAGAGTGCTGTACTTGTCTCACACTGCTCAAAGCCTAAAGGGTCTTCATTTATTCCTCTCAATTGTTCCTAGAATAAGTTTGTGATGCTGGTAGATTCTCTCTACCCTACTAATCTTTGGCACCCTCCTGTGCCAAGATAAATATGATTCAAAGATAAACAAGGATCCCCAGAAAAGTCCGAATGGAGGAGTGTAGGGTAGGGAAGGGAAAAAAGTGGAAGAAATAAGAGCATAAGGAATCAGACACCTTTGGCTTTGAAATTTGGGTCTAAAGTTTCACATCTCCCAAAAGGAAACCTTAAACTTAGGCCTCTGTTGTTGGATGCTTCCAAGACTGAAGCAGTTTGGGATTAGGCATGAACCAGCTGTGGAGGCTACTGGCACATGACCTTGACAGCCCCTAGGAGACTCGGAAGTGTGATGATGTGGGAATTGCTGCGTTGGGACGGCTGGGACAAACTCAGGCGCTCTCTGTATTCTGATCTTGAAGTTTGCAGTTTATTTCATAGGGTGTGGGTATATATAAGGCCCTGATAGAAACTGCAGCCACGGCTCAGAGCAGGACGGAAAAAGAAGAATAAAGCAAGAGTAAGAGAAAAGAGCGTAAGAAAGCAAAAGTGAAGAGAGCAAGAAAGTAAGACAGTAAGGGCGTAAAGAGAAGTATTTTTCCCGTTTACAATACAATAAATCTTCTATGTTGAATATTCTAATTTTCACTAACCAATCTAATACAAGATACAAATTTTCTAACATTTGCATGCAACCTATAGAAATCACTATATTACCATGTTTTTCTACTTTTCTTATCTCTAAATTTTATATGGGGCCCTTCCTGCCATGCCTAGGGAGGATGTCTGTTTGTTTTTTAGTACCCGCAGCATCTAACATTATCTAAACAAAGGGGCCTTCAGGCATTCAGTTGCTTTCAGCCACACCGTCGAAAATTGCTATCATTTCTATTTCCCTTATATTTTCCATATTCTCAAAGTCTTTTGCTAACCACTCATATTTATAAAGTTTCCCTAATTCATCCTTCCCAACATGATGAGTTCCCTGCAATTGGATGCTGATGGCACAGGGAAGATGAGCAGAAAATGGTAACTTCTGGAGTTCCCAAAAATAGTATGCCAGGTAAGTATGCAAGGAGTAGCAGGAGAGATGGACACATCTATCAACATAAGAGGTAGAGATTTATGGCAGATTTATGGATGGTGTCACCAGGGCAACTCCTAAAGCCTATTTCTGTTCCCACACTGACAGGTAGGCATGGATTCAGGATTCTAGTGAACATATGTTATAAAACATATTTGCAGTGGACTTGAAACTTATGTCAAAAACCCTGTTCCAAAAGATTTTATGGGTCACTTTTCCTCACTGTGATCAGGTAACTTCCCTGGGTTGGTGAAAGGTTCATGAAAACAGAATTACCTTTAAAAAAAAAAAATGGTAACATAAACTATTTTCTTGTGGGAAAGAAAGCACTCCGAATTTTTTAGATTTTGTATCATCCTTGTGAGATATTTTGTGGCTCCCAGAGCCATCTAATTCTGAGTTACTCAACAACCCACTGAATCACAGTGTGGGAACGTGTGTTCTAGGCTATGCAGGACTGAGTCATTTTAGATGTTAATATTTCTTAAGTATTAGTATTTTCTAGAAAAATAAGCAAGCTTGGATATACACAGATATACTTCATAAGCTTTACATATAAAATGCCAAGTATTCTGGAGAATAGTTGCTCCTTATACATTGATTCTCAAATGCCATAAATACATTTTAAATGTTTGTGTTGAATGTTTTCCCTGAACTGCTCTTTCTCTTATCTTAAAATTGTAATATATACCACTTCTGGTGTTAAGAAAGATTGGAAACATTTTTTTAACCAAATGTGTTGAAGTGCAAATAACAAGTGAACTTTTGAACTCCCTTGCATTCTCTGAGGATCTGGTCTCTGCCAGGCTTGGAGAAAGAGTGGAATATGGATGCTTTTGTTAGAATTTTGGCAAATAGAATTATCTGAAATTAGCATGGTTTATTCAGACTCCAGCTTATCAGTTCAAACTAGATTTCTCTTTAATAAGAGTTAGTCAGTTTCTCTTATGAAGGTTTCTTGCATGTAAGAGGGTAATAGTGACCCTATGTCAAATGCATGATAGCATTATCAAAATAGAAGAATTTGGGGTCAAAGAGTTTGCTGGTTAGCTCTGTTGCCAAGACTGACTGTTCCCGTTCCTTATAAAGACATGCTGACACATCGATGTGGTGTGTCAAGGACCTGATGACATGGAACATTTTCCGTAACACCACTTCAAATGGGAGCCTTCCCTTTGTTGCAAAACTCTCCTGCATGCGCAGAGATTGTATGCAAAAAATAATAGTGACAAATATGCCCTCTTTGGGGGTGGGGTGAAGGGGAGAGGGCAAGAACTGGAAAGAAATTTGGGCTCTTTTTCCTGAGCTGGAAAAGCACAAAGCATTCAGTGTTCTGCATAATAATGTAATTTTTGCAAAACATTTATAATATAGTTAGAACTTTAGAATCCGAAAGTTTAATAATTGTTACCTGGTTCTTTTGTTCTCAGTTTTCAAATGTTTCAAAATCACAGCTATCACTTTTAAGTCTGCTTTGTCTTTGGAATGTATTTGCCACATTTTTATGGACACTAACTTTATATCTGCCTCCACTCTTTCCAGTTCTTCTGATTCCTGGGAAAGAGGGAAATTTGTGAGAACATTCCTCAGGTTTTAGGCAATGCCAGTTATTGCTCTTGGAACACTTTGACAAAGCAACTACAAAGAGAGATACAGAAGTAGTCAAATCCTGTTCAAATTTTCACTTAGTTGAAAAATAAATAATGCCATCTCAGAATCGATAATATATAGAACTTCCATCTGTATTATTTCCCCTCTCAGCTTACCTTTTCAAAAACAACTGTCTTCTATATATATTTAGTAAAGATTGAGTAAGATTTGTGAGTAGTAAATGTAAGCTTCTTCTCAAAAGAAAAAGGAAAACCAGACTCTCTAGTATGAAAAAAAAAAAGCTATCAGATTATCTTTGCCAAAGGATCTGAAACTCTTTGAAGATTAAATGCTGGATAAAATGCTTCATAAGATTTTTTTTTCCTTGCTAAAATTCAGATTAAGTCAGCTGGCATAAATTTTTCTAGGATGTAAAATGAAGATGATTAAATAAGACTCATTGCTGTAGGCAGAGAAGCAGTAGACTTCTGTGTGAGCTGCTGGCTGTTTTGTACTGCTGGACGTGAAGCCATTGGATTTCCACCCTCAGAACACAATATTGTGGCTCTTTCAGTATCCATTTGTTTACATGATGGTGGTGGCAAGTAAATTTGATCTGCTCATCACTGACTGTTAGAGCAGCAAAATCTGACTGCTTTGGATGGTATAACTCTCATTTAATAGCCTGCACTCAAAGTTAGGTTTTGATAACCAAATGCTTTCTCTGTTAGTTTAATATATCAGAAAAAGATCCAAGGTTCCAATAATGACTAGAGAGCAGCTGCATATGGGTCTTATCTTTTTTAAGAGTCTGATCCTCTACTACACTGGATAAAAGTCTTATTCATAGGCAGAAGCCATAATTCATTTAAATGTGTGTGATTTTGACTGCTTCAAACATCTGTGTTTGCAGCAGCAGGAACCTGCAGAGGCTCTGCACCTTCAAAAGGCCCAAGCCAACCTTGTCTTTAACAGCAGTGAGGTTTTGCTGTCAGTGTAAAATATTTTGTAACCACTTTTTGCCTATTGAAAAACAGGACCAGACCCTAGAGACAGTCTGTAGAAAAGGATTGTCTTGTTCCCACCCCTGGATGCGTGTCCAACCTATGTTGCAATGTTTGGCTGTGGACTTCTGCTGCTTTTTTTGCCTTTTTTTTCCTTTCTTTCTTTCTTTTTTTTTTTTTTTTTTAATTAACTGCCTGAAAACAAAAGAGTATATCCATGCAAAGGATCTAGGCTTGAATTTTAAGCTAGCTTCCCACATTTAAATCGCTATAGCCTGGAAAAAATCATTGATACTTACATGTCTCAGAAGAGTTTTGCAAGTCACCAAGAAATGAGTCAGGCATGAAGTCCTGTCTGTAGGTTGAGGGGGCAACTGAAATACAAATACCCAGCTACCACAGACAGAACTGAGGGGGAAAAAAGGAATGAGTCTCACACCAGTAACTCAATCCAGATATATGACCCTTAGCAGAGAAATCTTACACACAGGAAAAACAAAATGAAGTAATTGTAAAGCAAGATTGATAGAAGAGTGAAGAACTCTGATTCCATAACTGAATAAAGAATCTAAAAATAAATAAGTTAAAGTAGTTTTTGCCTTTCAATATGCCACATAGCAAATAGTGCTTTAAGGTAATCTATGTTGCCAACTCCAGACTGCAACTCCAGAGGACTGCTGAAAGTCAGAAGCAGTTGGACAAAGACAGTGAATTACTGCAAAGCTCTAACAGTAAAAAAAAAAAAAAAAAAAATCATGAGACTGGCTTAAAAGTCAGATTTGAAAATGATACCATTATTTGTACTTTCCTTTTTGTTTCTGAGTCTGTAGGATGGGTTTGAGTCAAATTTTCAAATTGCTCTCTGCAAAGGAATGCCAGAACTAGCTCTCTTGCAATACAATCTGAAGTGTATCATGCTGGAATTCCAGGAACTGGAACTTAAATGTAAAAGCAAAATGTAGATGCTGCAATACTAAAAAAAAATGTAAGGACAAATGAAGCACAGTAGGTAGAGAAATGATTTTTTCTGCCTGAGTTTTTAAAGAGAACACTGATGTAACAAAATACATCCTGTAATCTAACAATGATAAGTCATTCCTTCTCCATCGAGACTTCACTGTTGCAACTTGTAAAGTCCATTGAACTGAGCAGACCTCTCTAGGAATAAAGGTCTTGGGAGCATTCCCATTTTTTCAAGGGAAAAAGGACAACTCATGCATGAGGCAGTGAAGTTTTGGCTGTCTCAGGATACACTCAGTGAAGTGGCTCTTTATGAGTTATCTAAATCTCTCCAGTTATACACAGCTGATATTTCTAGACATTTGGCTTAATGTTTCTGCTCTGGATATGGATGTCTTCTCTGTGAAGGAGAACTGTCCCCATAATTTGTGTTTATCTTCAGCAGTACACTATTTGAAGTGAAATTACAGTGTAATAATTTGCAGTGTCTTCCCTGACCTCCAATTAGGAAATGTCCTACTGTGCTTCAGGCAATTTATTTTCTCCTAGCGGAGTTTAAAAATATGTCTACAGTCACAGCTTCTGTAATATTATTTCTGTATCAATGACAAATTTCAGGGAACAGTAGTAATGAACTGGTGAGATTTACTAATTGATTGTTTGCCTTCAAGTGGCCTGTTTTTGGTAACGCTGGAAAACTGTTCAAACTGAAAGTGTAGACTGACAAGAAGCAAGGCAGCTTCTTAAAGATTGTCCTATTTCTCCATAATCAAAACTGAAAGGAGCAAAACAGTAGCTGCAGCAATGACAAATATAAGCTTTTCATTTCTTTCAGAAAGAGAAACACAAAGAAAAAAAAGACCAAAAACCCCCTGCTCCTTTTCTGCTTTCTTCCCACTCCCTCCTCCTCCATCCTAACCTCAGCTGCTCTGCACGACAGTGTGGGTGTTGTTATTACTGGAATACAGGGATTTTCATCTGGCACAGTTTAACCACTTCTCAAATTAAAATAGTCTATCTCAGCATATGCACAATAACCTGTATCTACAGACCTTTTTTTTAACACTGTTGGTGTAATTGGAGTGGCAAAATTCCCTGTAGGGACCAGGCCTCAGTACAAAACTTGAGACTGTAACACTGAAGACGAGAGAGCTCTAACTTTGTTCATATTCTCTAGCATCACTGACAGGTACCTATAAAACAACAGGATTCCTTCCTTAATAATTTCTCATCCTAGAGCAGTAATGATTCCACCATGTTCTTCTGTAAATGGCTAAAGGGATGAAAGAGAAAAGCCCAGCACCAACAGGAGCAGAGAGTACCAGCAATTCCTGACAGAGTTCATCCTGAACTTTAGATTCAATTTTAACTGTCATTAAAAAAAAGGATAAAATTAAATAACATTCTACAAGCCTGAAATTCTGTGCTTGTTAAAGTAAAAGCGAATGCTGTAAATAATGCCAGATGCCCTGAACTGAGTCCATGACTGAGTTCATTCTTGAACACATGTTCCTATATATAAATTCTTCATATCTTATGTTCACTGAAGTAAATTCTAAAACTATGAGTTCATTTTACCACTACTGCATACAGTCTTGTCCAGTGGAAGTATTACTGTCATTTGATCCATCAGTTCTCAGTCCCCCACACAGGGAACACGCCAGCAATGTTCATCTTTAACTTCTCCTCCAACCATCATCCCTGTAGCCACTTCTCTTCCAAGATGATATTTTGGCAACAGATATTTCCTTTGAACAATAAAAGACAAAGAGGATATAAGTCCATGGTTGATCAAGAACACTCATCTGTACAGCCTGCAGCAGGAAGGATGCTGAACTGTAAGATGTGTCTGAAACAATCAGAGGAAATGGTGTCACCATCCTCACCAAGAGGTTTTGATCTCAGGTGGGAAAAAGGAAATTCAAGACTCATTTGGACTCATCTCATAGACAACTTAAGGATACTGCTGAAACCTATGAGATGTTCTAAATTCTAAATATTTACCAATTTACAAAAATTCGTAAATATTTCAGTTAACTGAAGGATATTATACAGAATGGAAATGTCATGGTGAGTTTAAATACATGGAGGAATTTAAATATATATTTAAATACTCCTCGCTATCTACCAATTGTAATTAACTACATGGCTACTGCTCATTAGGAGGCATGTATTTAAACCTACCCAGCTTCTCCCAGTACTGGAAAGAAAATCAAGGTCATTGTCTGTGGAAAACATTTCTGTACTTCCCTGTATTCTAAGGACTTTGCATTTAAAGTAATGGAATTACTTTAAATGAGCATGCCTGAAAACAGAATATTTGGTGTTTTTAAAGAAGCTATTGATTTTTGCCTGAGATTTTCAAGATGAGGTGGCAGAATGAGGCAGAAAATGCACAGAGATGATATCCAGTGATGTTATCCAGCAGAGGTTTGGCTGAAACAAATCTTGGGTGCTTAATTCCTAGTTTTCACAGAGATAAGGGTTGTTGATTCCCATCAACATTGGTGACACTGAAGTAGTTACTGACTTCAAGTACGTTGCTCTAGGCTCATTTAGATTTAACTGATCAAACCAGAGCACTGCTATCACCAATTAATTTATTTGCAGCCCTGAGAAACCCAGCACACATGGTTTGCAGTCTAATTAATGCACAGTTGGACACACAATTAGGATACAATGCAAAACATTTATCAATAATAATTTCTTGGAAAATCTGTAGAATAAACAAAGGTAATTATTAAGTAAGGTTTTTGAATGTAAAATAGATAGGATAGATAAAATAGATAAGAATCAGAAGAAAATGTGGAGTCCTTCATTTTTTTCATTGGGAAATAATTAAGCCAGGAGTTATTTTTTCCAAGGAAGCAAGACTGATGTTGTGAATCACGGTATTAGGTCTTACCAACATAAAGAATTTCCGCCTCTTGTTTTCAGGAAGACCTACTTATTTTAAGTGGACTGACTGCATTTTTAATCAATTCCTTTAAATAAACCAATATCTATTATGTCTAAAATGAGATTATAATGTCTGTATAGAAACTTGCCCCTGTAGACTCCCACAATTTCTCTTGTCTAGTTCAAACTCCAGGAACTTCAGCAAGAGACTGACTGGATAAACTGATGAACAAGGAATTCAGGCTTCAGTATCATGTGACTTTCTATCAAGAGCAATGTAATTCTTTAAAATTCTGCTGACAGTTTTGTCCCAAACACTGCAAAGCCATGTGCCACTCCCTTGCTCTCCATTCCAGCTCATCTTTAAAGTATCATGAAAGCTGAAATCTGTCACTTTCAATCAGAGAGCAGCATGCTGAGAAGGGCAGTGCATGCTGTGAAACTCTGGAAGCTGCCCTGTACTGCAGGAGGAAAGGACTGCACACTAATTAATGCCCTCTGTTTTATTCTTTATTCTGAAATATTATACTACCATCAAAAGTGAAATATCAAAGTAAGTGTGACAACTCTTCATTTCGTAAGAAGCAAGATTCAAATAAGCTCTTCATAGCAAGGGTAAACAATGCATAGTTTAAGGCTCAGCCTTTTAGGTACATTTCAGCAATTTGCCTGCAGGTTTTTGAAGGGCCTCTGCACAGGTAGCAACTGTAGTTTTATACAAACCAGTTTTGTCCTATTGTATGTGCTGGTTAGAGAAGCAGTAGCTGTGGAAAGAACAAAAGAACTTTGTGCATTTTCTCCCTTGAAGTCACCTGGCAATTTCACCAAATCAAAGATAAGCTGACACAAAAGGAGTCTCTTTCCCCTACCTCCTCTACCCTCCCATCTGCCAAGAAATGCCAATCTCCTTTGATTTTATTCCAGTACTCATTAACTTATTCACCCCTTACATGTGTCAGCCAGCCTCAGGCTCTTCACTGAAAGATCTTGTGGAGCAATAAAATGTTTTCTTCTGATTGTCATCCCATATTGGATGCCCAGACTTGCTGTGCTCAGAAAGCCATGGTAAGAGTGGATGATATGTCAGTCAGTCCTCTCACATTATATAATAGGCAATATAAGAGAGCACTTATCTTTTGTGTAGACCTTAATCCCACTCTTCCTGTAGGTGCCACAACCATTCAGTATAAAGTAGATAGGCTATTCCACAAGTGTGGCATACTTGTGGCTTACCATACTCCAGCACCCAGATCATTCTTCCAGGTGAATAATGTAGTTTGATCTCTTCTGTCCCAACTTGAGTCATTGAACAGATGCAATAATGTGCTGAGAGATGCTCCCAGGATATAGGCTTTGTTTCCTTAGTTCTCCAGCCAAAACCATACCTGTGACAATAAAGAGCATCAGTTTCAACACAAAGACTTGATGCATGCTGCAACCAGGCAATGTTTGGGCTCTTTTTAATACACTGATTTGTTTTTCTATTTAAATAAATAAAATTAACACAAATGTTTTTCCCCATAAAGGAAATAACACCAGGGAAGAAAGACTGGAGTTGTGAGGTTGCCCACCCACACACTGAAACATCCCCAACACATATTTGCCAGTACAAATATGGCACTTCAGTAGAGAGATGTGACTGAGCACTGGTTGGAACCACATGGGCAGTTTTTCTGCATACTCCACAGCTCCTAGAATGGTCTCTGCTACAGACCTTTTGTTGTGGAGTGAACAAAATCCTTGTGATTATGTAACTGTTATGGCTCTCCAAGGTGGCTCTCCAGTTAAGAGAAAACCAAAATACTCCACTCTCCCTTCTCTCATTTATTTATTGATTTATCCCTGACTTGTGCTGCTTGGATTTTAATCTAAGTTAAAGTGTTTATAAATAGTGATTTTATTAACATCTGTTATTTACTTTTCATTCAATCATTAATTTTCATTAAGCATCCACAGCTAAGTATATGTCTGGCAGACTTTAGTGAGGTGATTACACATAAAAATTTAAATACTGAAACCCATAACTTCTTGTGATGGGGAATGATTGTTTTTAAGAAATTGCAAACAAAGTTCACGTTCTGATCCAAGAGTGGAAAAGTTGCAAAACACGCATCCTAGATTCAAATTAGAATTTTTATGTTCATGTTAAGATTATTATGTAATGCCATATAGGCCAAGTGAATGGGATGAGGCCGTATGATGTCTCTGCAAAACATTATTTAAACGCCTCTTTCCCCACAGAGTACTTTTTCCTGGTATATCCAAGCCAGCATGCGTCATACACCTCCATCCAAGCTTTCCTCTTTTAGCTTGGAGTTTCCTACTGCTTCCTTTCAAACTTTTCTTTGTTCCTTAATATCAGTTTCATCTTTCCAGAGGGACACTGTGACCTACTTTGACTCACAGGCCAAGTTTACACAGCACCAAATGTAAACCCAGACTACTCACAGCTGTAGGCTGGCTCCTCACATCTGATGGCTGGTGAGAAGCACCTGAAAGACCTTCTGCACCACAGACAACGTTTCCTTTTTTTAATTAAAGAGAAGCATCAAGGCAGTAGGAACACCTCTCTGACAAAACCATCAACCTCAGGTTATTTTGGCAATGTTTTGAGGCAGTGAACCTGAAGAAAAGGAACCCAGAATTCACAAATCAATTTGCTGCTGAAATCTACAGAAGGAAAAAAAAAAAAAAAAGGCTGATGGATAAGGGAGGTAAATTGCAGGGAAAACACTATTTACACCCCATGTACCACATGTACCACGTACCACACCACTACAGACACATTTCTCTCCTGAAGTTCTGCAGTAAATACTCTGGTAGTGTTTTTGCAAATTATTCTGTCCACCTGCTCTGTGCACCCTTGCATATGGCCCTTGTTTCCCCATCATTATCCTGTTATGAAGTATGAAAGTACGGTTGATCGTGGTGCTAGAAACACAGCCAGACTGCTTAGTAAAGACACAAAAACTTTAAAACATTTGAAAGGATTTATGGACTCACATTGCTGAACTCTGTCTCCCACGGATGTGTGTACTGAGCTTGCCAGTCACTGAAGCTCTCCTCAGTGCACTCACAGACTACAGGCTCCATTTGTAGGGAGGGGAGGAGGGATGCTTTCCATGTCCTGTAAGAATCATGTGTCTTGGGATTACTGTGAATTTTAAAGACGAGAGAACATGGAACAGAAATACAAAATGTGAACATTTCTGTATCCTTGAGAATGAGATTAACCCTCATACTTGTGCTGTGAAATAAAACTAGTTACACCCACAGAAAAAATGCAGCCATATGCACAGCTTGGACCACATCTTCAGCGTGCACCTGAGCTGAAGAGTCTCCAGGCAAAGCCCAGTTTCTGTGCTGGTTACTGTTGAATCAGCTGATATCACACTGATAGGCCCAGTGTGAATATGAGAAGAGCTGAGGTCAGTTCTATGCACCCGCCCAAGTTCATCCATTTCTGTTCAGCTCAACACTTCTAGCACAAGTCATCCTCTGCTGATACTCCTTACTGAGCCATCATGCAGCCACACTAAATCTGCACTCTCTGCAGCAGCACTTGTATTCAAGTTTCCACAGAGCTCTAGATTCAGGGAGAAGATGAGACTGGTCCTGCAGGATTTTGTTTTTCAGTTATGTTTTTTTTTAAATGAAACAAACTCCAAAATGCACTGTGCTTTGCGGTGGAAGAAGTCTTACACAGCCTTTTAAAGAAATGACAGCAAATTCTGTCAAAGCCTTGTTTCATAATATTTACACAGTAGTTGATCCAGACAGTAAAGGGACAACTATATATCAGAAATCAGGAGATTTTCTTGCATAGTTCTTGAATGAACAAACATTGACAGAAGTTGCAGGAAGCTCCTGGTTTATTACCTGTCATATCCATGGGGTAAGCAGGGGCTCTAAGAACTCCTTCTAATGGTGCCCCCATGTTATGTTTGGTCAGGCAATTGACTCTGGAGTTCACAGGTAAGTTGGGTGCCCTCATGGCAAAGCAGGTAACATCTGCTTTGTCTTCCTTCACCAAAACATAAGCTCAGTGTTTAGCATATGGAAATACACTATTGCTTCATGCTCATTTTGTTTAAATCAGTCTATTAATTTTTGTACTATGCAGTCATTCTCAAGACAGGCATGATCTCAGTCTTTCATTATTTGATGACTTTCCCTTTGTGGGACAATGTACAGTTCTTCCATGTTGCTCATCACTCTTGGACCAATTTCATGAGTTCTTTGGCTGACTGAGATAGGGGGAAAGGAAAAAAAGCCTTCTTCATTGCTTTTTAGGGACTGAACTCTAGTCTTACTCTCTACAAGCTTGGGAAACTCCAGATTATTTCTGCCAGCACAAATAATGAAACCTGAATTACATGCTTCTGTGAATGCAAACAGTGGCACAGGAAATTGTTTAACCCTTGAGAAGGTTAAAGCATAGTTTCTTAAGACAGTGAGGTGTTAGCCTCTGCAAAACGTCTACAGAGAATTAGAGGGGTTTCAAGTGAAATAGGACAGAATGAAGCAACATTTCATCTTTTTCCATTGCTATTTATTGCCTGTGAAGTGTTCCTATGCATCTGTAATGGCAGTCATTTCTCTAGGGGACATGAAGCTTTAGTGTATATTTCCAATGAAACAGTTTCTAAAAATCAATCTGAATGCATCATTTTGACCTCAGCATTTAAACCTTATTTCCCTGCAGACTTGGAGGCAGAGTGAAGTTGTTGGGTGAGACTCACAGTAAGACTGGCAGATGAAATTTGCCTGTTTCAGCGGGTTGGGGCAAATGATGAGGTCAGCAAGCTGCTGCCTACAGCAGAAGGAAGAGCCCTGCCCTGCTGCTGGCTCTGCCAGCATGTGAGAATTAGGAAAGCCTGAGTAGCTGCTGCTGGCCATGGGAAGCCTTGGGAGCCCGTGAGCAGGGTTGGGGCTGGTCAGGCTCAGCAGGAGCAGTTCACACTGTTCCCAAATCTCCCACCCAAACTATTCTCCACCCAAACATCGCTCTCTCCCTTCCCCTCCTTCCCACTGGTGGGAGCAGCCTGCCCTGGCCAGCCTCGATGCTTTGTTCAGTGTCACTTCAGCCCAAAAATCCAACTCACAAAAGAGCAGGAGCTGAGGAAGACAGAGGGACTTCCCTGTGGTCCTGCCCTCGGTAGGATGGCCTCTCTTGGGCAGGCCACTCAGTCAAGGTGCTTGAGTTCGATTTTAACAGCCAGGTGAAGCTGAATGCCCATTACAAATAAAGGTTTATTGTACATCCCTCGCTGAGGTAGCCGCCAGCATCCTTCCCATCACAGTGCGGGAAACGAGCCAGAAGAGAACGCCGACCACTCACGGCACTGGTGTCAGGCAGGACCACAGGGCTGCCACAAAGCACCAAACGAGCCCCAGCCTCCCCCGGGAGCTCACCGCGCCTGCACCGGCCGCACCTGAAGAACCCAGTGCCCCCTTCCCCAGCAGCCCGGGTCCCCGGGAGAGGGGGGCTCTTATCCAGTGGCCCGGCTCTCTCCTCCCATCAGCTTTCCAGGGGGAAAAACTGTTTCGGGAGCTGTCTCCGGCCAGCTCGGGCAGGGGCCGGGGACCGGGGGCTGCCCCGAGGGGAGCCGCTGACGGCGGCCGGGCGCCACACGGGGCCGGGGCTGCCCCAGCGCTCCTGCCCGGCCGGGGGGCTGGAGCGGGCCGGGGCCGGGGCCGGCCGGGCAGGCGGGCGGAGGGGAGCGGCGCCTCGGCCAGAGGGGGGTGCGGAGCCGCCGTGGAGGGCGGAAACGGGGTGGGGGGATTTGCGTCAGTGAGGGAGCTGAGAGCGGGCGAGGGCGGGCGGGACGGACGGAGGGACAGACGGACGGAGGCAGCCCGCGGAGAGGCACCGGCCCGCTGCGCTCGCCCGGCCCGCTGCCCGCCACCCCATGGAGCTGTGCCCGGGGCCCGCGCCGCCCTCGGGATGGGCGCTGCCGCTGCTCCTGGCCCTGGGCGCCGCAGGGCTCAGCCACGGCACCCCGCACCTGCCGTACTCCCGGCCGGGCTCCCGCAGCAAGTGAGTACCGCCCGCCCCGCGGAACGAACCGAACCGAACCGAACCGGGCCGGGCGGGCTGCGCAGCGCGGCGTGCCTGACCGACATTGTCCTTCTCCCCCAGGAACTGGTGCGCCTACATCGTGAACAAGAACGTGAGCTGCTCGGTGCTGGACGGGACGGAGAGCTACGTCCAGGCCCAGTACAAGTGCGCCTGGAACCAGTTCCCCTGCGAGCCCACCCTGGTGTAAGTAGCGCACGGGGCGACCTCGGCAGGGAGACGCTTGCCCAGCCCCGGCGTGTTCGGTGGTTCCCGGCTCCCCGAAGGGCACAGGGCTCCTAGCAGGGGGTGCGGACCGCCCCGGTCCACGGCGCGCACCGAACAAAGCGCTCGCTCATTGCGGACATCGGGCTAATTAGAGCCAGATTGAGTTTCTGCTTTCTGCCGAGAGGCAGCTGCGCTGGCACACCTCGTCGGCTTGGAGAGGCGTGCAGGCGGGCGGCAAACACGCGGGATGCTTTCCATGGGCGGCGGGAGCAGGACCGCGCCTATGCGCTGCTGGGAGCGCACCTGGGCCGGGGCTGCCGGCGCTCAGAACCGGTTTTATGCTCGCTCCGTGTTGCTGGATGGGCGCGTAAAGGGAGAGCCAGGAACGTGAGCCAGCACCTTTACAGTCTGTGTATCCTTGCCTGTTATCCAGCAAGGGGAGCGGCCAGTGCAGATTTTACGGGGGTAATGTAAAGTTGCTTGTTTGATTTTTAATCTTCGTGCGTGTGGCCACGTGGTAATCTGTGGAGTGGCCACCTACGGCAAGGTGTGCAGGTACAGCAGGTAAAGCAGGCATCAGGGAACAGAGGGATCTCTGGCTAATCTCAGGCAAATCTCCTTTCCTCATTTTTTTCACTTAAAAAGCAGTAATATTTACACATTTCTGTTTGAAAGCTCTAGGGATACACACTCTATGAAACGATTTCAGCATCCCTAGGAAGTCACTGGAAAGACACCCATAGATTTTCATAGGCTTAGACTTGGGCTGAGGTGACGATGAAAAGTGTTTTACAATAAGGCTGCAGTGGCTAGTTTTTATTTTGACATGAAACAGTGATGATGAGACAGATCCTGGGCACTACTGAAAGAGAACTTCAGACACTGATGACGCTGCCACCCTGGGGCCCGTGACAATAGGTGTTGGGTGTTTGGCATTCAAATGTGCTGCTTTCTGTTTGTTTGAGTTGTTATTTTTGTTAAAACCTAGCTTTTCTCTACATAAACACTAGAATTTGAGGGGAAAAAACAAAGACAGCAGACAGCTGAGTAGCTCTGTCTTGTGTAACTTCCCTTGTTTCTCTTTGGAGTCTTGAACTGGCTGTTTTGGACTTCTGACTGATTTTATGGATGTGTAATGGGGTGTGCCCTCTATCCCGAGAAGTCTCTGTAGTGGAGCTACAGAGGCATGAGGAGGGGTTGAAACAGAGCTCTTTAAACACATAAATCACCAAGCATTAAGATAAGGAATTTCAGAGGCGGTAAATTAGGACTTTCATGGACTATCTGATAGTAGATAGTGAAGAAAGTGCAAAGGCATTGCTTCTAGCTCAGGAAATTCCTGCACTGAGAGTGTGAGATTGTTGGCAGGAGTAACAAGGAGAAGCCCAGCTTGAGCAGAGGGCTGGACTGCACGACCTCCAGACCCCCATCCCTTCCAGATCTCCCAGTTATTCTCTGAAATGGCGTTTTCTGTCCTTGTGCTTCTGAACATTGGGAGTTGGCTGCTCTCAGAGAGAATATGGGGCTGAACAGACTTTTGGTCTCACCAGCTGTGTCCAGTCTCATGGGGTTTTTTTGTTCTTTTGAGAATGGAATTAGATGCTTATCACAAGATTTTGTTTCCTCTGTTTGATTTTCTTTGGTGAACATCACTGTCATTTTCTTCATAACCACAATGGCAACTGCAAAACAATTCCTTGTCCTTAGATAAAATATTCCTTATTCTTACATAAAATATTTTTCTCCTGTCATAGCACCAGCTGATTAACACCAAGAGAAAGTGGAATATCAAAATTTTGAAATTTTATTGTGTTCAAAAATGTTGTCATTTTATTTTTGTGTCTGTTGCATATACACTCTGTTAGTGGCAGAGTAAGAAAGGTGCTACTCCAAAAAGTTTGAAATACATGTCTCAAATCCTGCAAACTCCTAGCTTGATTCCTGTCAAAAATATTGCTTAATTCGGAAGGAGTAACGATCTGAATAACAAAATGTGTTTATATACATTTGCTAGCTAATGTTGACAAAAATAGGACAGGAAAGAGCTATAAAACAACAAAGAAATGACTGTGAGGACTTTGTGAATACTATTCTCTTTTCATCTCCTTTATACACTTGAACAGAGAACTTAAAATGAACTAAATAGCAGATATTCATGGAAATAAAGTACAGTCCCTGTGTAGTCTCTTCTCGATACCCATGGTTTATCTAAGAGCTCATTCAGCTGCAGACAGTGGGGACAGTGAGATCCAAACCAAACAAAGAGCTCCCTAACTGTGTCATGGATGTGTGTGTTTTATTAGTACTTAAGTACTATTAGGTCTATTTTTTAATCAGTCAGTGGATTTACTGTTGGTTTATATTACTTTAAGAGGAGATTTAAAGAGCCCTTCCAGTGTTTAGGTACTGTCTAGGTTATGCATAACAGTTACTTAGATTGCAGTATATAGAGGAGCATTTCACTTCTTTAAACTTGCAGTGTACTCCTGAATTCTGTGTGTACTTTACAGACAAGAGAGTGTGGGTTGCAGATATGGATTATAGTCAGCCCTGATTTGCCTTTGAATTACTTTATTTTTTTAGAATAAAGCTCTGGTGATTAAGCCTAAAATCATATGCATGGATGAACCCTTTTTATCTGCCCTTTAGTCCCATTAAAATATAATTTGTCTGAAGACAAAAACCCCTAAAGCCCCTGTTGGAATTACTACACTTCCATGATTGGTAAATTTACTTTGGCTGCAGGATGTATTTCCTGAAAGGTTAAGTTGAAATTCAGGAAATTATTACACTTCATTGTTTAACTGTTTTATAGGTACTTGGGCTCGATAGTGCATTTCCTTGCTGAAAAGTTGGTGAATGCTTTGGCTGATTAAGGTGTCAGGGATGAGAGTTGAAGTGTGGCTGCTTAAGAGATAGGAAGAGAGAGCAGAAAGAAAGAATGAGCCAAAATGCCCTTTGAAGTATGCTCCCTTTGAAGTGTGAGGGGCTCCAGATTTATTTTTCTTAAAACTGTGACTAGTAAATGAAGGAGAAACTTTGTTATTAGTAGGTCATTGGGCTGAAAGGTACAAAAATATTAGTGTTTTTACTCACTAAAAAGAACTTGGATGTTTTGAAATTTAATATTACTTCATAAATAATTGACCCCTTACGGGTTCTTTTGTCATGAATCTCCATTCCTAACTTTCTTATGAATGGTTTGGTAATTTAATTAGCAATAATAGCAATTGGAAACTAGTAGTATTATCTATTTCTAAAAGAAAAAACATGTTGTCTTTCTGGTTAGATCCTGCACACTCCTTAAGGTTGTGGCTTGTTTGGGACATCCTCTGGTCACTATAGCTGTTTCAGGGTAGGATGTTATAGCAGTTGGTTGTTTTGCCTCTTGTTCTATATAGAGTGTGTGGGTACACCTGGCTGTACCAGAGGTGCACCAGTTTATGGCTTTTAGGAAAAGCTGCTTTCACTAGCACGGTTTTGATTTTAAAGTCTGAAGCGGCTAAAGTGGGACATTTTCTGGGTTTATGTCTTTGCTACAGAACTGCAAACAGGACTTCTCCCTACAAGGTAGTAAATGAAAAAAAAAAAATTTAGCTTGGTAGGAACCTCTGGAGGTCATGCCATCCCCTCATAGCCCCCAGCTAACAACAGAACCAGCTTCAAACTCAGATAAGGTTGCTCAGGGGCTTGAAGAAAGGATGTTTTATCAGATCTCCTAATTCATGTAGCAGCCCCCATTAACTATGCTTAAGTGAGTAAAGATATTTGTGTGCTTAAGTCAGGTCATCTGTCTTCAGCTTGTGAGGAGTGAATTTAATGATTTAGTGTAAGCTTCTCATCTTAACACTAATGATACATGTATACTAAGCAAGCCCATTATTTCATTTAGACAATGACCCAGAAAATGATGAATTAATCAAGAGCTAAATTAGCAAGCCTCTCCAAATCCCTCACTGAGCAATATTTTCCAACTTCTTGTCATTCTGTACTTTCAAATGATCATAAATAAGTCCAGTGCCAAACTAATCATGATTTTATTCATGGCCTAGAAGAAGATTCAAAGCACAAGATTGAAATTACTTTAGAGAATGTTACTATGAGTTTTCTGTATTCATAAACGTCAGGACAGATTACTACTTATAAGTAAAACACTGCTTTTAATAAACAGTATTCCCCATTTATTAACAATACATTACTGTGTAAAAGTGGAAATTTTATAACTGAAAACCCTCACTTGAGAGATCCCATTCAAGTTGAATGGCTTCATCCATCTGACAACCTCAGAACGACCTGGGTGGAGCACATCAGCCCCAGCCTAGGAACATATAGGAAATCCCCATGCAATTTTCAACCTTCTAACAGTCCCAATGTAGTTTTCTCTGAGACTGTTCTGTTGCTAGAAATCAAGCATGCAGATCAGTGTCAGAGTGCTCAGCGCCAGGCAGGATCAAACCTCAGATATACAAGTCTGCACAGATTGAGCCTGTGTTTGCCTCTGGCCTCCAGCAATACATATCTTATAAGAAAAACTCTCAGGATGCACAAAAACTTGATGGGAAAGTAAGAGCTGTTTAATGTTTCCCCTCCAAGTATCTATAAAGGTCTTCAGGACTTTCTTTCCAACTTTGTGTATTTTGTATGAAGCAGAATTTCTTTGTACAGGCTCCAGCTAGCTGACTACATAGGGAGGTTAGCCTAGGGGCTTGTGCATTGAAAACAGTAAGGAAACTTAAAAAACTTCAGTCTCCTGGAGTGCCTGTTTGAAAATCTTTG
Source organism: Sturnus vulgaris (assembly GCF_052056855.1). Lineage (NCBI taxonomy): Eukaryota > Metazoa > Chordata > Aves > Passeriformes > Sturnidae > Sturnus > Sturnus vulgaris. The sequence continues at coordinate 108,168,140 of NC_142243.1, read as the reverse complement.
AGGTCCTGCTGGGTGTGGTAAGTTTTCCTGGCTGTCTCCCCAAGCCTGAAATCGTGCATCTCTGCCTCCATGCACTGAATGCAGCAGAGTCTTTCTTCTCTGTGAACTGGACAGGGAATTTTCATTTCACACATAATTTGAATTTGTTGCAATAATGTAAAAAAAAAAAAAAAAAAAAATCCCATGCTGCTCATCACTTCACATTAATGTAAATACTAAAAGTTTCATGCTATTCTAGTTTGAGAAATGTGTGACCTGGAGGTCTGGGGCCTCTTCTGTTAAGCACCAAACTGTTGCCAAAGCAATAAATTTTTATTTGCAGGGAGCTGCTGACCCGTTTAGGTGTATTTCATCATAAATCACACAGATAATCAAGGAACATTTTGTACCATTAGACAGCAGGCAGTGCCAGTTTTACACATTGGTGATATTATGACTCTCATTTGACTTAATTTTTGCATTTGGGTTTGCTTTCCCTTCTGGTTCACTTTTAACTTGGTGTTTTGAAAAGTAAGAGCTCCCAAAACAATGCTCCATTTTATTCTCAAAGTTGGGGTCCCACTTAATCCCACAGGTTAGCGCTTATCTTCCTGAATGTATTGGTAATTTGTTTAATCTGGATATATTTTCAAATGATCTCTCAGCACCAGCTCTTTCTAGAGCATTCTAGAAAGCAGCTTATTTCATGGGCAGAGAAGCAGAAGGGAGACTATTGGAGCTCAGTTTTTCAGGCAGCTTTATCAGCAGCAGTGCTCTGCATCCTAACTTCATCTCTCCACCCACGTAAGGTGAGAAACTTGGTCCCTGCTGCTGGGAGAGGCAGGTGATGGTGCTGTAAATGTATCATCTATTTCAAAGTTGTTCCTGTTCCATCACTGAGTACATCACATTGCTGTGCTACAAAACGTTCCTGAAATCCTTTTGAAAGGGCTATATTTTCAGAGTTCTCCTATCCCATTTTGTTTAAGTGGGAATTTAATAGCTTACTGTTGGTCTGTTACCATGTGCTTGACTGGCATTTCAACATTGTAAATCCCAAGACTGAAGCTCTGCTTTGAGCTTTGCCGCAGGCTGGCTGTACCTCTGAGTTACTTAAATGCATCCTGTGTCCTTGTTTTGCTGCTCATAAGAAGAGAATGCCTACCTAGTGATAATTTATGAACATTAAGAGTATTAACATTTTAAACTTCTGGGCATTTCCTCCTGGGCTTCAGTGGTCAGCTTTTTGAAAATCAAATCCTTGGCAGCCCAGAGAGAGTTAAATAGATAGATAGGTATTTGTGTATGTGTGTGTGAAGATATATATGCAACGAGAAGAAGACACTAGTATGAGACACGAGGTCAGATTTTAGAGTGTGCTGTCCCTTGGTTCTTTCTTCCCACAAAGAAACATTTCTCTCCTAAGAGAGAAAATTGTAGTTTGAATCTCATCTTTTTTTGATAGAAGAACTCCAGCTGAGTGGCATAAAACCCACTGTATAAGTAAAAAACAATGGCACTTTTGGAGACTTTGAAATGAAACCATGTGGTGTTGCCTGAGAATAGTTGAATATTTTAGTCTTCTACCAGTTCCTGTAATCTTCTGTCCTTCTTACTGAACAAAGCACGAACTCTGCAGTAAATTTCAGCCAGATTCTCTCAGATGCATTGAAATAGTGTTCAGTGTTGAAGACAGCAAAGTACCAGAGACCAGGCTGTAGTGTGCTGACTGGGGCAGCATGGTTCTCTGCTTCTTCCCTGGTACCACTAGATGAGATGACAGTTTTATTTAGGGATAGACAAACACAACCTTTTCCTTCCTTGTATGAAAGAGTAATGCAATCACCTGTGCCAGGTCTCTGCCCACTTAGCAATTTATTCCAGATGGAAGGCCACCTTCTCCCATCATTCTTTCCAGGTAGTGTGAAGACACCAAGTAAAAATAACCAATGGAAAACAGTACTGAGTCTCTAAATGCTCATTCCTGTTTTATGAAACATTCAGTAAAATTACAGTGCTTTCATAGTCAGATGCTAAAGCACTCCTTGATCTGGATGGGTGATTTCTTGGATGTGTACACAGCAGGCAGTTATGTTCCTGTGGATGCAGAGTGCTTTGGCTCATTCCCTTGCTTTCCTTCAGCTTCTTCCCTGTTAATCCTCTCAGCCAGTAGTAGTTTCTTGTTCAGGATTCAGCTCAGAACAGATCTGGTACAAATGTTGGCCGTGCTATACATGAGTGCAAACTTTATTAAGAACTCTCTGGTGTGCCTGTGCAAGCCCAGAGAAGCTGAGTCTCATTGGTGATATGCACTAGTGGTGTCCAACATACTGTGTAGGTAACAGGATGTAAATAATGACTTTAGAGTGAGATGCAGCCCCGTTTTGACTCTGCTGGCTGTTTGGACTATTGCTGTTGGCCTTCATGGAAACACAGACAGCTAAAACCCGTCCTTACCTACACACTCAAAGTCCAGGTGTGCTGAATCTCGCTGTGACAGACAACTGCTAAAATCTCCAAAGATTTCGGTGGAACTGGGACTTCTGCCACCATTTGTAGGGCATATAAATAGGCCTGCACGTTTGGGAAGCAGAAACCATAGGATCAACTGGTTCTAGTTCAGTATTTGTGTAGTATTAACAGCCAATAAGGTATATTTTCAGCAGAAGTACTTTCAGCCAACAAAATAAAAAATGTTTCATCCAAATATGGTGGCATTTAATTACATCTTCTAGGTAGTGTTTTTGGGTGGTGTCTATATGCCACTTCTGTGCTCCCATTGCAATATATTGCAGATTTGGATGACTGGGACTATATGACTACAGTATAACTGTATAGATATAACTACCAGACGATGCAATTTACAAAGAATGTGTCTACATGCAATAAAAATGTTAAATAGGATAGATTTGATATCTTCTATTTTATAGAGACAGAAATTTGCAGTGTGCTGAAGTCATGGGATTTGTTCCAATCACTACAGAATTTTGGACCAACCTTGAAGCTTTGTGCTCAGAGTAAACATTTTATATGCTGCTTATGTAGAAACATGCTGATTCTGTGGTCCCTTCCTCGCAGTGAGGATGTGGTGGCACTTATTGCATTTCCCCAAAGGTTGAATGTTAATATCCAGTTACAGAGCTGAGCCATATGTTTTCCCACCAATTTCGTCCAAATGTTTCTGATTTGTTTTATCGCTATTAGGTGACATTCCAAATATCAGTGTTAACTGTTTCCTTCTGTGGTTTAGCACCGTGAGAATATTATAGCTCATTCCCTAGTCAAAATCTCCAGCATTTGCAGCAGGCATGAATTTTTAATTAAGCATTTTCCTGTGGAAGTACTTCTCTCTCAAAGAAGAGGAATATTTGGGTGCTATTGTCACCCTGTATAACTTCATTTCAGCTGTGAAAGACTTAAGATATTGAAAGTGGAGATTTGTATTAGTGTTCTGGGTGTGTGTTCTCATTTGATCAGCGTGTTGAGTTCATGGTGAAGGTAGTAGGCGTGGGTAGTTACAAGCCTGTTGTGGAAAAACTCCTAAAACAGCTGTTCTTACGTTCTCTCTTGCAATGAAATATTAAAGACAGCGGATATTAACCTTTGTTCATGCTTTATAAAAGAATGATTTCAGTATTTAGCTCAATTCATCAAGAGATTATGACCATCATCTTGGACTTGAAGTCCATAGGAGAATGGAGTGACTAGGCACAGTAAATGCTGTTGTGTTATATGCAACTTCTAACCACATAAGAAATTACCGTTTTAAAAAATAGTTTTGAAATATACTTGTAAAAATAATTGTGTTTATTAACATTTATTTGAATAGCATAAATCCAAGTCAGCCAGAGGAAGATTTGATGTTTTACTGTTTTTTAATTGCATCGCAGCATATACAGGTATAAAAGTGGAGCCTCAATTTTTAAGAGACTTAGGAAACTTTTGTGGGCCCTTTTGAAAAAATTGCCTCATTAGATAACTCTGTAAAGATTCACACCTGCCAGATAAACAATATGAAACTTGATGTTACATTCCAACCATGTATCTTTATCCAGCTTCATCAAGAAGGAATGTTTTGTCTCTGGCTACCCTGAGTGCATTTTATGTGTTTTTTGTGTTTGTGATTGCATGTCTTAAGTTTGCTCTGACTGTGAGTCAGTAATTGGATTCAGAATACTGCAGGTTTAAATAAAGACATGTCCAATTTGTATAGTTTGGTAATTCCCAGTCCTATGTCTTTCGCATATATAAAACCATGAATTATTCTCAGGATGCGATCCCTAGCAGAAATTTATGGTTTGTTTTATTAGAAATGTAACCAACAACATAATTGTGTTCAGTGCTATTAGACTGCTATATCCTAGCAAAACCCTGGAAGTCTCCAGCTCCTGCACTGAAATTCACTGAGTGAGCAAAGTTCTGACTTCAGAAAGCATCTTGTCCGATGGAGAATCTCCCTGGGGCTGGATGCATGGGGCTGTCATTTGTCAGTGTGGCTGGATGGCGCTGTCACAGTGACACCGTTCCTTGCGTGGGCAGCTTGCACAGCAGAAGAATATCATGTCTTATGCTTGAGGAATGTCATTGGCAGAGAAGCTGTAGCAGTGAAGCTGTGGTTTTTAAGAAATCTTAATGTGACTGGATTCAAATTAGAGAAGTGCCAGTGTAAGTTCCTGTTTCCCAGCCTTACATGACTAGCCTTCCTGGAGGAAATGGCTGTAGCTGCGTGATTCATTGAGCTGGGCTGGCAGTATAGAGAAGTAGTTCTTGGTAAGTAAATCCCAGCTGAATTTTTGAGCCATCCATGAGTACAGCTGTCTTGTTACCACAGTTCAAAGTGTGAATATGAAAGCTGCTCTAGATCCAGGTTTTGAAATTTTCAGATTCTGGCTTATTTTGGCTCTAGGAGAATTGTGATTTAGGATTCAGGTTAATCTGTATTTGATATACCATATCTGAAAACAGTTCCAATTTGTGGTATTGTTTCAAATTTGAAAGAATTTTTAAGAAGAGGACTCCTTTTCAGTTTGTTTGGTTATTTTTTTAATTAAATCATATTTAAGCATTTTATGCCTATTAGGATCAAGAAAGTATAAAACAAAGAAGAGTGAGAATGTTAAACAGGCCCGTCTTTTATTTTTAAGATGGGGTTTGGAAAAGTTCTAAATTTTTGACTTTGGAAAAATACTAAGCTTGATTTCTTTTTATTTGTTTATATTCTTCTTTTGTATTTGGTTGTGTATTATGATTTTTCTGACTCTTGAAGTCATCTGAAAGTGTGTATATTGATGAATATGACTACAGAGAAGGTGTTCAAGGAGAAAATTATCAGAAATATGATGGAAAATCCTCTTTCTGTAATTTGAGCGAGGAAGCACACAATTTGCGTATTAGTAGTTCTTATTCATTTTATAAAATTAGTTTTAGTTATATTCTTAAAACTTTCTTGGTAAAAAAAGAGAGATTTGGCATTTGAAAATAACCAAAATATTGTATTTTTCAGGAAGGGATTTGGCCCTGGCAGTAAAAAGAGGAACACACACAAAGTTAGGAGCAGTTAAGTGTTTTATGGAAATCATACAGAAGTATGTACAACCATTTCCGGCATGGGAAAACTGATCTGGAGGTTCAAAGTTTGCATTTCAGTAATGTGGTGGTTGTGAGAGAGGTTGTAATGACTCTCAAAACCACTTCAAAACACTAAAGCATCTAGCTAATCCAGTTGTTCCAGACTCTGGCAGCTAGCTGGAAGGAAAGGATTCAAACCCAAATTATCTACACAAGATAAGGGAAAAAGAAAAGGAAGTTCCTGGGTGGCCAGGATATTGTTCTTCCCAGTGGTGCCCTTTACATTGCACTCCTCTATTTAATTTTTGAAGCACTTGACCATGGGGATTTCTGTTCTTTGTAAACAGAATTCAGCAGATGTTTAAGTGAAAACTGTAGAAGAAATGATGAGCTGGAGAGCAGTCTACAGCTGTTTCATATATGGTGTTCTGAAGGTATAAAAGGATTGGAAACCCTCTCTGAGAGTTTATGTGCTCCAAGTCAGACTTTGAAAAGCTGACAGCCACAGGAAACCACTGCAGTTATGAGCAGCTCATGGGCAGAGATACAGCACAGACTGGCCTGCCTTCCTATGCAGAAGAGCAGAATCCAGAGAGGCTTATTAGTGTAAACTACTCTTGGCCCAGAAATAGTTGGAAAAACTATGATTGTCTCTAGTGAAAGTAGCTTTTCCCCCTTAAACGAGAAGTCATAGACAAAGTAATAATGCAAAACAACACTGAGTATTTCCCAAGTGCGAAATTAGGCTATATTGGGGCAGAATTGGGAAGGATACATTTGGCAAAGAAACAAATTCATAATTAGTAGTTAATATTTTAAGCACACCACTGCAAGTTTGTTAACCATCTCACCGAAAGGGACAGCAAATTGCTGTCAGATGGGGGACATTATATTAAAATTACGTATCCAAAATATGTTGAACAAAAAATGTTAGAATTATTTCAGCAACTATTTGCATACATGGCAGGAGAAGCTTTGAAGGGTAACAGTAAGCTAACTCCCACTCTGTGACTTTCAATAGGAAATGTTTCACCGTTTCTGTAAGATTTACTTCTTTCCATTTGGTAGCTGATGACTGATGTTTTTTGGGTTTTTTTTTACTAGTAAGGAGTTTTGCATATCTAATACAAGACCGTGTTCAATGAAATAGGTGATTTTTTGTGTGATAGCAGGGCTGCTTTTGGTGCTGTTCTGTACTGTGCTCTCTCTCTCCCCCAGGATATATTCCCTGTGAGCCCAGACAGACCATGGCTGAAATCTAGTACAGAGCTCCTATAGATCCCTTTGCCACCGTCCTGCATTTATTCTGCTGGTATTACTCTTTAGGGGCACCTCAGCTGTGAAATGAGCCTGTCATTCATTAATGGATGCAAACTGTTCTAATCTGAAATAATCTTAAAGAAAAAAGATTTGAAAAAGCCTTTGGGAAATTAGTAGCATGATGGTAGTTTAACTGAGAGAAAGGAATTCACGTGAGAAATTGGTGTGACTTTTTTGTTTCTGTGTTTTCCAAGAATATAATTTTATAGAGCTCAGGTGGCAAATCCCTGTTTAACTAATTTTCCCCATCTCTCAATCTGAAATGAGCTGTGCCTTAAATTGTTTTAGTTTCTATCCAATAGCACAGGCTCTGCTTATGATCTGGTAGATACCACAGTGACCACAGCTGAACATGTGGGATGTGTTTGGAGAGAAGCTATGGAAGAAGTCTATGGTTAAAGAAAGTTGCACAACCAGAAGCACTTCGTCATTTATTAACCTTTGAGTGATTTATCAGGGAAGCTCAAGGTTGTATGTACATAAATAATGTGTACATAGGTTTGTCTGCCAGACCCTCTTCAGCTTAACTGATGAAGTAGTAAAACATTGATTTCTTCGTTGGTTGTGTTTCATCTGATTCCTTCTTTCATGTCCTTGCCTGACTCACACTTTCAGCATTTTGTCCTTCTTTGGAATATCCCTTCCTGTGAAAATACAAATGGGACAAAGCAGGCAGAAGCATTTTTTGATGTTCGGAAGAGCCCTGAGAGGAGGGTTGCAATGAAAAGTTAGAGGAAAAACATTTTGAATTTAGAGAGTAAGACACTGGTGGTCACTGTTGTTCTCAGTAGTGTATGATGAGTTGTACCTTCACTTGCAACAACATTTTATTCCTTACTCATCCATGAAAGCCCCTATTCCATGGCTGCCTATCATGACTGTGTTGAGTGGAGGCAGCTTTAAAACCTAGACAGAAACATTTTATAATTTGATGTTTAAAGCAGAAAATGAGTAATAGCTGTAAGTATTTTATTTTCATTATAAAAACCTCCGAAATTAATTTTAATTTTACCTTTAATCTAAATAGCAGTTTAGGTTATGGATTGTTTAAAATGCTTTCTGTTTTGGCAGATACCGAACGAGTTTCAGACCTCGGTACACAGTTGCATATAAGACAGTGACAGAGCTAGAATGGAGATGCTGTCCTGGCTACAAAGGGGAGGACTGCAGGGAAGGACCAGCGGAAAAGCCAAACACTGCTCGTCGTCCCGCGACGCCAGCGAGAGCCGTCGTGAAGAAAGGCACAGGTAACTTCCCGTTTGAATTTTGGTCGGCACAGTCATGTCTGGTTTCTTGTTTTGTCTTCTAAGGATGAGAATCGTTATGGTTTCTATTGAATTCAGCTGCTGGCAGGTACAAAAGGCATGTGAAAAACTCTGTGCGGTGGGAAAAATAACAGCCAGGCAATAGCAGTCCTGATACAGAGAATTTCCTGAAGAATAACAGAGGAATGGGCTGTAGAACACTGGCTGGAAATGCCAGCTGGCTACTCATGGTTCCAGAAAATCTTTAGGTTAAGATTGTAGGTTTTGCAAGAATTTACAGGGGTTTTTTTATGGTTTCTCCAATGTTCAGGAGAAAAAAAAAAGAGTATATTAGTAAAAAATAAAAACAACACACCCCAGATATTAATTTTAATAGTATATAAAGGTTCCTAGCAGTTTCACAATGTTGGTCTATTTTTGAGATTGTGAAGATTTTACAGATTCACATTAGACTACGTGCCTTAATAATGAGGAGTAAGGGAATAAGTGTGGATAAGCCTCAACTCCTGAAAAAATATCTTAAAGAATGAATGATGTTTGTTTGTGTAAGATGCTGTCTTCTGAAGGGACAAGAAGGAATGCTGTTACTGCCATATATGCCTTTTCTCCATTAAGAAAAAATGATAAACAGATGTGTCCTTCTGAGTGACTTTTTCCAACATAATTGGAGATTAGTGTCACATATAGCACTTAGTCAGATTTCCACATGTGTTTTCTGTGTGGTGGATGATTGAATACATGGTTTCAAACTAGTCCCATAGATTATATAGCTGCTTTAAAAACAAGGTTTTAAAGTATTTTGTTAGCTGTCCTAAAATATTAATTCCAAAAGATGATAATAAAACATGGTGATATCTCTATCCTTCTCCTCTATTCTAGACAAAATTAAAAATTACTTTTGACTTTTCCTGCAGTTTATCCTTTCTTGACCTCTGATTATGTTTGTTTTCTGGGGGTTTTTTCCTGTTTTTTCTGCAATTGTTGCACATTTTGCGTGAAACTGAACATCCAGATTTGTACGTGACTTTGTAAATGAGGCCCTACTAATGACAAGATCCAGATTCATTAATTGATTTATGATAGGTAAGAAGTAGATTGCAGCTAAAAGTCTTTCTGATTTTCATGATATGAGGATAAGTTATTTTAATCTAACAGTTTTGAATGTGCAAATTTTATGCTTTTGTACATGTTTTTATTTTAATAATTAGGTATTTGTGAAGCAAGTGTGATAACTGGAGTATCTTGCAGACCCCCATGTTATTTATGGGATGTATATTTGGACCCCAGTTCAGTAAAATACAGAAGCACAAACCCACTTCAGGCACATAAATGACTGCCACTGAAGTTTTCAGTGGGAATTCAGGGCCAAATTATTGTTATAGGAGATGCAGAAGTTCTAAGGTGGTTGTGCTGTGATGTGAATGGATCTGTATTGGTTTGTTATTTATGCTGTGGCTTAGATCCATTGCTGAACAGGAGGGGTGATTGCCAGCTTCTTTATGGCCACTGTACCTTGGCAGGATTTGGTCACCGTGCTAAAACTTCTAGTTCTGAGGGTTTTAATAATGTGTTAATTATAAACAACTGAAAATAAGAACAGAAAAGGCAACAAGCATTAGGCAGTTTAAATCATTATTTGATTTTAAAGAAAAGTGAAGTTAACTGTAGCTGATTAAAACAGATACCACTGGGAATATTTACATCCACATTTTGTTATTTCTGGGAAACAGATGCAGAACCAACAGGAGCTCCAGAGCCTCCACCATATGAGAAGAGAATGCAGTTTCTGGAGGATGAATTGTTTAGACTTACACGGTCTGTGATTGAGCTTCAGTCCTCTGTGGCAGGTGTGAATGAAAACCTGAAGCTGACTGTACAAGAGGATGCTAGCAAGATGTTGGTCACTTGGCTGAACAACCTTTACGACCGCCCAGAGCCTGACAGTGCAGTTGGTGGTGAAACAGACACTATTCAGCTGCCAGGATTCCTCAGCAATAAAGATCAGAAAGACCCTTTTATTGATTTTGAAATGGAGGATATAAAAACTGAGCTAGCTGAGGTTAAAGAAGCCTTGAAAATGAGGAATGATGAGCTGGAGGAACTGAATGGAAAAGTAAAAGGCTATGAAGGACAATTAAAACAACTGCAGGAGGCAGCACGAGGACCTACAATAACAATGCCCCGTGACAATGTATATCAGGACTATATAGACTCAAAATTTGAGTCCCTCAAGCGAGAAATAATGGAAGGATTTGAAAAGAAAATGGCAGATCTGAAGAACTCCTGTGAATATAAACTAGAGGATATTCAGCAGCAGTATGATGACGGTGAAAATAACTGTGCAGGGATAATCGATGTTATAAGAGGAAAAGAGAATGACTTGAGGAAAGAAATAAATACTCTCCGCGCTCAGATTCCATCAAACAACTCCAGTTGTTGCAAGAAGGGTGAGGGAAATGACTTTGACCAACAGATGAAAGATTTAGACACGAAGATTGACAGAATTATGGAAGCACAGAGAATCTTGAATGTCAGAATTGATAATGAAATAATTCGATTGTCGACTCCAGATCTAGAAGACGTGTTTGGGGAGAGGCTGGAGGAGCTGGATGCGAGGATGAATATCACAGAACGGAATGCTGAAGAGCATTGCTTTTATGTTGAGGAGACTCTCCGCGGTGCTATTGCTGCTGAGGTGGATGAGCTGAGAGACTTATTTGAGCAGAAGCTGCGGGCACTGGAGGTTAGGCTAGGCGGGACTATTTTGGAGATTGCCAACACCACGGACCAGGATGGAATGTTTGTTAATCCTGGGCCTATCTTGCCCAGCGATGCAGGGTTTGCAAATGAGCAGTTTACAGCAGAGATGAATTTCATGAAGGACAAACTGCTGTCTCTTGAGCAGCTCTGTGGGCAGAAATGTCAGTCTGCACCCCAAGGTACGGAGGACCTTCAGGAAAAGCTGGAAAACTGTAACGACAAGTACAACCACTTGCTTTTGAAAACAGAGAATAATTCTGTTCTTCTGCAGTCTCTAAATAACTCTCTTAATGAGAAATTCAACTCGATTAAGGGAAACCAACGTGACATCCAGAAAATGCAGAGAGATGTACGTGTATTCCGATACAATCTAAATGCCATTGATAAAGATATGAAAAATCTTCAAGACGGCCTGAGTAGCTGCAGGGAGCAGCTTCTGGGTGTCAATTCGACATGCAGAAAAACACAGAGAGGTGTCTTCCGAAAAATTGATCAAATGCAGAGGACATTTGCAAATCAAACTGCTCATTCCAATGATAATTGCTGTGGTGAAGTGAAAGAGAGACTAGAACAATTGAATGACCATATGCTGAATGATCTTAGCAAGTGCAAAGAAAAGACCCAAGGTGTCCAGGAGGGTGTTTCAGATGTTGAGAGCAGAGTCTCACATGTTGAAAAAATCTGTGGCAAGCTGGACTCTGTATCAGACAGCTTGCAGAATATAAAAGAAGGTCTGAATAAGCATGTGAGCAGCTTATGGAACTGCGTGCGTGAAATGAATGGAACTGTAGCATCTCATTCCACTGATATTGCTGGCCTCAAAAACTCTATCCAGCAGTTTCACACTCAGGTTTCCAAAATCACCACAGACATTGAAGGCGTGCTGAAATCTCAGCCTGACACAAGTAAGTTTCTTGCTTATTTTTTTTAGTTTTTGTTTGTTTTTCGACTGACTTTCCTTTCTGAAACTCTTAAAAAAGAACTAAACAAGGGAGGGAAAACTTAATATTACACAATTCCTACTTTGTTTTTGCAGTGACTCTAATTTTGGCTCTTTGCTCCAGAACACCACAGAGTACTTTGAGTGCTTTCAAAAGTATCCTCAAAAAAAAAACCAAAAAAAACCCAAAAAACAAAACCCATGTTTTTTATGTTTATTCAAGCTAGAATAAAGAGAATGGGAAAAGTAGTGATTTTGAATTGTGATTTTGGTGAGTTTTAAGTAATAATTGTCTGTATTGTTCCAGTTTATTTGTTTGGGGTTTTTTTTTTTGTTTTATTTCATTTTGTTGTTGAACGTTATTCTGTATTCCTCAGGGAAAATTGAAAAGCAAATAGAGAAAACTGAAGTCAAATGAATTCAAATTTATGATAAGAAAGATTTCCTCTAAGCTGTGTTCTTAGCATGAGTTAATGATTATAATTCAGCACCAACTCTTTGATCTAGAAGTTTCAGAAATGAGCTCTGGCATATCTTGGCATGGCAATACAAGACTTCTACTTCATAGGTCTCCCAGAAGCTTGCATTCCCACAAGGTCCTTGGCAGTACTTGGCACATTCCAGCTGGCAATATTTTAGCACCTCAGCCAGTTCTGTTAATACTCCAACGTGTTGGTGCGCATTTACCTCCACTTTGTTTAAAGTTTGCATCAGAGCAGCAGAGAAGCTGGGGTGCATTTCCTTTGGCTCAGAATGCTGGGAAATGGTAACCTCAGCATGCTGGTGAGCCTTGCCGTGGAGGTTTAGAGACTTTGCCAAATGCCACTCAGTTTCCTCTGCAGTTCTTGCTCCAAATTTCAGCAATGAGTTGTTTTCCTGAAAGCTGAAGTTTGCAGAAGGAAGCTGAGTTCCTGTTTTCCTGTTTTTCTTAGCATGACACAAAATCATAGGATTTGGAGACTGTTCTGAATCTGCAATCTTAGCTTGGTTGATGCTTCTGGTTTTAATTCTGTGCACGTATGAGATAAATAAGAGGCCAATTTCTTTGACTGGCCTAAAATTAGAAGAGGTGCTGGGGGAGAGCCTGTGCACTGTTGCAGCTGATGGGAGAGATCAGATGTGAGACTCTAGAGTGTTCTTTCTTGAATGCACAAGCTGTGCCTCATGAGGGGTTGAATATCCTTCTCATCCCAGGGCAGAGACTTGAAAGCCTGTGATAGATGTGTTTCTTCTGTTTAATTGTTTAAAACCAAATGTATAGCAGTAGTTGACACAAAAATCCTTCTGAAGTGAGAACCTTTTGTATTAAAAAAAAAAGCTTATCTAAACTTTGAAGGAGGAAGTGGGGTGAAGAGGGACTGTAAATTTCAGATAATTCTTTTGCTGTAACCTTGACTTAAATTCAACAGGGTTAGGACCTTTATCCCTCAATCTTGCAGAAGCATCGCAGTCTCCAATAAAATGGAACATGATGTATCTGTGTTTCTCATCCATCTTGCCCAAAATTAACTAGCACTAGGGACCAACCTTGGAGAAAGGTCCAAGATAGATACAAGTAGTAATCTTTCTTCTGCAGTTTGAGGCAGGTGTTCCAGCCACCTCATGGGTTGCATTTATCAGCCCCTGTTACAATGTGTTAAAGCATTAAAAAGCCTCTGCGCACCTGGATTTCCTTTAAATAATACCTTTTCAGGACAGGCCCCTCTATCCACCACTGGGTGTTAAAAGCCTGTGGAAGGCTGCTGCTGCTGGGTCTGGGGTGCAGGCACTCTGAGCATCCCTTGCTGCTCTGGGGTGCCTCTGGCCTCTAAAGGATTTGTGAAGCACACACTGCAGTTCCCAAATGTTTCCAATTACAATAACGCTGTCTGGCACAGCAGCCCCAGAAAGTTTTGATGGCAGGAGCTGTAGAAAGATTTTGGCAGAAGAGCCTTTTTTGGAAGTGATTTTGGGAGCCCTGCTACATGAGGTGGGGTATGGCTTTAACTATTTTTACATCTGTGATCTGCAGCATTGTCTCCCATATCAACTTTATTTGACAGGAAGACCTGGACTTGGATCAGTGGAGAGTTTCTTAATGCACAATTTGCCAGCATATCGTAGCATTCAAATGATGTCATTTGACTTCAGAGGGGCCGAAAGAGAAACAAGTTGTTACTAATAAAGTTGTTGAGGGCAAGTAAGGCAAGGATGTGTTGCAAGAAATAAAACATAAAGTCTTACCAAGCAATGTAAGCCCAGCAAATTCAAATTACCCTCATCTTAAAAATATGGCTGTATTTTCTTCCATATTTTTTTTATTCAGGGGTTTCATATGCCTCAATACAAACTAACAAGCCAACTTAGCAAATGACTGTGCATCAGATATGAACCCAGAGACCAGGAATTTGGTTAATTTGTTGTAATTCCTGGCAAAGGTAATGAAATGTCCTGCAGCACACAAGGCAGTGGTGACAGCAGGCGGTGATCTACTCTAAGCAGTTCCATTTAGGGAGCCATGCACAGTGTGCTCTCCAAGGTAAAATGATCCAGCAGCTTTCCATCCACGTTGGATGGTGCCTTCCCCCAGGTCCATGTCTCATAGTCTAAGTTGTTGTCATTGCACTCTGTTCCTCTCTGTGGCTATGTTTGCTCTTCTTATGGCACAAAACTGAAAGCCATGTTAGATTTGATGGTCTCTCTTAACTTACTGCCTATTTATACATATATATATATCCCAGAAGTTTTCCTGGAATCAAAAGTGTGATCTTGCAGCCAGATACTGTGCTAAGAGTGCATTTTGCTTTGGTTACAGTTATTTGACCTGACCTGCAATTCCTATGGAAGCTGTCTGTGTAGCAGGGTTTTGAAACCAACAGCAAAATGTTGTCTGATGAAGTTGTGGCCTAAGAAACCAAATGTGTGCTCTGCATTACAGCATGGATAAAATGCAATATAAAATTTTTAATGCTGTAGTGTGAATAGTCATATAATCAGTTCCTCTGGGCTCCCTGTGAGCTTGTGCACAATGCTGCTTCTAACAGAATTGTAAAATCCTCTTGGTGTCTGTAACAAAATTCACATGAGGTATTTTTGGCTTCTTGTGAGAGCAGTCACAGATTCCTTTACTCTCCAGTTAGCTTTATGCAGTTTGTTTCTGTGTGTTTTGGGGGCTGAGGAGATCATGGGAAGACGCTGGTATGTGATGTGGTAATCACATTGTCACTCACAATAGTGATGACAAGCAGAGCAGCAAGGATGCTGCTGCTGGGAACAGAGTTACTGTTCCTAGCTGTGTAATGATCTGGATTCAGTGTTATGGAGATGGGACAATTCTGAATATGGCAGTGTTGATATTGCATGAAAGGAAGCAGTTTGCTCAGGATATGTGACTTCAGCAGTTGATTGTTATTTAACTATCTAGAAAAGCAAGCAAAGAAATGTATTTATTTTCCCAGTGTCATCTCAAATAATTGTCTTAATGAATCTTAGCATAATTGACTCAAGAAATGAGAAGTACATGCATCCTAAGGTAAAGAACTTTGTCATTTTGGTTTTTTCAATGAGGTTAATCTGAAGATTTTAGTTGAAGGTCTAAATCAATGCCTCTGTGGATATTGTGCCTTTGTATTACAAAGTCAACAATTATGGAAAAAAAAATCACTTTGCTACTTTTGGGACTTTAAAAAAAATTTTATAAGATTTTCTTAATTTTAAGGTTTTTATTAAAATAGTTTTAATCTGTATAAAGCAAACATTTCGCTGTTTAGGCCTCTGCCTTTTGGACAGAGTTATTGAGTGAGCTTCAGCCCAGCTCTGTGGTGCATCTCTTGTATGAGTTTCAATTCTCCTGACATTTAAAAGTCAGCCAGCAAAGCTCAGGGAGGTTTTTTTTTTCTAGCAGCCATATCTAGCAAATGAATGCAGGTGGTGTGAGACTATGACTTCAGACAGCCTTCCAGTACTCAGGAAGGCTTGTGTGGGCTTTTAAGGCTTTCCTGAGACTGAAAACAAGAAATGAGATTCACAAGGGTAAAGTGCAGGTGTCGAGTAGTCACAAAACAGCACGTGGGTTGCCAGTGGTGCTGTCTGGACCCCAGCCATGTCTTGGGGACAATACCTGCACAACTTCACTGTAAGCTCTTCCCCCAAAGGTGCAGAGTGAGGCTCTCCTGTGGTCCCCAGACACGCAGCAGAGCCAGGGGAAGCCTCACACCTCATCTGCTTCTCAGCACAGCCAGATGGCTTAGCCCTAGCCCCTGGTGAATTTGCCTAGGCTGATTTTGGACTGTGCTGAATTGAAGTGTTTCATTGTGAGCACCACTCAGGGAAGTGATCTCCACTGGGGACCTTGGCAAGCATCTCTGGTGTGTGACCAATTGTATCAGATAAATTTGCAACGGGATGTTCGCCCATTTCCACAGAAACTCACATCCATCCCTGTGCCTAAAGACATGTCTTGGTCTCCAAATGCAACCAAAGTAACCTATGCTGAAGTTTAATTTAGCTTGAAATTCTGATTATTGTGTGTAAAAGCTCATTGCAAGTGCTAAAATCTACACGTTTGTAAATTTCTGTTCTTAGTGTAAATGTAGCTCAGCTTTCCTCTTGGGAGAGCATTGCATCCTTAAGTGTCATCTAGGACTTCATTTTTATGAATAAACCAGAATTCCTATAAAGGGTTTAGAACTTGACCAGATACACAAATGGAACCATGTCAGCGCTGTTCAACCCTGATGTCATATGGGTTGGCTGCCCCAGTGGAAAAGTTTTTTAATGGTATCTCTTCTGTTTAAACAATAAAGAATTTTTCCAGTAAATTATATCCTTGAGTTCTACCTTCATTGTCAGAAAATATTTGTAATGGAAGTACTTGAACATTCAAGTTTTTTACTTTTTAAAGTAAGGGAAAACACCTCCTAAGTCATGTTCATTTACTGATTTTTTTTGCTGTGGATGATTTTCCTTATGATTGTGCTAAAGGGACAGCCTTATGCTAAGAGTTGGGTGAGTACAGAGTCAAAAGCAAGTCCAGTGGGTGTGAGGAGTTGAGAACTGAAGTGCAAGGAGAGAGAGAGCACGCTCTGGAATGAAGGTGCTGGTGGGAATAAGTGTGATACTCAGCCTGCTTGCTGCAGAAAGGCCAAGCTGGTGTAGCAATTGAATGAATGAATGTTCATAACTTATTTGACTGCTGCTTGTCCTGTCTCCAGGCTGTCTTCATTCCTTTCCCCGTGTCCCACAGGCTGTAAAGAGTGGAGTCTGTAGTACTTCAGGAGTGGAACGGCGTTTCGCCAGTGCAGTCTTGGGTCTGAGGGAACAGGTGGCTCCAACTGAGTCCTGTTTTGCCTTGAAGTATTTATTATGCAAAACTATGCACACTTACGTTCTATTTTAGGCAAATAATTTTGTATTTTTCCTCCTCTTTCATCACGCTGAAGGGCGACCAGAAGTACGGCCGCAGCCGTTGCCACCGCGGCCGCCGGTGCAGCCCCAGCCTGGCATTTCCCTGCTGCCATCAAGGCCCAGGATACAGCCCCCACGGCACAGGATCCCCCTCCTGCCACCACAGCCCAGGCCTCCTCCACGCCCAGCCCTGCCAGGGTCAGCAGTTGTGCCACTCCTGCCCGGAACAACCGGCATCATCTTGGAGACGGGGGAGGCAGGGCCTCCCGGCACGGTGCTGATGTCTGGGAGAGGGCGTCTCCGGAGCGTGGATGGCCAGGCTGGCCAAAGCACCGTGCCCATTGCTGAAGGGTATGCTGGAGCACCAGGTGAGACAGCCAAGCTGGCAGTGCATCATCCTGACCGAGCTCAAAGGACGTGTCAGGTCCTGCTGGAGAGGTGGCACTGAGATCTGCTGTGCCTTACCAGCCCCCTTTTGGCCATTCCTGGACAGCCACTGCTGCTGGGGATGGGGATGGGTTTACAGCAGAGGGGATGTGGGAATGGGCCTCTGCAGCCTCCAGCTGGCTGCAGAAGTAGGGGAAACACATTCAGTGCCAGTTTTGCTTCCTTTCCAAGGATACACAAAGCATGAGGTCAACAGAGATGATGTAAAACCCCTGGTAACTACAGCAGTCTTTGCCACTAGGGAAACCTAGTTTGTTTTTTCTTTCCATAATTAGTAGATTTAATACATTGGAGTAATAACTTGGTTCTCTTTGCCATGACCACCCCAGTTTAACAATAATTGAGCATTTCATAGGAGACACTATTTAACAGCTGTTTTGGTAGGTTGCAGTTCAGTAACCAGGGATGCTTTTTAGAGGACTGCAGTGATATTTGGTCATAATGTACTCGGCTGTATACTGAGTCATACATACTGCTTTTCTTTTGTAGGATATCCAAAGCCATCTCCTTCTACCACAGATTCACAAGGTAAGGCAGTTGTTTCCTAGAAATTTTTCAAATGGGTTCTTAACATTTATTTCAGTCCCTGGAAGGTCATGGCTGAGAGGAAAAAAAAGTGTTAATTTTTAGTATTTAAGTTTAGCATTGAGGAAAATCTGACCAATTTTTGTTAGACCTAAGCATTAAAACATAATCTGTATCTTCTGAAAACATGGAGATGGGGAGAGGAGTTAGGTTTTGAAAAATAATTTTGAGTTCTTGCTTCTTAATTCACTGTGACATAGAGTTTGTATTTTCCAGCTAATGTCAGTATGGACCTTTCTATTTGCCTTCTAAATGAGAAAATAAATATATTTGTGATGGTTTTATTATTTCTTTAATAAAACATGAAAAAGGCTAAGACTAAGATCTTGAATAACTGCTGGTGTCCTAGCCTAGTGCATAAGGTTGTTCTCCTCTTGGGAGAGTTTCTGCCTTTGTTATAGTCACCAGGACTCAAGTTCCTGACTTCAGTGAAAGCAGAAGTGCTGCCACTGACAGCTACTGATTAAAATGATTTACAATTCTTTTTTCTTTATTTGCTGGGTTACTTTTAAAATAATTGTTAATAATACAATTTAGTTACGGATTTGAATGATGAACAGGTATAAAATTTATGTGGAACATGCTGGTTGGCCTAGAAAAATATGTTGACTGGGTGCTGCCAGCCCTGCAGCCTCATACTCAAGATATTAAACCTTGGGGAATGGTATTCTAGATCAAAATATTTCCACATCCTTTAAAAAAAAAAAGAAATTTCATCTAAATTTGTTTGAGGAAATATGGGCGTTAGATGGAAGTAAAGCATTAGGACTTTATGGAATCCAAAAACCTACCACCCCAGGACTTAGTTTGATGGCCATAACAAAATCACAAATACACTTCATTAAGAATGGTCTGAGGACCGACAAAAAAAGAATTGTAAAGAGTTCGTTATCTCATTGTGATATTTATACCTGCTAATTAAAATTCCATCATAGCCTGAAAGCAATCTTTTTGCATTTGAGAATTGTGGTAGTAAGAACAGGCAGCAACAGATGAGGTTTCTGGAAGAGGATAAGAAGTAAAGAAACACTCATTTATCTTGATGCCAGCAAAACCAATATAGATGTCTAGATTTCTGTGATAAATGGATTTCCTGGGGGTTTTCTTCCCATTGCAATTTATAGATAGCAGTATTTTTAATAAGTTTATGCTAAAACTGTGTGAAACAGTAGGTGGATGTTAGAAGTGTTGAAGAGGCAGGGTAAGGCAGGAGTGCACCCATCTGCTGTTTGGTGCAACACGTTCATGGAGCAATCATCACCCTGGGATCCAGAGGGAGGTGGGCTTGACCAAGGAGCTCATTTTCCTGATCCATGCCACTGAATACTTATCTAAATACAAGATATTCCTGTTATTAGTCCTTAAAATTCCCACAGTGTGCCTTGCAGATCTCAATGGCAGATAGTCAGAAAACAGAGAAGGATGGTACCAAAAACTCTTAAGATTTCTGTGGAGTTGGAGCATTTATATCCACTGTCCCTAATCTGGACAGGTTGGATTGATGGGCTGAGGACAATTGGATGAGGTTCAGCATGACCAAGTACCAGGTCCTGAACTTTGGCCACAATAACCTGCTGCAGTGCTACAGGCTGAGGCAGAGTGGCTGGAAAGCTGCCCAGAGGAAAAGGACCTTGGTGTGCTGGTCAGCAGTGGATGAACATGAGCCAGAGTGTGCTCAGGTGGCCAAGAAGGCCAATGGCATCCTGTCCTCTATCACAAATTGTGTGGCCAGCAGGACCAGGGCAGTGATTGTCCCCTTGTACTTGGCACTGGTGGGGCCACACCTCCAGTGCTGTGTCCAGTTCTGGGCCTCTCAGTACAGGAAGGGCATTGAGGGGCTGGAGCGTGTCTAGAGAAAGGGAACAGAGCTGGGGAAGGGTCTGGGTGATTAGATATTGGAATAGACTGCTCAGCATGGTGGTAAGAGTCACTGTCCCTGGAGGTGTTTAAGTAAAGACTGGAGGTGGCACTCAGTGCCAGGGTTGACACGGTGGTGTTCAGTCATAGGTTGTACTCAGTGATCTCAGAGGTCTTTTCCAGTCCAATTGAGTCTGTGATTCTAATTGTCAGTGTCCAATGAAGAGAGCATTCTGGGACAGTTAACAGTGCTGTGGAAATTAGCAGCTGGGGAAGAGGAGAATTTTTTGCTTATTGGAGGAGGAACTTATTGCATAAATAAGGCATCAAGGAATCCTTACTGTCTAATTAGTTCCAGACAACCATTTATGATGTCTTTGGCAGTCTTCACCCAGTACATTTTGTGGTACTCAAATTCAAATTTGAAAGATGACCAGACCTTCTTGTACTATAATTCCTAATACAAGAAACTTGTATTATTAAAAGGGCCTTCTGACTATTTCATTTCTGTTTCTGAACAGCTTGTTACATAAAAGCACTGCTCAGGAAGAAGTTGAGGGCTCCAGTTCTGTCTCCTGGGACTAAAGTAGCCCACTTTCATGCTTTTCTTGAATGCTGAGGCATGATTTGCATATTTTCAGTACCAGAGCATTTCTTGATTTTTTTCCTTAGACATCTGCATGCATCCCACAATACAAAATTGTAGATAAAGATCTTTAAGGACTTACAAGTATTAATGAGAGAGTACAAGATAAAATATTACATAGTAGCTCATATAGGCAAGGAGTTTACAACAAAGATGAGTTAAGTGTCAGGACCAGAGAGCATCCACTAATCCTTTTTAATACAGTAAGAGTAGGATATTTGTATAAGGAACAGTAGGTAAGTGCTGGAGCAATATTCTCTTGCTGCAGTGTGAGAGGATGGAGTTGCAAGAGCAGACAGATGTTACTAACAGACTCAGGAGGAAAGTATGTGAGTATTCATAACACACCGAGATATCATCCACATCAGAATCACTGTGACTTAGCAGAGCAGCTTCACTGAGCACTGGCTGGTGGAAATCAGTGTTCACATCAGTGCTGTGCTGCATGGTGTCATGAGATGTTAAGGTAAATTTGGAGAGTTAATAACAAAAAAATAGGCAGGGAGGTGATAAATTATTTGCATTTTTCTCCCATTTACTCTTACTGAAATTACACACTTTTCTCTCATTTAGATTTAGGAGTATTGACTATTTGTGAGAGGAAGTCTGACAAATCCTCCCTATTCCTGCTGTATCCAAGGGTATCATAAGTCCTACTGGCAAATGAATTACATACTCTCTTCTGTGTCAGTTCTTGAAGAATCCTCTTTCCAGTTGCTGGGCAGTTGTCAGCAGCACCACCACACTGTTGTTTTCTCCTTTTGTCTTGATAACAAATGTCTGTGCTGTGTGCTGTTTTGTTTTGCTTAATGATTTTTTTTTCCTTTTCTTTTCTTCTGGCCCTTGGGCTCTGTGGGAAGCATGAACTGGGCTTGGAAGTCAAAAAGAGGTGGAGAACCAGAAACACAACTAACAGATGGGTGGAAGTAGATGTAACCTAACAAGGGCCACCCATGCATCTTCTGTGGTTTTTTGACTCTCCAGAATGCATTACAGTAGCATAGATTGCCAAGAACAGACCTACCTGCTCCTGCTTACCTGTGTGTATAATATAAAACGTTTTGTCTGCCTAGCAGTTTCTTCATCAGAGCTGTGTCTGTGGTTCACAGCTTTAAACTGCTTCAAATTTTTTTTCTGATGTTTGTACTTCCACAGTATTAACTGCTTAAATGAAAGTAAGTGTCCTCAAAGCTTCCTTTGAGAAGCTGAACTTTGATATTTGCATGAAGAAAAGTGTTTGCAAGAGGGGACATGTAGGACAAGGTGGTGCAGCCCTCTGTAAAGTTCTGCAAAAGCACTGCTGAGCTGTTGGTAGGAATGGTGAAAACTTCAGACACAACTCCATCTAGAAGGTGGGAGAGGGGAAGAGAGCACAGACACACAGCGTCTTTACTGTGGCTCCTTACATCGACCCCTGAACTAATCTACAGGATATTTAGACAGCTCTAAGATTTCTCCTTTGAATAGATACGTATGGTGTGCTGAACTAGGCTGCATGTCAGCATAGCAACAAGTAGTTACTTCTAATAACTGTTCTAGTGAAGGAAAATCTTGAAGGAAGCCATGGAGAGCCAGGGCAGGAGTCACTCCTTTGTTCAGATGACACCAACGCAAACAGGACTGCAGCTGCTCCAAAGCTGGCAGTGTTTATGGGCAGGAACAAACACATAGTTTGTTCCATTTGTGCAGTGTGACTGCTGGGGATAGAAACCTTTTGAGTGAGCCAACAATATGAGGTGAGTTTTCAGTTAATTTGAGTCTCAAGGTAAGCTCAGAGTAGCTTTCTGTGTCAGAAGTGTTGTGTTAAGGTGGTGGAGCTTTACAGAAGCTTTTGAAGTAGATTTCCTGCAATTAATTTTGGTCCTTTCAAATAACCTCATCTTAGCTTGCAGGAGCACCTGCAGGCACACTGGCAGGTAGGAGTAATGAAAAAGAGCTTCTGTCTATCTTCTGAGCTTGAGACAAAATGCTGAATAAGAAGATTTCCAAAGATACGTGAGGCAGCTGGTTACCAGCCCCTGAGGGAAATCAATGTAGTTATCTGCCAATTTTGAAGTTGCAGGCATGTCTTCCCCTTTGCCTTCTCCTCCCTATCCCACCCCAGGCTGAGTTATTCAGAAAAACCGTGGATAGCAAAACATTTGTATATCCACATTTTAGATTAAGTTATGTGACTTTTTAAACTTCGGTTTTGAAGCAATATCATCTGAATTAGATTGGATTTTAGGAAGTGTTTTTACCCAGAGGGTGGTCAGGCTCTGCCATGGGCTCCCCAGGAAAGTGGTTACAGCACCAGTCTGGCAGAGTTCAGGAAGTGTTTGGATAATCCTCTCAGACACATGGAGTGATTTTTGGGGTGTCCTGTGCAGGGCCCAGAGTTGGACTTAAATGGTCTTTGTGGGTCCCTTTCAATTCAGGATTTGATGAATTTAGCATTTGTTGCTGATGGGCATCTTTGATCGAGAGGGAGAGGCCAAGCATTAATTTTAAGGAGGGAAAAGGAGCAGTGTGAAATAGCAGCTGTGGACAGCTTTAGGGCATTTGTTGTTTAGTTACTTGCCCAGACAAAGCAGCAAGAATTGACTACTTCTAGCAGTGTGTACTGCCTTAAGGAAAATGTTTAAAGGGATGGTAACAGGAATGGGACTAAGTGGCTGAGCACTGAGCACTTGCTATTAAGTCAGTCTGTTAAAAGTAAAAATTCGTCTTAGGTATTTTTTAGTATCATCCAACTACTAGATGAATACTGCTGTTAGACTGAGTTGGAGGAAATATAATTTGGACAACTAAGTGTCTGTTTCATCTGCTGAGAAAAGAAGAAAAAATTGTAAAGTCCCTCAAAAGGGAAGTGCTGGAGAGAGACAGGTTCTCTTTGTATCAATACTAAAGTGTTATATATTCTTATAGCCGTTTTCACTATGCTTTGGCACAGAAAGGGGGAGATCTAAGCTGTGCACAGCATGTCTCAACATGACAAGGAAAGCTGGCACGAGCTATAATCTTTAGCATTCCTATGGCCATTGTGATAGTGATGGAGAGTGCAGATGTTGAAAGGCAACCTCTGTCATGAAGGTCTTTGGCAGAAGCATTGTTGAATTGAAGGGAGGTAGGATTTCCACTGCCAGCATTTACAAACCATGTACTGTTTCTGTAGAAGGAAAAAAAAAATCCTGTGGTCAAGACAGGAACTTTATGGTGCTCAGTATATTTTATGGTGAGACAGCTGGGGCTTGGGCCAGCAATACTAATTAGTATTCTGTTAATGACTGCATCCTGCAACTGGCAGGATTAGTCCAAGTGGACTACGTGCAGGAACAGAGACAGTGGATTATAAAGCATCATAGGGAAAAGGCTGTGTTATGATCCTGACGTGACTCTGACTCATGTTGTTACCCATTTCAGGACCTGCCTCTGCTGCTGTGCCCTCTCTGGTGTCATTTTCTGCTGGGCTCACACAGAAGCCTTTCTCCAGTGATGTCGGCGTGGTTCACTTCAACAAAGTGCTTGTGAATGACGGGGACTATTATAACCCCAATACAGGTAACAGCCAAAGAATGCACCCACAGCCAGGCAGGATTATGGGTTACCAGTGTTCCATGTTACCTCAGGCCTTGCTGGTACATTGAACAAAAGAAGTAAATCCATGTAAACAAGGCACATGGGAGTAAAAGCTTCTCCGTGGGTGTGGACAGGCACACACTTTCATGGCTGGTTTTCCATGACTGCCCAGCTCACCTGCATGTCTGCCCTGACAGCACAGCTGGTTGGGCTCCTCAGCCCACCTGAGCCCAGGTAGCAGAGGTGAGGTTCCTTACTAATCCACTTCACCGAGGAGAGGAGAGGAGAGGAGAGGAGAGGAGAGGAGAGGAGAGGAGAGGAGAGGAGAGGAGAGGAGAGGAGAGGAGAGGAGAGGAGAGGAGAGGAGAGGAGAGGAGAGGAGAGGAGAGGAGAGGAGAGGAGAGGGAGATTCTCATGTTGCCTCCCCAAGGGCGCTAACTGGGGGCTGTCTCCTTCTGAAGCACTGAGGGGTCAGGTGTGCCTTTGCCTTCATGACTCACTCAGTTGGTCACCTGCCCAGGCTGACCTTGTTGCAGTTACCTGTACGAAGCAGTGGGTGGCCCATGTGGCTTTATGTTTGTCATCGTGCTTTGGGCAGTGGGGTGTCCCCCTTTTGGGGAACTGTGGTCAGCCCAGTCTGTGTCTCTCCTGCAGGCATTTTCACATCCCCGTATGAAGGGCGCTACCTGATCACGGCCGTGCTGGCCCCGGAGAGGGATGAGTACGTGGAAGCCGTGCTGTCCGTCTCCAACGCCAGCGTGGCCCAGCTCCACACTGCTGGGTACAGAAGGGAACTGCTGGAGTATCACAAACCCTACTCGGGGAAACAGACCTGTGGTGGGCCTGGGACGTTCCACCTTGTTCTTCACCTCAAAGCAGGAGATGAAGTAAACGTTGTTGTAACGGGAGGCAAGCTGGCCTACACAGACTCTGACGAAATGTACTCCACGTTTAGTGGAGTTCTCCTTTATCCTTCCATTTCTCATGTTTAGGTTTACCTTGAACAGGGGAGAAGGGTAAGATATTCAGAAGAAATTAAGTGTAATAAAATTCAAAGCTTTAATATATTCAGTTTATATATTTGATTTCAGTGATGGGTTTATAGTCTATACAGAAACATTTTCCTTGTCTCTTGTTTCCAGAGGTAGCTACAAAAGACTACATGAACTCCTGTAGCTAAATGAACTCCTTCCCAAGCCCTTGTTTACCTGTACAAGCAGAACAACTGTTTAAACAACACGTATGTTCTCAACAGATACTTCTTTACTGTGCTCCTGTTACTATTCCCTATTCAATTGCCTTTGCAATCTTTTCCCTAGTTTTTCAAATTGTCCCTTGTGTATCAAAGTTTACATCTTCGCTCAAGTTTACAGTTGTGATCAGCTATTTTCATATTTTCAGTAAAGCAGAGCCAAGAAAGTGAAATTGCAGAGAATATGATTGATGACTTTATTCTTTGTATTATTTAGTAATGTGCGTTGGCATAATCAATTTGTTCAATGCAATTGCAAAGCGTGGTGGCAAAATGATATTTACCTGCATCAGTTTTCTGCCTTTAAGTGCCAAACACAGTGCTAGGAGACAAAGTGGGTGACTCAGGTGAGAGCAGCAGTGCAGGGGGAAACTTGCCTCAGCTCTCCACTGGGCAGATGTGAATGCAAGGTGCAGTTGCTCCTACTGGAAGATTTAGAACAGTTATTGTTTATTTATGGAGTAAAAATGATGGTTGGTTATTCATGATGCTCTTGAGATTAAAGGTTGCTGATGGAAGTTAATAAAACAGTCACAAAAATCACAATCAACTTTGCTTAGGTAGAAAACCGGTGATTTTGAAAAGTTTCAAAAGTTTTACAGGGTTTGTTTTTGGCAGTCCAGCAGTATTTGCATTAGAAGGGAAGTTTTTGTCTATAGTGTGTTGTAGAAGACAAACCAGACAAAAGATGGTTGATAGAGGAAGATAGTGTTATTAGTCAATATTGTCAAATGCACAAACCAACCCTCTGGCAGAGTTGTTACAGCCTCCTGCATCGGGGCTTTTGAGCGAGGTTTGTTTTAACACTCAGCATCTGTTTATATGGATAAAGCAGCTTTCCTAGCTTAAACAGATAAACACACTTGAGGCAGCACTATTTTATTTTGCACACTAGCCACTTCTCAGTGGAGGTAATAAAAATGATGCTTTGGCATTTTGACCACTTTTGTGGCTGAAAACTGTTTAAACGTGTTTTACTGAGAGCAGGACTGTATATTCATTTTTCACATGTACATAGATTTGTCATATGTATATTCTTTATATCAACTGATCTTTTTAATAGTCTGTTCAGGCCACATAGAGTTGTATTTATCATAGTGATTTGTGCAGTCTATTTTCCTTATTACAAATGCAGAACAGCTGTTGTAGCCTCAGAACAAACAATTTTTTTAGGTGAGGGAAGAACTCCCTGTGCTGTAAAGCAGCGCATTGTATTTAGCTGAAGCCCTTCCCATCTGAGGAGATCAGATGAAGACTTGTGCTTTTGTTACTTTTAGTTTTGGAACAGATACTCCCTAATAATTGTGTTTCCAGGCAATGAGATGGGGCCTTCCCACAACAAACTATCACATCCTGGAAGCTGAACTGCTTTAAGAAGAGCAGGCAAAAGAACCTTTCTGTCCACAGAGGACCTCTGAGTCAGCCCTAGTGCAGCTAGGGTTGCACTGGGGGAGTTGTGAGCGCAGGAAGGAAACTGTGAGTGGAGTTTTAAAGCACCTGATTTGGGAAGATCTCTTGGCACCTGATTTCCAGAAATGACGGTGTTAGAGATAAGCAGAAGCTAGGGCTGCCTGTGTTCGTAGGAGGAAGGCTGTTTCTGACAGAGCAGCTGTTAGTCAGTAGCCAAAGATGTACAGTGAACTTGCACTTCACAGCCTGATTGAAGGAGCCACCTCTGTCTCCTTTCCCTGCATGTGTTTCTGGACCTGTGCATTATCATGCAGTCGGCAACTGCACGCTTGTTCAAGGGGGCTTAGCTTTGTTTTGTCCTCTCTGTCCCATGCCTTTCTAGGTCTCAGAATGGTAGGGACAGACAGGAAGGGTTGTTTTCTGTGTTTTCAAAAGCCAAGCATATCATACTCTTTTTTCGTTTAAAAAACATGGTTTCTTGTTACATACAAAAGCCAGAGAAGCACTTTTCCTTTCAGGATATTTTTCACTCTCCTCAAGAAAGCTGTGTTCTCTAAGAAGCTGGCTCCAGACTATGTGTGACTCAAGATTATTGTTGCCTGTTCTAAAAATGACTCATGGAAACAAACAAAATGAGCTGAGTGCTTAGGGAGACCTAGCTGGCAAACACAACCTTTTTCTTCCACCTCCCTCTAAGTGAGAAATTTTTAAGAATCAGCAGTGCAAGTTTACTGCTAAGAGTTGCAAATCAATTATTTAATTATTATCAATCATTTAATTATTACCTAACTGCTCCAGGATATTTCTGAATCCAACCCACCAATCTTCACAAGCCCAGTTCTGCTAATGGGACAGTGCTGTCTTCCACCAGACAGTTTCCCTTTAGACCCAGGATCTACTTTTGCCTGTGCTGGGATGGTTTAAGCCCTCATAATGCAGCATAGCTGGTATTTGTACATTGCTGTAGAGCATTCCCTAAACTGTGTCACAGCAGAGTGCAACCCCAGCATCTTATTTTGAGGACACCTTTAGACCTTTTAGGGACAGCTTCCTATTCATCTCAAGCTGTGTGGGTGGGCACAGCTATGACTTTTACAAGGAATCTCTGTCCAAGATTCCTGCCTTTGTTGAAGGGGACTTGACCCTTAATTTGCACTTCCTTGGTAATTACTGTAATCAGGGTAGGTGGCTCAGTTCCTCTAATGAGGTTATTTTCCTGGAGCTTACAAGGTGGAGTATTCACCCACCTGGGAAGACCACAGGGATGTTGCCCATCAATAGGGAAAGGGAGGATGGAACCTGAGTTTGTTTCTGCTCCAGTCAGTGCTTGGATTAAATATTAATAATGCAAAAGCTGGAAGAGACTCCGGCACAAATGCATTCACAGGCCTGACAAGGGTTGGCTCCACACAGAGCAGCCCAGCTTCAAAGGAAGGAGCAAGAGCCCTGCTCCAGAATACCTTGAGCCTGCTTACAGAGCATTTACATCTTTGGTGAGAATTAGCAGAAGCACATGGAAAGACCTGCACTGAAAGGAGCATTTCTCACAGTGGGTTTATGATTTGACTGCCACTGCAGGAGAATCCACAAGCTCAAATAGGAAGCATCTGTTAACTGAGAAAGCCTTTAAAAATAAGTCCAGTGGGTGAGAGCTCTGAAACAGGACAAGTGCCTGTTTCATAGCTCACAGTGCTACCTTTTAAACCTGCTTTGCAGGTAGTTTAGTAATGCAGTATATGAGAATTGCAAGACTCTTAGATAATACAGTATCTGTTGAGCCAAGTGCTCTAATTTGACATCAAAACAGGAAGAAACCCAAACCCTACCAGGTGAAGCTGTACAGTTGTCAGGTGTCAGATGTATCTGACACCCTCAGCCAGGCACGAGTCCCTGTGGTTCCTCAGGGACTGCAAATATCCAAACCAGATGAGTCCCCAGGGCAGCATCACTTGTGAGACAGGTGAGTTCCCAGAGGCAGGGCTTTAGCAGCAGAACATCTGAAGCCAGGCCAGTGTGCTGACAGTCAGAGAGACTTGGCTCTGGTCAAACGTGGCAAGCATATCCTAAAACCCCAGGTGTGACATAAATCAGTCATATCCCCAGGAAAGACTGCAGCAAAAGCAGGAATACTGCAAAAAGTGTAAAAAAATTCTACCTCATTATTTTAATTTGCTATTGAGACCTCTGGAAACAGTGAACACATTTTTCTAGTCTTTACACTTTGAGAACACTCAAAGCAATGAGAACTTTTTGTCATGTTCTATCACATTTCCTTTCGAGTGTACACCAGGTTAGTTGCAGCAACTTTGTGCAGTGCCACTGTGACTCTAGTTGGTTTGATAAGCCAGCTGACCTGATAAGAAAAATTACAAATAAGCAAGCTGTAGGTAGAAAGCATAAGAAAGCAACTTGAAACAACATGCCCATCACCACCCCATGCAGCTTTAAAATGTGCTGGGAATACAAGGGAAAGGGTTCCTCAACTGCAATCAGAAGATTCAAATCAGGATTGAACTCTCATGAGAATACAGCATGCATTTGGAAGTGATTGTTTGCTGATTAGCTAAGTCCTTGTATTACATAGTAGTTATGGGTCTCTTTCACTAAAACTAGAAATGCACTAGAAATTTATGGGCTCAGCTTGGACATGGGAGGAATATGCACTCCACTGAGACTTGCTCAGCAGGTACAGGTCGGCTGCTGGTTGCTTCTGGATAATGGCACAGAATTCAAATCATCCAGCTACCAGGAATACCTGGGGGCAGTCTCCTGTCATCACAAGACAGACTTGTGCTCCAGCCAACACAACATTTTTGCAATGTACCCTGCAGACTTGGGATGCAGAATAGCAGTTCTGCCAGTTTTTTGTATATGGGAGACTTCAAACAACAGCTTGTAACATGTTACTGCATAAGCAGGTTTTGGCATTTATTTCACTGTCTTGATTGTGGAAAACAGGAATATTACTAATATTTTTCAGCAAAAAGAACAGTGCATTTCAAAGTACGCTTTAGGTATGCATGTCTATACATATACTCATGCATATATTAAAATAATTTCAAAGGGGGAGAGAAATATCCAGGAACATGAAGAAACTGTGTGACAGAAAACAACAGATGTGTCTAAATAAAGCCTACCTCTTGTGTAATGCCTCGATGCTCTTTTGCTTTCCAGGGAATACAGCAGCACTATAAGCCAAAATTTTTGCTCTCTTCTCCACCTTTAGAACTGCAGTTTCTGGCTTCTCAGTCAAGCTTGCATGTATATTTGAAATAATTACTCAGTGTCAAGCACTGTTACATAGGCTTTGTAGTACATAGAAGTTCTGCCAACACAGCTCTTAGTTGCTCAGTCGCTGCCCTGATTCCTGGCAAAGGTAATATTTCAGGGACCTACAAAAATCTGTTCGAAGTGCCTGACCAATTCAGGGCTGGACAAAAGCTAAAACATGTTGTCAAGGGCATTGTCCAAATGCCTCTTAAACACTGACAGGCTTGGGGATCCTGAGATGGCCCCTCCACTCCCCCCGGAGCCCATCGGGTCAGGATCTGGCATCTGCCGGGCTGAGCCTGCCACTGCTGCAGCGACTCTGTGCCTGCTCCACACACAGATGGAGCAAGGGCTGTCCGTGCCCGGGAGTGCTGAGCAGCTGCACAGGTCATTCCGGGGCTGCATTCCCCTCCACCCATCCTGCTGGCACGAGGAATGTATCCCAGTGACTGAGAGAATGGGCAGCCAACCGTTCCCATGGCCCTGGCAGGACACTCTTCGTTTGGTGTATCAAAGCAGCGTGAAGTTCAGGAGCATAGGGAATCCAAGGTGGCTTCCAGGGAAAAGGAAGTGTCCAATGCCATGTGGCTGCTTCACACACAAGAGATTCCATAAACACTGTGGTTTGGGGATTTTGGGGGGGTTGGTAGTTGTCCGGATTTTTGTTTGTTTGTTCATTGTCACCAATCATTGACCTTTGCGTTTGTCCTGGTTCTAGCTGGGACAGGGTTAAGTTTTGCAGCAGTGGTGAGCAATTGGATGTGAATTGTACTCTGCCATTCCTATCGCTGTTGTTACTGTTTCTTATTTCATTGCTGTTTTTAGTAAATTGTTCTTATCTCAGCCTCTGATCTTCAGCTCTGTGTGCCTGCAAATTAATTGATTATTTAAGGCAAGGGAAAGGAGGAAAAGCAGCAAGGGACTGCTTAGGAAACACATTGCACAAGAGTGGCCACCCCTGGCTACCCCAGGGGCAGAAGACCCTGACAAACCCTTGCTGTGCCCAACAGTAAACCTCTGAAGCTCTGAGCGCACACAGCACCTGGGACATCTGTCCAGAAAACGCTCCTGAGCTGACTCCCTGCTCAGCTCACCACCATACACATACCTCCCACCACAAAGGTGCAGGGCTGCAGGTCCTCAGTGCACCAACTGCATGACATAACTCCAGGCACCATGTCCTGCATAGAGAAAGTGCCTGTTCCTGGAAACAGTGATTCTGTTCTTTACGTATTGAAGCCAGTTGCTCCAAGACAGAAAAATCCATCCACCAATACCACCCTAGCAGGAGTGCATTAGAGTAAGATGGACACAGGAGAAACAATGCCAGCTCAGGAAAGTTTTTGCAACAGATCGAAATGTGGTATACATTGGACACACCACCCTTCTGTTGCTTGTACTGGCAGAGTCATTCACTGCAGCATCAAGGATGCAGAAAGATGGGCAAGGATGTGTGAAAGATGGACAGTGAGCAAACTGTGGTGTGAGGAACAAGTGCAGTGTGTCAGCAGAGTCATGGGGGAAACCTGGCAGGAACACAGGAGGTGATAAAATGCCAGCAGTAACACCAGTGACACCACAGAAGGACCAAACGGCACAGCATCACTGACCTTTTCTTGCAGATCCATCATAATGTGATTGAACAGTCAGGTTTTCTATGTAGGCTGCTAGGTGGTTACATTTACCAAGAGCAGGAGACCAGGAAAACCAATTTCTCCTGAAATCTTGAGGCCCCTTTTCCAAGCTGGCCTCACAATATTTGTTTCAAATCATGTAACAACTGCTGTGGAAGATGATACTCTTTGCCTTTAAAGGAAGTTAATTTTGATGGAAATAGGATAAAACTCCAAATTAGGGCAGATTTACAAGAGCTCAAACAGCAGTTACACCATTTTCTTCAAGGCAGCTTGTACATTTCCAAGTCATGCCTCTGTTACCTGATATTTTATATTACCAAGTCCATGTTTGCTTTTCATTATAAGTTGTAACCCAGTATTGGTACTGGCACAGAAGTTAAGCTTGATGACAGCAATTTTTTATCAGCTGTGTAAATACTTTGAAAAAAAGTAAATCAAGCATGAAAGAAAGCAAATGTAATATAGTCCTGAAAAGACCAACAAGAATTCTATGTTAAACATAAATACAATTTTAATAGCCCCTGGTTTACTCATTCAGCAGTACAATAAAGGAATTACCAAACACAAAGCAAAGAGAGATTTCACTTTAAGTCTGTTTTTATTGTGATAACATTGTTCTGAACACCAATAAACATTGCACTGAAGTGTGGGTTGCTGTACCCAAGACAGTCTTAACAAAAACCACTGTATTGGTATGATCACAGATTTGACATTTTAAACACTACCTTATTAGTGATTGTGTTGCTTAACAATCAAGTATTCCACATCTTCAAGAAAAAAATGAAACAAATTACTGAAGAGAGTTTTCCCACCCTCAAATTAAACCAACATTTTAACTTTCATCTGGAAGTAATTAACACTGTAAAAAAGTCCCAAACAATTCCTTTTCATTTAGCAAATTTTAACTCTGGAAACTACAGTTTCTTCAGGCAAAAGTGACACTCTAAAGGCATCTCAAATTCTCTATCTATCTGTGATGTTTCATTAGGAATTTGCATTACAGTCATTTAAACAACTCATTCATATGACAACATTTTCTAGAAGACTTGCATGAAATATTAACATGAAATCTCATCTCTTTTGTGTTTACCATAAACGGATTCAGAGTTTGCTTCAGAAGTTCCATAATGGAGTTGACACAAGTGTTAAAATTTTCCAGTTGAAAAGAAAAAAAAAGGGTTTTGGGAGGTGTATACTGATGACAGAAAGTTAAGAAGACATGAGCCAGGATTGCACATGCACTTGTATAGTGTTGGGAACGAAAGCCCAATACTTTGAAGTACAAACATGCTTGGTAAATAAAAAAATTAAATCCAGAAATGCACACCCTTTAAACTGCTGATCTTTAAATCATTATAGAAATGGGTAATGTCCAAGTCACTAACAAGTTTTGAATTGCAATGTTCCTTATTTACTCCAGACAGGTGTCATTGACTCAGCCTTTGAGGGGTTCCAACACTAAGAGTATCTGCATCTTCAACAACACAGTCTTAACAGGGGTGTGCGTGTGCCCAGAGCCAGGCACACTTAAAAGTTCCTCTTTCACAGAAAGAATGATGTAGCTTGCGCTAATTTGACATCAGTATAGCACAACTTGCTCTCAAACATCAGTTTCAGGCCACTTCTCTCCACTAAGGTAATAAAGGACAGGCTAATGCATAATTCTCATTTACCCCCCCTCCATATTAATATTGCAGCACAAGCCCACAGTTTGATAGCAACGAGATGTCTGCTCTAGAGTCAGTAAAGTGCCCAGCAGCCCCAAGAACACAGGTATGCAACGACAGGCCCCATATTCTGTCCCTAAACAGGGTTAACAAACAATCTGAAAAGCTTCAAATACAAGCCAGAGTTAGAAAAACCAAACCCCTGCCCTACTCATATCAGAAAGACTCAACAACACTTACATTTTATCAAAAAAACAAATATCAAATTGTAGCTGTCACAGAGGGGAAAAAAAAACCTTAGATTATTTAAATTAAGCAACCTTTTGGACACTCCTACAATGCAAAGTGACATGTTAACAGAATGAGGAGCTCTCAAAACGACTCACACAACCCCCATTTTCATACCAGCTGAAAGTACATGTATTTGGAGATATACCTGATACTATTTTTCCACGCTTCTCATTTACTCAAGTTCCCACCTTGAAATCCACAGCTTATCTTTATGACAGTCTGAAAAGTTGAAGGGACTTGAAGGAAGAAAACCAACCAAACAAGTGAAAAAAGAATACTAACTAAAAAAGACACAGCCAAACCATGGCAACAATCTGTCCCATTTGGGAACTCATCATGGTTTCATGAAGTGCTTTTATTTTTAGGAAAGCTGTGTAATACCAGGGCTACCGAGAGTAGACTTAAGCATGGTAAAGCAAATTTTGACATCCACAAAAAGACTGTTTCAGGAAAGGCTGCTTCACTCCCTTTATGCAAAATAGAATCTTTAGATAGAATATTTAATCTTGTAATTAAAATACTTTATTATGTTGGATTCTTATTTATTAAAGTATTTAAGTGACTTAAAAGCTCAAATCACATTGATATTCAAAGCACTTGGTGATCATGAAAATTTTAGTTTCTAATGAAATCTATGGGCTAAAAGGTAAGAAAAGGGAAAAAAATACATGGAATGATGTTTGCAAGCTTTTAACGCTGAAAAAAAATACAAGAAAAAAGCGGTAAAATATCCTTTGAGTTGAATTCTGTGAAATCCACTTAAACACTGAGTAGATTGGTGACCAAAAATCACAGAAATTATTCTTCTCACAGTACAAAAAATGAGAATGCCTTTCAATTCACTGACATGCACAACCGTGACAGGTAAGTATCTTTTTTTATCCCACTCTCCTTCTGCTCTGAAAGAGATTCCAGGTTGATTTTGCTTGCCTCAACTCTTTATCCAGTGTTTTATAAATACAGGAATATGCTAGAATTTTATAATGGGGGAAAAAAGTAATTTTAAATTACTTTAAAATTTAAAAATGCTCCCCTTCAAGCAGTTCACCAATTGTCCAGAGTTAGCTGGTGTTACATCAGAACTGTGGGTAAAGACAGCCTGACAATGGAGAAAAAAATACTCCTGGAGGGGTGTAAAATCCTCTAAATGTATGGTTTTGCAGGTAGTAAAACCGAGTGATCTGGTGTTTAAATGATGTTTAAATGACTGTAGTCCTTAAGTGTTTGGGCTGGTAGAATGATACAGTCTCACCACAGTTTTGTCCAAAAGAAGTTAAATGCACTAATTCAACTTAAAAAGCAGCCACCTTTGCCGTCAAGTACTTTTGGAGAAAGAGCAATTAGCTGCTTTTATAGCTGATAAACACCAGAACTGGAATGTAATTTGTTCAGGCTCTGACTGGAACCTGAGGAATGACCAGCATGATGTTTGTGAATAACCCAAAACTTTAAAAGGATAAAAGGAAAAAAAAAAAAAGGAAAAAGAAAATAAGGTTTTATTCTGCTCTGCAGCATTTAACCATTCTCACAGCTGGAACCTCACTACTGAGTTGCATTTTCTTCCAGCTACTGAAAACCTGCAATACAGAACTCCAGAAAGACCTGCAGTAGACAATTAAAAAATTAAATACATAATTTGTTTTAGTATTACAATTCCCTGAATATAATCTATACATATATTTTACTGGCCTACACAGCATACACACACATACACATTATCTCTGTGCTGAAAAAGGAAATAGAAATGCCAGTTCCTCAACTCTTACAGAAATGTCCCAAAATTTTTCTTGATGAAAATTTACCATGACACAGCACAGCCTGAAAACAACAAAAGCCATACAAGTGTCTGAAGACAACTTTCATTTTAACAAGCTCATGAAATCGTTTAAACATTGTGTGTAAAAAAAAAAAAAAGTAATAAGCAAAATTAGTTTGAGCGTGATTTGTACAAGCCCAGTCTTGTATATGTAACAAAAGGCATATTTACATTTAAAGAACAACTTTATGTCTTCAGAATCCGTCAGGCTAGTAAGGTCTGTACATTTGCTGTATTCTAGCTTAGAAAGAGCACAGTGGTCTTACACTCTGGCTCCTTTCAAAAATGGCCTAAATGCCCTTCTGAACATTAAACCACGTTCTTCATTGATAGGTCTGACATTCTATTTGGCAGTTTCCATACACTTTTTGGCTTCATTTTAGAAAATATCCTTAAGACAACTTAAGAAGAATAATCGATGTTTACAATAAGGTCTGTATTGATGAAAATGCAAAGTCATATTTTACCTCAGCATTTAGTTGCCCTGAAGCACTTGGGTACCATGACCATCAATGATAGGCCAATCTCAAGTGCCTTAGAACGGGTATATAATAACAAGCAATAAACAAACAAACACAAAAATCCACACACCCTCCCACAAAAAAACAGACAGTAGCTTTGCATTTTCTTTGTTTTGAACCAATGAAATTAAAGTGATTTCCTTTAGTAAGACTTACGGTACCAATATATAAATTAGCATCCTCATTAAGAAAGTTCTTCACATTTAAACTGAAGTTGAGTAGCTCAATATGAAATTCCATCTCCTGGTGAGAAGTACTTTTCAGGCCAGGTCATCCATGTTAAGGTCAGGAAGAGGCTCTCTCCAGTAGCAAAAAGAACTGAATTCTGGGCACGGAAATGCAGAATTCTGTTCTTTATTAATCAATGGGAACACATATTCCACAAGCTCACTTAGTCTGTAATACCTGTATTAGAGAAGAAAAACGAATTATTTAACAGTCTAGTTACTGTTCAGCTGTAGCCAAAAGCAGCTATAGAAGTCTAGACCAGAAAGTTCTAGTCAAACAAAAAAGGCCCCACCACTGCAGAAGCAATTTTCAACTTTATTTTGCCAATTTTCATTTTGAAAAGTTTCAATCAAGTATCGAAAGCTGTAAGTATCCAGCAAATAAGATTTTGCACAAGTCTTATATAAAAGGAGATCACAGTCATAAATACAATTATTTTATAATTCCATTTCTAAACATCTTCTTTAGCTGAAATAACAAAAATGGTCTTACGAAGATTTGTTTCCTTTAGTCTGTTCTTGGATCAGTTCACCCTTAGGATTCACAGTAAATATTCTGCAGTCTGGAACTCCCACTTGCATGTAGGCATATACATCCTGCAAAAGCACCAACACAAGTACATGCTTCAGTACTTCCTTATTGAATGTGATAACAAGCAATTTATCAAAGTAATGAGAAAAGCTGATCCAAAAGGCCACAGTAAAAATGTTCCTTAAGAAAAAAAGTCCTCAAACAACAGTAAAATGTCCCCACCCCCAAAACATACACATGCACACTATAATAAAATATTCCCCCTGCCCCCAAATGCCTGTGCCCAAGCCTAGGAACACAAACATGCACAAAGTCTACACCACACAGCACCACCCCCTGTGACAATATTCTTCTTACAATACTTTCTCTTACTCAATTACAGAAGCACTGAGCTGTAGAGAAAATACAGGAACCACACACCCAGAAAAGGGATTCAAGACTGTAAAGCACTCAATTAATGCCCTTAAGTCACAAAGCACTCAAAAATACTTTAAAAGAATTTGGAAAGATGGCTTATATTTAATAAAATTCTGAGAATAATAATGCATCTTTGCAACCTTTCTCATATAAGCAGCTATAGCAACTTTTATTTAAGGTATCTGTATGTGTCTTTTCCTGATCAAACCCATAACAACAGCATGTCCCATTTCCATATTCAAATTTTCATAAACACAAAAAGAAAAGTCTGTCTTGCTTCTCAAGTACATGCATTTTAACCCTTCAATTAGAAAGGGACACTTACATTGGGCCTGTTTCCAAAAGCAGCATAGAAAGGCTGTTTACTGGGAGCAAACAAATTCTTGATATCATTCAAACATTCGATTTTGAACTTCTCAGGCTTCTTTTCTATGACTTCCCTAAAATAAAATTTGAACAGTCAAATTCTAAATCATGATTTGATAGAAGGTATTCTCCTTTCTTCATGTATCTGGTATTTATAGTCTCATTGCTTCCTGTTGCTAGCACTGGTAATTATACAGACAGTGCTAAGTAGCTCTCCAAGAAAAATACAAGAAACAATCAAACATTCCCTCTTTTCCAACATCTACAGTAAAAAAAAAAAAAACAAAAAAACAAAAAACCAAGTGAATACTGTGCATAGGCTAAGTATAAATGGGAATGGAATTCTCAGCTGTGAATGCAGCAGTGAGCTGCTTTTTTGTAGCTATCTGAATCAGAAAATCTAATCAAGTACACTTAAGTGAACTTGTTACAATTCCTGTCTCTGACGAAAGTGCCTGAGGCCCATGACATGAATGGAAGTTGCTGTCATTGCTATCTGTGACAAAATTAAGAAAAAAATAAAAAAAACCCAACAAAAATAAAAAAAACCCCACCACTCCACAACCTCAAACACTTTTTCAATATTAGCTCCTCCCATCAAGAACAGGTAGACTATGGCTGATCCAAAAGATCAACTGAGTTGAACCATACCTTAAATCCATCCTATTTTTAAGTAGATATGGAGCAATCCCAACACCACAAGATCATTTCACATGACAGTCTATACTCCCCAGAATTTTTTTCTCTCTACCTTGTGCAGTATTACTGCACTGCAAACCTTGAAGATATGCT
This sequence comes from Sturnus vulgaris, assembly GCF_052056855.1. Classification (NCBI taxonomy): domain Eukaryota; kingdom Metazoa; phylum Chordata; class Aves; order Passeriformes; family Sturnidae; genus Sturnus; species Sturnus vulgaris. The sequence goes on along the minus strand of NC_142243.1, from coordinate 108,129,632 downwards.
TAAAAAAGACAAAAATGTACTGATATAAACAGAAAATAAGAGTCATCTGTCATGGACTAGATGAATAAAGAGAATGAAAAGTGAGTTCCACTTGGACTGATATGTTTTGTAGTCACTTCTAAGATGCCCACAGGAACAGAAGTATACAAGTGAAATTCAGACAAAACAGAGTTTTTAAATGCTCACTAAAGGGACATCAAGTCTCCCTATCGAATATAGTCCAGAGCTGTAATGCCAAGTATTTTTAACCTACTTTTTCTCTGAAATGGGGAGGGAACTGATACAAGAAATCCCACATGCTTACCTATGAAAGGCAGAAAACAAACTGCTAGGGGACAACATGAGAGGGCCCCTGGGGAGAATTGTTCCTTTGTCATTCACCCAGTGCAGATATCCTCTGGTGATATCTGCCATTCCAATGGCACGGGCAGAACAGTACAGGAACTTGTAGCCATTTCTAGAAAATAAATTACCAATTTAATTCATATTCCTGCCGAAGTTTCTTTGCAAAGATAAGTACACAGTTACAGCAATGTCCAGAGGCACCAGTTTAGTACTGAATTGTGGCAGAACTCTGCACACACACAAGGAAAAGACTTTTCTATTGCTAAAAGAAACTGCAAGACACATAGTTTAAATACATGACAATCAAAACTGAGAAACAGGAAGTGCAAACAGAATAGGGATGGTAAAATTCAGAGGACACAATTAGATGGACTAGACTGTGTTTAAATAAGTGCTACAGTGGTTTTATTCAGCTTCTTTCAGCCCAGCTGTAGGATGACAGCAATTATTTAAATTATCTGCATCACAAAATAATGGGTGCCAGATCTCCTGTGTTTTTCAGGTTGTTGGCAGAATTTGCAGTGCAGAGTGAAGATGGATAACAACAAGCATTCATTAAGCCCCTAAATTCTTCCTTCAGACTTTGTATGCTCATCTGTTACACAGATTTGTATACAGTTACTGCATGCACAAAAGGCTTGAGTGTTTATGTGCATTTTCAAAGACTTGATTCAATTTGGCAAATAACTCCAAAACTGCTCTTCTGTTATGCACTGAATAAACAAAAAAACCCACCCGAGCCACCCAAACAAAACCAGTAACATTATCGCCTATGAATCACAAGGGGCCACATGAAGGCCAACAACAGATTCTAAGACACCAAGTATTTTTGTGGAAAGAAAGACTACTAAAACACAAAAATAAAAGTTGATTATTTTAATTTAATTCTGAAGTTTCTAACAGTTGATCGTCCTCCATTAGCAAGTATTATTTCTGGCATCATTTTATTTTTGGAAAAAGTTGCTCCAGAACTTAAAATCTAACCTATGGAGCATTCACCTGGCTTTGGAAGCAAACCCATTAAACCAGAAAACACTTGTGCATTGGAAGGGCACTATTTAGTTTTAAATTTATGCCACATGATATTTCTGAAAGGCTTAGTGACCAACCTGAGTCAGTGGAAAACAGACATGCATGTTTGAGAAATGATTTCTATTATGGTTCTCTTTTTTATTAATGAAAATACAACACACAGTTTTTGAAAGCGAAAATGCAGAACAAAATGTTTGGGACGGGAGCTAGTAAAAGTGGTGTCTTGAATTCCTCTAAAAGTATACATCTGTGGAAAGCACCTAGTTTCATTTGTGTATGACAAAAGTTGCTAACTTCCCAGCATTTTGATCAGTACATTTTAATAAACTGCACAATTTTTAACAACTATCCAATTATCTACACATTAATTCCCTTATTCCAGAAAATCCTAATTGTTTCATAGATTGCCTACTCACTCGTTTATGGAATGATAGAGTTTTGCAATGCCCTGATGAGTCCAGTCCTTGCCAAACTGAGGGAGGATATGTCCCAAAGCATCAGACCTAAAAGGAGAATCAAAGGTATGTGACACGTGGTATATGAGTTTTGTTAAATACAACCACTAATTAACATACAATTTAGAAAGAATATTTACACAAACATTTCTGCAGAAGGTCCTAACTATTTAAAAGGAGAATTAATAAGTAGTCCAGACAGAGCAATTAGTGAGGTCATACAGTACGAGTCAATTTCCAAGTTAACTTGTGGCTGCTAAATCTGCAGAAATCAAATAGAGGCAACAATCACATGGTGAATGTTATAATTTTGGCATTTTTCTGTTAAAATAAATTTTCTACTTCGCTTTAAAGTGAATTAAATTTAATTAAAACCAAAGCAACATTATTAATAAACACTCTGTAATAGTTGTCTTAAATAAAGTTTCTTTACCTTGTTTTGAAAAGCAGGATAGGATCAATAAAACAAGATGAAAAAAAAAAAAATAGAAAGAAAAACCCCAAGATACTTACTTGGTTATTGTTCCATCAATGTCTGATATTATGATCTTATCATTCCAGTTCCAGAGGTATATTGTTCCTGCACAACGGCAAGTCCCTTGATACTGGGTTGTAATACTAAACACAACATCATTAGGGCCATCTCTGAGCTTCAACTTTGCCTATAGAATACAAATAATTGAAAATATAAGTTGCCTTCCCTCTAAAATTTTCATGATTTTAGAATCATAAATGACCTGCACAAAACGGCTCATACACTCTTCCTTGTCTATTTTGATTAACCCATCAAAACCATGGTTTAACACAGGCACAATGGTTTTGCTGTGCAAGTCTGTTGCAGCTTCAGTACATGTGTATGTCCACAGTTCTTGTACTGCCTACAGCAGCAGGTATTTCACTTTTGCCACTTTAATTCTTGCTACCACAGCAGACTTGCAGCACTAGCAAAATGAACTCCCAGTTTGCCATAGGATAACACAGTATTTTCTACTTAGGGGAGGCTTTCCTCAAAATTCTTCCCTGATGAAAATCATACACTTAAAACTAACTTGTAAATTGGATCCAGTGAATAAACTGCACACCAATTTAAATGTATGCTATTACACAGATGTGAAGATCCCAGGATATCCAAACTGCAGAAGCAAACAATGCCACTTTTCTAGCAACATCTTAATACAGAAGTCTGATTAGGGAACTTCATAGAAAATTACTGTTCCTCAAGCCAAACAGATTTTTAAAAAAAACACAACAGAGAAAAAAATTATCAGAAATTCCCTGCAGCTGCCTACCCTTGCACAGGAATACACATTAAATTTCCTTTTAAAGATTTTGTTTTTAGGATTATGAAGCATCCTATGCACAAGAGAGCCACGTCACTTACTATTTGGTCTGATGACAGTCTAAGTGACTTCTTGTAAGATGTAACATTCCCATGAGGTGGATGCTCTGCTGGGGCAGAATCCATTTTCAGGGATTCCTTCACCTCCTGGGATGCTTCATCACTAGAAGAATCATCCTCTGGAGGCCTAACGTGACATTAACCAGAATAAATGTAAGCTACATAAAATCCTTCTTTAACAGAGTAAGATGCTTATGCCACAGTAATTTCTGCTTATGCTGAGGATTTGCTGCTACCTGATAGTACAGATTAAGGAATTCCACCATCTAGTGAGTGCCCAGATAAAGCCAGGACATGCCAGTAAGCAAGTAAGACTTGGAATGCCAGTACTGGTGGAGCTCTAAACATGACTACTCCCATCTGGCTCCACACACAATGGGTTTAGTAAAGACACAGTGTCAGGTGGTCACTAAGACTGTGTTGATGAATTAGGTAAACTGCAGATGAAAACGGACACTGAATGACACACAAAGCTGTGCTTTGTTCTTAAAAGAAGCTGCCTTAGTTACTATGGCATTTAAACTGTGGGTGTTAGTGGAGTAGCTCACCTTGTAAGGTTATTCACAGACTTATTTTCCTGCTCATTAGAGATTTCAAGATTAAAAGCAGCATTTAGTTTCTCTGAAGTATTAAATCAAAATATATTTAGTTCTTTAAATCTTGAGGACACCAACATTTACAAGTACCTTTGCAAAATCATGCAAGAATATGCATATGCATAATAAATACCCTACAATGGGGGAGTTTTGTGCTAAGCACTGATAGCTGTCTACCACAACTTGGGCAACATGTGATTGATACTATTTTATTATTTCAATTATTTAATGTTACAAAAAATTCCACATGGTTTAAATTATTAATACAATATTAGGCCTTCACAAAAGAAAAAAAGTATTACAAAGTATATCAGAAACAGTATCACTGTATTTACAGAGCATAGGCCTATTGATAAAGGTTACCATGTATGTGTTTGTTCTGTCAGTTCTGTTATGATTTAGGGAATAAACACAATAGCACTTAGGAAATAACTGTAGTGTATTTGTAGTTCCTACAATGTTTGCTGTCACATTATTTTGCTGAATTGTTTGCTATACACATCTGGATCCTCTTCAGTATTTTACAGGAAAATATTTCTTCCCACAGTACAGTACTACTGAATTCTTCATTCAAAAAAGAAAAAGGAAAAAAAAAAAGGAAAAAGGGCACTATTCAGTCCACAGATAAGTCTTCAGACAGGAACACACCTACTATTAACTTGCTCTTTTATAGTTGCTGGCAGTTCATTTGCTCTTTGCGTCTCAGTTTTCCCCTCTTTTGCCTCTGGTATCTAAAGCAACATAATAAAGAACATATTGATATTTTAAGCATTTTAAACAAATCCAAGTTAAAAACAGCTACCAATATATTACACAAACTATATAAAGACTCAGAATCACATTCTACATAATAATTTCTAAAAATTATTTAACAAAAAGGCACTTACGAAGAAATTCTCTATTAAAGCTTTTTCTTATTTCAGGAAACAAAACTCTGTGCCAGAAATTGGGAACTGCTAGTTTAACATGATGAATTTAGCATTAAAAGGAGCTATCAACCTTTAAGCTTATAAATGACTTTTTTTGTGGGGAAATAAGTTTAGGGTCCATACTCAAAAGTTTAGAAAATTTAGTCTAAAATGGGGTGTCTCAGCTTAACTACTACGCAGTGCAGCACCTACTTATTTATTTGTGTGTACATTCCTAAAACATACTGCAGTGACTGAAGAGTAGCTCTGCTACTGGCTCAGAAGAAAGAATTTTAAGGTGGATACAACAAATTTTGTTGATGTAACTAATAGCACCAGGCAATGATACAGTATTTGATGCTAAATAAACAGATGTTACTGCAACATCAGCTGGCCATCAGTGACACTGAGATAAATGAGCAGTGTTTTGAGGCACTTCTGACAAAAACCAATTTTTTAGTCTTTTAAACCTAGCAGGAAAAAAAAAAAATCACAAAAGTTCTCAGTCACCTGCTTAGTCATGCTTTCTTTCTTGCGCCAGAACCACCACCTTCCAGACTTCTTTGGCATCTTTTCTTTGACCCAAGACTCAACAGTAGCCTGAAAAATCAGACGTGTTTTTAATCAGTATAGAAAAACAGAGATAATCGGGTGTTACTAAATGCAACATTTTCAAAGAAAGTATGCATTTATCTATTTACCTTAGGCAAACTCTTCTGAAACACCTGCAAACTCAGAATCATAGGAGCAGCCAATGCCCAGTTATAATACCTGTTAAAACATGTTATTGGTAAGATATTATATAATTTGTGTACAGATCAATAAATATCAGAATAGAAAACTTGCCCTTGTGTTGATGAAAGTATGTATTTGCTGCCAACAACTAACACTAACATCTTCCGTCAGCAGAATCATTTTAATATATACAATTCAACATCAGTGAAAATTACAGAAAAAAAAACTCACTTAAGCTAAAGCTAAATTTAATGTAAATCTTTGTTTCAAACAGATTCACACACAAACTGCAATGGAAGCTGAGAAACATGCTCACTTTAGAGACAAGATCTGAAATGAGATTTTCTATTAGGTAATTACATAACACAAAGAATTTACCTGTTATAAATCCGTATTACCAAATTAGGATTGTCTATGAGTCCAGGGTTTTCAGCAAATTCATGATAAGTAATAATATGTTCCATGAATTTTTCTGCAATAGAAAGAGATTTTAATTAGAAAGTAATAGAATAAAATCCCAAGATACCTGATTATTTTACATCTAGGAAAACCCCTTCTGTCACTTCAGAGTCTCTGCTGATCTTGCAGCATCACTGAAGATGTGCTAATTGAGATCTACCTGTCAAGGGTCCTGTGACAGCCTCCTCTCTACAGAAAACGCCTTGGACCACTTCAACAGTCACACTAAAGAGCATTAAGAAATTAGAAGAGGAGGGATAGGGAGGAACTAATTCAGTTCAAAGGCTGGAAATAAGAAAGCCATGATTGTCTAGCCAAGTTTTCTTCAAAAATAATGATGGTGGGTTATTATACTACACTAGAAGAGGTGGGGAAGGGTGGTGTCAGCTTTTCAGGTTTGAAAAACTACTACTATCACTAACTAGCATTTTCACAACTAGTTTCTACATATGTTAGCAGAAATGCATAATTTAGTGTAAGACATCCTGCAATCAAGACATCCTTTTTTCCAATCAAATCCAGTACTACTACCATGTTACCACGAGAACAGTCCCAAGTCTTTATTAATAAACACCTAAATTTCATTTAATGTATTTGAGACTGGATGACCATTTAACAAAATATTAAAACACTGCAGTACATGTCCATGAAGATTTTATGCTCCTAAAAGCTCCCTCAAAAATACATACAACTTCAACAGTAAACAGACTAAAGCATTAAGAGGGAAAAATCAGCCAGTAAAAATCTACAAGTTAACAATCCTTTAGAATAGAAGTAGAAGTAGAAAACACAGTCCAACACAAAGGGTTTTTTTTATCACTTGTAAATAACTGATAAAGAAGAAAAATTATCAGGCAATTGGAAAGAAGACAACTTGTTAGTATTTACACAGGATTAAGCAAGGACTAGCAACAAAAAAATCGATGTAGTTGGTCAGATAAATAATATATAGTACAAAAAAGGAGACAAAAAGCTTCTCCAGATATCAAGCGTTCTTGATTAATATGAGGTTCAATTCTGCTATCTCTGCTTGGCCAATGCTTGAGAATTTTAGAAAAAATGAAAGACTTTCTATCCCCTTTTCTTAATGTAAGCATAGAAATATGCCAAAGTTTTGTAAGGAGGAAATCAGAGCATTCAAGCCACTTCATTTGTTTAGCTGCCTGAGCTCTATTCCTCTTTATGCCTTCGTCTTTCACATACCTTTAGAAATCTCTCCATTTTCATTGAGACCTCCACAAAGCGAAAGTGTAACATCAGGCAAGTCCATAGCAGAATCAGACATGCACTCTGTACCACTATCAGCAGCAGCACTTCCCACTGACTGGGGTGACTGGGAACCAGAAAGGGTATCTGACTCTGTCCACTGCCTGAATCCGGGATCAGAATCACTAAAGGAAAGTGAAAAGTATTTTACTTGGAAAAAAAAAAAAAAAGTACAGATCTTAGGTTACACTATATGACTAGTCCCCCCAAAAAATCTTGCTTTTGCATTTTTACATTATTTCACAACATAAATTTGAAACGAACCTAACAAAAACTCAGACATACACACCCACACCAATCCTTCATAATATTGGCAGACTGTTTTCAGTTCTCCTAACATTCCCCTAAATTGGGCAATAATTACATTTCTTGCCTAAACTGGATTTAAATGAAGAAAACATCCTCTACATTCTACTTCTGCAGAATAATACTGTGCTCCTCAATCTTTACCAGCAAGTTGCAAAGAAAAAGGAAAAAAGGGCACCGCTTTTAGTGCTTTTAGAACACAATCTGTTGCAAAAAGTACAAGAGAAAAGAAAAATGACATTGTCATTTGAGGTTGGAGTCACTAGTTTGATCCACTGAAAAGTTTACAATACGGCTGAACAAGAGTACTGGTACAAAAGCAGTTTAACGTATTCCCCTCTATGTCTGCAGAACATACAGGTTCCACAAAGAGGAAAACTCTCAATAGTCACTGCCCATGTGTTCTTTCAATGTGTTTCTAGTCAAATTAGAATTTTCACAATGAGATAAGTGTCAAATACTTCATAAAAGCCTAAAAACCTGAAGTCCAATTCTTTTTATCAGAACTGGCCCACAAATAATACATTTAATGACTCAAGTAATGTAACTGCAGAATTACCCCAGATTTACAGCATTTTACTTCAAAATTACCTTTTGGGAAAGTAAAGTGCTGCAACTTCAGGTTCCAAAGCCTTTAGGTCATCCAAGTAAATATCATCAGGGCCTTGATGATGACTTCGTTTGTGCACACCTGTTAATTTTAACAATTAAGATTACTAAGATGAAGTTACCCAGACATGTTAAATACAAACATAATCATGGAAGATTCAGACTTATTTGTATGATTTTTAAGTTCCAGAGTTTCATTATAATTTTAAGCCAGATAAAATTTTAAATAGGAAGAACTGAAAAGGCACATTTATATTTTTTCCAATATGACCTCAAATTTGGTAGACCACTCTGAGGGCAAGAATCAAGAGCTTTATTCCACACCTTTCTTTTTTGAAGGAGAGTCAGCTTTTGCTGTTGGTTTTGTTTCTGGTAAAGGATCCATCAATATTCTGGAATGATGATCACCATCCAATGGCAACGGAACTTGAGGTTCTACGACTGCAGAAGCAACAGAGTCTTTAGCATCCATCTGCTTAAGGAGAGGATGAGTTCTTGGCTCAGGTTTCAGTACTGTACAGACAGAATCTTTCACATCATCTTCGTCTTCAACTTCATCAGAGCTGAGGATGACCCTAAAATGAGTCTTCTCTGATGGAGTAATGGTAGCTGTTCTGCAATGTTCCAGTTTTTCTTTCTTACTTATCTGAAAAACAGAAGTCTAGTCAATCCTTTCACTTCACCTGTTCGTTTTATTCTGTTCTAAATATTAAATTTGTACTCATGGTACAAGTTCTCATCACACAAGGAAAACAGAAAATAAAAAAGAATTGTAGCAATATAGAACAGTCTCACCATATTAGCTTAATTCCCTGCAAAAGTATATTCATAGGAGTTTATTTACAAGTTCAGTAAAGAAACTTGCATAGAGGAACCGCTGACTTGACCAAACCACAGCAAGGAAAAAACATATATGGATTTATCAGCTTCTCCGTTAGATACCAAATTTATCAAGGCTACACTTCCTCTGGAATGAAATAGAACTTACTCTACAACACAGAAAATTAGTTTCTTAAGTTGTTTCCTTCAGGTTCTAACTAAAAGTTCAAAAATTTCAGACTTTCACTGCTAGGTTTTCTGGGATTACTTTGCTGAGCAGCTTTTGGACTCAACAAAGCTGACTCTCTCTGCCTGCCACAAGGGGCTGCTACTTCTCCATTTCAGCTGTATCTGAACAACAGCAGCAGATTTCCAATCCTCTCCTAGGACAGTCTTAAATATGCCAAAACTCAGACATGAAGTTAGAGACAATAAAGACATTTACCTTGGTTGACTCTGGGAATCCTCCCCATGTCCATTCCATGTGAGATTCAGATCTGAGCAAGCTCTCAGCAGGCTTAACTTCTAGTTCTGAATCACTTTTAGGGCAGACTTGCTCAGAGAAAGGGCTACCAAATCAATATGAAAAGAAAAAAAGAAAAAAAAAAAAAAGCCAGTGTTTAAAATGCATTAATGCATTTGTTGTGCAGCAACTGTTGGTAGAGTTTTCAACAGCTTAACAGAGCTTCAATTATTTGGCAACATGGCAAGAAGCCCAGCAGGGTTTTCAAACGGTGAGAAATTAGGTTAAAACCAAAATCACATTAAAGGACTTACATAGTGATCACACTGAACAGATTCCTTCACTGCATCTGCAGCACAGGAATAGCTCTCCCCTCAGCCCATGTTCCATTTTCCAAACAAAACAAGAACAAACTAAAAAGTTTATTGAAAAGTAAGACAGAAAATAGTTCTAACACCCTTACCTCTGTAAAAATGTAGCATTTCATTGCATTGCTATGCAGAGACTTGAGAAATAAAAGTCTTTCAAATATAACTCACAAGTGCAAAAAACAACCCCAATTCCCAATGCAGGAGAGAAAAAAAACATTCAGGAGATAACTTAGGAAAAGGAGATTACTTGAAAACTTCCTTCAGATGTGTTTGGACTACATGACCTTTAAAATCCATCCTATTTTTCCTACGGTGGTTATTATCCATAAATCAGAAACTGACTTCTGAAATTCACTTCAGTCAAGATTACTTTTAAGCCAGAAGAACACCCTACAAAATGCTAGAAAGAAGTGATTTCAAAATCATTTCGCATTTAGGATCTTAGAGATTAAAGGAAACACAAGGTTTTGTCTACCCTTCCTTGAATAGGGCAATTATATTACATACAATAGAAATGCTACTCTTTTTACACTTTGACATTCATAACATCTTATGGTTTCAGTTTATATAAACAAACCTCGTATTTGAATTTAAACTACAGGGACCAGAAAAGGACACAGCCCTCCATGTGTGGCCTCACCAGCACTAAGAGGAGAGGGATAATCAAATCTCTGTCTCTGCCACTAATGCCCCGTGGATGCAGCCCAGGATCCAGTCTGCCTTTGTTGCTGCAGCCGTGCTCTGCTGACTCATGCTCAGCTTGCTGTTCCCCCAGGTCACCGAGGCTGCTCCCAGCCACACAGATCCCAGTTTGTGCTGAGCTTTTTGGTTGTGTCTTCCCAGTACAGGATTGCACACTTGTTGCTGCACTTGTTGCACTTGCAATTTGTGACTGGTCCAGGTGCTAGATAAACTCTTTGAGGCTCCCTCTCCCATCAAAGGTTGAGCCAGATGAACTTTTGAGGTGGCTTCCAATTTGGACTGTTCAATGATTGAATACTGAAAATTTTAACTAACTCCCGACAGGTATTTAATTTATGGATTTTTTTTTCCATACAAAATTCCTGCAAAGATTAGTTACCTAATTCAGTACCATATATAAAACTTTCTGAATTTGGAGGATCTCAAGTTATGTAGTATCATATAGGACTAAACAATTCAGACCACAAAAACAGATATTACACAGATCAAAATCCAGTTGGTAAGAATCCCTCATACTGCTGTGAGAGGACACCTCAAAAATCTAAGATATGAGTACATTTAAACATCTCTACAATGGTGAGTTGGGTGAGTTATCATCTCAGCTGGCTTCCAGCCTTCATCATCCATGGACAAAAAAAGAAAACTGATATTTTCCCCCTCAGTTCTCCATTAACAATGTCATACAGAAATCACATTTTCTGTACTGTTAGAAGGGCTTGTTTAAAGTGACACACTAATGAAAATAAATGTACACCTTTGTTTTCAGGAAGAATATGAACTAACTTTCCCTACATGTCTAATAATTTATTCCACCTAGACCACAAGCCAACTGGAAGCCATGCACAATATTAACCTATTTCTAAGTCTAATTGTTAATTCAGCAGTTCCTGCAAAAGATTGAATATTTCAGGGCTTTGGGAGCCTAAGTCTATTCTACTTCCCTCAACATATGTTTTTCACTGTCACTCTCAGGCAGAAGTGTTTAGCCAAAAGGCCCATGCTTGTAATAGTGATCTAATTGTGCCAACATTGCCTGTTAAAACAGGAAGAATACTGATGGCATCAAGTATCAAATAGTTAATGGTTAGGCTTTCCATCTTAGTATACTGAGTAGGACAAACAGAAGTGACCTCATGGAAAGGACTTGTGCTATTTTCTTCCTTGAGCTCCCTGCAAGGGTTCTGAAGAGCAAGACAACCAACTGAACTACAAGTTAGTTAGCTTGTTCAGATCTCCAAAAAGGAGGTTATTAAAACCTCCCATTTCTCTTCCTCAGTACGATAGCTACATGATAAAATCTTTCTTTGATAGCTTAGGAGAAGTAATTTAAAGCAAAATTTCTCTTCTACATGTCAGAGAATCTCTGACCCAATGTCCTCCCCAAAGACAAAAAGGAAAATTGCCAATTTCTCTGTTGAAATGCAATCTGGACTGGGTAGCTTTTTGTTAAAAAAAAAAACCCCAGAACTGTGAAAAGCCTAGGTACCTCACATGAGGCATGAACAAGTTATTACAGCAGACTGGCCCCATAATATATAAATGAGAAGAGATGCATGAATTATCCCTCCCAGATATAACCTGCTAGTCTATGTTAGCTCAGGGTTTTATAAACTGAAAATGAGTATCAGCCTCCATGCTACAGTCACCTAGGTGATACAATCCATACAGCAGCATGTCAGTCCTTAGGGTCACAAACCACAAACCTTTGGGGAACATTTGAAGACTACACTTCATTAAGTGTAATTGAGGATGTGGTTGTGAGCCCAAAACATAAAAAGGAATGATAATGGGATTTCCTGTCCAGCTGCTTCTGTTCATTAACAAGCTATGCACTGAGGGAATTAGCAGGCACCAAGCACGATGTGGTATGTTCTGACTGCAGTGGGGCCTCAGCCCTGCAAACACCTGAAGCAGAGAGATCACACACACTTCAAAAAATATTGGCTGAAGGTTGAACTCTTCTATTCTGCACCACCTATTGAAGCAGAAGAACAAGTATCTGTGCACTGAGCAGGTAACAAGCAACAATGGCCATTATGGAAGGCTGACCCATAATCCTCACTGACCTTGTGAATGTACCTGCTATGAAGCAGATTCCTCCATCAAACTGAAAAGCAGTAGACACTTCAAAGTTCATATGAATCAAGATACTACTTAGTATGCTATGTGAGACATATGCTGTCTCCTGTATGTCCAACGTTCAAGGAAAGTACAAAATTTATCTCAAATACTACCACATATGCGCAAAATGCTTTCTTATGCATACAGAAATTGATGCTGAAGTGGTGAAATCCCAAGTGTGAGCCTTGAAAAATCTACCAAGTGAATGCAAGAGGAATAGCATGAACATCAGAAACTGAAGAATGTACTTGAATGTACATACAGAAATCCCCTGGTCACTGAAAACTGACTGGCAAGTTGTATCATGCCGTTTTGAAGAATCCAGAGTCAACTGATGATTATTTCATTATCTCTGGACAAAGAAAGATACCAGAACTCCAGCAAATCCCCTGTTCTGAAGTGGAATAGGATTCAACTTGAGGATCTAGCTTTACCTTGAGCAATTAGGATTACTTCACACGGTAAAATGTACCTTAACATACTCATCACTTTTGCGTTCTGGCAGATCAAGTATTGCTTATGGTAGGGTGAATCATAGGGAACATACTAGTTTTCCACACCCTTCTCAGCTTGAGGGAATCTTATTAACTGTATTTCCTCTTTTTAACAGTGAAATAATACGTTTTGTAAAACCCCCAAAGTTTCAAATTAATATCAAGTGTTGCATTTGATATCATTTGATATTAGCTAAGTTTCACAGTTTTACAGATCGGGGAAAAACGAATAAAAAGGTATAATTTTTTTTATTATTATTACTCATCATTACACAAATGATGACATTATAAAGTGACTTACTTCTCCAGAGGGGACCAGTCTCCATCAGATAAGGGGTAATGGTCCTTCGAATGATAAATCAAAGATTCTTTTTGTTCTTCACCCTTTGGTGATGAATTTGAGGATCCTCTGTGGAGACACATAAGACATTAAGTAAGCTATAAGATACCTGTATTACTAATTCAGTAAAAGAAATTACATAGATGCTATTAAAAAAATCTAAGAGCAAAAGTAAGGAGTGTACAGCTTAAAGGATTTGTTGTTTGCAAAACACCTTCATGTAACTTTAGAAGTATTTAAAAGCTATTATTAATACTTGAAAATAATGCAAATTTGAAAGTCTACTACTCCTGGAAGTTAACACTGAATATATCACAACAGCACAAATGATATTACTGTACATGAATAACAGTGATTTTACTCTACACAGGCAAATAATATCAACAAAACACAAAGATGAACATGAATTTTTACACGGTAAACTTTACGTGGATTTTACCATCACTGGAAAAGGTGAACTAGAAAGGTTAGTTTTGACAATGTACATTTGACAAATTAAAATAGTAAGAAACCAGGGGTAGGTACTAGCATCACATTTTACCCAAGAGCTTACAGATTAACATCAACTACAACAAGGAGATAAAATAATGCACTTTACTGGACAGTGGGGTTTGTTTTGCACTGGGAGTTCCACTCAATATCTTGATCAGCCAACAGTAAGATCCACTGAACAGGCGGCATACACTCTATTTTACACAGAAGTCCCCGTGAAATATCATAAAGTACTTCAGATCTTTTCACAGCTTTCTGAATTTAACTGAATAAACACCTATTCTCAGGACACAAGTAACTTGTTTGAGGTTAGATCAATGGCATCATGCCTATATAGTAGAAAAGAATACACAGAAGACATGCCTGGAATAATTTCAGTGCAAAATGCAATAGAAATTATTTTAAGCAATTAGGAAAGAAAAAACTATTTTTATTCCAGTGCACAGTTGCACTGGATTTGTTTTGGAATGCTAATGCTCATTTCTCTTATGAAGGAAAGAAAATATTTTGCTATTATCAAATGTGTAAATATTTAGAATTTGCATGCCTACTCAATTAGACACTAAGCAGTTACAGTCATCAACTTCATTTGCACAAACCTTTCATTCAGAAGACAGTCTAGGTTATGGTAAATACTGAACTCTAAAAATGTCTTTTTAGCTCCGCTTCTTATTCCACGGCAGTATTCTTATGAAACCTGATGATGCTGCCTGACTTAGATGAGAACTGCAGAGACTGTACATCCTTTTTATTCAAACTAGGCTAAGTGTGACTGAAATATGTTTCATACTATCATTGTTGGCAGTACTAAAAAAAAAATAAAAAAAATCAATTTTAACTGATAAGTGGATGAACACAAGTTAAAAATCCAAACACAGTCAAAGATTATTGAAAATACAAGGGGAAAATCAGTATGCATCAACTTGTATGCATTATCAACTCTAAGCTATTTATTTTGCTACGTTTATAAACAGCACTGTCACTTCTTGTCATTGCTGCCCACTTTACATATAGTCTAAATATTAAATATATAAGATTTCAGAGACAGATAGCCACTTTAACCCTTTAACACCCTTAGAACTGGAGAAATAATGCTCTCTATTTCTAAGTTGTACATACTGTAATCTCAGTCTTCCTGGGTATTATTTTATGTAAGTCTAGCACTACTAACATATCTAAATCATAGCTGGAAAAGACAAAGGACATATTTTGAAAAAAGCTGATAAACACTTGGTAATAGATTTTCCCAAGAAACAGGAAACATCTTGTTTTCTGCTTTATAAAAAACCAAAGAGATAAGACATTATACACTGGCACCTATGACTGAATTTTTGACCTTCCCGTTAAAACATCAGCCTCCCTTTTCCTTTCCTAGTTTCACTTTGAAACTATGCCTAAGAACAGTTAAGTTTCTAATTTCTTATCTTTCTTCGTTTTCAGAGCCACACATTTATAACTAAATAAAAAAACAACCCAGAAAGCAACAAACCAGAACACCACAATCTCAAACAAATCTACTGCTTCCACCTTATATCCCCACAGGTTTTGAAAAGAAAACTTATGAATGCTTTTTCACAACTCTTAACTTTAGCTGGTAAGAAAACAATGCCTACTGCATGCCTATTGCAAGGCATTTTATTTCCTACCCTGGTAGCCCACTGAAATGAGTGTATATAAACTGACACAGAGCCACAAACTTGATGTATTTGGGCCTTCACCATTACAATGTTTTTTTGTTTCAGTCCTGCATTTACTTGCTCTTCACAAGAAAACACCATCCTTTTACAAAATCATCTTTTTCACTTTATAACACCATGTCTGATAATGTATTTCTACTGCTGTTTCTGATTACACACGTTTAAAAAAAAAGTTTAAAATAAAAAGCCTTGCCAAAATTTCATTCTAAAGGGGAGAAAAAATAAAACCAGAATAAACTTGATGAAAACACCATGGTCTGTTCAGCTATGACTAAACATTCAACATTCAGATAAAACACACCAACTTTTATTCACCTCTAGTCAAAGTAAGATAATTGCTAGAATATAAATTTGAATCCTAAACACTGGATGAAAGCAGCAATTAACATGACATTCCTAAATACTTCATATACTTGTAATGACATGTTAAATAAAGAATAAACAATTACTGGGTTATATTTCCTCTCTTCCTTTACTTGACAGTTTA
Organism: Sturnus vulgaris; assembly: GCF_052056855.1. Classification (NCBI taxonomy): domain Eukaryota; kingdom Metazoa; phylum Chordata; class Aves; order Passeriformes; family Sturnidae; genus Sturnus; species Sturnus vulgaris. The sequence continues at coordinate 108,113,536 of NC_142243.1, read as the reverse complement.
TTTTTGATGGTTTTACTATGACAAATTTAACGTCTTAATAGCTACATGTTAAAGACCGAGGAAAGGTCTTTTGTCAAATTGAAAAAAAGGATAAAAATTTCAACCCAAACAAAATGCCAAGACCTAAACAGAGCAGTGAAACGACGATTCAGTGACATAAATATGACACTAATAAAATAAGGCAAATTAGCTAAAAAAGCCATAGACACTCTTAAAAAACACTTTAAAATTCAGATTTTGTTTGTTGTGTTTTACTGGTGACAGGTGCGATAACGGATTCCTGTTTTTCTGTTGCACTAACCTTTTTGTCTGGTATTTGCTGTATTAAAGACTCCTTTGAAAATGCATACTGAAGGAGTTTTTTCAGTTATATTTTATTCTCTTACACCAAAACATTCTTGCAATTCCCAGACCTGACCTTGAATTTATTCAGCCATTATTACATTTAACAACAACACTGTCCAGTGAAAAACACCTAGCTTTCTTTAAAAGCCAAGTCCTGATGAGTAGGCTTTTCCTGGATTTGAAGCATTTATATGCTTGATAGCTTTCACCTATAACCTTAATCTTTCCTGTTACCCTATAGATCTCTTCAGCTTATAAGTTTGTGCTACCACTTTAGCACAAGCTCCACTTTACTAAGAGTTTATCCAATTCAAAACACAGGATTGATTTTTTTCCCTCCTTTTTTCTCACCCTTCTCTTCACACATATATAAAGAATTCTCTTTTCTAACATGAAGGGACATTCATTTATATACTTTTCAGTTGCCAAAGTAAACTACAGGTACAGAGAAGCCAAATTCAGATGCGGTGTGCTACAGGCATTCCATACTGCAGTCTATCTAGAGGTTACCAAACATACCAGAAGATCCCTTTGCCTCATCAGAGAAATTACACTGACACTCTCATCAGTCACACAATAGAACATAACACTTCTTCACCAGAATGGGCTTAACTGCATTTCATGTTCATTAAAAAATGGCCCAATTTTAAGGTGAATCAGTGAAGATTTGGAAGACAACTGCTTGGAGTTTTGTTTGTTTGCTTGAGGAAAGGCCTAGGCAGAGCCTACCAAAACTTGTGCAATACTTGCATGGAGGAAATGAACAAGCCACCTTTTAAATGTTCAGTAACAACAATGGAAACAGCAACTATCTAAGAGCTTACCTTAGGGGCTGTACACTTTTCTCATCATCTGAGCTTATTTCCATTTCAAAAATGTCTTCAGTCCCAGCAGAAGAGATCTGATCTTCTTTCCTGCTATCTTGTTTGTATTTCTTCCTTCTTCTTTTTTTCTTTTTCACAGAACCGGGAGTGAATACAGTCTCTGTTTCTCCAGAGTGTGGAATTTCTGAGTTTGCACATGTCCTCTCATTTTCACCTGATTTCAAATGATTGTCAGTGTCTTTAAAAAACTGATCTTCAGTGGGTATTGGAGATGTTGCCAAATAAGCAGGAACTTTTTCCTAGGGAAAAAAAAAAAAAAAAAAAAAGCTATTTTTTTTCCACTTTCTTTTGTCCAGACAGGGTAGTTGTTAGCTACGGATTAATCCTTGTACCTATATTTAGACACAAAGCCATACAGATGCCCAATGGTATGAAGCTGATATCTAGAAAGGAACAAAGTTCACTAAGAGTGATTACAAGAAGTTCAGAAAAATGCATGTTAGTATTCTTACAGTTTTCAGACACAAACTGATTTTGCCAGCAAAGCAAATACCCAGTCAGCGGAATGTTTTTGAAGTTGTCTTCCCTGAGCAGGCCAGTTCCATGCTTATTAAATGTGTTAATAAAAGAAGGCTAATTAAATCCACTCTTGTTTATTCTGAAACAGATTCATGGGAAGGTATAGGTTGAAAGGGACATCTGGACACCATCTGGTCCAATCTTCTGTCACAAGCAGGGCCTCGGGTTAGGTCATCCAGGGCCTTGTCAAGCCAAAGGTTGACTATTTCCAGTGATAGAGGGAGTCTATCACTTTTCTAAGCAACCTATTCCTGTGCTATATTGCTTTTGTACAGAAGGATTTTCCTTTTATCTAGCCAGTATTTTCCCTGTGCCCTTGGCCCCACCTTACAACTAGGCAGCCTTGTGAAGAGAGTGTCTCTGTCTGTTCTGTAACTATCTCGTAGGTACTGCAAGACTGTGATTAGATTTCTCTGAATCCTCTCTAGGCTCAGTAGATCAAGTTCCAGCAACTTTGTTTTTCTATTTCAATTTCTCCAGCTCTCTACCGGTCTCTCTCCAATTTTCCATGCCTGTCCTGAACTGGGAATGCCAGAACTGTGTTCCAGATTTGATCTAACATACACCAAGCTGAGCAGGACAACCCCACATCCCTTCACCTGCTGCTGTGCTATTGCTGATGGAAACTGGGACATATTTGCCTTCACTGCAGCCAGGGCACGCTGCTGGCCAGGTGATGCAGAGCTGCACTTCACCCAGTCAGATCCCAGCCTGCACTGCTGTGCATGCCAGCCCATACTTCCAGCCCTTGTGTGAGACTGCACACATATCTTGGTTAAACCTTGGTGTGAATCTTGTTGGTCCAGTCTCCCAGCCTGCCAAACTGGCTCTCTGTGGTGGCTCTTTTCCTGACCTGTCTACCTCTTCTCTCAGTTCAGTGTTACCCACAAAATTGGGGAAGGTGCCTTCAGTCATGTCATACATGTCAGACTTTATTTAAGTAAAGTATCTTTCAAAAAGAAAAAGTCAACTATAATTTACTCACCTTAACACCAACATACAAACAACCAACCCTCCAGTAATGACAATCCACTGCTCTTTGAAAGAAAAGCTTTAGCTACAGACTGCCTGAGGTTTATTTACATTGTAACAAGAAACTGAAAAGACATTGACACCTAGTCTGAAAGAAACACACTGTGAAGGGACAAAGACAAGGTGGAAGAAAAGCAGAAGAGAGAAAGTTACCGAACTCAATTTCATGGTAGCAAATAGAACTAATTACAAGATTTCTGTTATTTTACTGGACTCTTGCAGAAGGTTAGTCAGGAACACTGACGAGGTACAGGCAGAGCACTGATACAACTTTTGTTGTGCTCTAAGTCTTATCTGCTATTTAATACTAAATTCAAATTTTCATTGAATTAAGAATTACAGAACAAACTTTGTTCCACTGGCTGTAAAGTAGAGTGAAGTAGAGAAAGGAGAACAAAATATAGCCTTGAACAACACTGATAACACACAGATTTTGCATTGTGAAAAGCCTTGAAATAAAATGCTAGCACCTAAACTAAATATTCTACACAGTGATTAATCAATCAAGAATAACAAAATAAGTAAATAAAGTGCTCCGGAAAATCTAAAAGAAAACTGGCTGGAAAATTGTCCTGATTTATGTGGATTGAGGTGAATGGTATTACTTCTGAATGTCAAAATGTGGAGAATGCAAAGACTGAGTCCCTAAAGTACCTTTCCGAATCCTGTCCAAAGGGGAAAAAAAAATAATAAAAAAAATCAAGAGAGGTTTATGATTTACCCCTTAAGCATAGCTTTAAGAGGCCAACTAAGATGCTGACCAGTTGGAGGGAAAAAAATGCCTAAAAGCAGTAAAAATAACTCAGTTTTGCTTTGTAGCAAACTTGATCAATATACTCATTATGAACTACCAGCTTTCATGAGCACATTATATACAGATAAGGCACTCCTGTTATAAATCAAAATGTACTATGCAAGTGCAATAGCTCCTTTAAAACACTGTACTGGGGACAAAGACAGTGGTTATCACCCTTGGTTTCCGAAAGTCATAAGACTGATCAGTTCCCATCAACGTCTGACACAGCCTAGATCTGTAAACAACTGCTTTCAGTTTTTATTTTAATCATGGTGTATCAAAACACAGAACCCAACTTTCCTTTTGCTGAGGTGTTACAAAATCCCAAGCTGTCCTTTGGGGTCTTAATGCTTATTTTTTCCTTCCACTTTAAACTGTATTTAACTCCTTTCCACATGACAGCTTCCTCTGATCCCTCACAGTAAACAAGCAGCACCCTAAACTAAAAACTGGATCAGTCTCATTTCCTTGAAAGACTGATTTGTAATAACAAGAGGAAATTAACACTTTGTATTTTACTTCTCTGACACAAATATTTTTTCTTTCTTCTGACTATTTTTCATTAAATCTTTTGGACCCTTGTATTTAGAACTTTCCTTCAGACTTGCTGAAAAATGCCAACAGACTCAAAAGCAATCAAAAGCAATGCTCAGGACTGACCAATACCGTGATCACTTAGCTCCCATACCCTTAGAAAATCAGAGTAAAAATGAACCATTATTCCTGTTCTTCAGAGGCTCATTAGCTTCCAGTTGCAAAAGATTCTTGGGAAATAAATTCTCAAGTCAAAGCAGTTACTGTTACCTGGTAAAAATTTCATAAATAAAATTGTGAAAAACTAAAATCTGTAAGGCAAATTAAAAATATGCCCAAAAAATAGATTACCTTTATTAGTAGAAGCACTAGCTGTAATAACTTGAAGCAAAAACTATTTTAAGACACTGCAATCAGTATAACTGCAGTCAACAAAAATGAATTAACTAAAGCAAACAAAAAGTACTTCAGCACATCTTCCAAATAATGATCTAATTAATGAAAATAATTAGTTGGTTTATTATTACTGGCAGCAAAATTGCACAAAGCACAAAGCATCTTGGCAGCATATGAAAGAGATGTTAAGATTCAGTTACAGAAAATCTAGCTTTCACAGAAGTGAGGATATTGACAACACTGCATGAAGGACTTTTAACCCACTACTATGTTATTACTACATTGTAGTCATCAAGAAGCACAAAGTCCTTACATTTTCCTCCTCTGTTTCTTGCACAAAGAAAGCTTCTCCATTGTCACCCAATTTCATATGAAGATCAACAGCATCGCCATTAATTTCTATATCAATCTGTGGAAAGAGACAATTGATTGTAAATAATTCATCATGGGGAAAGTGCTGACCTCATGGCCCACTTAGCTCTGAGAGTAAACTTTGTTTCAATGTATAATGGTGTCCCTTTCTCCTCTGTATGACACAAGTCTGTCAAAATGGTCTTTAGTGTGTTCACCTGCAAAATACATCACACTCTTGGCAAAGAGCCTAACATCCACAAGAAAAATAAGAAAAAAAATAAACTTTATATAAAGACTGGATCTTGTTCAAACAATTATTGATATAGTCTTTATTTCATGGAAGAATGACTGAGACTGTTCAGATGTTTAAATCTCAATCTGAATTGAGGCCTGGTATGAATCTGAATCCTGAACACCAGAAATTCCACCTGGAATCCTCCTGGAGGCAGGCTTTGTCTGAAAGTGATAAGAGACCTGCTACAATTATTTCTACAACTCCAGTTAGTGTTTCAGATTTTCTGGCTCATGAGTTCATGGGGGTATGACAAAGGACCACAACCCTTCTGCAACTACAGTGTTTTTGTCAGAGAATAATGTTTTTATTCTGCTAAAAAGATACTTTTTAGCCAAGAAAATCCAGCCATAGGAGATGATAAATTAGGTAAATAACCAAACATGCATGGGGACTATACCCAAATCCTTAAGAGAACTACTTTTCTTCTTCATTCACCACAATAACAGACTGATTTTGATATGAAAATCATATATATTTCACTACTGTTCATTTTTAAAATATTTTCAGCAACATGAGTTTAAAAAAAACCTCACCTTTTCTTTATTGCTGGTTTAGACATACAAACGTCTCTAATTTTAGTACCTACACCTCACACTGGTATCTGGAGACCACCTTATATACCTGAGCTGAAGCACAGATAAGCATACTTTGTGTTCCCACACATCTTGGGACTACAAATTGATCTTGGCCTCATAACATGCCAGAGAAAAATGCATTCACAATGCAGTAACAAACACCCAACTGACTATTGAGAGAACTATGTGAATAGTAATTCCCAGGATGGAGGAAACAAGGAGCAACAGTCATCTACACAAGCAAAAGCTGAGAATTACACCGACAGTCTAGTACAACAGGTACCAAGAGTACATGCTTCTACTATTCAACAGCCTTTTAGAGATACCCAGAAGCTGAAAACCTCTCAAATTTGGTTCAGCTACTCAGAAGTGTACAAAGACATTTAACAAATTCGAATTTCAGACCACTCCCGTTGTAAGCATATCTCGCTTGCCTAGACGTCAGAAAAAGTACTGCTATATCTCCTCTTTTGCACCCTGTTGGAAACTGTAATGTAATCTGTTACAAAATTGTTAAGGTAAATAAATTCTTTGTCATCAGCAAGCTTGTTGAAATAAACACTAACAAGTGAGAAATCAAGAAATAAAAAAAACCTGCTACTCATCTGTGTTACTATGACAAACATACAACTTTAATGCATGTAACTCTAGCAATTGACAAGTAAGAAAAAATGCCCTAACTACTCTTTCAGTTTCACTTTATTCTCTTTTTACAACCAAAATATAAAGATAGGGGTAGCTTCCTGCAATAACCATTTACTCCTTAAAAAAGCAGAATATAATCCTGAGCGTTTATGTCCTGTTTAATCAATTTGTCTTTTGGTAGCAGACTCCCATGTCATACACACATTCTTTACTGACAGTAAAGTACCCCTACAAGAGCTCCATTTTCCAGCCAACCCAATCCAACTCACTCTCTTGGCATGATTAACAAAGCCTATGAAAGAGGCTGGAAGGACAATCTGCTTGGGGAGCACCACCTTCTCAGAATGGCTGGACTGGAAATTGTACCAAGCTCTCTTTCAAACACGCCCACACAGGAATGAAGCTTCAGTCTCAGTTTTCACTTGCTTGTGGATGTTAATAACTGCATTTTCTACTGCAAATCAGCCTTGAACACAGCTAACAAGAAGCAATATTTATAATAGGTCACCAACACTTAACATATGCTCTGTTTGTCCTTCAGACATTCCAAAAAGAGTTGCTTACATCAGGGATCAGTTAAATAGCATTAAGCATTTCTTTTCCAGCATACTTGGATAAGTAAATAAATAGCTCCACGTCAACATTTTTAAACTGTGAAGTCTATATATTAATATTTGTCTTTTTGCATAGGCCCAGAGCTGTCACTGTTTTTCTTTCACAGCATTTTTGCAGAGTTCTTAGATTACCACAAGAAGTTGTGTTTTGCATTCCACAACTACCACCTTGTACAGCATTTATGAGCAACTGTTCTGGATTAAACCAGTCTGCTAATTGGGAATGTGGGGAGCTGAGGAAGGGAAGGAAAAAGGAAAAAAGGAATGCACTGGTACTCAAATCTTTGTTTTGACCCACTTTCTGAACTTACCACTTTCTCTTTAGAGCGCAGTACACCAAGCTTCCCAAATCGGACATGGAAAGGAGAACACTGGTACGTCCCATCCTGCTGCCGGACCACGATGACATCGATGCACCCCGAAAGGGTTGCCTGATTAATGCCTTTGTACAGCTCCTTCACAGTAACCAAGACTTGTCCTGCAAGTTGCCCCACGTAGTTCATTGTCTGAAACTAAGGGAGAGAAAGAAAGACCAAAAAAAAGTAAGTAAATTTAAAACACAATAGGTTTTTGAAATGAATTTTTAAAAAACATTTAAATAGATGTGATACGCCATTTATCAATTACTTTATTGTAACAAGCTTTACACAAAGGTTTTCAAGAATCTACAGAACTTTGAGGCAATTCTTGTATTACTAAAAGTACCCAGAGTTATAAAACCTATTTCTAATGCTTTATCATCTTGAATCTATGACTAATTAAATACTTCAAAGAAAATCTTGAAGCATGTCATTTTTAGACCTCAAAGCCTAAATTTAAGTGATGCATAATAACTCAGATAAGCTAAAAAGAAAAATTCATTCTCCTGAGGACTGCCTATTTAATACAACCGATCCTATATTGTAAAAGGAGATAATTGTACATAAGGATGCAAAGACATAATTTCAAGTTGGGAAAAAGTATGTAGAACATATTGCATGTAACTCTTCCTTTACAGCTCTGTACTTCAAAAATGGCTGAGTCATTTTAGAGAAATTATAAAAGTATGTAACGGGAGAAAAGAGACACATATTAAGATTATGCTATAGTCAAACAGGATAAAGAGCACAGAATCACTTTTTGAAAATTCTGCCTAATCCATTAAAAATACTTAGGTAAGTGAATGAGTTCTGAATGACTGCAGGTCTTTCAGACTAAGAACTATTTGAACTATGACTCCCAATAAGAAATGAAAGTCCAAGGATTTCTCAGAACATCTGAGCCTTAACAGAAAGAGGAGGGAAAACTGTGAAAATGTTCTGATAGAAGCCTAAGTGCAATTCTTCCTCATTTCTACCATCTCCTGCCTCCCACCCCGAAGTCTGCTACAAGCTCATTTCAAAAACATTCAAGCAACTGCAGCCACTGAAGTTAAGGACATTTAGAAGAACAAAGAACCACTGCCAACAAGCAAAACCCACAACACTGAAAACACAAAAGAGGCTAAATTATTTTTTTAAAAATCCATTTGGGGATATTATTTCTAGATAAAATCTGCGATTATTTTTTTCTATTTGCATTTCTATTTTTATTAGTCATTGAACAAAGTTTAAGATTTTTCTTAATATCTCTAAACAAAACTACGGTGTTACAACAGATTTTCCTACTGATACTGCTTTATTGTCTATATAACCAATGAGTTATTTCTCTTTTGAGCCTCCAAAGTCTTTCTTACACTAACACAGGGTATCTTACACCCACCCAGAAGTGACCACTTTTGTGGCATCTATATACTGATATAATTGTAAACAGGCAAGAAATCTAAAACTACTTTCACACTTACAGCAGCTATGGAAACATTTTTCTCATCTCAGGCTTCTTATACTTTACCAAATCATACTAACATTTAAAAAAAAAAAATTCTTTCTCTTCACAAGACTTACAACGGAAGGTGTAGGGTTTCCTGTATAGATTTAAAACTGTCTTGAAATTATCCACAGAATTACTATGCTAGGTAACATGCTAAAGAATTTTTTTTCCTGTAGACTGTCGATGAAGACAAAAAGAACAGACTGTCATTGAGTGAGTAATGAGATTAAGAGGATGGACTCTATCAACATTAGTCATTAATTCAATTTCATCTATAAGTAGTTCCACATACAACTATAAAACTGATTGCTTAATAGTGAATAGCTCATCCCTGCTAAAGAGGGAAGGTCTCACTTCAACCTTTCCTCGTCTGACCCTCTTAATGAGCTAATTTAGCTCTGACACAGCTGGCAAAAGTCTACATTTTTTTGTTGTTGTTTGTTTCAGTGGGTTGTTAGTAAGTTAGATTAACTCATTAAGCAGAACATGACAAACACCTGAGTCAAGAGGTGCTGAACAGCACCAGAGAGCTAGGGGAAAAAAACCAGAAAAAGAGGCAGGGAACTGAACATCTCTGCGATAAGTGAGGTACTTGCTTCATCTCAGGAACTGTAACTCAAGACAGAGGATACAGTATCTCTGCTTTCCTGTTGAATAAATTAGTCTTCACCTAATATGACAGCCATGTTTAAACTCAATCCCATGGAAGAAAAAAAAATCTTTAACGCATAATCATTATCATTCATGGCTCTACCTTGGCCACTTCCAAGAGCTGTCCACAGTATCAGCTTAGAAAGAAAAGTTGATTTTGTGTCACCAAGGAGACCCCGTTTGTTAAAAGAAATATCTGACACAATCAGGAGATTAAAAACTTTTATTAATAGGGTCTCCATTCCGTATACTTCATTTCAGTGACCAGGACCTGAGAAGCGGGCATTAGCAATCTACGATTTAAAGCACTGACTTCTTAAAAGATAAAAATTTCACACCTTCTGCTAAGTACTGAGTTCAGATGATAAATAATTTAGTTTTTCTCACAGATATGCTAACTTGACCATAGACATTCACCACACAACCCACACAAGACCAAGCTTTTCTGTAGCAAGAAGATCCTGTAGCAATGTTATCTCTTCTCCAGGTATCGGTTTCATTTTTCTGGCTCACAGCACAGCCACTTTTATGAACATACACTGAACAACCTCTTGAACATTTTAAAGTTCATAGCTGGTTCATTCTTACACATGAAAAAGCTATGAACTTTTGTACCTACTGAGTATTAAAAACATTGCTTATAAGGAAAGTAGCTTTTTATGACCCATGTCTGAACGTAAATGTTGTTTTTTACATTGCAAGTAAACCAAACTAGATAAAGGTAATAAACTAATGCACATTATTGCTTACCAGACTGCAGTTCAGCTTTTAACATAATGGTGCACTTTGCAAGATAAACACGTTATATAAGAAGGTTCAAACTGAAGCAAGAAAATGATCAAATAGAAATGCAGTGTCACTGCACACCTGAGAAACAGGTCATTTTATCTCAAATGTCAGTAGAAGCCTAGCTGAGAGATTTTAAAATTTGGGGGTTAGGATTTGGTTTGAGCTTTGTTTAGGTTTGTTTGTTTTCCTTAAATTGGGGGAAAACTTGTGAACAGTACAGAGTCAGACTACAGTGAGAAAGGAACAGTATAAAATGTTACTGTGTTAATTTTTGCAAATGCAATAGAAATATCCTGATCATGGCATAACCAGTAAGACAAAGTACTTCCTCGATAATACTCTTTACTTCATGCTTAGTAAACATTTCTTAAATGTCACTGCCTTGAAATTAGAGAGCAATATGCCTTCCTAACCTCCTATAAGAACCTAAAGAGCATGCTGATTGCCAGTTTGGAAATTCAGGAAAAAAGCCTGATGGAAAAGACCAACTAAGAAAGGCAAGGCAGTAATACTTCACAGTACTGTTTAGCTTTTAAGTTGTATTTCTTTTGATATCCAGAATCTATACATTGCCTGATGCAGTGGATTCCAGAACTCTGCCTAAAAACTGAGGTTAGTGCAGCTCACTACTACTTACTCTTCTCAGACAGCAAATTAAGAGGCCATGAATACCTGAGGTTTCAAAGCAGAAACATTCTTTGCGACTTCTGAGGCTCCAGAGAGACTGATTTTTTAATATTTATGCAATACTACCTAGTTTGCAAAAATTCTTACAGCTGAATAATATTAATACCACTAAGCTAAGTGCAACCAAAACTGGAATGGGGGAAATAATCTCTATGTCATATCACGAAAATAATTTTTTTTTTCTGGCAAGAAGCCATTACACTGCCAAAAGCAGAAACTGAAAATGCTTTGGTTTTTTAACTTTCTTTTTCTGAGAGAGCACAAAAGTAAATACAAAATAAGAAAAAATATCTACTTCAGAAGTTCAATAACTAAAATGCTGCGCCTCCACTTATAAAATACTCAAATCAGTGCAACTAAAGTTAACACTGAATATGTTGTTTGACTTCCTCATGTTACAGCAATGGCTTTCAGAAATAAATACCGCAGAGTATCTGATATGCTTGATACGACAGACAAGACAAATTTTCAAAACTCATTACCAAGAAACGCTTACATTAGCATAACCTGAGAAAGAGATTTTGTGGGTAGGAATTGTATCTCTGTACCATTAACAAAGATGTTATTTTAGCTGCCACTAGACCGATATGTTTTCTTTAGCTTTTTTTTTTTGTGTGTGTTATGCAGTAATATCCATATAGAGGTGCAAGATGTAATCAAAAGTCTGTCCACAATAGGTGTTTTCTGTGCATATGGAGAACGGCTTTACTAATGGTAAACTGCACTTTTTTGGTTCTTAAAGCCATCACCTTTTATACAAGTACACCCATATGAACAAGTGCCTAGTTCAACAAGAGAAAAAGAAGAGCGCAAGTTGCTCAAAGGCAAGATATCAGCTTGCTCTAGAGAGCTACAACTTTAGATGGCATGAATATTAAGTTTCACTGAAAAAAAAAAGTTACTTAGAAGCAGATCTTAGCTTCCAGGAGAGCAGATATTCATACATTCCACTTATTTTGAGATACATTTAGAGGGTTAAAATACATCTAATGCCACATGATGTAAACAGCAAAGATGTTGTATTTGTTTCAAGAGATTAGGTAGAACAAAATAAACATGCAGAGCAGTGGTTTACCTCAGTTTATCTCATTTTGTCTATATTTGCATACATATAAATTTATGAAGCAGAAGCTTTCCTTAAGCAGAGAAAATCTTTAGCAAGTATTTTACTAGTTTCTATTTTGTACCCTAGAAAAACTGGGGGGGAAATGACCCTGTCAAACAGGACCACTGCAGCAACATATCTACTCAACAAAAACATCTTTGTTCCCAAATAAAGATTTCAGTTGGGGGTTTAGGATTGCTCCTAGTAGTGTACAGAGTAGTTATGGAACAAAAACGGGAAACAAAGTAAGTCTGTTGAATGCCTAATTAAAGTCCTCAACATACTAATAAATATAGGCAAATAAAATAAAAAATAAATATTTTAACTGTGTTATAGGAAATTATATACCCATATTTAGCAATAAATCTGTCAAACTCACCAAGATTCCAGAAGGAACCTTTTCATGAGCAGCAACATCACTTCTATTTGAGTCATCTTCAAGAACATCCTTTTCTGAGTTATGCATCTCAGAAAACAGAAAACTAACTTTCCACAATACAGGTAAATGAAAAAACTACAGCCATAAGAAGATGTTGTAGCAGCATTTCTTCTCTTCTCATAGAAGCAGAAGAACTATGTAAACCTTCTGGTCTCTTAGAGGAAACTGCTTGGTATACATTCCCACGCAGAATTACGAGTAAAAAGGAAGTGCTTCTTTAAGAAAGCTCACACAGAAACTCCCTCACCAATAGGCTTTGCTCGACACGTCCCAGCCCCCTCGCACTCTCCCAGATAAGTAACAACATGGGCTGACTTTGCCATATGTTTGCACTGATAGGTGATGATCTTGGTTTGCATCACGTCACATGACCACAGCTGAAGCTCCCACGAAAACAGGGATTTAGTTAATGATTCTTAAGCAAAGTCTACATTAGCTCACTTGGAGACTTTTCACCCACTGTTGCAACTCCAGCAGTGGCAGCAGCACTCAAAGTCCTGGCTCGGCCCAAGTCAAGACTGCCTGCTGACACTCCATGTGCTGCTCCCTCTGCTGATGGCGTCACTGGGGCAGCCAGGCATGTTTGATACAGCAAATTTCACAACATTTCAGGGTCTGCTATTTGCAAACTTTTCTCCCTCTTTCTTGAAATTTAAATTACATAATAATAGTAAAGAGACAACTGACCTGGTGTCAAGTTTACACCAAACCATACAAAATCAATGCACAACAAGATGAACATTTGTTTTCCTGTGGAAATTTTCTTGCTTTCGTCAAACAGAATTGTAAAGCAGTATAATGTGAGTGCATGGACAAAACATACAAGCTTTTCAAATAACTAGCTCCATGACTCAGATTAAGAATTAGTTTTTCATCTGAGGAATTCTGAAATGTCATTACTTATGTAAATAAAATAATGGATAGGTGAAATAACTTGAAGAAGAGAAGCAGTATAAGGAACCAAAATTCTGTCCCAAAATGCGAGAAACATTGTCTGAGGACCCTCCACACAGACAAGTTCTCGCCACCCTAAACCCACGCACCTCCTTCCCACCCTCACGGGGTTACTGTGTGTCTGCTCAGAAGACTCTGGAGGATTGCTTCTTGAACTACAACCTTAAAAAAAAAATTATCCAGGACCCTACTACTATTCCTCCTCTACGTTTTGTAAATTCATGTAAAAGACTTCAACTCAAGGACAGTGAACCACATTATACAATGCAGCCAAATAGCTTGTAGGTTTCCAAAACAATTAATGAACTCAAGTCCAAAACCATATCAATGTCCATGACAAAATCCTAAATTGAATGTTGAGATTGCTATGTCTGCAGTAAGGTTGCAATAAACTGCTACTATCTCTGAGCCCTTTTCTATACATTGAATAAATTCATATTTCATCTGGCTCTTACGGGAAAAACTAATGGGTTTTTTAGCAAACACGACAAGTATTTTCACAGAATATTAAGAATTACTAGACACACTTCTTCCCTCTCATCATTCCTTTATCCTGCATCTTCCATTAAAATACAGAATAAAACATATCATTATGAGCAAAATGGAAGCAAAATTCATAAGCCAGTGCTTCTTTTCAGACACTATTGACTGCATTTTATGGTGGGTTTTTTTTTTCTGTGATATCTGTACTATTTCAGTATCTTTCAGTATTTCATAGGGACATTATTTTCTTCAAAGCTTATAGAAGTGTTTTAGACACCAGTGTTTCTAGAATACAGATAAAATTGTGTCACTGCAGTAAGGTAACATTTAGGCAGGTAATAAGTTTTGTACATTTTGTTATTCCTCTTGTCTTTAATTTCTCAATATTAATAAGTTAAGTAAAACATAATTCCTGCTCAGTAAGTTGAAGCACTATGTTATGTGCTTACAAGTTGCACAGGAAAATTAGCTTTTGTTTAGAAAAGCAAATACCTCGAATTTGGAAGTCTTAGAAGTTATGTTTTCCATACAACCTTAATGAAGCTCTTTGGTGTAGGTAGGTTTTCCTGTAGTGTAGTCTCAGAAAACACTTATGAGGTTTTTCACTAGACTCACACAAGGTAATAATGCTGACAAAGATCATTCATCATCCTATGTTCTTTCTCTGACCTGCTCTTTGTCGGTCTACACATTTTATACTGTTGCCCGTGAGCCAAAATCCCTGATGGGAAGTGTGATTCTATTTTTAAATCACAGTTTTCTGCAGCAATCATCATAATATATTTGATTGCATTTCATTTAGTTTTACAGCATCTCAGAGATGCACTATTTTTTTCACCTATGCAATGAAAAATTCAGGATAGATTAGAAATTTAACATGCAGGGGATTTCATCACATTTAGAACTTGATTTTTCAGGCATTCCCTCTTTTTTTTACCTCTTTGCACATTGCCTCAATAAGCTACATTTGCAGTTGCAAATCAGATTTCTTTTTAATGACCATCTGGGATATGTAAAAGTCTGACTGCCTGTGAAAATGACATTTAAGTGATTACTGGATTGTATTGTATAGGAACTGTAGAACAACCACCACCAGAAAACAGCTACAGGACATTTCCCCAACTTTCATCAGTGCATACCATTCTGAGTTCTGGAAGGAAGGAGGCACAAATCCTACAGTTTCTATCAGCTCAGAATCCCAATTCACTCAGAAATCAGAATAAATATGCCAAGACAAATGAATGGACCAAATCCTTCTCCAATGAACATACCCTAATAGATAGGGCAAGAGCAGGACAACCTTTGTTCATGTTCCAATTGTCTCCTTCACCCCGCCTTGTCACACGTAATTTTACTTACTATCAACCAAAAATGAAACACCAAAGTTCTCAACGTCAAGATGGGGTGTGACAATTCTTAGTCTCACACCCCATCCTGACACTGGAAAAGGTCCTTTCTCCACAAGGTTCAACTCCAGTTCCAAAATTCCAACACATCTCGATTTTCACACACTTTTACACTTTGCTTATTAGGCGTAACAAAAAAAGTAGAGGAGTTGCCATTCTCCTACACAGATCACAGAAATCAGCCTGGGGATGAAAGCACTCTTTTGTGCCCAAGTTTTAGTCCCAGGCCTGGTCTGAAACATCTGCTTACTGAGACTGGAAATAAAGCTCTGTTCATTCCAGATTGTGCTGAAACACATCCAGCACATCTCTGACACTTTTAAGTACAAAATTCTATCCATTCTCTATATGGATGCTTAAACCTAATTCAAAGATTATTAACTTTGCTAAAATAAAATAAACTTTGACATGACTAACAGAAAACACACTGAATAAAGATTATCTGCCTCAGATGCATCCTGAAAGGGACATATGAATTTTCTAAAAGAAATTAGCTAGAGTTTTTCCTCTAGCAGAGTGGAAAAATACCATCAAGTGCCTCTTCTTATTAAAAAAAAATATATACTTGCTAGGATTTTTCATACAAAAGCTGAAGGCACCTAAAATATAGCATGGAATTAAAATTTTCCATTTTAGCTAATTACATGCAACTAGAAAAGAAATTCTGTTCAACAATGTTGAAAAACACTACTAGGAAATACTACCTGTTTTTACCTACAATTCTCAGCTGTCCAGAAACAAAAAGAAAAAAAAAGTTCTATTAGAAGTAATAACAGCAAGTACAAGAATTCAAGCAGTTAACAGAAGTTAGAGAAACACTAGTGATACAAAAGTAATGTATTGCCCACAAAACTGGTGGTTAAAAAATAAAATCAAATTAGTTTTGTACCTATGATGCAACATGGTAAATTCCATGCCTTCAAGATCTCCTGTCAGGTGGAATCAAGAGCCATTCAAATCAAAACATTTTGCAGTGCAACTTAACTACTTTTTACCACTGGGGAAAAAATAGTAAGAAAGGAAATCCACAGTTTATTTGGAATCAGTGCTTTCGTAATTGTGTCAACAGTTTTATCTGTATGATCTGCTATGAATCACCTGATTTCAGTGTTACAGTAGCTGTCCTTGTATTAATTTGAGCATTTTCTCTTTTTTTAAAATTATCCTTTTTTTCTGTTTACAAAGGAACACCAGTGAGGACAAAGAATACTTTAAGAATTCATAAATTGAGTTTTAGTGGCAAAATGATCAGTTCAATCAAAAACTTAAGTTACACATACACAAAATGTTCTTATGCACAGAGACTTTAACTTCTTTCAAGGTACTGGAAAAAGTAACTGGCTAATCCAAGAGTGCAGCCCTTTGGAATCTGCATGGGCATATCCCACACCACGCTCTGCCACACTCAACATATTTCCAGCAACATCGACTCCTGTGAGGCCACATCATCCTTGGCTGGACTTATTTCCAGACATCTAACACAGAAACCAATGTTTCTGAATAGAAATTCTATCCATCACATTTTTGGATGATATGAGAGAAAGCAAATGAAGCTTTTCCTGTATGTTTCTAGAAAGCACTAAGCATTTCCTTAATAAGCAATCCAGCAATCCCTTATCTTTGTTTCCTCCTTTTAACAACGTTTCTTCCCAGGTGCTTATCTGCCCCAGGGGTTTTTAAATTTTCTTGCAACCTCCCAAGAAGTCAAAGCAAAAAAACACAGTCATGTGTGCACCCATGAAATCTATCTTCATCTAATCTATCTGTGGTAAATAATTTGGATACATTTAGAATGGATACACAAACATAAGATTTGAGACAAGAACAGATATAATACTTATTCCGAGAAATACATATATGGAATACTCAAAGAGCCTTAAATACTGCATATATAAACACGACATCTTTTTTCCCACTTGATAAGATTCTCCATATTGTTGAAATGAACATATACCAAATAAAGCAATATCCCTAAATATAATCTGCATATAAGACTTGGCTGTATTACTAACAAGTGGCATAAAAGTGCTAGTCTTACAGAATTCCCACACAGAGGTATTTACATGAGATGTTGGGAAGAGAAAAATTAGATACAGCTGAGCAAAGTGGCATATGCTTACTCTTTCAGCAAAGCCAATCCACTGCATTATTGAGTTGTAATGACCCACAGGGATCACATCTGGCTGAGGGATCTGCTCACCCCTAGCACACAGCAGCGTGTCTGCACTGTCTATACAGGACACACAACACACCTGTGAAGTGGCCTCACAGATTTCTTGTTTCTGTTAACAGGCATACTTTTCCCTTCAGGGAATGAATGGCTTTAAGTCACCCCCAAGTACTTTTCTTCTTTAAATCACTGTATTTCAGTTCACAACATAAACTAAATTCTAGTTATCCAAGAAAGAGTCAATTACTTCCATTTCTAATGGAATTGCAGCTACAATTCATTATCCGAAGCACTTATTTGAAAGAATTTTGAAAAGAATCCTGAAAAGAATCCTTTACACATTTCCTTTAAAAGGCTTTTCATACCCATCAATTCAGAAGAAGTGTATTTCCTGAGGAGACAGTTATGCAGTCTAAAAATAAGACAGGTAAACCTAGAGACACAGCCTAAGACCAGCTTAGCTGGCTTCAGCCACATACACTAACAAAAATATGTCACCTAGTACACTGCAGACTGTTCTATTATTACTTTGCATATTTGCATTTCTGGTATTCAACTTCAGCACTTTGGATAAAGAAATGGGCCGATTCATCAGCTAAGAATCTCATCTGTTCACTCAGTGCATACAGAAGCAATGAGGAAGTGTCCCTTTGTCTGGGGAAAATGACTCAGGGCAGCTTCTGACAACTAATGTCAAATTACGTTAGTGCAAACCTGAAATAAACTGATTTAGCTAGGAAGGGGAAGCTAGCATCCTTTCTTTGAGAATTCCCTTGAAATATAAATACAAGGAAAAAAAAACCTCCAAAAAGTGTGCTTAAGCTTTGTCCTCAAGCAGAAAGACAATCTGACTTGACTGAGCACGACAGTTTCATATTAAATCTGTCTGCCTGCCCAAACTGAAATGCAAGCACTAATGTAACAATCAAGATGAGAGAATAGCTAGGCAGATTAAATTAATTTTAAGCATCACATTCTTTGCAAAAGCAGCAACATTTTTTATTATGCTTGACGAGGATAATTATATTTATAATTTAAAAAAAACCCTCTGCTTACCTATGTAACAGTGAGATATGTCCAGAGACGGTATCTTTGTATTACTGTAGATCCTTAAACTGTAACTTCAACAAGATCATAAAGAACATTCTCCAGATACAAAAATCACTGGGATATGGTTTGCTACTATGCGATTTTCTCAGATGTGCCCAGCAGGGGATGAAGACATCTAATATACACACTTTAGACTTGTATTTGATTACAAACGCATCACACCCTGTTGTGTATAAGCCTGAAAACTTCTTCACTCCGGCTATCTGTAACATACAGCACTTAATCTCAAACCAGAAAGTGTCCTTTCATCCCTTTTCAGAAGTTATGTGGAACGTATTGCTAAATCATTATATAATCAATGATTCAAAGTTATTTAATATATAATCCAAAGTTATTTTTTAAAAAATCCAGTTTGTTAGAAATTCTAACTTAAGCACAGATTCTGTGTTCACACAAAGACTATGAGAAACTGTTTTCCTGTATGCTGTGATCCTGCTCTAAATATGCATAGAGAAAATAAGAAAATTGTGATCTAGACTAGTAACCGTGTGACCATTTCCCAGGAAGAGAAGCAACAACTGCAACTAATTTAACCTCTGGCTTTGACAAAGGTTCCCAAAGTGGCTTTGAACAAAATCCTTTCACCTCTATCTGATCTAGGTTGCAAATTCTCTGAGGCAGAGACCAAGTCATAAAGCATGCAATGCAAAAAAGGGCTGCTCGGGGCCTCAAGGTACATAAGGAGGTGTCAAGTGCCCTAAGTGCAGTCTGGATCTCCCCTTAACTGATCAAGATTTTACACCAATGGTAGGAAACGCTAGACACAGAGAGAAAGGGTATAAAATTCACTGCACTGAAGCATTTTATGTAGAGGTCTTCCAAGTAAACAATAGCAAAGAATTACACTTACTTTTGCAACAACCCAAAATATTAAGTTCCAAGAAGAAGTATTAAGTACCAAGAATAAGTTCAAACACCATCTCTGTTACAGACCACTAAAAAAAAAAAAAAAAAAAATCAAACTTTCTGATATGCTTAACTGAAAAATTATGATACAAGCTTAAAAATCAGTATTGCTGACGAGAGCCATTCAGCACTGTCCTAGTTATTCCTACTGCAACTAAGAATAACACCAGATAATAACTGCATTTCAGTCAAAGTTCCTGGCATCCTGGGATCATTTAGAAACCTTTTAACTTTACCATATCAGTTTAATAGTCCATTATATAACAGTAATATATTTTTAGAGAGCACCTCACTTTACAACACTCAAGTAAAGAGATCTTCCTTGATTTTTGTAAGGGATGGCAAAACTCTTCACATTCCTGTATGTTCTTGGGATGCAAAGGAACTAGAGAAGGGGCTAGGAGAGAAGGCACAACTTTTGGCCCCGGCTGGAACTAGTTGCCTAGTATGTATACAAAAAAAAACTGGTTATGTATCCACAAAGTGATAGATCTTCCCACACTTAAAAAAAAAAAAAAAAAAAAAAAAAAAGAGAGAGAGAGAGAGAGAAGGCATTTCGTGACTTATGGCTTTTTATTACAACTAATGAATATCTGTACATTCTTAAAATGTACGTAATGCTATGGTCTTTTCTATTTTGCAATCATTAAGTGCTCAATATGCAAAATCGTCCCAAGAAATGCTTGTGAAGTACAAAAAATCCCAACTGAAACCAAAGAAAACCAGAATAGACCCCAAAGAGTTTACTTCAGTGATGTTTGTGGATTCCTTACAACCTAGGTTATCCTATGACTCTAAGGTCTAAATTTTTGAAGACTGTCATCTTCTCTGACAGTGTACTGAATAATACCACATACCAATATGGTATACGGCTAACAAATACTTTCTTGTAACAACAGTGGAATTTCGTTTGGGGAGGGGAAAAAAGGTAACCAGACGGTAGGCACGTACAAGGTGCAGCCACAACACAGGTATATTTATGACATCATTTTTCTGAACGGAACTGCACACGTTTACACAGCATGGTGCCCTGTTCTATCAAAAACCATTGATGCCTCCTACACGTACTCAGTAACCACTTCAGGAGAAGAAGAACGCAGTTCACACAAATTAAACCAGACGCACACTCGCCAAGACCCCAAAGAGAAGCACACAAAAAACCGCGGGCAGTGTAGCTCCACCTCAGACTCCCCACACACCTCAGAGGGACAAACGCGGCAGGCAGAGGCGGAGCGCCCCGCCGGAGCCACAGTTCAGTGCCGAGTTGGAGGGCAAGGCGCTGGGCAGCAGTGCGAGCCGAGCCGAACCGAGCCGAGCCGCGCCGCGTACCCCGGAGTGCCAGAGCGGCACCGCCGAGCGCGCCGGCAGCACCGCCGCTCTCGCCACCCCCGTGTCGCGGCGGGGCGGCAGCGCCGGCCGCCACCCCCACCCCCGGTCTGCCCAGCCGCACACCGAGAAGCCGGGGCACGGCAGGGCACGCTTCCCCTTCGCTCCGCCGGCCTGGGCTGCGGGGAATCGCGGGCAGCGTCCGGAGCGCCGGCAGCGCCGGCCGGGCGGCCCCGCTCCGCAGCGACGGTTCCGGGGAGGCTCTCATGGCTCTCCGCGGGGAGCGAGCCCGGGCTGGCAGCCGGGGCACGGCCTGCGCCGCCCTCCCTTCCTCCCGCTCGCCCTCCTTCCCTCCCTGCCCGGTGGCCGCCCGGGCTCGTCCCCCGCACGCAGACAGGGACACCTCGCGCCGAGCCGAGCCGAGCCGGCGACAGCGGCCCCTTCTCGCTTACCTCGAGCGAGGCCCGGCGGGAGCCGGCGCCAGCCGAGGCGGGACGGACGGTGTCTGTGGGGAGGGATGGAGGGACGGGAGCGGGGAGCCGGGGGAGCCGCGCCCGGGCGGGTGCGAACTGCGCCAAGCGGCGGCCGTTGCTGCAGCGCGTGCACGCCCGCGCGCGCTCCCGCTGGCGGCGGGCGGCGGGGGCGCGCCTGGCCCGGGGCGCCACGTGACCCTGGAGCGGCGCCGGGTAGGAGGGGGAAGGAGGGGAGGGTGCGCGCGTGCGCGCGGCCGCGGCGGCGCGGGAGCGGCGGGCGCGGCCCCGGCAGCACGTACGGCACCGCAGCCCGGAGCCCCCAGCCCTCCCGGGAGCAGCTGTTCCGAGCCGTGGTCTGAGCCGGGGCTCGGGATTAGCACCTCGGGACAGCTGCCTTCGCCGTGTTTGCCACTTGGTACGTGTGGCACTGCATCCTGCTGAAAGTTACCGGCCCACCCACAGGCGGAGGGGAAATACCTTTTATTGATACACGTCTGTATACACACATAGATCTATATGTTATATAAGTATTGTGCACTAGTCTTTCTGTATCTATATACCACAGTCCCAAACTGCGCCAGGGGAGGTGTCAGATGGACATTAGAGGGATTTTTTCACAAAAAGGGTGATTAGACATTGGAATGGGACGCCCGGGGAGGTGGCGGAGTCACCATCCCTGGAGGTGTTTAAGGAAAGACTGGATGGTGGCACTCGGTGCCATCCATGGTCTGGTTGACACGACGATGTTTGGCCATAGGCTGTACTCAATGATCTTGGAGGTCTTTTCCAACATAATTAATTAAATGATTCTGTTATTTATTTATTTATTTATTGTCATGAAAGTGTAGAATTGCAAAATCAGTACATGTCCGGCAGGCTATGTGTGCATTTCAGGACAGCAGCCTCATTTGCCCATTTATGGTTCACACCACTGCTTGCTGAAGGTGGTTTGGTGATGTGTTATTATTTACCTGAATCATGCAATTGCCCAGAGGCCCCAGATGATACTGTGACATAATATGTACTAAACCACGGTAATATTCTCCCTTCAAACAATTTCCACCATAAAAAAGGGAAAAGAAAAGGAGAAGCAGCATAATTGGAAATACAATTTCGATTTCATAAATATGAATTAAGTGTTTTATCACTACCCATGTTGCTTCTTTATTTTATTGTACTTCCGTTTGTCTACCAACTACTTTTTCATCCACCTGCTGTTGACAAAAGTTGTGTTAAAAGCTGGCTTTGCTCCACTTGGTATTAGAGCCATTTCAGGTTTTCACATAGTTTTCATATAGTTCTCACATAATGGGAAATCAGGCTGGTCAGCAGAGTATTCAGGGCAACTGACAAAAAGACATGTTAGCATGCAAAGTAATATATAGTAAAATTTATTGTGATAGTCCATGTATCTCTTAAAAGACACTTGACAGTCTTTTCTTACCAGTCCTACAAAGAGATATGATCTGTTTATTCATCTATACCTCCTGGGACAAGCTGCCTAAAAGATTATTGCCAGTGAGTTTGCTTATTTGCAGATAATATCTTTAAATCCCTTTGAGCATGGAACTAAAACAAATCTATCCCTG
Source organism: Sturnus vulgaris (assembly GCF_052056855.1). NCBI lineage: Eukaryota > Metazoa > Chordata > Aves > Passeriformes > Sturnidae > Sturnus > Sturnus vulgaris. Next base: position 108,090,611 of record NC_142243.1, on the reverse strand, counting down.
CATAACATGCCGACTGGATTTTTGAGGAAAGTGGCTCATGGAAGAAGGCACAAACACAGATTTACATGGATAGGGTGACTATATTATGGATTTGTAAAAAGGAAGGTCAGATTTCACGCCTGCCCATTTTGATGATGTTATTGTCATGTCAGGAATTCTAAGTCAATCTTGGAACACTTTCCAGGAATCAGGATACATGGAAGCAACAAAGAGTAATGGAGCAATTTGCCACCCTTCAGTGCAACCATTTTTCAGCTGCAGCAGTTTTCTGAAGAGGCCTCCTGGTTGAGTATAATGTTGCAATAATAATTACCTAGCCACATTAGCATAACATCTGTCACAAACACCCAGTCTGCAGATCATTTCCCTCCTTTGCCGAGTTCCTTATTTGGCATCTTAGTCTCACAGTTTGTGAGGGTAACCTATTCAGCAATTGCTTTAACAGAGTATTTTCATTTGTGTTTCTGTGATCTTATCCTTGTTGGTCAAAACAAGAAGTTATTTTTTTAGTGGAGGCGATTCTCGTTTTCAACACCAGCCAGCCCTGTTCATAGGGAGATAAGAGGTAGGGGCTAAATCTGTCATGTGTCCTCAAATATTGACATTAAGCTAAATCTTATTATAAAAATAAGCCAGAAAAATCCTTACTTGAAAAGGGGTAACAAATGGGTAGATCATACTTTTTTGTTTTGAACCTGGAATAGGTGCTTCTGAGTAAAGAGCATTTATTTGAAAACACAGTGTCTTCCCTTTAGGTAACATTTACCATTCCAAGATTACCACCTCTACACAATCAGGACTACTGGAGTAGACATCCCTCAGTATTCTCCTTTTATATTCTTTTCTCTTTTGCACTTACTCATAGAAGATTACAATCAAGCTGTAAAATGGCTTGCATTTTCCACAGCTGTATCTATCCAGTGGGATTGGTTTCTGTTGTGTGTGGAGTGGTGTAGACAAGAGATCTCTATATCATTTGTGGTCCTTGTTGAACCTTGTTGGTTAATCCAGGGCCTCCAGGGCACAGGTAACCTGCTACCTTAGTTATGTTCATTTTGCCTTTTCACCACAAATGTCACTATTGTTTCCCCCATGAGGGTGAGAGGAGGGTGTGATGAGAGCAGCTGCTTACTAGTGTGGTTATTTTGGTGGAGAGGAAGCAATTTGAAAGTATGTTACCCAGTGCCATATGTAAATCAGTGGCTCTTCAATTGAGGATGATGTCTGGCAGCAGCAGTGTATGAGAGGGATAGCGTGCTTAGGGCTACCTGCACATAAGGCAGAAAAAGAGCTGACATCAGTGATGAGATATTGTTGTGTCATTTTGCCTGTTTGTATGCATACAACACTCAGAAAGAAACCACTCTCTGGAGCAGTCATTGATTCCATACCCACCATCACCCCTGCTCATACTCCAGCAGACAGGATTGTATCTTACCCTGCAAACCTATGACACTCCTCTCTGCCTCTTAGTCTGGACCAACAATGCTTGTCCCTCAGAAGCATTTTCCATGGCATTTCGCAGATCAAAATTACATTAAGACAGGATGTTATGATTTGGTTAAGTTTTGTTTATCTTTTTATTTCCATTTAAGAGTAAAAAAAAAAAAAAAAAGAAGGAAGAGGGAAGTTAATAGCAAGGATTCACAGCTGTAAGGAACTGTACTCTGATCCACCAAAATTTTTAAACACACCAATAGTCCCAAAAGTTGATGGGCTTGTGTGTAGAGTTAACATATTTGGCTAAGCCAGCACACTCACATCAAGTCTCATATGAGCAATATTTCTACATTCTTTGTCAATCATTAGCAGGTGTTTCACAAACCATTTTCTGATAATAGATATGACCGGATTTCAGGCCTCTTGTTAGGAAGTTCCTTATCCTTGCCAAAATCACAGCCTAATTAAGTAGGAAGTTTTATTCCTGTTAGGACAAGTGATGAAATGGCAAATGGAAATAACTGTGACAAATCTGATGGTAGAAGATGCAAGATTGGGAAAGAAGGAAGGAAAGGGGTTTCATTTGAAAATTTGCAGAAGGATATTGCAGGAAACAGTTCTCACATAATGAAATGAGAAGTGAGTCAAGGGCAAAAGTCAGCAGAACATTGCACCCAAATCTAAGTCCTTCCTTCCTCTCCATCAGCCCCTTATTGTCTCTCTCACAGTACTTTTATCTCTAGAAGCCCTTGTGAAATGGAGCTTTTTCTAACGTTTTTCTCTTTTCAGCTTTTGTGGCTCTTTTCCCTGGACAATATTTTGCTTTAATTCTTAAAATTTAATGTCCTTTTAGCAAGACAAAAACACACAAACAAACAAAAAATTGTGGGGAAAGACTTGTTGCAGGTGCCTGAACTGTGTAAGTGCAGATTAAATGGGATGTCATTTATGCATTTACCTTATAGTTGTTGTTCAAGGGCAAAGAACAGAAGTGTGCTCTATGCTAGTTTAAGGATGATCTCAATTTGCAACTAGCTGCTTCAAAGATTATGGCTTAATGTATTACCAAATAATGTCTGTCAGTCTCAGAGCACAGACAGATCGCCCTCAATCATTGGCTAACAAATCCAGAAGAATTCAAGGACAGCTGGAATCAAAGTGCCTTTACTGCAGTGGAAGTCAAAGCCTATTTTTCTCATCCTTTTTAATCTTCAAAAATCATCCTTCGTGGTTTTAGAAGGTGACTGGATAATATAGCTTATTGCAACACTTTCCCTTTTTGTTAATACAGTTATTATAACATGAGAACATGAATTTCTAGAAGAGTTATAAATTTGAATATAAAGAGTAGTATGTGCTGAAAGGAAACATGTAGGTGAGAAATTAGAAAATAAAGTGCACTTCAGATAAACATTGCATCCAGTGCCTGAGTTTAAATGTAGTCAGATGATTGTGTGTTTGATAGGAGATCCTGTTGCTACAGAAATAATTTGCATTCTGTCGTTATGTAATGCACAGAGACTGAAACAATTTTTCATGCTTATAATGGAGAATAGAATGTAATTAATATATTGAAAATGCAAGAAATAAATTGTTCAACCACGGAAATATATAACCTTTAGTATACTCAACAATTCTGTTAATATTAATTTTGAATGTTTTGTTAAATATCTGTGAAACATTACAGCTTAAATAATCAAAATAAAAAAGAAAGGGTAATCTTTGATATGTTTATCTCATTACTGTGCATAACTACAGTATTCTTCTGGATAGCAAATGTATTTATGAGCTTTATGAGGAACCATCCAAATTTAACAAAAAATCCCCAAACTCTAGTGCATTTTAGTTTAAAATTGTAAAGCTATTTTCAGTAGGTTTTAATTGAAATATCAGGAAAATAGTGATTTTTCTTGCAGCAAAAAGCTAAGACCTGATTCTGCCACAATGACACAAAAGAGAGATCTGCTATTGGCTTCGGGGTGAGAAAAATGGGCTTTGCAATCTGAGATTTGAGACATTTTTAGAACATTCTTCTGAGATCCAGCTTGATTTCTATTAAAGCTAATGAAAAGACCCCCGCGGCATTTTGCAGGAATTGGATCAGGCTCTCAGTGGTACAGTCTGTTCTATATATAACTTACTCACTGCTGTTGGTGTTTGTGGCAGACAGGCTCCCAGCCCGAAGGAGCTGTGAGAGGTGATGCATCTTTACAGATGTAAGGCAGCTTGAAATAATTGCCATGGCAAGGGAGAGTTGTGTGAAACAACCTGCAGCTTTGTACTGCTTTTGAGGAGTCACTCTCTGTAACTCTGACAGAGTGATAGAATTGCACATCTCTAGATATTTGTCATTTTCTGTAAGAATTACATGAGAAATTACATGCATTGGGGTGTCTTGCCATGGAAATGCTCCTTACTGCATTTTTCTGTGGGACCTGTGCTTATGTCCTTTGTTGCTGGGCTGTAATACATAGATTTAGAAAAAGATGTGATGGAGAACTGAGTCCAGCTCGATGTGAAACAGTACCTAAGTGCAGTTGGATGATTTTAGTTATGGTTCAGTCTGCATTTAAGTTTCTCCCTACACCATTTTGTGCAGAAGTCAGTATTTTGATTTCTACAATTTTTTCTCTGTTGCATCCTATGTCCTTCTGTCACTCACTATGGACCATCCAAGTTATTTAAACCCTTACATTGTTTACAGAAATATTATTACACTACTTGCCTATATATAAGTGTTCTATCCAGTATTTCATCCAGTCAGAAAATTTGTTGGTTTTAAAAAGAGTTGAATAGAATCTTATTGGAAGTCTACTAGAATGAAATTAATTTCTTCTCATCCAGGATATCACCATCTTGACTTCTATGCATTTACATGCTATTGAGACTCTTTGCTTTCTTATGCTAACAGCTCTATAAGGATAGATTAGAAACTGGTATTTTTTATGTTTTCAGTATTTCTACATTAGTCATAGATCTAGCACCTAGAAACAAAAGTGGAATTCAATGACATTTTATCAATAATCCACCAGGAAAAAGACAATACAATATGATTGAGCCTTCTTAGAGTTGAAAATAATATGAATATTTTCCTAGTAATTAAAATATCTTATTTTAATTTCTTAGGTTTTATAATTTCTGGTCACTTTAAAGTTGAACTCAGCTCACATAGCAACAAAATAAATTCTGACCTTTATTTTTATTGGTTTGTTTTTCAGCTTGAACTCTGCTTCTTCCATGGTATCTAAGCATTTGCAAATGAGTCATATTTTCCTATATCCTCAGTACATAAACATGTGAATGAACGTAGTAATGAACGTGAATGAGCACAGCAACGATTTAATGCAGAGATGCTTGCCTTGCATTTATTCCTTACTTACATGGCCATAAAGCTACACTCTGTTATAAGAAACCAGGGAATATGATGATATTGAGTGGAAGAAGGGATAGTCTTGGGCTGAGCCTCTGAAGAAGAGCACTGGCTTTATCAGAAATCTGAGTGCTGTGGCAAAAATTGTGGAGGAAAACGAGCATGTGGAGCAGCTGATACTTCACGAGTTAATGCTATATCTGCAGAAACTCATGAAGGCTTTAAGGGAATTCATGAAGTGGAGAGGACTGGAAAGCAGTCATGTGAGGCTTGATGATAACAAATGGACAGATGTGGTCCTGATCCACCTGCTGAAGCAGGTTTGCATGAAAGAAACTTGGATCAAAAGAAAACTACTTCTGTGCCCCCACTCCTGCATCCATAGGAGAGGGTTCTGTTTCTGGAGATCTTCTGGAGTTTGTGGCCAAACTGGTCATGGGGAAAAGTAGAGCCCACATGGCATGAAGAGTACTGTACATATAATCTCCTTGAAAAAGCAAGCAGCATCTGCCTCAAGCTGTGATGGCCTATAAATATTGATTAACACATCCGTGTAACTGATACCAACATTCCTTTACACTGTAGTAAATGTCAGTTCTGGACAGGATTTGCTCCAATGAACTCTGCTTACAATGGACATTTTTTAGTAATTAAATTCACATTGATAGTACATGTATCATTATTAAGATACTTAGAAATTCTTGCAGTGCAGTTATCTGATACTGAGACATAAGTGCCCATCTACTATGCATTTAAATTTAAAGTTAGGAAATATTACAAATGTTACAAAAAAAAAAAAAACCCTATTAATACAATTCTGTGTTAAAATATTATGGTTAATATACCACTCATGAAATTGCAAGTTGCACTTATTACCCTGTTCATTACAGGATCACATTATTCATTGAAGTTCAGTGGGGTTTACCCAAGGCTGCTTTTTCTGGTGGTTTCTTTGCCTGCCTTTCCAAGCTTTCTGCAGGTTGGGGAACCTTTTCTGCTACTCCTGCCTTTCCAGCAGTCTTCTTTGATGCTTGCTGGTTGCTTTTTGTATCCTTTTCTATTTCCACAGGAGGTATTTCATTTGGATCAGGTGTCTCTTCTGTAGCAGTAATTTCTTCTATGTGTGGCTTAATAAAATCTGATTTAGGAGAAGTAATAAAATTTCTGAGTAATCCTCAGTAACAATATTTACGTGCTCAGCAACATGTTTTTCACATTGGTTATGACCTTATCATGTTCTTTTCCTCTTTCCCTAACCATATAAAGAGATTCACACATAACATTGCTACTTCTTATGGAACCACAACCAAGCCCAAGTCTTTATGGTCTCTAATTAAAATGATTAAGAGGTAGATACTGGAAAACATTTACAGGTACAGAAATAATTGTTTCCTGCTTAAGTCACCTAATATACAGGATTGCTCAGAAAAGTCTACCATACCAGTAAGGCAAGAGAAGAAAAAAATGCTATAAATGCTATATTTGCCTTAGGAGCAAAAAGTGGGGGGAGGGGACGGGATGGGACTAAAAGTATAAAATGTTCTGTCAGAAATTATATAACATGTCTACGCCCTGTATACAAAGAAAAATTACTTAGGCAAAAATATGTGAAACAGGTGTTCTGATATCAGAATTTAAGATTGATTTGGAGCTAAAATGCTCTCTATGAGAGAGATGTAATTGTGAAGAATAAATCATTGTCCAAATAGCAATTCTATAGTAGGAGTCTAAAAGAATATACAAGTCATACATGAGAATGCTGAAACACCAGAGAGCTTTTAATTTTCTACATTTCCTCTAAATGAGACAAAAATTGGTCACTTATAACTCCAGCTTTACGATTCGATATGGACATAAAACTAGGAGGAATAATTGGTTAATCTCAAGTAGCTAAACAGTCAGGATTTCCTAAAGGACTTAAGCATTTAGAGTCCCTGAGTCATCAAGGCCTTATTTTTGGTGAAATATCAAACATCTAGCTGCTGAAATGAGTCTCACTTTGGAAAATAACACCATCTATGTATGTATACATGCTTACAAAGTCTTTCTCTGCATTCAGAAATTTAGAAGTATTTATTACGACTTTAAAAACTTCTATCAGCCAGATTACTCAAGGTGACAACTTGCAGTGGAAGTAGAAAAGGTGGTTTAAAAATATTGATTTATGTCTCTTTCACTTAGGCCTAACCTGGTAATTCATGCTTTGTTGTTGATTAAGAGCATATGTATGGTAAACGTGATTTCTTTGGACCTATGAAATATTGATTGGCACAATTAACATCATAACAATTTAACAATTTTTTTTATTGGAACAGAAGACTCTAACAGTGAAAACGCTCTTACCTTTCTTTCCCCCTTCCTTCTGTTTGCTTGTTGTCATTGCTTTTTTCTTTTTAGATACAGTTTTATTATTTTGATTGTGTCCTTGGACTGTGTCAGTCTGCCCTGACACAGGCATCACAAGCACCTGAAGCAAAGCAAGAACAAAATGTGCACAAGCGAGACATGTGGATACATCGCAAATTCAGCCTGAAATCACCATACCTGAATCCCTGGAAGCAATACCTTTCGAAGCAACTTATTACTCTAACTTTCGGGGACTCATACACCTGCCAAAGCAAAGCAAAGTAGAATCCAGCCTGTTACCTGGGAGGTGACCCACGTGTATTCCCTGGCTGTTCTGCCAAAAGGAGGGAGGCAGGAGGACAGATTTTGAAAACAAAGTAATAGAAATAAATTGTTGCCAAAATGCAACCGTTATTAAAAACAATACTGAGTAATAAACATCAGGTATTGCAAAGAGCAGCTCATATTCTTGTTTGTGCTCTGGAGGATGGAAGAACTGTGACTCTGTTATTTGTATCTTGTATGTCATGGGACAAAGATGGAGCAACCTGAACATCATCCTTGAATTGGCTTCATGTCCTACTAAGCAAAATTATAAAATAATTTAGCATTAATCCTTTAAACTCGGGAAACTTGCTCTATCTCAAATTACAGATCTTCTCATGATTATATTTTCAAATCTAAACATTAAGCCTTGCTACTTTGTCTGTTTGACTCAACTGCTGTGACTAGATAACCTAAACTTTTTTGGTGACAGATGCTGATTCATTAAAGGACAATTACACACACCTTAAAAATGAAATAATGTCATCAATTTTGATGCTTGAGTGTTAAATATTTTAGGAGATAGGGCTATGTGAACACATACTATTTATGTGAAACACCAAAACCACATTGGTTTTGCATAATTTCATTTTAAAATTCCCTGTGATGCGAAATCTATTTGGGAAGAAAAAGAGATTTATACCAGATAAACTTAACATGTTCCTTGAAACTAATAATACTATTACTGCAGGCACATGCACTAAAGTTAGGGACGTGCTAACATGTTTTGGTAGTTCATAGAACTGATCTAAATATGGATTATTTTTATAAGATTATGATAATAATCATTAGCCCTTTATAAGAACTGATTTTTTTAAAAAAGAAATTGCTAAAATCGGCATTTTTACCATTAGTAATTGTATTGAGTCTATTTTTACCTGAACCATTAAGAATTCCTTCATGCTTCTCCTTTAGCATTAGCTGACAGTAAACCTCACATGGGAAGGGTGTGTTTAAGTGAGTGTTAACTGTACAACACTTAGTGGTGGCATCCTCACAGAAATGCCAGTACTGCACCAAAGTGAGTGCCTGGGACTGCAGCACTATTTCTGCAGTCACAGGAGCTAGAAAACACAGGAGAGAGTACGTGAAAGGTGCACACAGATCATAATTAGACTGAAAATATATATGTTAGTTCTTTAGATTTTGATGTGAAGAATTGTGCTGTTGTGAGACTAGTCATGAAAACATTTATTGATGTGGGACATTGCTCTCCTAAGTAGCAATTGGGCTGACTACTGCTTCTAATCCTATCCTATACATATAGTATCACAGGTACATATCATACATATGTCCAGCAGGTTCTGTTGCTTTTCCTCAGCTGGTATAATCAGTGGCATTGTAAAATAGCAAATAGGGAGTTTTTAATCTATGTTAAGTGCATTCAAAGATTTGGTCAAATGTTTTTTCTTCTGAAACATTTTTTTCCTGTGAAACAATTTTTTTTTTGTGTCACAGTGAAGATTCTTTTTATGGCTTTAAAAGATCTTTATAAAATATGTTATTTCTGAATCTCCAGTGTTAAGTTTGGATGAAATTAACTGACTTTTCTATCTAACAAAATACTTATATATCACCCTTAAATCACGATTCATGCCCAGGTGAATTGAAAAGCATAGGACTATTCCTGTGACAGAATTTACAAAAATACCTTGTTGACTTAAGATGTCAAGCAGTGAAGGTCTGGACAGACAGGTGTGAAGAGATGCCATTGTGGTTTCGTTGCAAACAGCAAAGTGAAGATTAACAGGGATCTAAAGGGAAGCTGGAGGTAATTACAGTGGTGAAAGCATTAAGACACTAAGATACTGTGCACAACTACACGAGCTGTGACTAATAAAACAAGACACAGTGAAACAAGCTTGTGATGGAAGGAAAGAAGTGAATTCAGTTTATTTGTGAACATAGAGCAGAGTTCATACACTTTTACAGACACACACACATATATTATTATCATGGCCTGGTAAGCCTTATTTTCATTTATGTTACAGTACTGTTACCCTGTTTGGGCAGATTAAACAATATTTAGGGCTGCAAATGACACCCATATTAAGGCCTCACTAAATAAACACAGCAATACAAAGTGGCCTTAACACAGACAAAAACCAGCAATCATTTCTCCGTGATCTAACACATTCCATTTATGCTGCTTTACCAAAGCTGGAACAAATCCTAACTGCTGCTCAAAAGGCTCCGATCATTTTTGATCTTTCCATCTACCTCATTAGTTGCTTCCACTGAAACAATTCTTGACCCTTTCCTTCCAGATGCTCCAGGAAGAGTGTCAAATGGTGGGCATGTGTTTACAGACAGCATGCACTTGGCCTTGCTTAAAATATTACAATTAGTTTCTGTGAAGTTAGCAGTAAGAAAACATTTAGGAAATGCCCTGTTTTCCGTGGCATAAATAAATGTATTAGAAGCAAATGTGAAGTGAATGGAAAAATCTAAGGCTGTCTGCTAAAGCAGAAAGCCATTTACACACATGGATTATATCAACCTAACATCCAAAATCTCTGTGTTTCTGTCTTCTAGACTTAAATTCATGCTTTCATTTTATCTTACTGCTTTTTCTCTTGCTCAGACTCTCTCTCTTCCTCAGGTATGTACACACTTACAGTGACATCGCTGGTCTCTGTACCGTACTTGTTCTTCACCACAATGCTGTATTTCCCAGAGTCTTGTGTGGACACAGTAGAAATGGAAAAGCTGACATTTTTTCCAGATTCAAACTTCAGGATGCAATTGGCATCTGATACAAATGATTTTTCATTCTTCAGCCATGAGACCTCTGGGGTGGGATCTCCCCAGACAGTGCAAGAAAGATTAAGTGCCTATAGAAAAAGTACAAAGGAATTATGAGTCAGTAAATATTTGCTGTGTTTTTTGATGCCTGACTCTCCAAATATTCCAACTTCCCATTTAGCTTCCTGCTTTTAGTAAAGGGATGCATACCATCATCAGTAATCAATAATTTATGTCACTCTTCTCTATCAAAAAGGAGAAGGAACTCAATTCAAAAATGCCATTAAAACCTTTCAATATTTTATGGACCTTCTTCTCTACTCTAATAATCATTAGTAGAGGTTTCTCCGTGCATATTTTTTAATATAAAATTAGATATTACCTGCATTTATGTGCTAGGCCTGAAATGACATTTTAATGAACTGTCAGATGGTTTTGTTCACATTAAGCTCACTATATATATATATATATATCTATATATAGATATATATATATCTCCCATAAGGAAAGAAAGTGTGCTTGTTTTTTTTGATAACTAAGAACAAAGTGGCCCTGGAATGTTTAATGTTGTTTAATGTTGTTTAATTTGGGATCCTTTTAAACTGTGCCCTGACAGCTCTTCTAACAGACTTGAAGTGTTTTATGCACTTCTGTAAAACTATTTTTAACTGAAATCAATACAGGCTTTACTCATTCTTTGGTGTTCATGTAAGTATTTCCCTTTGATGTTAGTACTGCTCCTAAGGACTGAATTAAATCTCATCAGCCTGTAGGAAGTATCTTCACTGTTAGAGAATCATATTGTTAGAGAGGTCACTGGCAGCTTCTTCTACCTTCAGTGGGCTGGTATGTCTCTTGGGCACACTTTGTATAGGCCCTTTTTTCTTGTCAACTAAGAAATTAATTTTTGGGAGGTAATGATACGTGTAAATGATCCCCTCCTCCAGTCACAGTGCTATGGCAGTCTTCTCAAAAATATTTGCAAAAGTGAGTATCATGTAGAGAGTCAAATATGAAAAAAGTTCACATGACTATTCAGTGATACATAGGCCTTCCTCTGGAGCTTTATTTAAGAAGGAATTTATTTATTTGTAAGTATTGGATAGTACACGGGTCTAAATTTAAAATGCCGTTTAAAGGGGAATCACACGTAATTCTTGGTACTGAAGGAGGGCAGATTCCAAGTGAGAGGTGGTTATGGCATGGTGGAAATGGCTCTATCTGATTTCCTACAGCTGGTGACCCCGTGGGGCTCTTGACTCCCTTCTCTTATAGCCCACTGGTGTGAGTGTGGTTTCAATTGCCAAATCAGTCCTTCTTTTTGAAAAACAAGTGGGAAAACAGAGGTTTTACATTCCCCCCTCTTCCTTATCACTCTGGATACAAATATGCCCTCAGCCTTAGCCAGGCAATGCATATGGACTCCTTCAGGTGCTCAATATTTAATTATTTTCCTCTGATTCTCAAGCAAGCAAGAGCTCAGCACCAAGTGGTTCCAGCTGCCACTCCACCACAGTGCTAGTGAGCTGATGTCCATGTTCACATAGCTCCATAAGTAGGGTGTGTCATTTAAAGATAGGGTGTTTGAAGTGGTGTCATGCTCCATAATTCAAAGAGATTCAAGCAGCAGCGATGATTCTTTTCTTCTTTTAAATTGTTCCTTAAAAGAGCTACATTTTCCTCACCCTTGCATCACTAGCTCCTGTTTGATATGAGTGATTCTCTTGATGTTTGCAACTCTATTTATTTTCCAGCTACTAATCTGCAGAGATGTGTCTTACAATTCACTATGTAGATGGTGAGATCTTTGGTTTTCTGGAAGGTAATTCCATAGCAAAGGAGAAATGATTGTTCACTGCACCTATCTGTTTTGGATTTCTATTCTTTGGGCAAGAGATTGTCTTTGCTGGTGTATATATTTATTACTCACTGTAACCCTTGATTATAATACTGTGTTCAACCTGGTATCATTATTGTAAAAAAAGTCTCCCCTATTCTGCTGGGCCCAGGGCATTGAGGCATGTCCACTTGAGGCAACCAGCAGCTGCAAGTCCAGACCCTTTGTGCCCCTCACTACCTCTTCTGCCTTTTTACAGTAGATTACCATGAGTAGGGTAGTACGGGTGGCAGAGAGAAATGTGTCATTGTATTTCAAGTATTGCCATTCTTTCCTATTAGCACAGAGTCACAGTCGTGGATGGTTTGGTGAGTGGATTGAAGCAGCTCATCAAGGAAATCTGTTCCCTTCTTCCAGCCTATCTGATCTACACCCCTGGCAGAAGGGTAGAATAGTGAGTTGGTGGGAAGAAAGATGTTACATGTTTCTTCTGAAAGTGCCTGTCAGAATCCTAACCTCTTCACTCATTTACAGGCTTTCATTAAAACAGCCACTGAGGTTAAGTTGGCTGGCTGGACACAAAACTTATGCTAGCATTCTCTGTCAGGTCAGATTCCTCCCAAATGTGAACTGACATTTAGCCTTTTCCAATTATACCACACTGCTGAGGAGCATTTATGTTTATCAGTGGAAGCCTATTAGGCCATCTGGAATGCTATTTGATTAACACTTGGTAAATACAGGTTCATTCATTCTCACCCATACCCTTCAGCTCACATGTAAAGAGCTAATAAATAGCATCATAGTCACAATGTTAGTAAGTTTAAATCTGAGATATGTGCATGCTTGGAAGTTCAGTCTCGGGATACCAATCTGTTCATATAAGTCTGTGGTTATGGTTGCACTAGAATTCACAATCAAAGCTTGCCAGACCTCTACTACCTCATTTGCTGTTTTACAAAATCCTCAGTAATTGTGCAATTTGTTACACAACAGACAGTTGCATTCTCCTCTCTCCAGCATATGTGCAAACAACAGACAGGTGAGCCAGCACCACCCAAACCAGCTTTGTTTTCCCTGATCACTCTCTGTCCTCCTCAAAACAATCCTCTACTGAATCAAGAAAAGTAAGGTCAAGGATATTTGTCTCAAGTTCTGGGAGTATTTCAGCCATGTATTCCAATGTTACAAATGTCCTTGCTGTCAAGGACAACGTGTCTGGGTAAGATTTTGCAACTCATTTTTTACAAACTTGTTTTATAAACACTACGCATTTTGCTTCAGTGAACTCATACACAAGTTCATATCAACTCTCTTTGGCTGAAAACTTTAAACTGGTAATCGTTTACACCCAAGTTTACACCCTGCCAAAGCATTATGAGAATCACACCTCCAAGCACGGCTTAGCTGAGAATCTGCTAATTCATTCTGTTCCTTTGTGTCTTCTATCTGCACTTACAATGCTCACAACACAAGTGCTTCTTACTTTACAGCATTTCTCAAACTGCTAAATCTGTTAAAGAATTTTATTTTGTAATGTCAACTGATTTCCCCAGAACTGCTGCACTCTACTATCTCGTTGGCTATATCTCACCTTGTTAAGCATTTCGGAATAAGATTTTAGATTCTTAACACTTCTGCTGAGCTGATAATCAAATTCGTTTAACCCAGTTGACCTACTGACAGATAAAGCCAGAAATACCAGGAAGCTGGCTTACTGTAGTTGTCACATCACAGGTTTTCAGTGACATTCACGTGCCCTATTTCACTGTTTGCACCACTGTGAAGGGGAACTGGCTTGTGGCAGAGCAGCAGGAGGTGAAGAGCAGGCCCTTCTTGGTCTCAGTACTATTAAACAGCAAGGTGTAGAAGTAGTGTGCTGGGAAAATGTTGTGAGATTGAGAACTCACTTTCTGGGTCATCTGTTCTGTGCTCAAGCATCAATGTTCCTCTGGGAGTGCCTTACTATAATCTTTCAGCTAAGCTCTCCTAATATAATCCAGTACAACACCACTGACTTATTTTGACTTCCTTCTCCTTTACCGTGATGAAATACAGAATTTTTCCTTCTATTGGCTGGATGAAAGTTGAGTTATTGTGGTTTACTCCTTTTACACCATTTAAAAGCCAGTCTCCAGAGGTGTGATTTCCATGACACATTGCAAAGAAGTTAACTGCAGAAGGCATAGAATGACTGGCTCCCATGTGAAAAAAAGAGTTAAACTTTCCTGATGCCCTGTTACAAGAAAAAAAAAATCTAACTGTGAAACCTGTGCATGAATTTTTAAAGAGCTGGTTATATAAGGAGTTTTAGTCCCAACTCCCATTGTCATATCACTTTTATCTAATTCTTAAGAAAAGACACTGCCCTGAATACATAAACCCATCTGTGCAAGTCCATTGAATTATGTACAGAAGGCAGGGGATGAATAAATAATGTAGCAGATTTTAAATACGGCATCTTAAAAATAATAATAATAAAAAAAAAGGTGAATGTTTTCCCCATCATTAAAAGGCATTCAAGCTGTTGGGGTGTTGTGTAAAGCTTCAGTTAATTTACTGTACCTTGCCCTCCTGGATGGTGACAACATCGGGCAAACCTCCAAGTACCCGTGCACGATCTGGAAATAAAGAAAAGTAATTTTCTTTAGCATCTCAAAATCAACTGTGTGCCGGATTCAGTTTCTCTTCTAGTTCTTTCCTTTTGTCTTATTTATGTACAACTTGTCTTTGATATCTGTGCTAGCAGGGAACTATCCAGCATTTTTAGCACACCATTTGGACTTAAAAAAATGTTGAATTCACAGCAAAAGATGTGTTAATAGTTAGTGTCAATCACTTACAGAGAGGAACTAAAGTACACCTGCTGTGTCCTGCAGACTTTGACATCAATTCAGTTTTAATTCTGAGTGCACAAAAAAAGATTTACATTTTTGAGATCTGGTGCTCAAAACTTTTACTGTAGTAAACTAAAAACGTTGGATGTCCAAAGGGAAATTAATAACATCTGGTGAAATGCTGGAGATTGGCTTTTAATGTAGATCCAAAGACAGACTTCAGTCTCAGTGGCAATAGTGACATTCCACCACTTGTGTGTATCTGTGTGTAAATGAGATTGATCTAGTTTTAAACTGAAGAGTCCCATAGAAATCTTAGACAAATACAAATAAGCCAATCACATGCAGGCTTTAGTGCACTTATCCTGGAGAATGGATTTTGTTCGTTACATGTCTGGGTGGAGCCTGGCAGAGGAAGGAAATGACTGTACAGAATGTTCCCCTCTAGTGCGTTCTGTGAGAGATGTGCTCTGGAGCACAGAGATAACAGCCTTAGGAGAGCAGGAAAGGGACTGTGCTGTGACAGTTAACGTGCCAGCGCCTTACAGATAGTCCAGGGTCAGAAATTAAAGGTCAGGGCAATCACTGACCCCCTGACGCTGTCTCAGCCAGGACTTGTGGGGGTTACTGTTCAGATCCAAGCCCTGCTCTATCTCTCTATGCATTTTTTCACACATAACTTTTCAAATGTCTGTTCTGCTCTCATTTTTATGCAGGTCTGAAAGTCATTTGCAGTGGAACAATTAATTTTTCCATGGCTTCTTCTGTAAGTAGGGAGGATAATGAGTTTAATAATCCAAGTTGAAGTCTTATAAGTTACTCCTTAAGTAGTTAATACATCTGTTTTAGTTGCTCTGTTGGAATTGACATACAGGCAAGAGTGTGAGGAGATTCTAAGCAATTCAAAAGCTACTGTTATTTTCTTACCCATTTGTGTAAGTAATGCAGAGCCATTTGACATTTTAGAGCATTCAAAACAAGCAAAATTATTTTCTCCATCTTTGAAAACCAAGAGCATGCAAACATGCATGCATGAAAACATGCATGAAAGATCCCAGCAATAAAGTTAAATTTTAGAGAAGGCTAACTGATACTGAGAACAGGAGCTGAGATGAGAAAAATCAACCTAACCCATAAGAATAATATGATAGCTGCAAAGTGCACCAATGTTAAATCAACAAAGGGTCACTTCTCCTTGGTGTAAGGACAAATTCATTTTAGGATGAGCACATGCATATACACATGCCCTCTCTTTCCTAACACACAACCTTCCAGGAGAAGAAGAAAAGCTTCATAAACAGTTTATTACAACCATTTTCAAAGAAGGCCTACTTACTTTTCTCTGCAATCGCAGCTTGCCTGGAGTTGAAAGAAACAAAGGAAAAGTCCAATTTCAGTTAACGTTTACTTAGAGTGATTGAAAAACAGATTATCTTTTTAACTGCCTTTAATCTATTAAGGAAAATCTCTCTCATTGCTTGGCAATACAGCCTTTTCTTTGCTACCTGTTATATAAGAGTTCCACCAAAGAAGTCACATGCAAAACTCCTACAGGCTTCTGTATGACTAGGACTTGTTTCATAAGATAAAGTTATCTCCAGCACAAAACAAACAAATACTGTTATTATTTTATGGTTGCTATTACAGTATTTAGATGGCATAATACTTACTTCAGTCTCTGGAACTCAGCAAAGGCTTCATCAAATGCTTTGTAAAGAGGAAAAAAGTAGGTTTAGAGAGAAATCATCACACAAGTTTAAATTTTAAATGAATAAATAAATTTAAAATATAGATGTAATAAAATTTAAACTGTAAAATTTAAAATGCATTCATATGCATTGTACAAACTCTAAAATGCTGAATGGTTCAATTGATAAAGGCCATCTGGTACATGACTGCTATTATATATACATATGAATGCATAAACACACTTTTTTCTTCTAGAAGTCAGGCTTTAGGACAGAGGGCAAGAAAGTAGTAGGCTGAAGCAATTTCATAAAAGAGAGGAAGAAATGTACAGTACATCACCTAAATGAGAGATTATGGCAGTGACCTTACAAACTTTTTATATTATACATCCCTATCTAAAATTACTCTGAGCATGAGCTCCCCATGTGTATATTTATTTATAGCTTATGGAGATGTATACAAGTGAAGTTCTGGTATATTCTTCCTGCTGTCCTAGTGAATCACACTGGGTCATCTTGCACACACCCATTTCAGAGACCACTGGTTTGTGGAATACTAGAGATATGGTTTTCCAAGGATTTTTCACATCTGCTTGAATCATCTCACTGATGGCTATGAGCAAAGAGAACAACAAATTGTTGTCTCCTTTGTAACTTCAGGCTAAGCTGCTATCACGGGGGAGGTCAACCTCTCCTGCTTTGGAAGGGAAGAAGAAAGGTCTTTTCCAGAAAGTGGAGATAGAGCACAGAAGAAGCAATGTGGACATGATTAAAATGTTATCACCCTTCCACAGAGCTTGCAAACAAAAAGTGAAATTTTAGGGATGGGAACAGCTGGGAATGGAAAGAACAGTTTGGAAGGAGGTAATCTGTTCTCTAGGACCTGAGAGGTCTTTCAGAGTAAAAGTTTCCAACAGTCAATCCAAATTGTTCCCCTACAATCCTTCCTCATGCTGATGAGAGGTCTTGGCATCTCTGAAGAATAAAGAGTTTTATTATACTAATCAAAGAAATATGGTAGGAAAGTATCAGAACAAACTCGTCCCTCACTTCCTCCTTCAAATATTCCTTGGAAGAGAGACACACAGAAGGCATTCAGTGCTGCAACTCATATTTAAAACTGGCAATCAATGCCAGCAACACAAGGGGGTTTGTAAAATAGCTCAGAAACTGGGCTGGCATCTCAGTAGGCAAATTGTAAGTGGGTATTTGGAATAGGAAAAAGTGGTTTGTATTTTATTACTTAAGAGCACAGGTTGAGGAAAACAAATGGCATGAGTTGGGGAGAACAAATCACAGAGTAAGCTGAGTTGGAAGGAACCCACAAGGATCATCAAGTCCAACTCCCGATCCTGTTCACCATTCCCAAGAGTTACATTGTGTGCCTGAGAGTATTGTCCAAAAATGCTTCTTAACTCTGTTCAGGCTTGGTTGACACAAAACAAAATGCCAGACTGGTGGGTGCACAGACAGACCCCAAAGGGTGACAGGTCTGTAGCAAGATCCTGCTGTAGATGCCCCCACAGTGATGATATTAGCAGAGGGAATGCCTACCTTGCCCAGAAAGATCCACTGCCTTTTTGTGCGTTGTGCTGCCATCAAAGAGCTCCATTACGTATCTGCCTTTGTCCTGTGGAGTTGGCTCATTGATCTGCAACCAGATCTGCTCCCCAGTGACACCAGTCCTCATTCGGTCTGTGAACTTAATCTGGGTATCACTGGAAAGTACAAAACAATGTTACCTTTTTGTTTTAGTGAAGTATAAAAGGGATTTGCTCATGTTGAGTCACTGAGAACATCTGGAGTTACTGAATGATTTCCAAGATGCTATGGTATGCCACCATATTCTGAAACCTTTGAAGTCAAATCCTTGCTAGAGTTGTGAGCCAGCTGGGCACAGTTGGTGTGACAGACTCTCCCCCTGTTGAAGGCCCAGCTATCCTCAGAGCTTGCAGATAAATTATGTCTCAGTCTATGACCTGAGCATTAGAAAAGCTGTACAAGTCTAAAAGCCAGATCTCTAAAGGATGGCCCAGCCACAAATGTTGCTGTTCTCTTTTTAGCATAGGTTTATTTCTCCTTGGGTAAAACAAAAGTATACAGGGCTGTATCTACAAAAAACCTCCCACTTTGGTCAGAAATGGTGTTTGCCCAGTTGGAATGATTTCTGGTCTCTTCTATGTTTGGAATTTAAACACATTTTGACAAAAGCATATCTTCTTCCATTAGAAAACCAAAAAACAAAACAAAAAACCCCAAAACCCAACACCTCCCTCCCCTACCCCCCAAAATCAATTTCTTAGCTTCCTAGCTAAGCAGTTAATTTCCCTGGATGAGGTAAAAGGTATTTTTCTCAATAAATAAGCTATTCATTTCCCTGTTATCTTTAAACTGATAACTTCAAATGCACAGGAGGGAAAAAATAATTTGTTTCTAGATTAATTTGACATGCTTCAAGATGAAACAAGTTTCTAAAAATTAAATGGAGAAAAGAGGGAAAGGTGGGGGGGAACCCAGAATACTTCATATTCTCTTGTACTTATTTGAAATATTTTTGATGATATGGGATCAAAACGGGTGCCAAGAAACAAGAAGGCCTCAAATCCCTTTCATTTCTCTGACAGGGTGCTGGTTAACATCAGTGTCAATAATTACAGCAAGCCTGGTACAGCACATCCTGAGTATTCTGTGCTTCATTTACATGAGGCTTATTGAGAGATCAGTAATTCAGATTCCATCATACAGACTTACCACCATGTCCACAGGAAGTGAAACAGCAAGAATAGTAATAAAATGGATTTGAATTGATCTAAGTTGTTTACTTCTCTTGTTTACTTCTCTGGGTTTTCCAAAGCAAGCTGTTTGTACTGGCTGAGATTTCAAAGCTGTCTCGTAGATTTAGATGTGCAACTCCCATTAATTTGACCGGGAGCTGGGCATTCAAATTCTTTTTTTAAATCTCAGTTCTTCTGTCTGTCTTGGTTAGGTCTCTACTGCTTGCAGCAGGGGCTGTCTGGATTTTACTGCCCTGAGCACATGTTGGAATTTGCTTTGCCTCCTAAAAATGAAGCCATGCATTAAGAGGATGTGCCTGCTTGTCCCAGTTCCACTGAATTGTGGCTTCTAGACAAGCAGACCTCCAGGCAGGTATCTCTGAACCCATGGTGCTGGACTCTTTTGAAGCCTGACGGTCTCTCTGGTTATATTTGCATCATTCCTTAAAACTGAGTGAGGGACAGATGCAGCTCTCACTGGGGAGGTGGGAAGTGCTCTGAAGCAGCACAATCCTGCTGGCATCCCGTGGCATGTTTTTCATGAGAGAAACAGCAGGAGGGCCTGGAACCACCACACCTGACTCTCATACTGATTTCCTGTGAATGTAATTGACTGAAACAAACTCAAGTGAGACAAGGACTCATGAGAGAGGAGAGGAAACCTGGGCCTCATCTCTCTCGCATATAGAGGTTCTTTCTGAATCTATGAAACCAAAATTGCACTGGGTTTTGCAAAGCTCTTGTGTACTTACTTGTGCACCCAGCCTACTCTCAAATCTTCCACATAATAAGTAACATAGGAGTACAGCCTGATACCCTCAGCTGTGCTCTGGATTTTCAGGTCTGTTGCAGATAAAGCTGAAAGAAGAGCACATGGTTTTATGCAGCCATACAGCTATTCATTGAGTGCTACAATGAGTCATTCATTCGAAAAAAGAATTAAGTGCTTACCAATCCTTCTGCATACTTCATTCATCAGATCTGCAAAAGCTGTGGAAATAAAATCCGGAGACTAAGACTCTGTGTCTGCAGTTCAAGCACAGTTAACAGTAGGACAAGTACTGGCTCTGAAATATTCTCCCCAGAAAATTTGAACAAGCAGTCTTTGAAAAAGCTACCTTTTCAAGCATATTAGAAATCTGAGTAATGCAAAAATGTAGCCTGTTATTTTACAGTTTCCAGACTTTACTTAAGTGAAACCTTGATGAATACTGCTGCAGCTGAGCAAGACAATGTTATATTACACTATTTTTGTAAATGACACTATTTAGCTGGAATGCTAACCCATCTATATACATTCTAATGGATAGGACTGAAATGTTAAGAATATGGTAATCACAGTAAGTGAAAAGGCCTCTAAGTAATTGGCAAAATATAATAAAAATATTTTAAAATTATCTAGTTCTGTATTTTTTTCTGTACTTGTAGGATTATTGATGGCCCCCTGAAGAAATCTGTTATCATTTTGCATGACATTAATCACTTTATGCTCCCAAAAGTATACAGAATCCACATGCAATAAGCTGTATACAAATGTTATTTGAACTGTAAAATCTCAGTTTTTCTAATTAGATGATCTTGTATGCATGAGGAACAAAGCCACAGGAAGGCAACATGTGCAGATGCCTGTATTACCCTGAACCCACTGCAGTCAGGGCATCTGCTGGTGTGGCTGACCACAGCCAGACTCTGACCTGTGTCCTTGAGCTGTAGCTCACTGGTGTCCTTTCCTCTGTCGTCCTTCAGTATGACTTCATAAGTGCCAGCATCTTTCTTAGAAAACTGCAATATTGTAACCATAAAACCAGTTTTCAGAGCAGGAACTGTAGGAAAATCTAGTTTTTACCTGTGAACCCAGCTAATATCCCACCCCTGTCCCCAGGCAGGTACCCCATGCCTGGGCTGCCCCTGTGTCCCCCAGCTGCCCTGCTCCTGGCTGGGATGGTGGGATGGGCTTTGGCAGGAGGTCCTGATATGCAGGTCCTTGTCCTACCCCAAATCTGCTGCAAGGCTGGACATGAACCAGACCCCTCTGGTGACTCTGAAAGCCTGAGTGACAAGCACTTTCCAAATGCTATTCAGAATGGAAATGTGGTCTCAATCTGTTTCTAAATTGACATGCAAAGGAAGTGACAATCTTATTATCTCTTCTGTCATCATTTCCTGAAAATCTGAACAAGCAGTTAGAGACAGACATTTGCTTTAGTGAAAACACAGACGCCTTGTGAGCTTTTCCATTTTTAAAACCCACTTCCTTTTTCAATTGTTCTGCTGGAGTACCAGATTAGATCACATAATTCATCTGAACACTAATTTCAGCTGAGGGCTAATGAAGACAGTCACTCACCTCTGATATCAGCAGAGTACACACGCCATCCTTAAAGTCATGTTCTTCATCTACCATAATCTCCCTGTCATCTTTGTACCACACAATGTGTGTTTCCTTCTTAATATTAGCCACCTAAAATGGATGGAAACCACATTGCAATTATTCACTTCATCTAAGCAGGGGAGCTTGGTGCTGTAGCTTGGGTTAGCTTTGTTCCATGGGTTAGCATGTTCAGGTCTCTCACAGAAGAGCAGCAAGCTTTACAACCTGATGGCAGTGAGTTACTGCAGGCCTCCATCTTAAAATGAGGGAGGCAAGAGGGAAAACAACGGGGATGCAAAGAGAGAGAAAAGGAGACCAGAGAATGAGCTGTTCCCGCCCAGGGAATTTCTACATGTCATAAATCAGTAAACCTCTGGATTTACAATGACTTGTCATTCCTTTCCAGGTGGCTTTCTCTGAGTGGGTGGCTGACAAACCAGAAGAAATAAATTCAAGCTATCTTCCAACATATTTTGTTACATGCAATGAGCTGTTGCCTCAGCAGAATTAACCTTCACAGGCTCTGTCACTGTCCAACATGCAGCTGGGAGTACAAAAACAAAGGGCATGTCTTTAGTCCCTTCCCAACCATCTAGGTAGTGGTAGGCCAGTGTGGTGCTCTCTGAATATTGTACTCAGGGTTTTCGTTGCCCCTTACCTTACATTTCAACAGCACATTACACTCATCGGTAACTTCCCATCCCAGTTTATCCACAAAATGAGGACCTGTTTGAAATTACAGGTATATTTTTAAAGGTCACATCGATAGTATTCATAATGCAAAATGAAAGACGTGTTTTACTTGACAAGAATACTGTTATATTTTAATGTGTCATTTTTTTCCTATTTCTGCTTCAGAAGTTACTACGTAACACAACAAACCCCATGTATTTCAAATAAATATATAAAAATATAAACAAACTTTTAACAGACTAATACATATGTGATTCTTATAAGTATTCATATTATCACCTTGTTTCCTGTGCCACTCTTTTCTCTGGAAATCTGCTTCATCCCGTAGCTTCTTGAATACTAGGAATTAAAACCAGTGAGAAATACAAGGTCAGACTTCATGTACCATTTGTACAATGCTGAATGTCACTGTAACAGTTTGGTCTAACTCTGTCCCTTGGATGCCAGTGAGAATCTGGCCATAGGAAGGCAAGTGAGAGGCAGCAGAGTCAGCAGCTGCTTGAGCTCTAACAGGTGCAGCTACTTGTTCCCAGCTGAATGGGCTTTTTATATGGGAAATTTTCATTACACTCATAGGAAAGCAAACCACTACATGTTGCAGTACTTTATATTTCTGTAACAATTCCCCTTCCTCCCATCACTTTAAAAATTTTAGTTCACACACATGCCCTGTCCTGTAGGAGGTAGGCACAACTGTGACATAAAAAAATTGGAATGTCTATTGGTGTTGAAAACAGTGAAAAATGAAGGTGACAACTGAGGTAATCTTGGTATAATTTTTCCAGCCCACTGCATAGTACAGATTAGCCTACCATCTCCAATGAGGACAAGACTAGATTGATTGGTTGCTTTTCCATCCTGCAGCTGGAACGTGTAAGTGCCTTCATCCTTTTCCTCAAGTTTATCCATAATCATTTCAACAAGGCCAGTATTCTTGTCCACCTTCATTTTATATTTCTACAGGAGTGGAAAGTAAAGCAACAATTAGTACATGTCAGAGACAGAAAATATTTGTGAAGTGTTATAATAGCCTCTTTAGGAGAATTTTGTTTTCTTTATTTCGATTCCCTCTTCTTCAGGTTCCCATTTGTTCAGATCCCTATCCTATTCTAGACTCACTAGCTCCAGCTCCAAATGTTCAACCAAATAAATAAATCTGTTTATTTACTGATGCTGTATAAACACATGACATGCCTGTTGCACAGTGAGTACTATGTTCTTTTTCATTAGAAAGGTTTTTAGATTTGCATCTCTTCAGAATAAAACTTTCTTTGAGGGTGATTATAATTTACAAGGTTGTGTCTAGAATGCTCCATCTCTGCCTTCTCTCTGATATCAGTGTTGCAACAAAATCATGCCATGTCCCGTCGTTGGAGGTAACAAGTTCTGCAGCTGGAAACAACCACTTGGGAATTTTTCTGTGATGTAATAAATTCCTTCAAACCACAAAGAGAGGTGAGAACAAGGCTATTCTAGGGCTATAGATGAAGGAAGTAGGAGCAGTGATTCCTTGAAGACCACAGTTAATAGAACACAGGGTATTCACAAAAATGGCAGGAACGCATATAACTTCCCTTTATAGAATGCATCCACTAGAATTCATCTGGAGCTCAGAACTATGGATAAAATCTTCCTAATCATGCTTTCCATGACATATGCTATTTCTCATGAAAATGCATCAGAGTGGAACACTAGTTGGAAGTATACTGAAGATAGAGGCAGTAATCCTCATTGATACTCATGAAAATGCAAACACATGTAAGCATGAAAAGCCTTACCTCTCCATTGAAAATCTCCTTGTCATTAAACACAAAGTTGGCCTTTGCATTGCCGGACAGTTTTTCAGCTTGCAGCCAGAATCTCACTTCTCCTTTTTCTAAGATTTCCACTGCCAACTCAGAGGTAAGTGGGATAGCTACAAAGAAGAAAGAAAGGAATGATGCATATCTTTTGCCTTTGCCCCAACAACTATTGTCTACTACAACTGGAAAGCCACTTTATCCTTCCATACTTGAATACTGTATGCAAGGTAACTAGCTCATAAGTGCTCTTATATAGACAGAACTTATTCTCCACCCACATATACACAGAATGACAGATCAGATTTATTCTTTTGATCCTTCAATCACAGGGTCTGTCCAAACTAAAAGAGTTCAAGATTTGAGTTATGCTCTGTTCTAAAACAAGGCTATTTCAAATGCAAACTGCAAGTATCTGTGCAGCATTACATGAGTCTGTATGCTGCAGACCCATGTTTAATGAGTTGTCTAATAATATTACTGTAAGACAGTGAACTGACTTAGAGGGGAAATAAACAAAACACAGAAAAACCCCAACAAAGCCAGATCAGAAAGTCAGCTGCTGAGCTGTTGGTTGGGAGATTTTTGAAAACACTCTGATCCTCTGCTGAGTGGAATCTCCATCTCCAGAATTCACCAAACATCCCAATACATCCTCAGTCTCCCCAGTACATTTGTTTTCCTGTAAATAACCGAAACCCCCACATCTAAAACAGTTCATTGTGTCAACAGAGAAGAAAAAAAAGTAAAAATCGTGTACTATACCATAGGTAACTCTTTTTTTAGTTAGTTAGTTCCTGTTAGTAACAGTCCTAAGTTTGCTTTCACTTCAACTTTTTTTGAGACACCATAATCAGCAACATTAAACATGAGTAGTTAGATTCTGATATTGGGGTGTATTGCTCATCTCATTGACTTCTGACATGTTATCTCTTAGTGGATGCACAGATCCTCAATAAAAATCATGCTCTCAGGATTACGTGTGCTGCTGTGTGTGAACTCTCCCCCAGGCTCTACTTTCTCAGTAGTGTAAAGTCTGCACTGCTAGGGTGCAGCATAGAATGGCTCAGGACAGTGCACAGACACGTTGCAAAACACATGATGATATAGTCTGGTGGTAAAGACACACCTCCTAGGGCAGGCTGTTTTTTTTTAGCTCACGGTATGCAAAGGCTCAGCTGCAGCAGAAGAGGACTGGGACCAAAGTAATGTCTGATTTCTCTCATTTTTCTATTTGCACCCTTCTAAATGACTGGAGTGCCTTCTGGAGCACAGCTGCCATCCCACCCCACCCCACTGCCAAACAGATTTGGGGGGTGAGTACCCCCCAGCTTTTCCTTTGCCACACTCACTCCTTCTCCCTCCCACACACCCCACACCCACACGTGTGCTTTCAGTGCCTGAGTGGCACAGGGCCTGCCTCTGATAAAAGCTCCTGGGAGGTGAGGCAACAGTCACAGGGAAACAAAGAGAATTATGAAAAGTCACATGTTTAACCGGAGAGGGAAAAGCCTGGAGCCTGGAAGGGCAGCACTGCCATGAGGAAGTGGGTCAAAGACAACCCCATGGAAATGTGTCCCTGCTGTGCCAATGGTTCATGTGAGCCTTCCTCACTCAGCACATCACTCGGTGTGTAAGAAACAGAAGGAATCTCAGGGCTTGCATGATTTCTTAAAACAAAGCAACTGAAATGCTACAGGAAGCAAGTGGGAGTGTGAATAGACATCAGGCTGCACTGCTTTTGTCTCACTGTCATCTCTACAGCAATTTTAAACCCCCACTTGTCTTGCGTGTTATTAACTAAGAATATCTTAGACTAACATGGAAGAGAGGAAAGTATCTCTGCAGCTGTTAAATAAATGGCTGAAAGGATGCAAAAGGATTCTTTTTTGGACAAAAAGATTACTTCTCAGCCTAAAGGAACTGGACAAATTTGCCTTACAGTCAGCCATGAGCAAAAGTCTTATTTAAAATATTTCCATAAGCACCGATTGCTATTTTAGGCCCTTTCCAGTGGTTTTACATCCTATTTGTATAGCATCACAAATTACTGGCAGCACTTGACAGGCAGTCCTCAGGCAGTGGCTAAATTGAGCAGTTGGAAGAGTTTATTTTTAACCCATACCAACACACTGTCGTACATGCATAGGTAGTTGTGTTCTGTAAGGCTGTTACTCAAGCAATCCCTTTGCCCATGGAGTTACTGGCTGCATGTGTTTCTAAGCAGAAGTTCCATTAATTGCTGCTCAGAAGTACAAACAGCTGAATCTCAACCCCTAGTTGTAATATATATTTTTCTTGAAGCATACACAAGGGCCCAGAGTGGCCAAAGCATGTGAGACAGTTTCCTCCTTAATGATATTTTCTGCAGTGATCTCTCTTTTTTGCCTGTGCCTTCTGGAAGCTCATGCACAACTATGTGTGTGCTTTTACCTAATACAGTACAAAAAAGATGGTATGATCTGTGTTCTGAGGAGCTTATTTTGTGATGTTGGTAGTGAACACAAAGCATGGAAGAGTCCTCAGAAGAGAAGGGTCAGGGCAAGTAAAGTCATGCGACAGCAGCAAGGTTTTGTGATGACTGACTTCTAGTGTGAAAATATAATTAGGAGAAGATAATTGGGAGGAGAAGGAGTAAACAAGGGTTTGTTTGGGCTGTCATTAAGCTATCAAAAGTGATACAGTATGTTGAGAAGAGTAGAGTGTATGAGAAAAAGACAAAAAAGGAAATGAGAGAGATGATGTAGGCAAAAAGGCCATTTCTGTAGGAAAGGATTGGCTGGGCTGAGACGTGTGATGTGGGCTGAGTTGGAAGAGGCACCAGCAGCGCATGCACTAAGCTGAAGATTTTAAAATGCAGGCAAGAGTTTTAGTGTCTGGAATGGAAAAGAAGAGAATATAGTGGAAGAAGATGAGGCCAGGTCTCATGTGCATTAAGATTCATTATGTAATCTAATATTATTTTTCCCCCATTTATTCAAGCAATATTCCAATAAAAATAACCAAATCATGCTACAAAATCATGACATTATAAATGTCTGTGGAATTGACAAAAATACCATCCCAAGAGTCGAAACCATGTTCAAATTCTGTCAAGTGTTCCAAGAAATAGGGAGAGAATAAATTTCAGCAGGAAAATTCTGTACATATAGATCATTACAGTTGAACTTACTAACCTTGCCAAATTTGTTAACCTTAAATTTAACTTATGTTAACTTCTGTTGGAGAAAAATTAGAGAATCTTTCAAATTCTGGTTTTCAAATCAGGTCAGGCATGCTGAGTAAGTATTAAAGCCAATATGATACTTATTTTCCAGTTGTTATACAGACTTATTGCAGTAGCATACAATAGTTCGGAAAGAACATCAGTAATATACAAATGTACTGAAAGAGGGAGACAAAAAAAACCCTAAAATCTTTATTTTTCATTCCAAACCCACTTTCACTTGAAATTACTAGAGTGTCCTCCTTACCTGATGGTGGTAGGAGCTTTGTGATCATAGATACATAGAATGGTTTGGGTTGGAAGGGACCTTCCAAGGCCATCTAGTCCAAGCCCCCTGCTACATGCAGGGAAATCTTCAGCTAGATCAGGCTTGTGCTACCCCACTGCATGCAAAGCTCTCCCCTACAGACACGATTGATTCACTTACTTGGGAATTGGCGTTCGTGGCTCAGAGCAAGCAGGCGTTTCATTTCTGCAAAAGACATAAAAGAAGTAATATGAGGTGTGTGCATGCCTTTTGGATCTGAGAGACACAGCAGCAGGGAAAAACAGATATGAAAACAAACTAGGCATGCTTAGTAGGCATTATGTCTACCTTCCTCATCAATTGTGTAGCTTGATGAAACTCCATCAGTGTCTGTAACAATACAAGAGTAAATTCCCAAATCATCTTCTCCAAGATCCTTAAAGGCAAGTTTTGACCTATAAGAGGAAAAAAAAGCATTGTGATGAAAAGGTGAAATCCATCTGAACCAAACCCTTCCTTTCTTTCTATAATACCAGATATGAATAGCCTTGTGTTAGCTTTTGCTCTGACTGAACAGACAAATATTTGGCTCTGTCACCTATAATTCAGAGTTAGTCCTACCATGTGTGGCACAAATGGTGATGGCATCAACAGGCATGTTGTCAAGTCTTTGATGACCCTGGAAGGATACCATAGATACAGGTCGACTCAGACTCCATATGACAGCATCATGAGTGTGGTGGGCCACTTTTTCTTTTGATATGGCTTCTGTCACTAAGAGAGCACATAGGCCCTTCATGGGCTGAACCTGTGCATTCACCCTGTCTTCCTCTGGGAAAAGCCTGAAGAAATACAGTAGGCTTGGAGACGTTATATAAGTTACTAAATCAGGCCATGGTGATGCCGTCATAAGAAAGCCTTGCTTACTGCAGCACTTCCAAAGATTACAGCTGTGTTACAGGGCAAAAGCATTTTGCAAGAAGCCAGATAATTTTATTATTTGGAGATTTAAAATAATAGGAATAGGACTAATAGTAATAGTAATAGCAATTGTAATAATTTGCCTTGACTGACAGGTTGTAAGGTAACAGGACACAGATTTTCTCTCCCCATGCCTAAACACCACTAAAGTGCCTACAGAGAAGGTCTGACTCATTTGTGCAAGCTACAATTTCCAAATGGTCTGGGTATGGGTTTACTGGAGAACAGCATTCTCAGAAGTAGCCATCAAGTAACAGAGGCAGTTTTAACTCTTCCTGAGATCATACATTAAAAGGATGGATTTCTGTGACAGTCTAGATCTCTCAAACACAAGACTATTGCTACCCCTGAGGGTCTTACTTTCCGCCTTTGGTATCGATGTTCAGTCGTGGGTCATCCTGAATTGGTTCGTAATTCTTGGACCAAATGAACTTAGAGTCTGGAGACATCTGATCACATTCAAAGTTCAAGGAAATTACTCCATTGTCATCTACATCAACCACCACTTCCTTGGTTCCTTAAAGAGCAAGAACAAGGCAATTTCAGTTTATCAGAGAAGTCAGCAAACAATTTTCTATGGATATCATTCAGAAAGTGGATTAAGCAGATCCTTGCCATTTTCTCAGCTGGAACATAAATTGCTGCACTCATCGATATCCCTGGTCTTTGATTCACAAGAACAGTTCTTTTTCTAATCCACAGGTCAAAGCACATAATAAATCAGCTGATTTATTTATGTGAATCCAAGCATCAAAGCATACATGAGAGTTGCAATATTTGCTATGAAAAAGCCTGAAGGGGGGAACAAAAGCAAGACTCTAAATCCACTAAATGTCTGAGCTATTGAATAGCAATATTTTCCATGGTAAGGAGTAGTTAGAGCTTTCATTATACAGCATGGATTTTCTATTCTCTAATACGGTAAGTGCTATACAGGGAATAATATGCAAATATGAGCATTTGAAGAGGTGAAGAAGAGGAAGCAGTTGAGTTGCCTCAGCAGCCCACATTTGTGACTGAGGCACATTTTTGGTGACACTGGCTTCACTCAGGGAGGTTGGTTTAATTGCTGTGCTTGGCATCCAGCCCTGCTGCTGTCGGCACCATTAATCCTAGGCCCACAAAGGGAGTGAATATTTGCAATTAGCTGCTTAAGTCACCCACCCAGTCTTGCCAGTACCTTCAGTCGTTGAGCTGGATAGGGTGACCTAGTTTGTCCTTTAAAAGGCCTTGGGGGTGAATCCTGGGTCAGCAACCTGAAGGCACCTCCATTCTGCTCCCTCACACCCCAGTGGAGCTGAAGGAATTTCATCTGGGATTTGGGCAACCCAGTGAGCTTGTCATCTGTGGCACTAATGTTCATTTCAACAACTTGTCTGAGAATGTCAGGGAGAGCATGTGCACTGAGAGGTGCTGGAGAACATCCAGCCTTCCTTTCTGAACTGCTCTGAGCTGGATCTTGCATCTGAATAGGGCACTCATGACCTATTACTTGGACTAAGACAATTCTGAGCTGCCCAGAATACTAATGACACACTTTCTCCACAAAGTATTGTATTTAAAGGCAAGAGCCTTATTCCTGACACTGAGATCAAATGCTTTATTTTCAGCATATTTCTTAGTGACCCTCAGGCATAGTAGGAGATTTCTGAGTTTCATCATCCTAATACAATATATGTCTTTTCCAGCACTGCGAGCAGCTCCTGTCATGACAATCTGTGTACCCACAGCTTTCTCAGTCTTCACACTTGGCCATAAGCATTTAATGAAAGATGAGATTAATATTCCCATTTTGGTACTGTTATGTACCAGCCCTTGCAGCAGAGAAGCATATTAAGTGCCAATATGTGATAAATGAAGTCTGAGACCTATAAAGATTTTACTAAGCAACAGGGTATTTGCAATTTTTTGTTATAATTTAATTTATTATATGCAAAATTCATCACTTGAAATTTCATTAGTGTTTAGTTCCCTCTAGGTCATTAGCCCATGAATCTTTTGATGGTACTTTATGTGACATGGAAAGAATTACAGCTGTAAAGGTGATTTGAACAATCTTTTACATTTGTTTTAAAGTATTCTCATTATGGTAATAATGTATAGCATTTTTTTCCTGAAGTGATGATGGAATTTACCTCTAATATTTATATGAGTAAAAAAAAAAGTTTCAGTTAATGACCACATTTGAAGACCTCACTCCACCTATCCATCAAAGTAGAACCAAAGAAGCTGCCATAGTACTAGCAGTCTTAATCTCCCTCCTCTAGATAGCTTGGTAGTTTCAACATATCATCCAGAGCTTCTCTTAGAGTCACAGCAAGAAATAAAATACTTAGATGTCATATCACATCTCCATTTATCTGAGCATTTTATTGCATTGAAAGGAAAGAAATAACAGAACATAAACCAGACACCTACACACTAGAGGCAATGGCATCATTTTGACTACAGCCAGTCAGAAAAGTTGAATGGGACAGTTTCCTCAATTTCTGAGGTTCAGGCCCTTCTCAAGTGGCTGGTGGAAGCTCATAATCTAATTTTGCTTTGCATCAGGACAAACAAGGACTAAGAGCAGCAATGTTGAAGAGTTGCAGTCTGCTCTTAGATTTCTCTTGTTTCCTGTGAGATCCACATATGCTGAAGTGCTTTTGTCAAAAAATAGCCAAAGATACTGATCAAAAGTAGCCTGGATTAGTATTTGTTTACATGGTTGGGATTTTTCATTTAATTTTAGAAGATAACTGTACAAATTAAACATGGTTTTCAAAGAAAAGAAAGTGGATGCAAATTACTGAATCATTATACTTACACATTTATTTGGATAAATACAACTGGCACCCTTTGTATGAAAGCAGGTATTTTCATCCAGGATATTATTTGCTTACATTCTTTGATTAGAAATCTCAGTTGTCTTGAGATTTTACACATTCACCAAAACCAGCATTCCAGCAGGAACTATCTAGAGAGTCCTGACAATATTTTGTCTCTATCTCTATCCAAGATGGTAATAGAGGCATGATTCATTGGGCAAAACCAAAATAGTTGTGGTAATTTCTTTAAAATTGTGTGATTGTTCTCGACATTTTCGTGGTTAGAGTGAGAAAGGTGGAAGCCTGTTCAAGTGGCTCTTTTATGAAATAATTGTTTTTAATAAGCTTTTGTCTTTTCTTAATACTTTTAAGAAGCTTAGTTTGGTGGATTCTGTATCAGCAGATCTCAGTTCAAAATATGGGTCAAGTAGATTTGTACATATAAGTAATTTTCAGTTTCTCTGAGTGTTCACTGGGCTAAATGCTCACTTTCTGGTGATCCCTCAGACGTCATAGCTATGAACCCTCCTTCTCTAATGGTGAGGTATGTAAAACAAATGTTCTTCTCAAGTTCACCTCCTTTGAGTGAGCACTGAAAATAGTGTACAATTTTTTTTTTTTGTCATGTTGGTCATCTTCACAAGAGTTTGTTTGTATTTTTTTTTCAATTGTAGTAACATGGCCAATCCTTTATTTAGGATAGTTGAAGAGTGTTATCAGCACAACATTTTATCAGAATTATGACACACAGATATTAACCCTCAATGAAAACAGGCTAACAAAGCCAAAAGTTTAGTATTAATAGTGCTTAATTCCCTTTTTAGAAGTGCTGCTGTATATAGCTGTTTTCAGGAACAAATTTTTCAGGTTTGCCTTATCCACTTGCAGTTGATAGAAATAGCCCTCTAAGATAGATGATAGAAATAAGGTGCATCTGCATCTTATAGATCTGAAATTACATCTCCTCTATTTTTCAAACCCTTCTTATTCACACAATTGCTTACCTTTTTGTTCTTGCATCCCACTGTTACATGCTTTCAAGTGACCATCTACTCCTTCCAGTGCCTTTTTCCCATCCCAGCTCAACAGCAGTCACCCCAGTCTCCCTCCTCTGAGTTTTCCAGTTCTTTTACACCTTTAGCTTCAGACCTCCTTTTTGAGGCTTTCTTGACTTACATCCTCACTTGAGGACTAACTCAATACTTGTTAGAATTTTTGCTGCCCTGGTCATAAGGATTGAGTATCTATGACAGCTGAGCAGAAGGATGCAGAAATGAACCTAGGGGTTAGAAACTGGGGAAGGATCCCAGGGAAATGAAGTCTGGAGGTGTAGTCAGAGGAGAAGAGAGTGTATGATGGATCAAGGTTGAGTTGTACCCCTATACCTTATTACATCATACTAACCTTATACTAAATTTGTTTAAAATATCTGGGATTTCATTTTTGCACCTTGTAGGATCCTGCACTTCCAAAATACTCTATAGATGAGGAAGCCACAAGTCCATGCTTGTGTTTTTTGTCGGGGGCTTGGTGACAAAAAGTGTTGTCTCTGAGCAGTCACCTATTTTACTTGTATAGCTAAATAAGCCCCAGGGGTTTTGTGAAGTTCCAAAGTTCCAGGTATGGAGATGGTGCCTCTGCACTGGTTCCTGTGTTTCTTGCTAGTCTTAGAGATGCACTAAGAGCCAGCCTTAGAGACACACTGGAGCCAGCCTTCAAGGATGAGTCCAACAAAGAATTGCACTTGAATTCCTACTGAAAGTGGTCTCCAAAATGACTTCACTGTGCTTTTAAAAACTTTCTTTTAAAGACCAAGACAAAAATGTGGTTTCTTTTATCCTTTCCTGAGGCACGTTACATAAGAAAACAAGAATGATAAAGCATAAATAACTGGTTTAATGCAGGAAGGACAAAACTTATATCTGTAACATTGTTTCATTAAGCTGATCTTACTCAGTCCTCTACTTACGCACCTACCTGTAGAGACATGCACAATTTACAATTTTATTGCTTCTTTATATTCCTGAACCTGTAGTTATGATAAGAAAATCTCTTCTGACCTTAAAACATACCAGACAATGAACTTAAGATATAGACCTCGACTCATATCTTGCTTCATAAAAAAGCTTGACTTGAGAAGGATCAGATTCTTGGCACATAGCCTGCAGGTAAGCACATTGCACAAACAGGGACCAGTGTAAATAAATATGATGACAAAGAGGAAGTCTTTCTAACGAACCTGGTCGTGTTTCAGCTATGACAGCATCTGTGACATCCGATGGTTTCCCAACGCCCGCCTGGTTTGTTGCCCGCACACGAAACACGTAGCTCACACCTTGTGTCAGGCCACCAATCTGGAGGAACCAAACATATATATTTATAGTGGTGTGTTGCAAAACACTGATTTTAATTTCACACTTATTAACATCAGTCTGGGTATTTGACAATTCTATTTCCTTTCTTGTTTTGTTTATTTTCCAATTTTTTATTTTTTTTATTCAATTCCAGAGTGACATGACATGACCTGTGTGACTTGCTCCTTCCTCATGTGCATAGTTAATGTTCAGGCAGTGTCATTGCTGTAATTGATTTCTTAGCAAAAGGAGCACTGGTTTTTGGAACAGGATGTTTTTAACCCATGTACATTGACCTCTGAAACATCATAGTTTCATACTCTTATGAAACTATAATAGTCTTTTTACTGCAGATAAATGCTGGCTTGAAAAAATTGAATTATCAGGGTAATAAGTGCCAGCCACACCTATTTAGAAACAAGAGGGAATTTAATAGTACAGATTTAATTGCAGTGATTTGAGGAATTATACTGACATTACATCACCCGGGGATACTCCTTTAAAGGATATATGAAAGAATCACACTTTAAAATGAGTTGTCTTTCAAATATTCTGAAAAGCATAAAAATAGCCAACCTACTTCAGACTTATCTCTAGAACTGTGATACTGCTGATCACTTATTTAGAAGCCATTCCACAAAATTGTGAATCATATGGCCTACTGAGTATTCCTTTAAGTAGAGCCATGATCAGCACAGGCAGGTGCTATCAAAGTCTGACTTCTCCAAGGTTATGCTGCTATGCCAGTATTTGAATTTTCAGCTATTTACCTTTAAGTATTTCTTTTGAAGGGGCTTCTCATTGACACTTCTCCAGTGTTCCTCCTTTGCTTCAGCTTCCTTCATATCAACATAATAACCAACTATGGGACTACGACCAGAATAAACTGGTTCCTTCCACAGTAACACCAGAGAGTCCTTCCTAACTTCTGTGCATTTGACATCATGGGGTGGCCCTGAAATGTAAAAGTTGGGGTTGTGGTGTCAAAATAAATCCCAAAGGGACCAATGCATAACGCTCCAGAACCAAAACCAGACAAAACCCAGAACTGTACACAGAACGTATACAACATTTAGCTCCTCTGTATCATACCTAGACCCACTGTAAATACAACCCATGCCAATTAAAAAGACTAACCCGAAACACAATCTAATTGGTTGAGATTGGTATCTTGATCAAATATTCATGAGCTTACAAAATGGAAAAATAAAAAAATAATCCCTAAATTCGAGGAAATAAGTTAATTATTAAGCTATGTGCTGCTTCAAGGACTGGTCTAAAGTTCACTGAAGTCAGTGGAGGTTGTTTTCTTTCATTTCAATGAACTTTAAAAGGTCAAGGATCTGGCCTTGTAGTGATAGATTTAGACAAGGGATAAAAGACCCCATTCTTCTCTGCCTTGTACCTTAGACAGGTATTTATGTCTAGCACTTAAACTAGAAAGCAAAGTGCCAGACTCAGTAGAGGAACAAAGAAGGAAAGATAAAGAAAACTGAAAAACTTGCTTGTAAAATGCTACAATTAAATAGGGATTATGTAAGACATCACTGTAATGGTACTAAATCAAAGTGCTGATGATTCAAGCCTAGCCATGAACTTCGGTGTTCTGTTGACTCCCCTGCAAAATGCCTGCATTAGATAATCATTCCCAGAGCATTCCCGGGCTGTGTCCCACTCAGGATCCTACCAGGCACAGCAATGGTCCACTCTTCACATTTGAAGGGCTTGCTGGGTTTGGAGGGTGCCCCAACCCCTGCCAGGTTAGCAGCAGCCACCTGGAACTGGTACACCATGTTTTCCTTCAGGTTTTGGATCTGCAGGATCAATAAGATGGTACCTGTTAACTTTGGATTAGGACTTCAGAAGAAAGTCACAATGACAATTGTTAAAAACATGAGCATGCTTTTAAGTTTGCCTGAAGATGGAAGCATTATTGACATCTTAACATGATAATTATCATGGCTTTTCCTCAGATTAGTGATGGAGCACACATGAGTGATCTTTGCACACTCAAATTGCAACTCCCTTTTCCTATTGATAGACACTTTTGTAGCCAGGGAGGAAACAGGGGATTGTTCAACAATCATCTTAGTCTGTCTCATGGTACAAAGCAAGTTCACTTAAGG
Source organism: Sturnus vulgaris (assembly GCF_052056855.1). Classification (NCBI taxonomy): domain Eukaryota; kingdom Metazoa; phylum Chordata; class Aves; order Passeriformes; family Sturnidae; genus Sturnus; species Sturnus vulgaris. The sequence goes on along the minus strand of NC_142243.1, from coordinate 108,054,643 downwards.
CAAGAGTTGTCCTCACAGTGGGGTGAAACTCAGTCCTGGCATTGCTTTTCATTTCTAAAGCAGCTCAACGAGGTTGTAGCTAGCACTGTCTCTAAATTGGGTCAAGAACTGATCACAAAAACAGTTGTCACAGAGCTAGTTTCAGCACCAGCAAGCACTGGGTTATAACCACCAAGGCAGTAGGAATTCCATTTATTGTGAGGGCCTGACTTACAAAATATCAGACTATGTCAATGAATTTACAGATGACAGTTGGTGCCAGACTAACAAACGAGTGTACGAACAATTTTGCAGAGAAATTTAATAGGGCTAAAAAAATTTACCATCATGGAATTAAAGCCCTCTGAACAGTTATCTGTATACTTAATCATAATTCATCCCAACTCATCTTTGAGATTTGATTTGAAAATATTGCCTGCTCCCCCAGCAATAACTGGAATAACCTCTTACCCTGTATGCCCTCTCAGTAACAGCCTTAATGTTGGCCTCCTTCCATTTCCCAGGAACTCCATCAATCACTTCCCTGTAGTTCACATAGTAGCCAGTAATTTCAGTTCCACCAATGGCTTCGGGCTGTTTCCATCCCAGTACCATCGAGTCACGGACGCTCTCGAGTACCACGATGTCGTAGGGTGGAGATGGAGCAGCTGTTTCAGTGTGAATGACACGTAAGTAGGAGGCAATATTTCAGCCTTGCTTTCACTTACCGTATTCAGGCAGCTCCTACCCTGTGTTTCCTAGTTAGGACAATATTTATGTGCTCAAGGCAAGTTTCTGGAACTGGAATAAGAAATGCAGGATAAAAGCTTCCACAAACCAAATGCAAAGTCCAGACTACATAGGAATTAGTTTTCAGGATCCCATGTTTTTGAAAAGCAGGCTTAGCAAAATAATGTGTTGCAATTGCAGCTCTGATGCAAGTGATCAGGACTCACTTTACTCTGTGAAAAATGAGGAACTACAACTAACATTGCAGGAAAAGCAAAAAAATTGGAGATGCAATGATTTGTATTCTTTTGCAGAAAACAAAGCCCTTTTCTCAATACAATATTCATTGCAGTTTCTTTTTTTTTTTAAATAGTCTCACATTCTTTCTTCCCAAGAATTGCCTTTATCTGTTTTTTTTTTTTTCTTTAATTTATACACTGTGCAAATTTTATCATTGCACCCATCATGTGATCTTACCTTAATGGAAGGCAGAGTGATCATAGGCACTGCAGTATGACCAGAAATGGAACATGTGTGTTACTGGAAAACTTACATTAAAAATATATGGCATAATCCTCCTTCTTAGATTTTTTAAAACAATACATAAATCATGCACTTTATCCCAACCCACTTTCTTATATTTCTTTTGTATCTAGTAGGAAAATGCTTGTCCACATCCAATATGTAACAAATCAGTGAAAAGCCTTTCTTGTGCCCCTGATGGAAATCCCACATCATATACGTTTCCTTGTACCTGTAATGTTTTATATTGGTGTCAGCTAGGCCCAGGTGCCCTGAATTTTTTTTCTGTTCAACATTTTGTGTCTCACTTCAGAGGCCTAGGGAGGAGTTTAGTTCTCTTGCCAGGTACCAGGACTTAAATGAAATTCAAGCCCACATAACTTGGGCAAAATGCGTGTTTAGGCCCTGAAATTTAAAGCATAATTTTGTGCATATGCCTATAACTTGATAGGTTTTCCTCCTTACGTATCATTGTTAGTCAGAGACAGAACATAACATTCATTAGAACAGTGTGCCAGCAGATAAGAAGTAGCTTAGTCTAAAATCCACAAGGGATCTTCATATTTCCTAACAGAACACAGGTTTTCATGCTTACCATCATAATCAGATTTTGTTTCCTTCCCATATATATAACCCAGATAACTAGGTAACCAGATTTTTAACAAGTTACTGAAGTGATTTAGAAATTATATATCACCTTGGATACATTAATATGCAGTCAAACGAGCAATTAAATTATATTAATAACTAACCATATTAATATGTTTCACTTTCATTAACCACTAAGTTTGTAAGTGGTCTCCGATACTATTACATGCACAATGATCTTAATGGAGAGTTGGGCACATAATTAATGGGTCTGATAGAAGATACATCACTGTAGAGCACATCCACTTGTGGCACAGTTGAACAGAAGTTACAGGAGTCTGAAGTGGACCTACCAAAGCAGCAAAATCTATTTATTTCATTAATTCTCACCTGTATCTTTATTCTTTGTTACTTTTTCCACTGTCAAAAGATCCTTGGGTCGAGACTTACTTGCCTGCTTAGCAGCAGCTTTTTGTGATGCAGTTGTGACAGCATCCTTAACCATTTCTCTCGTGTTACTGTCTCCTGTACTCCCCAGTTTGCCACAGCCACTGGGCAGTGTCTCTCTATTAAATTTAGCATTGCATTTTAGCAAAGCATGAGTGTCAAAGATAGGCTGGGAGGACTCATGCATGCCTTCCCAGCTGGTAGTGCGGTCTGTTAGTCCAGCAGCTTTACCACTCAGTTCAGGACACACACCAGGAAGCAATCCTCCCCCTATAATTGCCAGAAAACAGCAAAGACATTTGGATTTAGAACACATTCTTTTTTCTTCATTTAGGCAACAGAGTTATGAAATGCATGCAGTGAACAATACAGCTGAAGCATGACAAGTCACTGTGTTTATGCAAAAAATGTTAAGCTTGAATTCAAGAAAATTTGAAATGCATAAAATACCTCTCAACCTGCTCACAAATAATGTTTTTTTTTTAAATAATGTCTAGTATTCAGAGCAGAAAAAAAGACATAAAGTTAGTAGTATTCTTACTTTGCTACAATTATTTTGGTATTAGATCTTCCAGGTCACATTTCTGATCCTATCAAGATGATCTCACAAAATTGCCCTTGGCCACAGGTCTCTGCTCTAAGGTTGAGAGGTATGCAGCTTCAATACAAATGAGAGTGAGGGTGTTGCAGATCTACAATTTATTTTAGTCCAATGATCTCATTAATCTTTATAGATTAGTTCAGGCAGTGGCAAACAGAAACAATCCATCAGCAAAGGGAGAACACACAGGGTTATAGAAGGTTTACAAATGACACATTGCACTATTAGGTTTAGTCATGGAAACAAATTTCTTAGGAACTGACTGTATATAGGATGGTGTGCATTAGAGGTGATATACCAGGTTACAGAATCAGAATGACATTCCCATTTTCCAGGATACCTATTAAGTGAACTTGGCAGTGCTCTCACACAGTGGTTCACAAGAAACACCTGAAGAAAACTGGATGGTGAAGGTGAACAGTCTAGAAGATTGCAATGAGTGTGAAACTATGTCTTTGAGACTATAGGATCTATGCAGAAATTATTATTTGTGGACAATATTGTGAAACAAAGCAATTAATTAGTTACTAATAATTGCTAAGAACATATTTACATAATTAATTACCATTGAAAGGAGCAATGGAAAATAGCTTACCAATGGCTGCTTTCACCTCTATAGGCTCTGACTCCTGTGAAAATTCACTGAGCCCCGCTGCATTAACAGCTCTGACTCTGAAAATGTACTTCTCACCATTGGTGAGCCCATGGCAAATGAATCTAAAACAAACCGAGGAATACAACAAGTCAAGGAATACTTAGAAAGTATTATGGAGAAAAGAAGAAAAGCTTTAAGGGGGAAAAGAAAGCATTTCTTCCATTATATTTATTCTGATTTCTAAAAATCAAGGACAAACCATGACCCCAGTCATTTATATGAAGGTCAGAGAATGCAGAATCTGGGCCCCTCATTCACACAACACAATTTTAGACACAATCTTTTAAGACACACTATTTCAACACTCTTTCCTTTAGGCTACACAAGTTTCTGTGTTATCACAGGGTCTACCTTACTTCTGCCAGTAGATATATTACTTTCTAATAGAAAAATGTGAAAATCTGCACAGGTAAGGTCTAAATTTGCTTCTTGTGGGATATTTTCACGACACAAGTAAAAGACACATGTAACACAGGTTCCCATAAATCCCTTCCAATCATAAATGAAAAATTGCATATTCAGAAAATTTACAGGGTAATGTACAGGAACTAAATTATTTTTGTATTTCACTTTCTTACTTCAATACATGATAGTTAGACAAATTGTTTTATTTGAAGATATTTACTTGATAATCTAATTGTCACGTAAGAAAAACTCTCCTAAATTTTCTCTGGCGTCCACCCTGAAAAATTTCCAAAGACAGAAATAATTTATTTAGGAATAGATTTTGGTATGGAAATTTAATTTTTTTTTATTAAAACCCCACTTATTTTTCAATGGGTATTTTAAGTATATTTTATTCCATGTCACTTTGATTTTATTCTACTTCATAACATAGTAATAATTCCACTACCAGTGATGTCATGCGATGGCATATGAAGCAACTACAATGCAGAAAACAAAATCAAAGTTGTATTTTGAGGTAAGGGAAAAAAACCACCCGAATCAAAATTTCCAAAGCAGAATCTTCCCTACACACTCTATCAGACTTTTCCAAGTCATTTGCTTTCACCAGGATGTGTGCAGAATTTCAAAAGACCAAAATATACTGAGTAAGGCAAACTATGAATCACAGCTAATGCTTTAAGATTGACTCAACCAGAAAAACCAAGAGTTAACAGACAGCCTGTGCTGAGTGCATCATACATTACATCACACTGACTAAAAATGCAGGGAAAGGAACCTATTCAGTGCACTTGTATCACAACATATAGTAACTCCGAACTATATTTTTATTTCTATGGTGATTAAAGGTCACATTTCATATTTTAAAACAAGCAAAGACCATGAAACTTCACCCACTTTTGATGCAACTACAATATAACTCATAGAAATAGATATGAAAGGATGTAATAATGGCACACATAAATATAAATGCACTAGAGAATACATAAAGGAAATTGTTGTGTCTATGTTCAACCAAATGAGGTTTTAGGTACTTCGGATATACTAAGCATTTACAAAGCCCTTCTAAACAGCAAAGCTGGTCCAGGAGTATTTAGCAGAGTCTAATTTATTGTAATAAGGGTTGTCATTGATAGCAAGTATAAATAAGCAGAATCAGTCATAACAAACAGTATTGACATCAGTCCACTTGAGGAAAACGTTCTGCACTTACTCCTTCAGACTCTGAATATTACACACTTATTCAAATGAAACCAAATCTGATTATTCATCTCAGGAAGTTTAAAATCTTTATTATTTTTTCTGACTGGAGACCAAGCTTCATATCGGTAAGAAATGTGGGTTTGTACACAATATTTAAGAGTGTTCACTAATTTCTTGATGATGACAAGTGAAAGGGCAGTCATAAAGTAATATTTTTAGTGGGATATAGTCCACATGCCCTCCTGACAGTACAGATACACAGTCCAGAAATGTTTAGAGCAGTCTTCCAAAACAAAGCACTTTGCTTCCAAGCATTATGCAGTTTAGTTTTCCACATTTATAATTTCAGTCATTCCTCAATGTCCTGTTTTTCATCAAACTGATAGGCTGTACAATAGATAGAAGTAGCAAGCTGCTTCTCTTTTCTTCATTAGCAATGTCCCTGTTTCTTCCTCTTTGACTAATTGTTTCTAATATAAGGTTGATTATAATTTCTCTTTGGACAAAACTCACAGTTTGAAATATGTTTTTACAACTTCTTATGAGCTTCACATGCAAGAGGGATTCCAGCCTGCTGGCTACCACAGAGAGATTAGCTCTGCTACTACTACTGGCTGGAAAGCACATATATCCAAGTATATCAGACATTGGTGACCATAGCTGCCATGGTTTAATAAGATTAATTACCTTGTGCCTTTCACTGGATTGTTGTTGCATGGTTCCCAACGACCTGATCCTTCCACACTTGACTCAATGTAGTACCCAACCAGCTCCTTGGCATCTGGGGGCTCTGTCCAAGTGACAACAACTGAAGTATCTGTATTCCTAGTTGGCATAATACGGCCAGGAGCTTTGGGAATATCTATGGGAGAGAAGCAGAAGTAAATTAGTGGCCTGCCAATTAAAACTTACAAATAAATTAAGCATGAGATTCTATTCTTGATTATACTAGCATGATTAGTACAGATTTAACCTTCAAAAAACTACTCTGATTTCAACTAAGTAATCTGTCAGGACAGGACAGGATCAGTAGGCTCAAGCCTTTGGTGGTGAGGTTCTTCACTTCTGTATTGCCTAGGTTTCAGTGTTTCCTTAAAATCATGTTTAGTTTATCCCCTCATGCTGAATATCTGCACCAGAGATGTGATTTGGAGCTTTCTAAAAGAAAAAATGTACTAGGTGCACATTGAAGTTCTTGTGCAGCCCACAGGATAAGCCAGAAACCAAGGCTCTTGTTAAATACCATGTTTTTTATTAAGAGATGTTTTACTCTTCTTTAAAAATGTATTTCATGCACATCCAAATGCTCTGAGAAGTCAATATGAAGTGAATAGAGATCATTTGGGAATTGGATTGAAATTTGCTGTTTGGAAACAAATTGGTAATGTAGGTGTAGCTACTGATGACTTACTGTATTGAACATCTTGGCTTCTCTTCCAGTGAAAATAGTCTCTGCTTCCATGTAAGTATTAAATTCTTCACTTTTGTTTAATTTGGCAACAAGGAAGGTTAGACTCTGCTGATGTCTGGGCTTATTTTCAATAAAGACTCTAAGTTAAACAAAACATTTTTGTACTTCCTTGAGTTTTCATTTTCTTTTGCTATTTGCAGTCTTTGCAGTTCTTGGCATCGTTATTTGCAGCTTAATTTCCTTGGTTTGCATCTGTCACTTAACTACATTAAAGGTTGAGCAACCCAAACAAAACTTATTTTAGCTAAAGGGAATAAATCGCTGACTGCTTTTCATACTTGAATTATTTCTGGGCAGCTACCTGCATGCAGACACATCAATTTCCTCACAAAATGAGAAGTTACCATGGAGGTAATTTAATGCACATGACCACATGCTTACCAAGTTTGTCATCCACTACGGTGGCCTCAGTTGCTTCTGAGGGTTCACCGATTCCAGCTGAATTGCAGCAGCGCACTCGGAAGCAGTAGGATTTGCCTTCAGACAAATCAAAAACTGCAAAGCGAGGGGACTTCACAGGGATCTCGGTGTTCACCCTTTGCCAGTCCTCTGTACCAGCAACACACTGCAGTCAAACCCAGAAACCACGTTTAGAACAGAAATATGTGAAAGCTGAGCGTCTCACACAACAAAGGCTTTCGCCCTGGACCACAGAATTCGTGTCTGCTGTGCAGAATAGAGAGACACATCCTTTCTTTTGGCCCTTCCACAGAATGAGCATATTTCAAAGCTTATGAATCTGTCAGATGTTCACTTACTCCAGAAAACATACATAAAAGTTTACTGGTTTTAATATACCAGAGCTAAACCTTCTCTACTGCAAGGAAGTGATATTATTAATTGCACCAGTCTGGACCACTTTCAAAATGAGTTTTGCAGATATTCAGCATTATGCTAAGAGCAAAACCCTAACATTACCACTTTGCTTCGAGATGCTCTTATGGCACTCTTAGTATTTTGGGGGTGGATTTCAGAATTAATCAAGATTTGACCCTCATTTTCCAGAAAAAATATAACATTTGCAATTAAGTTGTGAATTGTTTTTACTTCTGTGGCTAGAAATTCTACATACCATGATCACTTATACTACTAATACTAGTAATTAATTTTTTGCTTTGATTTACATTAAGTATAATTTCAAGTAAAGGTTCTGGTTTCTGAGAAACTCAAATTCTCATCTGACTATGTGACATTAGTGCTGAGTACTCAGTATGCAATCAGTTATTAAAAAGCTTTCTTATATGGAAAATCAAAATTCATATATTCATCCTCTCTAAGGCTGTTGCTAAGTGAAATTCGTTTATTTAGATGAGATTTTGTATGAGAGATGGAAAACACATAATAGGAAGATATTTATGTCTCCCTTGATGACACCTCTAGACTGATAGGAAAAAACATTGATAAGAAAGTTTATGACCCAAGAGATGCAAGTATAAAGGGTGATGGAGTGAAGAATTTTCTAGGCTAGCAGCCATGCAAAAACACCTCAGGAAAGCAGAACACTGAAGTGAAAACTGATTCTGTTCTAGGAGATCAGAAAAGAAATTTTGTGATCTTTGTTGACTTGGTGGAGCAAATGGAAAGCTAATGCAGAGGATAAACATGAAAAGACAGCTGGAATAAAAAGTGCTGATGACAAGAAACCCTTACAAAATGCTTCCATCCAAAATGTTAACAATCCGTCCTGACAGACAAGCTTCATTTATACAAATTTTATATATATATATATATATATATATATATGAGATACATATACATAAAAATAAACATGTATTATCTCTCTCTCTCTCTCTATATATATATAAGCATGTGACTTTGCTCTGTGCTTTCACATTATAGAAGGAGTTTTGTTCTCTCTACTCCAGGTAGGTCAGTGACACAATTCAAGAATAATATTACTGGGTGTGACACATTCTTCATCTCCTTTCCTACTTCCCATCTTTCTATTATTCCTAGTTTATCTTAGTCTACAGTTTGACAATTATCTTCATGCACTTCTAATCCTTGCCCTAATTTGCAAGTCTCAGACAGAAATGAAAGCTACCCAGAGATCCAGAAGAGATGACAAAACAAAGATAAAATATTGCCACAGCATGATTCTGATGTTGTCCAATTTTACCTTTTCCACAAAGTACATGATACCCTCATGGCCCCGCTGTCCAGGAGGTTTCCAGCTAAGCACAACATAGTTCTTCGTGGCCTCAATAACCTGGAGGTCTGTAGGGGGACCAGGAACAACACCCTCTGAAGGACAGGGAAGAATAAGAAAGGCAATTTGGATTTAATTCTTCCTTTTTGCATCAGAATTAGCATCACAATCAAAAATAGGAGTGTCGATATACCTCAGCACTTAATCTTTTTTTTTAAATGTAGAGTTAAAAGTCTTCTAAATATTGGGTTTAAATTTCCTTCTTTTAATTCTAAACAAGATTTCATTAGGTCCTGAATAATGAAACTTCACCTCAAAAACTAAGTTGTTGAGTTATTCACGGTCAAGTGACTCTCAGAACAACAAACTTTGGGTGTGTGCCAAAGTCCACTGAACTCACTCAGAGTTTTCCTAATTACTCAGCCAGCTTCACATTAGACATTTGTAGGCAAAAGGGCTGTGTTTACCTGCAGGTTCTTCCTCAGTCACAATAATCTGTCCAGTCCAAGGAGCAGAAGGGTGACCTGAAACAAATGTCAGAGATAACACAGTGAAAGCAATGAGAAAACTGACTCTTTCATGGTTCAAAACTAACATTTGCAAGATCCTCATGAGCTCCACTTTTGGTTAATGTTGTGGCTGCTGCTTATGTAGCAAGCTAGTTACCCAAGCTAGTTTTAGCCTTACCAGCTTGAATACTTAGAGCAGCTCAGCATTTAACATAGCTAGAAAACTTAATCCACTGAATCATCTATTCCTTCCTGAAATGTCACTGAAGTCTCCTAGGTGACAAGCAGAGGTATTTGGTTCACTCAGCTCATAATTTTCAGAGAATTCGTTTCAGCTTTATTTTCCATCCTCTATTCCTTTGGTTTAACAGCTCACCTATTAAAGGAACAGCCAAATTCCTGCAGGCTGCATCTTGTCTCTTTTTAACCACTTTCTCTCACATTACCAGCTTCTAAATCATGGGTCACAGTCACAAACAATAACAACTGAGCCTGACTCATCATGTCCACTTGATAAATTTGAGTGCCTCTCTGAGCAACCAATATGTTACCACACTATTGCAGTTATGCAGCTTTCAACCAGGTCAGTGCACTTTCAGAGATAATTTTTGCAAGTGCTGTTCTCCACCTCCACATTGTCCACCTTACATTGGCTGACCAATTTTGGACACGAAAGAAGAGAGGGAGCACGTGTGGAGAAAAGATTATGAGGGATAAGAGAAGGAGATATAACAGGAATAGGCCATCAAACCCAGACTTCACTTCCTATGACAGCTTCCATGCTGCCCATTGAGAAGACCCCTCCCTCCTCCCCAGGCTTCGGGTTTCACATGTCTGACTGAGTGCAGTGTTTCTTGGCAGTGCCAAATCTCCTTCCTCTGGCCTTTTGTTTTATCTTGAATGGAAACCTAGATCATCTGGCTGCAGCACTATACTCATACGAGCTGGGGCCATGGGAGCACTGTAGCTTTGCGTACAATGCCCCTTCACATTGGACCATTTTAAACTGTAAAACTTCAGAAACATGTAGAAATAGATTTTGAATAGAAGTAGAAATTTATTTTAGGCATGTGTAGAGAGGTGGGTTTGGAAGCAAAATGTCTGAGACGTTATGAGGCCACAGCAGAAAAACCCTTGACTTGTAAAATGCTAACCTTAAAGCAGAGAGCTTGGGATCTGTTGGGCTGTCCTGGTGCTGTTCTAATGTTATTGCAAGACTTGGATTGTCACATGAGCACAGAGTCAGCCCCCTTGTCTGTGGCTCAGAGAGAGACTATTCACAGGATCTGTTCAGCTATTCTGTTGCCAGAACAAAAGCAAGTCTCTCTGGGCAATTAAACTCTCCTGTGCGTTTTTTCCCCTTCCTGCAAGTTTGGAGCATAACACTGCAGTCAGCCAAAGCCATTTCAGCAGATAGAACACTTAGTGCAAAGAACACTGAGATGATTTCTTCTTGGCAAAGCTGTCTCCAAAGAATATTTTAGCTTTGCGTTGCTCCCTCTAGTGGGATTTTGAAGGCTTATGAGTTCATAGTCATACTTTTTTTTTTTTTTTTTTTTAATGAGTTGTGACTTCTTAAACCTCTCATGCAACCTGTAAAAAGCGCATCTTACTTCTAAGTCTGGCTCTGTCTGCAGGATCCAGAGCAGCCACAGGCTCTGACACCCGGGATGGCAGGCTGACACCAGCCTTGTTCACAGCTCGGACTCGGAAAATATAGGAACGGCCTTCAATCAGACCAGTGACAGGAAAACGAGCAAACTTCACGGGATTCTCATTGCACTGGGTCCAGTGGGAGGTGCCAACCTCACACCTGAAAAATACAAACAGCAAGAACAGTGCTGGGAAGGGGAAAACATGAACTCAGGGCACCCACACGCCTTTGCAGCTTCACCATCTGTTCGTGTTCATTGGCTGGTCTGCACCAGTTTCCCCAGCAGAATTACACACTGGTGACATCAAAGCAGCTGCACCAAGGCTTCAGGCTGAAGTACCAGCTGGGCATGCACTAAATCCCTCACAGCTGCACCTCTTCTTTCCTGAACTGAAATAGGGATAAGAGCAGACTCACTTCACTGTTTAAACCCTCCAAAGTATGCTTAGGGAGTGTCAGATTTAGCTCACTTGAAAGGACAGGAAATATGCATCCCTTGCAGTTGCCAGAAGGACACTGCTTCATCATTCCTGCACAATGCTGCACTGGACATCCCACAAGATGCTGGGCTTCTCGGGGTGCAGAGACCCCACAGTGAGTTCTGGGACCAGCCCAGCGTAGAGATAGCTGTGAATGGGGTCAAAGTGGGGCACTCAGCCAGGCCCTGCTTCAGAGACCAGACCACTGGGGCTGCCAAGGGAGCCTGTGGTGTGCTGGCTGCCCTCCCTACGATGACAGGACCCGGCATGGTCCCACAGCTGTGAAGCCCCACACATCAGGAGGCTGTTTATGGCAGAGGGAAGATATGACCAGCAGCCACAGCTCAGGGAGGCAGGAGAAGCTTGTGGTGATGGCATCCTTGTATCCAGCAACGTGGTCAACAGAAACATGACCTTTCAGCTTGGAAGAGACTATCTGGTGAGATATCTACCAAAGAGAAGCTTACAGTTCCTACCCAGATTTCTTGGTGCATTCAAGAACTTCTCCTGAGAAATGCTACCATCCCACTAAGGGTGGTTTTCTGCTTGGGGTAAGGGATGCCCAAGCTTTGCTTCTACCATTAGCACAGACCAGTCCTGCTGGCTCAAGTCACCCCCTCAACTCCACAAGGCAGTTAGGGGATACCCTGGCTGAATATCTGGGTCCCTAAATACCTTCGGTGGGATCCAACACTGGAGAGCAATAGCACAGGTTTGAATTTGGGAGCAGATGCAGAATAAACAAGGTGAACACAACAGAAAAAGCAAAATGCCATTTCTCTTGCAGTTACTCTCAGTGCTAACATCCCTCAATAGCCTAGTTTTAAAATGAGATATTATTGTTCAGAGTCTAGTCCTGTCTTTTGTATAGGATTTTTCAATTAATCTTAAAAAGCCATAGCTTAGATCTAGCAGAGCAGTGACTGGCCCTCAAAAGCTGTCAAAATAGTAAAGTTATATTTGAGTGTTAGATTTAACTCACAAAGCAATAACCTTTTTTTACAGGTGTATACTTCATGTATATTCAAAGGCATAATATAATGGCATACTTCATATATATATATATATATATATATAAATGTTTGGTTGTTTTTTACATGCATTTGAATAAGCCCAGAGGAACCTCATATGATGGACTCTATTACTGAAATTCAAACAAATATTACCAGCACTGAAAATCACTGCAAGTCTCAAAATACTGACTTAATTTCTTAAATCAGGCTTCTTAAATTCAGGCTTCTAGGATCCTGCCACTGTGTGTAACACATAAAGGTTTCATGTTTTTAAAAAATCATTTCCTTGAAGCCTGAGAATCTAAGAGCTGGAATAACAGTATTTAGGAAAGAAATCCAAGTCCCTTTGAGATACTATTTTCCTTTCTGGTACATAGTAACTATTAGGAGAGAGACAAGAGAGCCTTGGTAGTGTAGGAGCCACAGCTGCAAGAACTACGAAGCACTACAAAATCCTGAGGGCTCCCAATCTCGGAGGAAGCAGCGAGGCTGGGCTGTGCAGATCTTGCAGAATCCTTTCTATGCAATTAAATGAAGCAAGATGTGATTATTTCCATGAAAGTTAGATCAGGCCAAGCAAATACAAAACAAAAAACAAACAAAAAAAAGTCTATTTTCTTTTTGCCAGCAACAATAATGAAAATAATATCTCATGTTAAAATAGAATTTTATCTTATGTTTTTCAATGTGCCTTAAGTTTTTTTGAGTTGGAATGAACAGCAAAACGAATTCTATAGTCCAGCACAGTCACTGACCTGTCAATGAAATATCCAAGGATAGGGTTTCCTCCATCGACAGCAGGTTGCTTCCAGGAGACAATGACATAATCTTTGTTGGCATCTAAGCACTGTACATCCAGTGGTGCACCAGGGGCTCCAGGGATTTCAGCATCAGCATCTATGAGGATGGAGAAATATGTTTGCAAATGTGAACCACAGTTCTTTCACAGTTATTAATCTTTAAGGACCAAATTGTGTTCCTAGCGACTTCAAAAAATATTTTCTTTTATATTGCTTGTATTTTTCTAGGTTTTGGCTTTTCTTTGCAACATTTACAAATGTTTTATATGTTACAGCATACTGTAAATGTAATTCACCTAGACATATTAAATAGAATTAGTACCATGTATTCTGGTTAGGGAGCTGTGAGAGACACTATTGAACTAAAAACTTGGCAGCCCAGGCAATAGTCGAATCAAAAGTATTCACCCACTGGATATAACAATACTGAATTAAATATCTTATCTCCACTCATAGTCCTTCATTGTTTGATTTTGGTTGGCTGTGAACTGCAAAGGTACCAAAACCTTTTGAAGTTTAATTATATCACACATACACGTCACTCTGGAATAGAACCTTCATAAGGATAAGTGTATTGCTCCTTTCAAGTGTTTGCCATAAATCTGGGACTGCTGGTGTCAAAGGGCCTTGACTCCTGCATCAGCTTCTGGACATGTCTTATCTAAAGCTTTGAAAAATAGAGCACAGTGCTGGGCACTGGGGAATTTTTAATGTTTACAAAGAGTCTGATTTGTGAGATGGTGCAGTTTTCATGTAGAGAAAAATAACCTTTGCAGGAAGATTCTGTGAAAGACTTTCAAATAAGAGACGTTGTTTCTCTTCAGAATAAGATCAAGTACAATTGTGAGCTACTTCAAAAGAAGACCTAGGTGTATATACTTGAATTTAAAAAATTTGCTAATAAAAAATTTGCTATTCATACATTCCATATAAACCTGAATTCTCAAAATGGTTTAATGTTTCAAGGCATTACAGGTTTTTGTTTTACAACATACAGTAATCCAAATTTTTCATTATTTTGACTTTCATGAAAAAATGCCTAATTAGAGTATTTAATATGTTTTATTAAGTAAAACAGTAGTCTTCCAAAAAAAAGAAAATTCTAGCCACGTTTTACAGAGTCTTCTCTTATAGGCAGAGTAGCATCACACAGAGCTTTTGAAGCTGCGCTGAAGTTATTGAGTCCAGGGTCTAATTACAGGTAACTTAATGCATTTTTAAAAATGGTAACATATAGACTGAACCATCCAGTTAACATCACAGAATACTAAGAAGATTAAGAAGATTATTAGTAATGACAATATGTCTTCGGTGATCTCTTTATGAAGGGCTTTGATTGCCCATTTTTGACAGAACCTGAGACAACAGTTCGTTTCCAAGACAGACTGGGAAACAGCTGGGAGAACCAGCATGGCTGATCAGCCTCTAGGAGGCTAGGATTTCATCCCTGATGGCTTGCTGACAAATGATGACCTGTAGCCATGGCAGAGGAGTCACACATGCTCTCGAAGCCCATGTGAACATGTAACATTATGATCCTTCCTTCCATTGATACACTGATTTCTGTGTGTGACACAAAAAGACAACTGCCCCAGCTTAAATACCAGAGCTGTCATTTAAAGCAAATTTGGCTACAGTTTAGGAGGAGCAATGGGGAATACAGTAGCCAAACAAGATTGTGGAGACCATTTAAATAGGAATGTAGAATATCATTAATGTAGATAGAATTTGGTATACACACACATTGATTAGGAAGATATGGCATTGAAAGGGGTGGTGGGTTCAGTCAGGTCACACCTGTGTTGCCAGAAGATGTAATAGGATGGAGGGTGATGATTTACTTATATGGCAGCGTAAAGTAAAAAAAAATAAACACAGACAAATCCTATTTCTTGTCACAGAAGCTCATTTCAATAGACTCTTCAGGTGATGAAAACATCTGCTTCAGTTGTGTTTTCTGGGCAGGTTGTTATCTCACACAGTTCTGCTGGACTTGGCAACAAGGAGTCATTCTGGGCATGGTCTCAAAGCCAAGAATTTCCAGAGCCTTTTGAATTAGGAATACACACTTCAGCTGCTTTTAGCAGCTGGGACAGATATAGAATCAGCACACAATATGATAGCCATGACTCCTTTGAAAAAAATAGTTCTCAATGGATATTCAATGAAGTTTTTGACGGTACAAGCAAACAACATTTACAAAAAGACATTTTAATTCTATTCTTTGCTGCATTACTTCAGAGAATCACACAGTGGTTGAGTTTGCCAGACAGCTCCAAATATTGCCTAGTTTAGCTCCTGGCTCAAAGTAGAGTCAGCCAGAGCTGGTTGCCCAGGGCCATGTCAAATCAGGTTTTGAGTGTCTTCAAGGATTAGGACTCCTCAGCCTGTCTGGGTACGTATTCCAGTGGCTTCTTTCCTTCCCTCCATCAGGTACACATGGATAAACTCCTCCCATGATCTCTCTTTTCCAGGCTGAACAGTCCCAGCTTTCTCAGCCTTTCCTCATATGCTCCAAGCTATGAATCACCTTCACAAGCCTTCAGTGGCCTCTCTTTAGTGAGCCCATGTCTCTTTTGTATGGGGGATCCCAGAACTGGATCTAGCATGAGCCCCACCAGTGCTGAGTAGATGGCAAGGATCACCTCCTCAGCCTGCTGGCAATGCTTTTCCTAATGCAGCCCGGGATGCCACTGGCTTTGTGACAAGGGCACATGTTCACCTTGGTCCACCAGGATCCTTATGAAAAGCAGCTCTCCAGACAGACACCAGCCTATTCTGTTGCATGAGATTATGGTTCTCCAGGTGCAGATCTTTGTGTTTCTGTCACTGTATTTTTTCCTGCAGTGGTTGAGAGAACCCCTCAAACTGCACAGAAAGTCTTGATAAAAATAGTGCAGTTTAGCTAGCAGCGGGATGGTTACAAAAAACCATTTGTAACTCATTTTGTGCATTTTTCCTCCTTATGACTGATCAGCACTCTGAACAAAATACCCTAAATTTCCTCCTCAGAATGTCAATGGAGTTTAGAAGTCTTCAGGCTCATGACACCAAAGCCTGACACGTGCATGGATTTTTTCCAGAGATAACACCTGGAATATACATTGCTAGAATCTATCAGTAGAAAATTATTATTCTATTGTTATGGGGGGCGGGGTGGGGGGGGAAGCACCTCAAATACCTGAGGCTGATTTTGCCACCATGTTTTCCTCAGCTCTATAGCGAGTTTTGTGCACAAGGCAGTATCCTACCTCGAACAAAGACATAACCACTGTACTCTTCATAGTACTCTCCCATCGCCACTCGGAGAGTGTAAAGACCTTCATCTTCCTTGTTTGCATGAGTCAGGGTTAGAGAAGCTCGCTCCCCACTCCACTGCATCTGGACCCATTTGGATGGTGTAATAAGAACACCTAGGAATTAGAGAATGTCATGATGAGAACCAGCAGGATCTACTGAGGAATAGGTTCTGAATACGGAGAATGTTTTGGGATAGATTGGAAATACAAAAGAGACCACTCTTATTAACATTCTGTCTTTGAAAACAGTCATAAATAACATCTAATTCTGCTTTTATGACAACTTTGATTTAAAAGCATTACTTCAGAAAGCAATAGTTTTTTGTCAGCTGTTACAGAACACTGTGCAACTAATAAAATACCTTGGAGTATAAATAAATAAATAGTAAAAGCTATATGAGCTCTATAAATGGACGACATAGGTGTTGGCTCTGATAAAAATTCTTCTAATTTAAATTTTTTAAGAAATAAAAAATCCCTAGAAGACATTTGCACAGTGCTTTGTCAGTTTTCTGTGGTTTCACGTCAAAATGCTAAATTATGAAACAATTCTAGTTGAAAAAGAGAAAATTATCATATTATCATTGGAAAACCTGAGAAAGTGATGACCAAATCATAATGTTAACATAAGCTGAAGTAAGTAAAAATTTACATGGAAGAAGTTTCTATTTCTTCTTGTCAAACATTCTCACCATTTCTGTACCACTCAATGTCTGGTTTGAAGCGCTTGATATCAGGATTGATAACGACTGTGCAGCCCAGACTCATTGTCTCGCCTTCTCTCCCAAATGCTACATCAAATTTGTCGACAAAGCTGATTTCAAACCTGGAAGCATAGCCATGAGGAGTAACAGCAACTGCATAAGAGAAAAAAATATCTGTTTTTCTTTCCTTCTGTGACAAGAGTAAGAAGAAAAAGTACTCAATGATTATGAATACAGTCCCAGGTAAAGTTCAAAGTATAAATAGGAACAAGATGTATATTAAGTCATCATCTTCAGAGGTAATTGCAGTGTTGGATAATCCAAGTCCTTTCGCTTGAGAATCAACTATTTCTTCATTCATACAATTCTAGTTTTACAGCTAGTTCATTATAGCAGGGAGAAGGTTCTGCAGAATTTCAGAATTTTCAAAATTTCTAATCCAGCGTTTTAGCATAAGGTTTGTTTAATAGCTTAAAAAGACTTCTATTTGTGATTAATTATTTGTTCAAGTCAAGTTGATCTTTAGCTAATATGGTTCTTCTTTCCCCATTTTGACTCCCTGCTTTATCTCAGAGCAGTCATGTGTCCACTCAGCCTTTGTTTTTGTAAGCTAATAAGCCTTTGTGGGGGCTACTATTAATATAAAAGGGGCTCTCCAATAGCCCCCCTCTCTCTGTTTCTATTCTGGTTCCTGAATTTATCTTTTCCAATGCTGTGTGTCCCAGTTGGTGCAGCTTACCAGACAGAATATCCTAAGTGCCTTTCACTTGTACTGTACATATACAGCAGAAGGGCTTCCATGTTTGTTTTGAAAACAGCTCAGCTGATAAAAACTAAGGTCACACTTTATTTTTAGTCAGCTAGCCTACACTGATAACTTTCCCTCTTCCTGTGATCAATGACTATATGCAAATTGTGATCTTTCTTTCCCATAAAGAAGTGATAGATCCCAAATTTCATTGGAAATATATAGAAGTCTCATCTGTGAAACATTTCATGGGGTTCCTAGGGCACCTTCACCCACATGGCATATGTGGGTGGATTGTCTTATCATCATAAAAGCATGGATGCCATATTGATAAAACATGAGTTTCTCAGATAAAACAAACTACAATTTTTACCTTGATATATCCCAAAACAGTCTAATTGTGTTCTGGATATTTAATCTTTTCTGTACATTTTCACAGCTTATGAAACCACATAAGCAGCAGACAACAATTAAGTCACCTACTCTATGTTGGCGCATGCTTCCCCATGCCATGTTTTACATATTGCAAAAGAGGAAATGGTTCTCTCTTTGACAAATTCTATTTCATAGTGAAGTGCAATATTAACAGGATGTTTCTTATATAAGCCAACAGACCTAGAAGGCAATGCCATTTCCCCCTACTAGTGAGGCTAACACCATCCAAAACTGTAGAGCTCCACACCCTCGTAAATCAGACCTGCTTCTTTTTAAAATAATGTTACTAAATATTCTGCTTAGTCATGTGTCGTGATGTCACAACTATAAATGGAAGTGTCAAAGAAACCTATTGCAACTTACATGGAGAGAGGGACAGATTTCTAGCATGCAAAAGACTTGCGTCAATTTCTCCTTTGTACCCTACACAGAAAAAGAGAAAGTTGGTCAATATCTCCAAAAGGCAAAGGCTCTGTGAGCCACAAAACCAAAGCTGGTGATGTGCATCTTAACCAAAAAAAAAAAACCAAAAAACCTTGAAGAAAATATTTTGCAACCTACTCTTTACCACGAGGGAAGCATAAACTGAAACTTCTCCTTTAACATTCAAAGCAGAGGCATGATACTGGGCAGTGTCATCGAATTCACATCTGAAATTATAGAAATGATTATAGAAATGATATATATATAGGCAGAGCACCCATTTACTCCTTAGCATAGCCTCTTTTTTGATTAAGATTGTTTTAGATTAAGGAGACCCTCAGAAATCTGGGTAAAATCTATAAAGTAAAAGCTTGGGTGACAGACACACTGGACACTGGACTGATTGTAGCCATTAAGTCTTTCTCAGTGTTAAACCCCAAAGTTTGATATAAATGTTTTCAAATATCACTTACAGATTTGAAATTGGGAATACAGCATAGGTAGGAAAAACAATCTGATAATATTCATCACTAATTTACTGTCTTCTATGAAGAGCTGCCTAACATAGAAACTTGTAGGAATGGTAGGTTTCACAAAATATTTTCAAAGGGCACCTGCCACTAAAAAATTGTCAAACCCAGCTGGTTGTTGATTAGGTCTCATGTTTTCAAAGTTTTTAATGCAAAGTGAGTGCAAAAATCTCCCACTTGGAAGATGTGTACTGTTAAAGATTGTTCTTGTGCATAAGTGAGGACATGTCAGTTCTGATCCTCGTTTCAGTAAGAATTGTGAACTTTACTATATTTGAAATACAGCTCACATATTTTTACATTTTTAACTGTACTCATCAAGCAGACAGATGGAAAAGTAGTCATAGATGTCCCACATTTCTGACTTAGCCATAGATAGAATATTCAGATAAATAATCCAGATAAATAACTCAGGTAAATTGCATGTCCTCTACTGAGGTAAACCAGAACTGCTTCAACATTTAGTAAACAGCATTCACCACAGCTGATATCCCTGATATCACCTGACTTGATATCTCTTCCATCCCCAAGAGATATGTTCACATTTTGCAGGTCTCATTCTGTAGCAACATTTCAGCTTAAGCTGTTTGTTAAATTATTTAACACTTCCTTACTCAGTAATCTCCAGGGAGTGCAGCCCATATCGACTTTGAATGATATACTTGCCAGGGTGAGCCTGTACATCAATGGGCACATTATTCTTGTACCTATGGAAAAGCAAAGAAGCAGTATGTCACAGAGAGGTCATTCCATACTTTTAAAGGTCAAGCACTTGATATTTGAAATAGAACATCAGTTTCTGCATGTTTCTTCTAGATAAACTGTAGTCTAACTCCCTGGCAAGACATAACATATCTTTGGAAGTGTAACCTTTCTCTCTTCCTCTTCGACCTGCCCCAGGTAGATTTTATTGTCAAATTAAAAGAAAGAAATAGTCTTGAGTGGGATGAAAATCAGTTGATATTACCACAAACTTCATGCTGCTGTTTGTAAAAGAAAGGAGGAGTCACGAGAGCAACATCTAAGAGTTTTGTAAATGTCAAATAAAAATTTTGTAGCCTCTTTACTTACTAGCTATCATAAGCATTTTATTTGGTTTGCATATTTGACCTACTTTTAAAACCTTTATATACACAAAAATGCCATGTAGAAGGTTAACTTTTCTGTTAACTTGCAACTTAACAGGGTTAGACTGGAATACACTTTGAGGGTTTTCTGGCACAGGTGTATCCTCAGGTAGGAAAGCTTTACTGTTCAAAATTCCCATTGTCCTGGTTTGAAGGAATGAATGAATCAGTGCTGATCAGTGGTGAGCTGGTACTGCTAATTTCAGAATTTATACAAACAGCTTGAGACTCTCATAGGGGAAGAACTGTGGTGCATAAATTCTTCCTCTTCAGTTGTTGCATAAAATGTTCCTTTCTGGACAATACATGGTGTAACCAAGTAAATGTTTGACTGAATCCTGTCTTAAGCAGGCATTGGAAATATGGAAAAGACTGGCAGTAGAAGACTAATAAATAAATTGCACTCTGAATTGCATTCAGTACATTTGGAATTGATTTGAGGTCCATAAAGAAAAAATGTTTCCTAAGAGAGTGTCCTACTTTACATAGCTTTTCCTTTTCTTCATAAGGTGTATACATAAATAAAGTGAAATGATAAAGTATGATACATAAAAGTATCTTCATCTTTTACGCTGATATAACTGAAATAAATCTTTCTTCTCACAACAGATAACCAGACAAAGAAGTTTGCTTCTTCATTTAAGATTTTTTTTTTGGGGTCTGGTGTGAATGGTTTGCCTCACTTCCCCAGATAAACTAGTAATTAACAATTTTATTTTCACCAAGAATATTATCAGTTATATAATCAGAATATATCTCAAGGTGAAGCTAGATCCACAATAAATATGAAAACTTTCTTTCAGCACCATCAGCATTGTACAATAAAGAATATTTTCCTGACTACAAATATTTGGGCTTAGTAATACACTGAGAGTTTTCCAAGCACTTAAGTGAGTAAGGACCATAAACGCGAATGCTTTTTATCCTCATCTTCCTCTCAGCAACATGTCTATGAGAAGGGACTCAGTGCAGGGCAGTACTCTCTATTCTGTACATCAATCATTTGCAGAGATGCCTGACCTCATTACTCTATTATCCTGGCTTAGGCAAAGAATAATGCATGAGTCCAGCAAGAGTAATGCATTCACCACCACTCTTCACCTCATCTGTGAGCTGGTGCCCCCCAGACTAAACTGCCTGGGGACATCAGGGCATCTTTATATTACATCTAGTGTGTCAAATATTTTAGAAAATAGAATAATGCCATCAGTTCTTAATATTTTCCAGGGAACATGAAATCCTGTAAACAGGACTTAACTCCATAGCATCTTTAAATGTTCTCCAAAGGACTGGGCAATTCTTGGATCCTATGGCAGCAAAGTTCTTTGGTAGCATGAGGTGCTGTGCAGAAACAAGCTTTTATTGGGTCATGCCAGCAGAAAGAAGACTTCCACTTCTTTTATCTTCATTATCAGGTTAGTAAAAAGTAATTGATTCAATTTTTTCTTATTTATATTCATCTACAGAAAGAATAGGACACATGTTAGAAGGACCACTTGTTATTTCTGGAAATGCAAATTCCAGAGCAGCTAAGTCATTAGCTAATGTGGGACTGCAACCTCCCACTGTCATTAGCCACTGATAGTTTATGCTTTCTGCTACTGGTTTCAAATGTCCTGGGTTTTCCATATGCTTTTTTTTTCCAGGGGAGTCAGAACAGCTGCTTCAGGCAGGTTTTCTTTAGAGAAAGTTCATAAAGCTTTATAGTTTTTCAGGCACAGCATGAAAAGGTCTTCATTGCTTATACAAAGAATGACTGCAATACACTTCTGACATTTTGTTAGAAAGGCTGAATGAAAGCTGACAGATCCAGGTCAGCACTGTTCTATATCTTAGAGCAAAGACACCTGCTGAAAAGGATGTGATCTCTTTTTTTTTTTTTTTTCCATTAGTAGCCTGTGGCAAACTGAAATCCCTTTGGAACTCACATGTATAGTAAAATGATGTATTAATTTCCACCATCCACATTTAGCACTTAAATGAAAGGCTGGTTCACAGCAAGAGCAAAGACAGACAGCTGAAAGCTCAGTTTAATCATGTCAGGTTTTGGGGATAAGGTGAATCTCAACCAAAGTGAAAATGACCCAGCTCTTGAATTCTTGGGTAGGATTCAGGTTACAGAGCTGGATTACAACCATGAGCATAGCTGACCATTGCTTATATCAAAGTGAGAGCAGATCTTTAGGGTTCGGCTGGAATTCTCTCCAGGTGGAATGTGAACACAGGGCACTTGTAACCCTTGCAGGGTGGGAAAACTGTGTCCATGCAAAGCCTTGCTGTCAGAGTCCCAGCAGAGAGATCAGCGACTTTGTGGACTCAGCTCTGGCCTATTAATATACCTCTTAGTAGCAACTTTTGACAAGCCCTGAGATTAAGATTTTTAAGACCTAAATAAATGCAGAGTGGCTTAAGCAATTCAAGTAGCAAATTGCAATATATGATAATTACATAACATTATGATACAGTAGATGTTTCCCTTCTAACTCAGCATATTCTGTGATTCTGTAAAACTCTCCAATAATTCCAAAGCTTTCATCTTATTTGGATGGTTCCAGATGTACCTGAAGTCACTGACTTCAAACACTGACAATGTGTCTGCTATGAGCACATCATCAATTACTGAGATTGCACAGCATCATCAAGGGATTTCTATTTCATGGAGATTCAGCACTATAACTGCTCAGCTGCCAAGATGTTTGCTCTTGACCAAAGCCTGTTTTAATGCTTCAGGGACATTAGTGTAATTTGTAGAACTAAACTCAACTATTTAGAAAACACTATCAAAGATAGTATGATAAATTAAACTGCTATTTTTCCTTAATCATCAACAGAAGGAATATTTTTGAGGTCTCTACAAAATAAAAAAAAGTCTATGTATTCCTAGTGCTGTTACACAAGTATTTTAAATATTATTGCATTATTTAGTTTACTATAATAATTGCATAATTATTTGTATCATTATGATTATTATTACTTCATTTTAGTATTTTGCTCTTTTTCTGCACAATGTGACTTGAAAGGTGTTTGACAGGCCTGCTATCAGCACCTGTTTTTTGGGTTTTTTTTAATTTAACTTTCATCTTTCTAGAAAAAATGACTACATTTACTGAGATGACTTCAGATTCTGGTTGAGTGGTGACTTTCAGTGCCAGGGATACAAACTTACCATGTAACACGGGGTTCTGGCCAGCCAGCCACAGAACAATTAAATCTAACATTTTCCTTTTCCCAGATAGTGTGGGAACGAGGCTCAATGATAAACTCAGGAGGATGTAACAGTTTATCTTGATTCAACTTTTTATGGAATGCCTGAGTCTCTTCTAGCTGGAAAAGAAACATTTTATTATACACTTGAGTATAGCAGCTGTTAGAAGTGCAAATTAATACCAAAATAAAGAAGACAATACCCCCTGCAATTTTTATTTAAACATCAAGACAGACACACTTAAAGTATTTATCTCATTTGGACACAGAAAACAAAGTTTTCATTTTCCATAAGTTCTGCTTCCAAAATAATGAGATTTGATTTTACAGGGCTTTTCCCCTCAAAATTATTCTAATGAGTAATTTTCCACATTTAATTACTTATTATCTTAAATACAGAGTGGAAGGTGAAATAGGCCTGAAACTCAGATGTCTACCGTACTTGTGCTGTCATACAAGGCTCTCTATGCTTAGATCATCTCTGACAGAACTACTTTCAAACCTTTCCTCCTGATGGGATCCTTCATCCTCCCAAGGTAACACGTTCAACTGCTTGACTACCCACAGAGCTGGAAAAAACTCTTAATATGGTATAAATCTGACTTTCTGCAAACTAAACTATTTATTTTCTGCCCTAACTTTCACATATTTGGAGAATTACAGGTCCTTGTATTCAGATTATTAAAAAAGGACTTTTATAAACTGGGAAATAACAGTTTTCCTTACAATGGCTTCTCAGTCTTGGACAGGTTCTATTTGTCCTCAACATTCATCAAACAGCAACTGCTCATTATCACAGACCTAACAGACTCCAATACAATTAAATAACTGCCCCTTACTATTACTGGTAATACTCTAAATTGGTATTTGTTATTACACAACTGTCATTAAATTGACTGACATTAAATTTGTGACCTTTTATAACTCTCAGATCCTGAGGTACTTCTACATAGCCAGGCATTACTCATTTACTTGTTCTTTTCCTTCTGTGTGTAGCAATTTCCATTGTCATCAAATTTCACCCTCATTGTTTCTCAATTTTTGAGATGATTTTGACTTTTTTACCTTGTCTTTGAAGGTGTTTACACCTTTTCCAACCTTATGTCATAAGGATATTTTTTAAGCATATTGCTAAGTCTTCTGCTCAAAAAATAAATAACAAAATACAGTAATAGTTTAGTATAGCATAGCATAGCATAGCATAGCATAGTATAGTATAGTATAGTATAGTATAGTATAATAATATAAGTAGTATAGTAATAGAAATAAAGTAATATATTTGCTAAATGAAACATACTTGCACTTACCTGCCCTGCCAGTCTGGTCACAACATATTTGTAACTGTGTTCTGAGTATTATTTTTTAAGAAGCTGGACAATAATGCACGCAATTAGAGATTCAGTTCCAGAAGTTCTTCCCTAATTTACACCTAATTCTGTCCCCATTTACATCCAGTGATTAAAACTCAGGGGTGAACACTTTGGACAAGTTTGGCCATCGAAGTCCAAAAATTACCCATTCACCTACTTATGAGCAAGATACAAATAGATAGATAGATACATAGATAGATAGATAGATAGATAGATAGATAGATAGATAGATAGATAGATAGACAGACAGATCTCCACCTTTATTCTCTGCCCAGCATCTGCCTCATCCTCCAGGAGAAGGATGCTGTACCATTTAGATAGGTGTGGGCATGACCAAAGAGCCTTCCCTGTCCTACTCTGTCCTTTTCTCTCAGCACAACAGAAGCATTCCTGGTGCCTGCCTTGGGCACAGCGTCTCTCTCCTTATCCATTTGATACCTGGATAACAAGACCTTTAAGTAAGTCAAGAGATTTCCATTGAAAATACTTATGTTTATTACAATCATTATTGTGATTGTCCATGGAGTAAATCAGGGCCCCAGTGTGCTAGGCACTTTACAGACACCGAACAAAAAAGTATTAATTTTCTTTTCCAGCTTAAGTATTAATTTCTAATTTTTTACCGTTTTCTTCATGGCTACACGTTCAGCAGACTCCCGGATTGCCACTTTCCTTGATTTTTTTTCATGATGTTCCTCTTCAGAAGTTGTCTTGGCCACCTTTTTGACACTAACTCCTTCCCCTGTGGCAAAAAGGTTCCTCTTGGCAACATAAGCAGCACTTTCTTTAATTCTCTCTTCTTCAGTGTCTGTGATACCACTGATATTCACTTCTCTGAAAGAATTTTTAAAGAGCAGAATCCCATTGGAAAATGCTGAGAACATGCTCCATTTCTACTTGCTACCAAATTAGCCACTACAGTGGCCAACACTCTTCTGCTACTGCACTCTCACATGTATTCAAAGCAGAAACATGATTCTGCAGAAAGACTGAGTATTTCACTGTTGAAAGCCATGGCCATTTTCAGGGCCTCTCCCTCTAAATATGTCATACACATTTTCAGTTTAAACACTATCCTTCTGTGGCTTTTTACCTCCATCACTCTAAAGATGAGTGTAAGGCATAACCACAGATCTTCAGGTATTAACATAGAGCTGCAATGTTTGTAACAACACTGCCAAAGGGGCAAGAGATAATTGTAGCTGTATAACAGTGTCCTCATTCATGATTTATAAATCCACCCCCCCCCCCCCCCCATATACATGTAGATAACAAAAAGTTATCTTCGTTCATAGAAAATTCCATCCTATATTGCTTTCAGGAAGATAACTATGGATTCTCTTGAAGCCTCCTGTTCAGGCTTTATACAGAGGTGAGGCACAAAGAGTTCTCAATGGGTGCAATCCTGTTTCCACACTCACATGGGGATGCACCATTAAAACCATACTGTTTTGGCACTGTCAGGACATTACAGCTGCTGTAGTGGTGCATACATGATGAGAGTTCCTTGACTTAAGAAGAAGCATTAATATCCTCCTGCTGAATTTAGTTACTTTAATGGAACGCTAGATACCATACTGAAAACAAATTCAGTTTAAGTTCTCATTTAGTGCATCTTGCAAGCACTATAGAAACATCACCTCTATTTCTAGAGTGCACTCAAACAAAGCCTCTCTTTTATCATAAAAAACTTCTACTACTTCTACAAAGCAAAAAAAAAATAGAAGGAATATTTTTTTTCTGTTTTCTTTAAGATTGCCAATACTAGGCATTTGATAGCACATCTCAATACTCAAAATTTTTGAATTTAAGCTCAGAATTAAGTGTCCAGCCCCTTATCTATGAAGTCAATTCGGTGAGATGCAAGGCAGTCAAGCAGTGGAATGTAATGTAAACTTAATTACATTTAAAAATTGCCAAGACCAAAAATCTTACTTAACAGCATAGAGCTTTGATCACCCTCAAACTCAACTTCCTATGTTTCAGTCTGCTTTAAGAAGATGATCCTTAAGAAATCAGTGGAATGATAGATTCCCTCCACTTAGGCACATCAGCTGTCCCCACAAATATCACCTGAAGCTGCAGATAAATGGAAGAGATTTTTAAAAATAATTTTGAAAAATCAGTATAATTAATATGAATACAGCTATCTAAATTCACTTTAAATGAATCTATGGTATTTTTCTTCAAAGGGAAACTGATACTATTTCCCCCTTAATTACAGTAGTTAAGATTTCAGCAACTTCACAGTATGGACTGGATTCTCAAGGCATTAAGCATCTTTTGGGAACTGATGAATATCCTCTGACTGAAAATAGAGTCCTAGTCATTTGCAGTTGTAATCCCCAGATGCTTTTGATCAACAGTATTAAATATTTAGATTTGCTAATAATTTCTCCCTGTTATAATCTTCCCAGATCAAAGAGAAACATGCTCCCTGAAATGACAAATGCATTAAACCAGCAAACCATACCATTTAAGAGTTGGTTTTACAGTCAAGTCTCAAGAGTTTCAGTAGAAAATCGTTTTCAAACAGATACAACTAGATCCAACCCCAAATGGCACAGACAAAATATAATTTTAAGGGTATCTGCCATCTACAGCCCTTTGGCATAGGCTTATTAGTGATTGCAAATACTTCCATGAGGCACATTCAGCAATTTCAGCACTTATGGCATTACATCAGCCTCTGGGTGTTTTACTGTCTAAAATACTGTCTGGCTGTCCATAATTTTCTCTTGCAAGGATTAACCCAGATGTTTAAAAGAATCAGTTGCAAAGTGAATAATCTGAGCAAAGTATTTTTTCTAGAGTAGAACCTGAGGGTTCTGAAGTAGAACTAAATAATGGAAAGGGTGACACATCGCTGAAGGTCACCCAGCTCCAACAAACCCACGGAGAGATGACTTTTATAAATAACTATTCCTTTTAACAGCTCTCTGCCCATGGGAATCAACACATCAATTTCACTGGGGAATTTGGGAATGACATATAGCATGCACATGGCTCAATAGGCTTCAGCTGTTATCTTTCAAACAAAAATAAATATCTGAGAGGAATGTGGCCTGCAACTTCCACAGTTTTGGCATGTGGTCATGAGCATGATGCCAACAGTGAAAAGCCTAAACTAGATACCATTTCATGCCATGTTGAGTTGAGCACTCAACAGTCATCATGTGCTCTTTTAAACTAATTT
Organism: Sturnus vulgaris; assembly: GCF_052056855.1. NCBI lineage: Eukaryota > Metazoa > Chordata > Aves > Passeriformes > Sturnidae > Sturnus > Sturnus vulgaris. The sequence goes on along the minus strand of NC_142243.1, from coordinate 108,026,403 downwards.
TAAAAATTAAAAAAAAAAAAAGGTCCCAAAACAAAATTAAAGCTTTTTGGGTAATTCCAGTGGCAGAAAAGCACACACAGCTTTCTGAATAGCCATAAGCAAAACGTAAGATTGACACACAACCCCCCCTCCAAAAAAAAAACCAAACAAAAACCCCACAATGATGTAAGAATCTGACAGTACCTTTTAACGTAGGATCCCAAATAGGATTCAAAAATATTTTACAGAACACAAATAAATGAAGCTACTCATCATCACATTGAGTTAGATATTACTGTATGCATTAAAAAAAATATTTCTTAATATTTGTTAACACTATGTGCTAAGATCACAGAGGCCTGTAAAAAAGCTAAGTACTAATCAACAGTCATGTTTTTCAGCTATTGCCCAATCCTATAAAATTTACTTGTGTAGACTCAAGACGCAAAAAAAAGGGAGAATATTTGTGCTTGAGGGCATGGGAGGCAGATGATGGTGAGCTGCAAATCTGCTACATAAGTAAAAACACTGGCTGAGATGCAAAAGTAGTGAGAAGCCTTGAGAATACATTATCTCAATTTTTGCATAAGACTGTCACATTTTAATGTGTTTCTCTCACATAAGATACAGATGAAACTCCAAAGCAATTTTGTTAAAAAGGCAGGAGTGTGTTTCTTAATGTTAGTTGGATCAAAGAGCAGCGAAACCAACACAGGAATGTACAAGGGGTGAGACAAAAATACTCTGAGATAGTGGGAGGGAGTTAATAAAAAACAAAACTACTGTTCTTATCACAAAAGCATCATAAATGCTCGAAAGACCAGAGCAATAACATCCTCCACTAACAAGCTGGAACTCAGTTCACGTGAAGCCACAAGTTTGGATATAAAGCAGAAGTGCCATTGAGTGTTGATTAAGCCATAGACAGAAAAGCACTGGCTCCCAGAAACAACTTGGATGTGTCCCTTGAAAAATGCTGTGCTGCAGAGGAAAGCCAAGTTGAAGGGAGGTTTCTGTTCAGCGGGAGGTGGGCAAGAAAATTTTTTCCTGGCCTCTAACCAGGAGCCAGCTTTCCACACTACACCCCAGTATGTATTAATCTGAGCAAGTGACTATGCTGGAACAGCTGGAGACTCCTACTAAAATCACTATGCCATACCCCAGAAAGGGCAGGGGAGCCTCTTTGCTGATGTTGGTTCTGGCTTTCACATAAAGTTCACATTCAGCTTTACTGAGAACACTGCTGCAGTAAGATGTATTACATCAGTAGTAACCATGCAATAAATACCACCAACAAGTGAGATCAGTCTGGATCATTACAATGGATTTGAGAAAGCATTTGGTTTTATTCCAGGTTTTCTCTGTGCCAGGACAAGACATTAGCACGTTGTTTCATTGTTTCTATGTTTAATGCTTGGTAAGAGATATTTGATTACAGAACAAGTCTTCAAACCAAAAGAATAAGCTAAATAATGTGGACAACATGCTTGTCAGGTTCCCAATAGGCAGGGTTCTAATTATATTTTCATTTCATAGAAAGTGGCCCTGACGATGTGTTCAAAACAAAGTCCAGACACGTAGGTTCATTTGTCTTGGCTCTGGATGAACAATGTCCAATTTCCTGCCAGTCAGTTGACTTCTCTTTGTCTTTCTATCACTCATGTGAAGTGCAAACTATCACCATAATATCCACAAGTGTAAAGACAGATTAATGGATTTGTTATTTTATAATTTATTAATAAAATATCAGAAATAAGATACCAAACAAAATGAAAATGAACATACCGTCCTGTGAATATGGGCACTGAGTAGTCTAAGGCTTCATTCTCTTTGTCCTCTGATATCAAACTCTGTTTTGCTCTCTTTGCTTTGGGACTCATCTTATAGGATTGATCTTCTATCATTAAGTTGGAATTTTTCAGTCTGAAATGAAAATTACATTGTTAAAATCAGGAGAAAAGCTGTTAAGAAGCACTCAAAAACACAATTAAAGTACTAAAATTGTTTTGCTATCTTGTTTTGTAATCAAGAATTTATAATTTTTAATAGCCATAGTATCAGAGTTATTAAACACATAACTAAGTGTACTTTTGACAATCTCATCATTACAAACATACCACTTATGCCCCTTGATATTAAATCTAAATAGATAAACAATACACCTGGTAGCAATGTACTTTTAATAGCCTTTGGTTTAGGACTTGGGAAGATCATTTAAGTGTCTCTATAGAAATTGTAGGGCACTGCATTGCTCAGAAACCAGTGTTGCCATTCCCACTGCTCTCCCATACCACTCGAATCCATTGGAAGAGTTGAGTAAAGTAGCACCATTTAACACAGCACAGATAAATGGAAGATAACTGAAAAGGAGGAAGAGCTTCCCCCCATCCTCACCAGCCTGGGAGGGATTCTGAAGAGCATGAAGCATATTTGAGGTAATCACTTTAGGTTAATTTTTAAAATAGTTACAAATTGGGTAAGCAAAGCTCAAAACACCTGGTCCTCCTTTGCCAAAGCAACACATCTCTTATTCCCATATCTATGGAATATGCTAATTATTTGTCAGCCTTTTATAAATCCCCAAAGTGCTTATTCACCTGTCTTGCAACATCACCACAGAAAATCACATGTGACTCTGCTTCTGGTCTGGGGATTTGTCTACATAGTATGAGCTCCCTGCTTAAATGTGCAGATACAGGAGCAGAATGATGGTTTCTCAGCAAGGCTGATTAGCCCTGACATGTGCCTCTGTTGGGGATAACCTGCTTCCCACACCCTGGATAGCTTACACTGGTGTCTCTGCACAGCACGCTGCACACATATATCAAAACCCATGCAAACACTGGGCCCCTGGGAATGTTACACATGCATAATGTAATATAATATTATATCCTTGGGCTAATGTTTTCCTTAGGCTGTATCCCTGCAAAAGTACCACCACCAACACACGAAGAGTGCTTAGTTTCCAAAATATATACTAGTAATCTATCCACCGAGACTGTGTGTGAGATGACACAGGTCCACTTTCATTCTCCCATCTTTCCTTCCTTCATTTCTTCGTGTCCATCCCTTTGCCCAGGCTGCATTCTCTCCCAACCTAGTTCCTGTTAAATCAGTGTCCCATTCGCTGTCTCTCTTGCTGTCTTTCTTAATGTAATTCCTCTTTCTCTCCAGGTGCCACCATCACCAAGCCTACAGCACTGCTGCCAAGAGATGCTCAGTACAGGGGGTAACAGCAGCTGTGCACTGCTTCTCCTTCCTTCCTCCTCTCCCTCTAACCTGGTTTCCACACAGCAGAAGGCACAGCCAGTGAGGGACTGTGGCACACACTGCAGGGCTGGGGCCGAGCATTTTCTATGCCAGGCACCACAGGGTCAGCCAAGGCACACAGCACATCTACAGGAGAGAGATGCTGTGGGCTCTGGGTTTTGACACCAGGCATTGCTCAGCACAGCCAGGGACAAGAGATGCAGATCCAGCTTTAGAGATAGAAATCCAAGCAGAAAACACTTGGGAACAGTCCAGGCAGGGTAAAATAAAAAAGAAGGGACATTGAAATGTAGTGTGCAATGGCCTTCCTCCTGGGTTGGACAATGATGTGGAGCAATCACTACAGCAAGCCACAAATGCACTGGGAGAACTCATCAAATAAGTGATAAGAAACATCAAAGGCAAACTATTTTCATTATTCTTCTTAATTGAACTGGAGTCTGTAAGGAGCTGCAGATCTTTACTTAGCAGATGACTTTTATTCCTGTCCTATTTAAAAATGGGTCAAACCTGGAATTTCGGCTCTGACAGCCATTAGATTTCCTCAGAGCTTTAGGCTGCACCTATTAGGAGGCCATTGGATTCCTGGTTGTTTCTAGATCAAGAAGGATCCCAGTACGAATTGAGCTTAAGTTAAAATGTATAGAAGTTTCTATTTTCATAAATGTAGTTGAAATGTGGTAAAAATTTCAGCTCCAGCTTTTACAGCACTGTTAAATCCAGACCAACACATTATTCCTAAAGGAGAGTTTGGCCTTATGGTCAGTTTAGTTTTCATTTAAGGTCCAGATTACACACTCATCCAGGGAATTTATGGGAAGCATATATAGCATTTCCCATCACTCCCTGCTAGGCATTTTGCTGATATCTTTCCTATATGGTAGTGGGGGTTTCCTATCTTTCACTTATATCTCTCTAAAATTATTTGAAAAGGCAAGAATAAACTGCTATAGGTTCTGTTTGTTTGGAGGCTGTTTTTTACTTAAACACTCCAAGTGTTTGAAGTTGAATATTTCACCTTTATGACCACACCAGAGCACCCAGCTAATGTTTTCAGAAGGATACCTAGAGTCACTCCAAAGTGTTCTGTAGAATTGCACTGCATAAACCAAGAGATCAGATGAATAAATTTGAAGCAGCAGAAAATGTTTCTCCTTTCTAAATTCTAACACTTGCTTCTGTTCTGGCAGAGCTAGATGGAGGCTAGTAGAAACACATATTCAAATGCAGCTCTTTGCTTGAGAAAATAGGTTAAACACCATTCTATCACAAGGTTTATTTCCCTATTTTGCTGTGTTCCTACAATTTCTTCCTGTGCAACACAAAAAAAAATGCTGTCTGAAACCATTATTTAGGTGGCCCAAAGGAGGACTCTGTTTCTTGAACCAGATTCTAAAATCTTGCCCTTTATTTTAAAACGTTCCAACCTTCTACCTGATATGTGGAACAGAATCTCCCCAGAGGAGCAAGAGCAGGGTATCAGTGCTCTCTAGTTTCATAGGGAGGAACAGTACCATGACCTTTTAACATCTTTCAGCCTCATTTGATATGCCCAGCTAGCATATGTATATTTTTTTCCAGGTCAGATATTATCTCTACTGGCTTATCAAGGTTGGTGACCTAAGCCTACTGTCCTTACTTCAGAGTGTTTTTCAGCATGTTAAAATATCAATGCCAGCATTTTTGTAGTTTTTCATTAGAGCCACTGAGTTGTCAAAGGCACAGGCATTGTTCTGTGGAGATGTAAAAAAACCAGATGCTATTAACTTTTCCCTCTAGCATAACAGAGGAACTAAAGAAAACACGATGCAGTATGTCTGCAACTCCCAAACAGATGCTTTGTTCTGTTTTGATGTCTTATTCTCAGACAGAGAATATGTTGGCACTGCCCTTGTTTCTGTGCCTGAGGGAACAGATTTCCCACACTGCTCAAAGAGACTCTGCGCCCAGTGGATGTAGAAATGTGTTCTGGAAGCAGGTCACAACATCCTAGTCTTTAGGTGTTTCACACCTGCATGAAAAGGCTCTTTTACTCCTCTACAAAATCATGTATTTTGTCCTAAGTGGAAAGAGATGATGGTATACACCATACAGCTGGAGAAACTCTGTTAACCATGAGGCCTTGTCCAGGCTCTCTTTTTAGCACCTGTTTCTTTCCTAATTTGCAGAATTTTAAACTTACTGTAAATAGAAGATCGTGGATTAGCAAACCCAGTTACAAGAAAGTAAAAAAAAAAGGTATTTTCAGCAGAGGACTCTTTAAATTCAACCTCTAAAAATGAGACACGCTCTCTGGTGACTATATTAATTTTAAGTTGCTGACAGGTTTGTCACAAGCCCAGGCAATATTGCTGGCAATAATCCCTAACACAGCTTCCATAACAATTTTATTTGAAGGGGAATTGTTTCCACAGAGCAGGTCTCATTAAAACAATTTCCACGCTTGGGTATGACATCTGGAAGCCAGCTTCTTAACCCTCACCTATAATAAACCAAAGGATGAGCAGTGCCAAGATCATGGTCTTCTCATGTTTCTGGAAGTGCATTATTTACTCAGCCTTGTCCTGATCCTGGTTACAAGTGTTGCTCAGAAGAGCATTGGCTCTCACTGGCAGCCTAATAAATTGCAAGCTAGAAAGCCATCTCTCCTCTTTTTGCTTGGTACACCTGAATTACACCACTGTCTTCTTTGCTGTTTCGCCTGACCTGCAAAATACATGTCTGAGCCACAAAATGTACAAATGTACAAAAAAGTCTGAGCCACACCAATAACTTCTGTTTTCCCTCTAAGCAGGTGTCTGTCCCTTTTGGTAGCAGATAATCTGTCTGTGACACAATGGGATTATCTGATACTTCTACACAGGAGAATAACATGGAAAAGCAGTGAAAGTTTGAGCAAAGGCAAATCACTGAGCTTCCACAAAAAAAGAGTTAAATGAGTTTAATCCAGCAGTCCTGTTTGACAGCCCTGTAGTGCTGTAAGCAGCTTTGGCAGATCTGACTCAGAGCTGCTCAGAAGCACATGGAGGATGGAGCACTGCTGTGGAAGAAGGGTTTCCAGGAGCCAAATTGCCCATGCTGGCAGCCCCCAAGGATTGGATGGGGAAGAGGACGGGTGGCTTGTGAGAGACACACATCCCTCACCTGTACCTCAAGGGAAGCAGCACATGTCACTTTTCCTGCCTCTGCTGAAGCCAAAGAAGAAGTGCTTGGCTAGAGACAGCCCCACGAGCTGGTGGGGAGGGCTGGGTGTGAAGAGCCACCTCGACAGGGTGAGACACCTTTTGTTTTGGGAGCCCAGAGCTTTGCACCTTTGGCCAACTGCAACCAGCAGAGCTGCAAGATTCCATACTTGCTCTTGATTTTGCCAGTTTTCATTTCTCTCCTTGTACTTTCTCAAGCTGTTGCTGCTTGAAGACTTGAAATGTGAAGGACAGGCCACTTTCACATGGAAAATTTTTTGTCCTCCTGAAAAATCAAGCTATGGCTCTTTCAAACTGCCTGTATTCACACTCTGGGAACGTTTTCTGCTCAAGTGAGGCTTCAATGTCACAGAACTGGTTCCAGGTCAAGGTCTTGCAGGTTACCTAGTTCCTAGTCCTTCTCCACTGCTTTCCTCGTGATAAATTCCTCCCATAGCACTAACTGCATGCCAACACCAATGCTTCATGAACATTTTCCTATACTGTGACTACAGAAAAGGATGAGACTTAAATTTTGCAAGAACAATAAATTAAACAAAAGCTACTTTAGATTAAAAAAAAGAAGCGACCTGAATAAGAACTTAGTATTTGAGTTTTCCTGTTGGGCTTAATGATGTTTATCTGCAAAACTATATCCATTATGCATAAATCTATATTTGATGGTAATATTCACTGATATGCAATCATCAATTGTTAGATGAAAAATTTTGTCTGGATTTGGATTTGTGTGTCCATTCTGGTTTCAAGCAAACACTACTGTTGAGATCATTTCAATTCAAAGCCTTTTCTACTAGAAAATTGGAAGAATTTGAAGTCTCTTGGGTTTTTTCCCCTATGCCATTCTTTTCATATGGATGAAAACAGAAAGTCTTTGTTTTTCCTATGTTTTTTTTGAGTAATGCTTTTTGTCTCCACATTACCCCTTAAGGTGTTTTGGGTTATCTGGGAAAGACAGTACAAATTTGGCAAGAATTCCTTCAAATCTGAACTACATTTAACTGTAGAATTGCGTTATTTTTTCCACTTTTCCTCTTGAAAATTGCAGAAATACGGGTTGCAAAAAATAAATAAAGACCAACACAGAGGCTATATTAAGCATAAATCCAAGTTAAATACTGAGATTTTCATTCAGAAATATTGTCTCCTGTGTTAATTAAGTTTTGTGTAAGACAGATTGGAATCACATGTATCTAATCTCCAGAGGCCTTGTCTTAGGTAGCAGCACTGAATTTCTCAAAATTCCAAGACAATGACAGGATCACAGAAATGAAGAAGTTGCAGCTGAGACATTCTTATCTCTGAACAATCTATTGGCAAGTCTTGTACTATATGTACATATTTATATATGCAAATATGCTATTTTAAACCCAAAGCTTTTATCTTAAGGAAAACCTCAGGAAACATGGAAATGTTTTAAGTTCTCTCTCAACTAACCAATTTCAGTTCCTTCAATATTGCACTGCTGACATTAGAGTTCTTAATGAGAACATACAGATTTCAGAAGAAACTCATGACAGCTGAAGTGCTTGTAACTGGGACTCGGAAACTGTTTTTTTAACAATAATCTTTTACAACTTGAAGTTGTACTTTTTTCTTCAAGAAAAAGCAAGCTTTGGGTTAGGGTTAGCATCAGAGTGCAGGCACAGCTGCATTGGTGCAGAAATCTGGGATATCTTCCCTTACCCAGCTCCCTTTGGAAGCATAACCCTCAGTCCCAGCACCTGTAGTTTTCTTCCCTTCACCAGCAGATTATAAATAAGATTGTCACTGCTTTCTCAGTGGTAAACTATCTGCACAAGTAAGATTGTTTCAACAGCAAAGCCTGGATACGACCCAGCCTAGACAATCAGCTATAGAATCATAAAATCATTACAACCTCTAAGGTCATCAGGTTCAGCCAGTAACCCAGCAGTGCCAAGCCCACCCTTAAACCATGTCCTTAAGTGCCACACATTTTTTGAACAATTCCAAGAATGATGATTTCCCTGGTCAGCCTATTCCAATACTTGCTCACGCTTTCAGTGAAGAAATGTTTCCTAATATCCAGTCTAAAACTCCTTTAGTACAGCTTGAGGCCATTTCCTCTCATCCTGTCTCATTACCTGGGAGATAAGACCAATGCCTGCCTGGTTACACTCTCAGACACTCAACTCTCAGCTGTAGAGAGTGATAAGTCTTCCCCTGAGTCCCTTCCTCCAGGCTAAATAACTGCATTTCCCTCAGCTGCTCCTCATAAGACTTGTGCTCCAGAACCTTCATCAGCTTTGTTGCCCCTCTTTGGACACTTTCCAGCAACTCAATGTCTTCCTTGTAGTAAGGAGTTAAGTAAAGCCATTCACTTGTCCTGTAACAGCCTCAGGTTCAAATTCCTGAACAAACTCTTGGCAAATAGAGGTTGGACCCTGAGCTTCCTGAAAGCCAAGTGAAGGCTGAAATCACAAGGTATTGTTTACTGTGGTACATGTTTTGGCCAATATTTCACCATTATTCACAATCCTGGGATGATATTCAGTTTTCAAAATTTTAATTTTCTGGTGGACAAGTTTTGATCAGTTCTGCTAATGATACTCTTAATTTTACATAAATATAACAGCAAGCAGATGTCTTGAGCTATAATTTGTTTCCTGTATTCCTCACAGCTGCTCTAATCTGACCTTAATACTTCCCTAATTTCTGTAAATCTCTGAGATATATACATACAAATAATATGAGGCTATTATATAAAAAATATTGCACAGTATCACACACGGTATAACTAGGTCGGAAGAGACCTCCAAGATTATCAAGTCCAATCCCCACCCTAACACCTCAACTAAACTACATTCTGCTAATACAATTGCTTGAGCAATATTTATTATCTTAAATTTAAAAGAAACTCGTGAGAGCTAAGCATACTCTTCTCATGTAAGATGGACACTTTAGGTTATCTCTACTTTGGAAATAGTATGCCTCAACCAATACACAGTGTGAAAATTTCAGTTTCTTGAATCACTCAGCACAAAAGTGAAACTATTAGCCCAAAGAAGAATGAATAGTATATGGACACATCAACTCAAACTTGCATGAAGAGCTTTGAGCTCTTTTACTGCTTCAACCTGGCCAGATAAGAGATAGCCTCAATCCAAAAGCTATCTCAACTCTTCATATTAAATTTAGCTGTATTTTTATGGCTAAACAACTTGGAAGTGTAGGAGTGTGTGCTGGGCTTTGCACCACTAATTAGTGGTTTGTCATCAGTCTCGTCTGTTTCTGTCCAGAGCCAGGATTATTAGAAAGGCAATCGAGACGGTTTCTCGTGTTCGGACTTGGATGTTTATATCTTGTCAGAGAATTACAGAAAGTAAAACAGCAGTTCTAGCTCCTTGTTAGAAGTAGGAAAAATGGCTCCAGCTGAGCTTGCTCAAAGGCCTTTTAAAGCTAAACAGACCAATAAAAGTTTTACACCTATATTATTTATACTTTCGACCCAATAATAGATTCCCATGACCCTTAGATGACTTTAGACTGACCAATCCAAAGGTTACTACCTAAGTTCCGTGAAGAAGAAGGAAGAGAAGAGGATGAACAAGAAGAAAAGATACCACCCAAAATTCTCCACCTTGTCCCCTAACTACCACTATATTATAAATGCCTCAGATTTAAAACCCATCACCCAGTGAAAACACACACATCCAACCCTCTACCCATTTGTGATTTCTAACTCATTATTCATATTTACAAATCTTCTCCAAGGTTTCAGGTCCAGAGCAGTGTTTTCAAGGGGGTCTGTGCCAGGAAGCACAGAAAGCTCAAAAACTCCAGTTTCCTGAGATCCAACAGGAAGGAGGGGTAGCTCATGCCGAACCAGTTTGAAGTGTGAATAATGTCACCATTCAGCCACATCAGCATCGCCAGTGCTATTCTCATGACAGTCCAACTTTCACACATGAATTAGGCCAACAAACTAAGCTGACCAAAGTCTTTCCCATTGCCAAAGCCAAGGGAGAACACCAGACCAGGAAAATACGTTAATGCCAGGTTATAGAGAAAGTTTATGTGGATGAGGAGGAGAGTTTTGCCATTGTTTTCAATGGAAAGAGGTTGGACATGTTTCCAACCTGAATGCTGTTTTGAAGAGGGATTCACTTACCCCAAACTGTAGGCTTCAGATCCCAGCCTGTAGGCTGCAGCCAGCTTGTTGACGGATTCAGATGCATGGCTGTAGGCAGCGGAGCTGGTGCTGAGGGCCTCGGAGTCGAGGCTGTAGGCTGCAGATCTCTTACTCTGCGCGGCAGAGCGGTCGTAGGCTGCGGAGCCGTAGCTGTAGGCTGCCGACTCGAGGTCGTAGGCTGAAGAGCCGTGGCTGTAAGCTGCTGAGGAGTCTAGGCTGAAGCCTGCTGCAGATGAGTGGCGATAGGCTGCGGAGCCCCTGGCGTAAGCCGCGGATCCTTGGGCATAGACGGCAGACTTGCTCTTTGTCTCCTTTTGGTACTGGCTCACGGTGGAGGACAGCGCTTTGTGGCGGTACGCACGGTCATAGTGCTCGTGGTGCCTTTGGTAGAACGGTAAGGACATCATGGGTGCCTTCGAATTTTGGGCTTCACTGCACTTTTCTGAGTGGAAGTAAACAGGATAATGTCTGAAAAAAAACCAGGCCAAACATAAGGACTACTGTCAAGGAAATTCCTGAGTTAGCATACAAATACTGCCCAACTTCACACAAACTAATACTGAAAAATCAACTTAAAACTTGAAAACTTTTCAACTTGAACTTGAAAAATCAATTGCAATGAATTTAGAGTTATCTTTTCATGATGTGATTTAGACTTTCAGACAGGTTCATATTCAGTTTTCAAGATGCTCACGTCACCCATTATGACCAGAAACCTTTGCACTATTCTGTCTGTTCATTTGTAGTTGGCTCCCTGCTACTGCAAACTATTCAAGTTTTATGTGCTCACTTATTACTGCAAATTAATGAAACTCTGTATGCCTGGCTTCATCAGAGATAGTATAAATAATTTTGTTCAGTTACAATAGAGATAATAAAGTAATAAATTCTTTTTAAAGACATGAGCAAATCCAACAAGGCTATAAAAGCTGAAACAAAAATATATGAACATTTCATTTCTTTTTGTAATCCAATTTTCAGATTGAATTTAATGTTCCATTTATTATTACAACAGTGAATTAAAGCACTATGATTGAGAAGGATGTCCGCTTTTCTCTAAATGTGCATTACAGCAATTGTTTTGTATGTGATACTTTTAAATTTTCAATTTAAAAGGCTTATTGTGCATTATACTTTCACAGTTTAATCAGGGATCCAGTCTGTATACAATGGATAAAAAAATATCATGCTCCTCAATCCAAATATTTTTATTTTAACCTAAAATATCGTGCTCAAGATTGCCAAGACCCTCCCTCCAGACAATAGGCCCATTTAAGTTTTAGTTTGCACACCATCAGTTGATTGTCTTGTAGTCACTTGTAGTGCAAATTTTGATCAGATCAGATCAGAGGTAGTTCCCCTCTCAAAATGGGATGAAGGTTGAGTGCAGAAAGAATTTCCCTTTTTTGTTTGTTTGTTTTAAAACCAGCTGTGCAGTTATTATTTTGCTTTTTTATTTTGCTGTTGTTATAACTGACTTTTTCTACTTTGACATGCAAGCTTGCCTCAAGTAATCCATATGATAGCTTTTCTTTCTCTTTCTTCTTGGCTCACATGGCTACTAGGATTGTCCCTGAAAACGTCTCTGATTAGTAATAGAAATGAGCTACAATAAGGAAATGTTAACAAGGATTTAAAGAAGATCCAAAAACAAGGGTGAGAGGTGGTTTTTATTGTTTTGGGATTTTTTTAGTATCAATTACAACAGTAGGAAAATTGTTCTGCTCCATGTTTTCTCCATATTCATGAGAAATTATTTAATGTTTGGACATAAAAAATACTTGCAGAACTGGAAGGCAATCATGACTTCATGAAAGTCTAGATATCTGAATTGGGTTGTCCTGTGCAGGGTCAGGAGTTGGTCTTTGATGATCCTTGTGGTTCCTTCCATCTCAGAATATTCTATGCTTCTGTGGTTCTTCCCTGGTGTTTATGCTCCCTAGTTTTCAGTTCTTGGCTTTTCCTTTAGTATTTGGTTCTGGTAGTGTCCTGGGGTACAATGCAAAAATGTGTATTCTATCACCATCTGTTAAAATGTGGGAGGGGTGGTGATCCTTATCTCTGTGGGAGATATCCTCTGCTGATGTGCCATCTGATAAGATGGGGGGATGATCATCGTTATCTATTCACAACCCATCCTTCCTCCAGAAGATATATTCTGTTAATGGGCCATTAAGTCCTATTGTGTGACTGATAAGATTACATCACCCCATTGGGAGATGCCCCAACCAGGGGCAGGAGCCAAGCCTTTCCTACCTAGATAAAAAACTGGGGTTTGGGACCCGAGGGCAGACCTTTCTACTGGATCCCAGAGGAAAGTCGGACCTTTTTCCACATCATTGCTGGATCTTCGGAGGAAAACTGCACCTTCTACAGGAGCACTGCTTCAACAGAACCACATCTGTCATCCAGGAGGACTGCAGCCACCATTTATACGGACTGCTACCAACACCCTGACTGACAGGGTGTCAGGTTGTATTTCTGACTGTGTTGGTGGTTGTTTCTTTTATATTATTGCATGTATTTTATTTTTTTCTCTTTTCTCCTATTAAATTGTATTACTGACTTGGAGTCTTGCACTGGTTTTACTTTCAAACCAACACAGGTAGCAAGTAAAAAAATTTCAAACTATTCTTGATAACCACTGAGGTATTCGCCCTAACCAAGGCAAATTAAAAAAACCTCCCCCAAAAAAACAAAAACAAAGGGTAAAACTTCCTTATATTTTAGGGATCACAAGGGGATGCTCTTTGCAGGATAACTGAATTGATCATTTAGTTGCAGAAAGTCAACAAGGAAGAAACTTACTCAGGAACATTTTATGTGAAAGAAATGGTTAATATCCTGACCACAATGAAACTGTGACTTCAAGTAGATGAGATAATGCATTTACTTTATTTTATCTGAGGAAGAAGGAGAAATGGGAAAGAGTGCTAGCCCACTGGTCTCCATGGCAAAAACTGATGCTCCTTTTTAACTCCCTTATTCCTAATGCTGGTTATTTTTTCATGTGATTCTAAAAAAGTGCAATTATTCTGTCTAGAATCCTTGTTTCTGACACCTGTCAGTATTTTGTGTTGTTACTTATTTCACTTTGTTAGCTACTGGTAGTATGTAGTTCCTCTTAATTTTTCTAGTTTCAGAAGATTTTATTTTCTTCATTTTTCTTCCTTGCCTTTCTCTTCCAGCTCTGTGGAGCTGGGTTTAGGACTTGTAAGTCATTGTGATCACAGCCTAGGAAGGTTAAGGCATACAGAAGAATATTGTCTTGCACACTGAAAGGGAAGGAACATGAGAATATCCTGTTTTCCTTCTGCAGACTACTATGGTTTGTCTTCACCATCTTTATTTGAAGTGTTGGCTGGCTTCATCATTCATACAGCAGCCACAATGCTAACAGGCATTCGGCTCAGGCATTCCCACAGCCTTCCAGGCTTCCAAGTACAGAAGGTGATCCACAAGTATGAAGCACTGCATGTGTTGCCCATCAAGAAGTTAAATGAGGCATTTCATTTACCTTTTATGAGACCAAAATAACAAGTTAAAATGTACAAAGGAAGCATTTTTCTTCCAAACATGAAAGGTCTGGATCTCCCTGTCCTCAGGAGTAGAAGTCTGTGATAGGAGTAAGGACTATGATAGCAAGGCAGGCACTGAGCACAGAGTCAGCTCTCATGGTTCAAAGACCAACACTGACTCACATCACGTAAAAGGAAACTCCTTTCATAGGTATTTTATCACTCTATGAGTTATGTTTTATATTTCCTCTGAAACATCACAGGTTACTCACAGGCTAGGATAAGTTGGTTACATTAGTCTGATCACATACAGTAGTGTGATGCTATCACAGATGACAAGTAGCTCAGAAACTTCCAAAGACTTTGCTCCTATCGGGAGCACTGCCTGATTATCACATTAACTCCCATCTCTAAAGTTTTATCTATGCTACCTGCACCCACTTAGTTTGTGTGCACTAACCAGCCCCCTTCAAGTGTGAGGGCAACACTCCCTCTCAAGATCAGTGTAGCACTTCAGAGCTTGGCCTAAAAATATTAGTGGCTATACTTAGATTAATTCAGAGTTTTTAGAGCTATATTTTAGCAGCTGTTGAACTGAGTATTTAAAATTACTACTGAGCAGACAAACAGTTCTGTACTTGTCCATAGTTCATTAAAGAAAGTGATTCTGCTGGCATTGCCTCTTGTGTTGTTTATCAATCTGTGTAATTCTTTAAAGATCTACTCCATCAATCAATGAAAATAGTGAAATAGATTTAAAAAATGAAACTCTTGTAAGCAGAGAAAAGATAACATCATATGCAACAAGAAAATATTTGTTATTTAAACATTCTCTAAGCCCACAGGAGATTACATGACAAACTCCTTCTGTATCTCAGTAATCCATGCTTTATTTGAGAGTAGTGTGGCAATATGCAAAGATAGCTGAATGAAAATAAAAGACCCTCTACACTACTTTCTTTTTGTCACAGCTGAACCTTCATATGTCTTCAATTCATGTCCACAAATCCCTCAACTGTTGAGCTAAAAAGAATAAAAGGAGCTACTATCAACTTGGCATTACAGATTCAGATTAAAAATAACTGAATACATAAAACTTTCCGGCATAAAAAAACCCACTTACCAGGATCCAAATGAATGGCAGCAAATGGAAGAGCTCCCAAGTGGATGAATAGCACAAAAATACAGCAGCAATGAAGCCAGCAAAGAAAGAGGTAGTTAGGACGGGGGGTAAGGACTGGACTTCAAGGTCCAGAACAAAAATAATGCCTGCAGTCAGTGGAATGTCAGAGCCCCAGTCCAGACCTTTTATGGCCAGGGGGATGCTATAAATATAGCATGGAAGAGGGAGAGAGACAGAGACAGATACCGATACCCTGTACTATCTCTGTGCAAGACATGATGACGGCAGCTTCAAACTAAAGGAGATACAGAGTTCTCCCTTTAAAATATCCTCACTAAATTTTGCATAAAATCAGCATGCCACTTCAAAATTATTTCTAGGATTTTTTTTCTTTGTTAAATTAGATTTAGGAGGAGTGAAAAAAAAATTGTGTCATGAACCAGAAACTAGGAAAGACCAATCCCTGTATTGACCTTTGCTATGGTACAAGAACATGAACATTTCATTGGTTCCTTTTTTGTAATGCCAAGCCACAGTACATGTAATATAAATATTTCACCTTAATGACAATCTATCAAGACTCTCTAAAGTCATATGAGTTACATTTCAATAGAAATGGGTTTTGTTTGTTCTGTTGACAGCATTACTTTTTAATCATCTTCTTAAGATTAAATACTAAATTAAGAACAGGACCTCATGAGGCATTTAAGTAGATATAAACAATGCAGTTCTAAAATCCAACTTTTTGTTTCTAAATTAAAAAGTAATACCTCTAGGAATAATTAAATGGGCTTGTCTTCCTTCATTTTGGTCACAACATTCTGGCACAAAAATGAGTAATCAGTGTGGCTGAATATTACACCAGAACAAGTTCTGTCATCCAAGATCTAGTAGGTGGAATGCAGTGTGACTTCGTTGTAAATACAATTTTCCTCTGCACTGTAAATTTAGCTTTCAATAAAAGTGATTAGTGCATTTTATTTTGTACATTTGCATTGACAGAAATATTAACCCTCTCAGTTCTGTTATAGCTTCTTTTCACACTTGCCATGCAACACAACTGAGAAGTTGCCAATCCTCCTGCTCTGCTAATGCTGTCCCCTTTATGGGTGTAACCACCAGAAGAAGGTCTGGACAAGGTTAGAAGATCCCAGGCTTTCCTCTACAATAGTTCATCAGTATCTTCTTCTTCACCTCACTGCCTTGATTCTACATGAAATCCCTTCATTGTCCCCACTAGCTGCTTCTTCCCAGGGAGCCACTGCCTGCTGCCTGATGCTCCACCATGCTGCAAGTTCAGAAGCCTCTTCACCTCCCACACCAGGAGATGCTCAGGTGCACCAAATGTATGGGCTTTTGATTTTTGCTCATGAGGACAGAAATTATGGCCAGCAAAATGTTGTGCAGTCACAGAAACTCTATTGTGGCTCAGGAAACTGGCAAAATCTGCAACAGGAAGAATGAAAACCAGAACACTAATAAAAGCTTTTCTTCCCCCAGAATACCGTGCCAGTGGCAGTGCCACTGAACTATAGGTTCTGGACTATTATGTTTATTTTTAGTTAGAGTAGATGGGGCCTCAGTGGACAGACTACAGGATTTCATTACAAACTCCTTATCCACTCCTTCACCATGGCCACTGATATTGTAAAAGTCTTAATGACAGGCAAATTGCTTTTTAATAATTCAGGAAGATGTAGAGAAATTAAAACAATTAAACATCACATTTCTCTGCTTTAATTGCAAGACAATCTGTATAGCTCACATGTGAGGGATAAAAATCTGAACATTTTCAGTGTTTTTCCAGGTATAATGGCAACACGAAGTTCAATACAGTTTTCTGTTCATTCTATAAATAAAATGGAGATACAGTGTGACAGCAAAATATTTTGTATTTTTCCCCTTAAATTTACACACTTTCAGAACTAGTTTTATTATGAGATAATATCCACAACTAATTTCAAATCACTTAACTCCTATTTGAATATCAAAGTATACATATTTTAAATCGCTTGGAGCTCTGCAAGCCTCAGAATCCCTGCAGCACTCTGTATCCACACGTATTTAGTCACTTTGGTCTTGGGAGAGACACTCTTAGCAAATATTAGTTCTGTCTTCTCCTAATTGGAACTACATAGTGCTGGAGATCAGTTTGTTTTTCTGAATGGGAAAACTTAATGAAGAACCTGACAAGACAGAACAAAAACCTTTCCAGACTGTCCACTGAAGTTTTGAGAGCTACAGCGTCCTGTAGCTGGTGGCATAAATCAAACTCCACAGCATCCCAATCCATCTCTTTCATTTGAGTATAATCTTAAAAAAATCAAGCAAAACAAGTTTTGGACAACAGAGGCTTTGAGCATATGTGTTGTCTTACGGAGTTTGCTTTCAAACTTGGGTCTACCTTTCTGAACTGATTTTTATCAAGAAAAAAATTACTTTAGGAAGATTTGCTATTGTCCATTATACTCCAACTAGCCTGCTTCATAACCCAGCAACACCTTGAGTGTCTGGCCTCACACCTGAAGAACCAAGTACAAGACCACTGTCTCCTTGAAATGGATAGAAATTTTTCCAAAAGCCTCTCAAGCTATTGACTGTTGGTGCCTAGAGCAATTTTTCATCATACAGAAATATTTGCCTTACCATTATTACCAACATTTATTCTGCAACATCTCTCTGGAACTGGAAATGTCACATAAAAATGTTGTTGCTGACAGCATTTATTTTAGAAATAAATATATAATGCTATCCTTGTAGCATTATAAAGGTTTCTGTCCATAATAAAACCTTAACCCAAGAGCATATAGCAGATTCCTGGAGCTATTCCAAAAGAAAATCCTTATAATTCCTTTAAGTAAGTGCTTTTGGCAGTTAGATGTTTTTCAATCCATAGTATCTCCTGTCATTTTAACTTCCACATTGAAAGAGATGGTTGTTAAATGTTGGCCCACATTTTATCATTCTTTCCTAAATACCACAGATTTTTCAATACCTTTAATTCCAATAATGATGAATAATTTCTAATACCATCATCGTGTTTAGCTTTGTACCTTGGAAAGACTGGCCAAAACACACATGATTGCTGAAGGACCAGAGTTGTACCAACTGCAGATAACTCGAACTGAGAAAACTTGACTGAGGTATAATATCTGAGCTCCTGCCATTTAGGTATCCAGCTTTTAGAAGCAGGTGATATGCTTCAAAATATGAGTTAAATAGTTTTGGCAGGATATTGACCAAAACAGAGGTGCCCAATATTTGGGACTGGGGCAGTGGGATGAGCACTGGCTGTCAGGTCTTGATAGAGCCTGTGGGAAGCTCCCATGGCCCCAGAGGAGCACTAAAAACAGTGACTTTGCAGTGATTGTCACCCTCTTTTCTGTTGTCCATAGCCTGTGTAACTGAACTATTTCATTACAATGAAAACAATCTGTAGATATCATCTTACTGAAGTGCAAGCTACTATTGCAATAATACAAAGCAATTACCTCAGGTATTACAATAATTATCCCCACAATCATTCAGGCACAGCTAACACAAATATACCCAGTACACAAGAACATTTTTCATTTTCTTTGTCCTCACATTAATTGATGGAATACTTTTGAATCAACCAAATGTTTCTTCTAAAAGAAAGGATAGTGGCTATGTCTTAATGGAAGAAACAAAAAAATGTTTTTAGCTCTTTAGTCATCACACTTGGAAATTATGTCTAATAAAACAATTAGGCTAAAACAATTAGAACAAAGTTTTGAGGAAAATTTGCATCAGAAATTCATAGTTTGCTTTATTCAACACTCTCTGCAGGACAGACCCTCAAATTTCAAACATCAATTTTGATGATGAGTAAGAAAGTCTTCCAGAAATTGGAGGTGAATGCAAAAAGACCTGGTGAAGCCAGAGGTGAACATTTGACTGTTTAGTATTTAAAAAAGAGAAGGAACTGAGACTAGAACCTGATGGGTGAACATGCAAGTCAGGGATAACTTTGGTGATTATTCCCTAGGTGTGATTTAACTTTAATTGAAGTAGTTCAAACATCAACAGCATAAGCTGCAGCACCAAATGATTATGAGACAATTGCCAAATCCACCAGGACATTTCATAAATATTCAGAGTTAATAAAATTAATTGAATCTTTTTTTTCAGTAACTTAAAATATCTGCTATAGCTGGTGACTTCAGGCTCCAGTGCAGCTATATTCCACAAAGGCAGCAGTATGTTTAACTCTGAAATTGTTTAATCCTGATTTTTATGTGATAGGCCAATACTCTGGTTTCTCCATCCATGTTGAAGGACAAGTTTTTTTCATCTCTGAGCAACTTTAAGTTTGGAGACTCAACAAAAGGGACTGGCATGAACTAAAGATACTTCAAAGACTGGAGGGCAAGATCAGTTTTCTGTCTGATGATGGTCAGGATTGGATGATTCAGGAAAACATGCAAGAAAACATGCAAGGATAGGTTTGCAATATCCTTTCCAGGGGTTGTTTCACCTTAACATTTGTTGCTTAACTAGTTTATGATCTTATAGCTCAAGTGACTTATAGGAGAAGGTGTGGTGGCTTAACAAAGCCCTTTATTGAAAAAAAAAATTAAATAGCTGTTTACAGTAAAATTCTAGAATTCAGTATAACACTAGCCCTACAGATGAGAGCTCAACCTTTACTGACCCTCTGAAAATCACCTGGGATTTGGTTATTTTATAGGCTGTTGAAAGTTTCTAGTTCCTCATCTGTCTTTTTCTTGCTATAGCTTGGTCCTGGCTTTCTAGCAGAAACTGTCAGTGTCTCATTAGCACATCCTCCTAATGAAAACACTTACTTATGAAGCACATAGGGCACTATTAAGTCAAGGTTGTGCTAATGCAGGCTTAACTCTGTCCCTGCATCCCATTATTTCTTGTATTTTTCTGAGCATGACCACATCACTTTAATGTGGAGGCACACTGCTCCTTCACTCCTATGCTATTTTTAAAAACTCTCCTCTTACCTACTTTTCATATACAAATCTTCCATTTGCAACACCACACTGCATGGTGATGTTGCATCCACCAGTATTTGAGAAAAAAAATACATGGACAAAATTGCCATGATATTTGGCATTTCTTATGTAGTTATGTATATATGTGTGTATATATATGTGTAGCTAATATTCTCTGCTCTGGGAGACTTGGACTGCTGCATCCAGCTCTGAGGCCCCAAATAAAAGAAGGACATGATGTAGCATGTCCAGGGCAAGGCCACAAAGATGATGAGAGGGCAGGAGCACCTCTCTTAGGAAGACAGGCTTGGGTTGTTCAGCCCGGAGAAGAGAAGACTCTGGGTAGAGATTAGAGCAACCTTCCAGTGCCTAAAAGGAGTCTACAGCTCAGCTGGAGAGGAACTTTTTACCAGGGCTTTTTCTGGACAAAGGGGAATGGCTTTGAAGTGAAAGAAGGCAGTTTTAAATTGGGAGCTAGGAATAAATTCTTTACTGTGAGGGTGGTGAGGCACTGGAACAGCTTGCCCAGAGAAGCTGTGGATGTTCCATCCCTGGGAGTGTTCAAGGCCAGGTTGGATGGGGCTTTGAGTAACCTGGTCAAGTGGAAAGTTGTCCCTGTGGGTGTTGGAATGAGATTATCTCTAAGGTCCCTTCCAGCCCAAGCCATTCTATGATTCTATCCCAGGAGCTCAGCTTCTGAGACCTTTCAAAAGAACTTAAAAGGCCGAGATATGACATAATATGGCAGAAACAAGGGAAATAGGGACCATTTTAGTGTGCAAAGCAGAGGCTGTAGCACTGCTGAGTGTACAGCCTGTCCTGTTCTGCATACTCAGCTTCTCATCTACAGTATTTTTCATTTGGCACTTGATTTAATAATTTAAAATGGATGTTGAAAACAAATCATTGCCTAGTTGACCTATGAATCCTTCTATTAAAAATCTTTGTACTGCTTCACACCAGCCACTTTGAATCTCTTCCACACTTTGTCACTACTTGATTTCTGAACTGCACAAAGATTATATATGAGCTTGTAAATTTGACAGGCATATGTAATTTATTCAGAACATGCAAATCAAGAGGGGAAAACATTCTCTCACTCTTTTTTCCCCTGACTCTGGTGATGATTACTGTTGCTTTGCATAAATCATAGCAGAGCTGTGGGAGCTGGAGAGATACAAGATTCAAGCTTCCTGTCTGAAGTAATAAAAAATCTTCCACGTGCTGATGTGCTTTCAAAGGAATTAAGATATTGTATCTCATATCTTCCAGTTGTTTTATATTTTAAACATTGCTTTATTTAACTTTTACTTTTAACCTTGGATTTTTCATCAGCTCTAATTTTCTTGTGTCAAACCTTTTCTATGTAGCACCTGTCATGGCCATCTCAGCTGAACTGTATTTCCTTTTATGTTGTAAATTGGATCCCTTTCCATTTGAAAGAAGAGTTGTTTGTTTAGTTGGGGATTTAGCCATGTTATGAATATTTAAAGAAAAAATTTTCTTATTTTGCTCCATAGCAAATTATTTTCTTAACATATTGACAAAAAGGCAGGGAGAGTGCAAATAAAAATTATTTTAAACAAATAATCCTTTCTTCAAGGCCATCAAAGATCAGTCTAGCAGACAAAGAATTTCATATGGAATCTTAACAGAAATCTGTCTGCAATATTATGGCTTGCAAAAGGAAAAACTACTTTTCTCCATGCCTGTGGGTTCTGTTCTTGCAGCCACTGGCTCTTCCGAAGTATTAAGTAAATGTGAACTGGAAAAACCCTGCTGGAGACACTCATAGATCAGTAATTGTCAAGCACTGAAAGCAGGCTGAAACAAAAACATCCTCCACATTAAAAAAATGAACCCTGAGAATGTGATTAGCTTCCTGTTCTTTTCTTGTTTCCAAGGAAAACCTTCACCCCATGTCTTTGGCAAAATATCCCCATTTTTGCTGGCCAGCTTGGTAATTTGGTACTGCTCCCTTTATAAACCATAGGAATCTGGGAGATTTTCCCAGTCTGTAACCACCACAGTGTCATGGTACCCATGGCTAAGAATCAGAAGGTTTTGGTTCATCTTTTTTCTCTTTTATATTACTTTTGATTTTGTTATTCTGTGTTCTTCCATTCCTTTTTTCTCTTTTTCTTCTCTTTTCCAAGAGTGTTTTGCTCTTCAAAGGATCTTGCTTGACTGTACAAAGTACCGATTCCTAAATTTTCTTTACACCACAGGGAATTATTATTTCAAACAATGCAACACCAGCAGAATTTCTAAATTTAGCTGTACTTTAATTGTGGTTTATAGTCACTTCTCTCCAATGAGTCTACATTGTGTGCAGCAGTATAAGACCAATCTTTTAAGCTACTCTGGTTAGTATGTCTGAAGTAAAATAAAAGAGTGGTTATTAATTTAAATGGTTTGCATTTATGCACTTGGAACAATTTTCAGTTGCCAAGAAAGTCATTACTGATCTTAAGCAGAAAAAAAATCCCTCTGGGAAAATGATTAAACAATTAAGCCTCTGCATAAGTGAAAGACTTCACAAATTGGCTATATATTTTCATTGATAGGATTGCTGGTGACAGAGAGCAAATGTGCCATCATTTTATTGTCATCTTTCTGTCTAAATTTCCTTTTGTTTGTAGAAATTTGCATACTGTTTTGCATCTCCATTTTCATACTGCTAGTCCAGCTAACAATTTCTAGTAATTACTATCAACAGACAGTACAGCACATCTAAAAGGCAATTTGGATCTACAGTGAGAATCACAAAATAATTCTGGTTGGAAGGGACCTAGGTGGTCTCTTTTTGACCCTCCAGTTCAAAGCAGGGTCAACAATGAGACTGTTCACAGCTTTGTTGAGTTGGGTCTTGGAAACATCCAGCAATGGAGAATGCACAACTTCCCTGGGCAACCTAACCTGTGCTAGCCCTTGTCTTGTTTAACAGCTGAGAGACAGGAGTATCATCCATACATCCTCACAAATTTGGGGGCTCTCCTCCAGAATCCTACTTTGATTTTTTAATAGATTTTTTTAAAAACTGTGACATGTTTGTGGCTCTACAATCTAGTGTTTAAACTCCTCCAGATACTCCAATGCCCACAGGCTGTCTGTCAGTACTCTGAAAATTGTGGAAGAGTAACAAGAGACCATTTGGAAATCTGATGACAGATTTGTTTTAAAAATCTCTGCAATTTAAGCAGTGCAGTTTCAGCTGCATTTTACTGTTCTCTTTACTGTTCTTTTTACTGTTTTACTGTTAGCATCAGACCCAGCCCTGGAGCCAGTAGTTTATCAATGACACAAAGCAAAAATTTTTTGCTTCATTGCACAAGTTTCCAGCGTCTAACTGTGGTTGCAAAGCTTTCCTTCAATTCAGTGACAATTTAATTTTTGACAGTGACAGGGTCTAACAATGATTTAAAGAGTATTTTGACACTGCAACCTACTTGCTCAATTTTCCATCTCCCATCCTTATGTCCCTATGTCCTGCTTCTCAAACTTTGCCTTAGCCTGGAAAATCGGGGCAGAGCACAGGTCAATGGGCTGGAAGCACTGAAGGAATGCACCCGGTGAAAGTGAACAGGTGAAAGAGAACAGATACAGTTGCTGAGGAGAACAGGTTTCCCTGCAGTCAGCTGTGTGCTGTCACCAAGAAGGAGGTTTTTCCTACGGCAAACCTTGACATCTGGATAATCTCTGGACATACCCCCTTGGAAGTGTTAATGCTACATCACTGCTCGATTGTCATGAAGGCTCACAGAGTTACAAACATTTGATATGATCACGAATATGATGTCCAGAAACATTGTTAAGTCCTTATCTGCATGTCCAGATAAAGGATGTGGGCCTCAGAAGAAGGAAATTATCTTTCCAAGGGTTCTGAAAGAGCTGCAAATGAAGTTGAAGTGGTTTCAGTTTAATGATCCATATGAAAGAAGATCATCTTCCATCTTCACACTGGACAGGGGCAAGGAAAAGTCACTGATAACACTCGTCAATGTTAGAGACAGGCAATCTGTATTTGCATTATTCAGCACTGAAAGCACTGAGCTGGACAGATATTGCACACTGAAAATGTGGAGCTGTAGCAAAAACAGGCATTTTAAAATTTCTATCTGTTCACTAAAAGTGCTGAAGAACATTAATTTTCAGAGAGCTGCATCTCTGAATTATGTATATAGCTGATGGATCATAGCTCTGTATTCTGAATGCAAGCTCAGACTAGCTAATCAACCACATGGTTATTTGCATAGATCAGTGAAAACTGCTGAAAGCAATATTGATATTTACAATCTCTAGCAAACATGGTAATGCTTTATTTGTTTTTAGCCTTTCTTTCTAGGTGTCAGATACAAGCATAATATTATTTCCCTGAAAATAATTTTAAAGTAATGAGCTGAAACCAGCTGTACAATTCACAAAGCTCTATACTTTCAATCCCTTCTCAGCATAAGTTCTTAAAACAAGATTGTAATAGCAAATCGATTTTGCAATTCAAATAATTTTACTTAGGAAAAGTAATTGCCTGGGAAAAACATATCTTGAGAATCCCAAAATAATTAAAGGAAGAAAGACCTGCATATCAGGGTATTACTGTTCCAGATGTAGTACTCAGGGTGTTCAGGAACTGCACTCACTGGGTGAGCTGCACATACACTTAATTAACAGCTACCTTTTAATTATGGTGGACTTCAAGTTCACGAGAAACTAAAGGTTCATTCATGATTGTTGCAACTTGGGCAAGCAGAGGGAGGGCTGACAAATCTGAAGAGTCTCAAGGAATGCTCTGGCACTGGCACCAGTCTGTGTACAGGAGGGGTTTTGCCTTTTTTTACTCTGTAATCCCTGGCTTTTCAGTCTGCCCATGGAGGTGGAGCAACAAGGGGACACAACTTAAGAACCAAATATGTGCAAGACTGACCAAAGAATATCGTTCTGGAAATGCATTCCAGATTCCAATCATCTGAGTCAAATTTCCAAACATTAAAAATCTGCTGCTTAATTGTCTTTGTATTTTCTTTTGTAACTGGCTCTTACTTTCCCTTCGGTATTTGGTATTTAAAGCTTTTGAGTCATGATCACTTCGCTGCTACATGCCTATGTCTTATTTTGAAAATGGTTTCTCTCACAATTTGCTCAGCAGAGCAGGTACCACCCCTATGAAGTGCCAGTATTGAATTTGCTGGCTAAGAAAGATGTTGCAACCTAATTCTCTGCAATAACTGGAAAGCTTTGCCTGAGTTTCTCCTGCTCACCTTGTAAAGGTAGCAGCCATTTCAAACCTGCCTGGGATCTGGCATCAATAATTCCACACTTTTGTCAGAATTTTGTCTTTGGTTCTAGCATCTTCAAACACCAATAATCCTGTGATTAACATTAGCTGCTCCTGTTCAAGAAAATGCAGTGATACTGGTGTCTTGAGTTTTATCTTTCCATGAGTCTTTAAATTGTTCTGAAAAATGCATTATAAAAATCCTTGTCAGCATGTGTTCTTACTAGCTGATCTCACTGTCGCTGGTAGCAAGCTGACAGGGGAGCAGAAAAGTCTCTTTTGCCAGGTATTTTCTGCTTCTGAACTACTTGTAGTAATGGTTCCTCCAGCATCCATCCTCTGTGTGTTAAACTGGGCTAGATGAGTTATTCAGAAAACTACACACAGACGTCTGCACTCCTTAGGGGTAGGTACACACAGTACACAATCCTAAAATGCCTGCTAGCATAAATACAATCTCTATCACAAGAGCTGCTGCTCTACATGATCCATGACACTGCTAACCCAAATGGATATGATTCCTAATCTTCACCAAGAGAAAAACAGTGCCAGAGATAGCCTTTAGAATTATCATGTCTACAGATACACACACTTTGGATTAATTAGAAACATTCCTATAGATAACAGCATAATCTTTGTAGGAATAATTAGAACAGAGATACAGACCCATAACATTCAGAGTTATTAGATAAAGTTGAAAGCATGTAGAGCCTGGAGCTCATGTGATTCACTGTCTTACAAAGCTGATACCAACACAAGGACTAAATGTGCATGGCAAAATATATGAAGCATATCTTTGTTTACTATTTATAGCCACATGCAAAAACAGAGGGGGAAGCATTTGTTTACTAGACGGGTCTTATTTTCTATGAGATGGTCCAAATTGGAGCCCATCTGATGTCCATTTATCAGCTCCTGGCAGTTCTTTGAAGTTTAGCCACACTTCTGTTGCAAAAAACCCATGTATTTAAACATCACTTTTCCTCTGGCCAAAGCCCAAAGAAAATTAAAGTAAGCTACCTGGGAGAGATCAAATTGAATAGTTGAAGCATATTTTCACATTCTGTAATTTAATTAATTAAAGTTTTAGGGGGGAATGGCAATAAATTGGGACCAGAAACATATAATTGTTTAAGATTTTACTAGTATTTTATTGTGCTTTTTTACATATGATGGAGAAACATTTTTCATCAAACCAGCGAGGGACACCTTGGGACTTTTAATATATGTATTTGTCATTACTTCTGCAAGTCTGAAGTGTCATTAAAACAAAATACACTATGGATTTTTTTTCAGCTGATATCTGATTTCTCTCATTTTGCCTATATAAAATAATCTTACCTTATTAAGTGTACCACAGTACTTGGCATTTCCTATGAATGAAAAAGTCCTGTGTTTCAGGTTTTGGAGGGGAAGGGTGTGTGCTGCTCCAACATCCAAGGTGGACAGACAGCTGAATCCTCAGCCAGCATCTGGGAGTATGTTTGAGTACAATCCTGAAAAATGTATTACTGGTTTCTTCCTGAAGAAAGGCTGATTTCCTGCTTACTCATCTGTAAATTGTTACTGTTTCATTAGAGCTCTCCAGAGGCTGTTACACTAGCTGGCAGGAAAAATAGAGGGTAAATCTGTCCCTTCCTTCTGCTCATGCCAGTAGGGACTCACCACCAAGTGCAGCTGCATAATGACTGCTAGAGGCTTAAAAACAGCTGCTGATCAGCTCCAGAAATTCCTGGTGGAGCAGTTAGGGTTTTCTTTTGCTGTCAGGTTGCTCACAAAGACGGGAAGAAGATTGGTTGCTGGAAAAGCTCAAGTGAGCAGCACCTGGCCCTGTTCATGGGCTGTCTGTCCTAGCAAGAGGGTAACCTTCCAGGGGGGTGCAGGAGCATGGGAAACTCAACCTGCAGCAAGGAAGTCAGGGTCCCGCATTCCCCCCTACAGCAGCTCCAAAGAAAGCAAAGAGGGCTGGACAAGCAGGATCTGGTGGGAGGAAGGCTGGACCAGGGCTTTAGAACTTCCAGTCAGAAAACAGGGAGCTTGTCCTTTTCCTTCCTTGACATTGTTACAAGGGGAAGAAAAGGGAAAAATATTATTTTATTACATCTGGCAGATACCCCATGGAAGCCTTTCTGGGGTGCAGCCACAAGGGAGCATGGTCTGTCGGTGGCTATTCTGCAATATGAGACACAAGGAGTCTACCTTTAAAATGGGAGTATCTAGAGGGACTGTAAAACACTTTTTTTTTTTCAATTTCCTCTATAATTTGAAATCAGCTACTTTTCACTATTATCACAAAGCCGTGGGTCAAATTACATTTTGGGTGGAGCAATTGGAAAATGATTTTGCTCTCCCTTATTCCCAGATGAAGAAGTTGAGTCAAGTTACACATGGCATTTCACATTACAGTCTGGTTTCTGGTCTCAAGGCGGCTTTAAATGTGTAAAATGGTCAGAATCTTAATACTTTTATTTTAAAAGTCAGATTTCATTTTAAAAAGCACAAAATCTTTCTCTGTAAACAAGGGTTTTTGAGATGTCTTCCCACCTCATCAACAGAATAAAATCACATATCCTTCCATAGCTGGCAAAAGGGAGTCAATGTAGTACTGGGTGCATACAGACCAGTTAGATAATGTTCATATAATGGGAGAGGCATATAGATAGGAAAAAGTCTAAATATTTGATTTTAAAAGCATTTATGCCTTTTATTGATTTTTTTGCAGTCCTCATTACTTTTCCTTTGCTACACAAAGGAGCAAACATGTAATAAACATTAACATCAAAATTAACATGTTCCTGTGGGATATCCAGGCATACTTGAATCAGGAAGCATGGCTAGAGAAGGAAGGTATATTACAGCTTTGTGAAGCTCAGTTTAATTTCTTGTATTAATTAACTCATTTTTCCATTGCAATTTGTTTGTTTCTTCACTGCTTTCCTGAGCTAATTTCAACAATTCTCACCAAAAAGGGCTCATAAACGATGAGTTCTCCATTGCCTTCCAGGTTTGAAGGAAACTCATTCCAAATCTGCCTGTCTTTTCCAGCTCTTGACCTACTTTAGAATATTTGTTTTCATATACTTTCCAAGCACTTGCATATTTTATTTAATTTAATTCACATTTATTCAAAAATTCCTTCTAAATTCAGCCTAGATCCAGAGGAAGATTTTCAAACCTCACTCAAGTGGTAGGTCAGCTCTGGCTCATCACACTCACACAGAATGTTTCTCTGCTGCAAACAAGGAGATTAATTTCGTTGTACAAATGGAAAACATGTTTGCCATAGGTGGTGTTGATCACTGTGATACTGTATCCATCATTGCATTTGTAACTGTGATTGGAACAAAATGCTTTCATCCTAGAAAAATAATATTTGAGCTTTCCATAAAACGAACACACTGATTCCCAGGCTGTACCAAAACCAGAGAGACTGCTTAGGGTTTCATCACACGTGAAACTGCAATGTCAGGTTTCATAAAGTATTAACAGCTGTGATACACGCAGCTCCCAGGAAAGCTTCTGAAGCAAACAGAGCATGGAGACACTTCTCTAAAGTTTCCATTGACTGGGAAAAAGCAGAGCAAAGAGGGGCAGTTATAATAAGGCAGGCCCTCACTTTGTAAAATACCAAGCAATTTCCCTTGGTAGAGGCAGGTAGATGCTTGTTACTGGCAATGCTCTATGTCCCTCAGCACAGAAAGGACAAGGACATGCTGGGGCAGACCCAGAGGTCCTTAGAAAATGATCTGAGGACTGGAGCACCTCTCCTTTGAAGACAGGCTGAGAGAGTTGGAACTGTTCAGCCTGGAGGAGGCTCTGGGGACAACCTATAGCAGCCTTCCAGTCCCTAGAGAGGGAAGAGAGAGCTGGAGAGAAACTTTTTGCATGTGGCAAGTGGTGATAGGACAAGGAGAGATGGCTTCAAACTGCAAGAGGGCAGATAATGGTTATTAGGAAGAAATTATTTCCTGTGGAGGTGGTGAGGCACTGGAACAGGTTGCCCACAGAATTTGTGGACGCCCCATCCCTGCAGGTGTTCAAGGCCAGGCTGGACAGGGATTTGAGCAAGCTGATCTAGTAGCAGGTGTCCCTGCCCATGGCAAGAGGGTTGGAACTAGATGATTATCTTTAAAGGTGCCTTCCAACCCAAATCACCCAATAATTCAGTAATTCTATTCCATGATTTGCGGAGCTCAGAAGTGCCCTCCAGAGTACGCGGCACCTGTCGGGGCTTTCCCCTTCCTTCCACAGCCTAGGGCTGGACTTAGCCCACACCGATTTGATGTCATTTCACAGCGTCCCCCTCTCCTGTTACTGGCGGTAGCGGAGCCGGGCTGTCTCTCGGGTCCTACCCAAATGCGGAGCTCCCCTTGCTGGTGACGGCCGGTACGGGACCGGCTCCCGGCTCCCGGCTCTCGGTTTTCGGCTCCGTGCCGGGCGCTGTGCAGCGACACAAGGGTGTCCATGTCAAGGTGGGAATCCGAAATCGAGGTGAGTGAACCATCCTCAGTCTCCCCAGAACCTGTAAGCAGGCGGCTGCCGGGCTCCGGTGCGGGTACAAGTAACAGCACCTCTAGCTTCTTTAAAGACACATAGTGACACATCACTAAGGTACAGGGACAATTCTTTATTTGAGTATAGTGCTTTGCTTTTATTCTATTATTATTAAGAGGTGTGACATCATGGCTCTTTATATCCACACGGCCAGGATTTTGGTGGCTGCAGACTCTTCTTCATAAATTAATCTAATTTGCTTTAGGTTGCCCCTGCTATCCTGAATTACTTTATGATCATTTCCATGAAGGGAAATTGTATTCAATGTAAGTGGAAAATAACAATCTACATGTAGAGTAAGGTGTTGAGATTGAAAAGTTCCCAAGCAGTGTATAGAACACAGCAGTGGAGAGCTGGAGCATGAAAAGATGTGGAAGATGCAAAATGCAGAGATGCCAGAGGTCAGGAGAGCCCAGAACAGCTGATCCTTCCCCAGACATGCCACAGAGCTGGGCAGGATGCCTGCCAGGCAAGAGAGGAGCCTGGTAGCTCCATTAATACTGAATTTATTGCAGTGGGACTATGCACACAAACAAAGGAGTCATCGACCCAGAAAAATTAGCCTAAGTCTAGATATAGTCAAGACGGAGTTTAAAAACAGCTTGCAATAATTCTTTCTTTAGGGACCTCTGGCCTCTGAGGAAGCGGCAGGTAAATCACTTTAAGGCAAATTCTAAAATTACTTAGGTGTGCAAATATTGGAAGCAATGCAGACTTCCAAATGCCATTGGAAGTAGACTCCAAAACGACTTAACTTACTGACAATCCCTTTACATTCCCAAACCTCATCTTTAGCATTCATGGTGGTCTAGCTCACCTGTGTTTCAGTTTCACCCTCTGTAAAGTGAACTCATGGCATTTTTATACAGTAGAAAGAGGTTTAATGGGAAGAATGCTACAAATTAATGCAACTGGTTAATTATCTTTTTCTGGAAACTATCTTTTTCTGGAAACAGGATTGCTCTTCATGAGCCAATATTACTGCTGTATTTCTTAAAGATTATTGAAATCTACTGAGTTAGTTTCTCCCTACTTCTCAAAATAAAAGCTTGCTCATGTTTTCCTACTAAGAAATTATTCAGAAAAAAAATTGTAAAAGGTTAATCAACTGTGGTGATTTAGAGGGTAGGCCAAAGTCCTCTGCGGTTAGTCAATATATTAAGTATTACTCATGATGTTAAATATTAAACCCGACAGCTGCTTATATCCAGGAGTCTCCAGACACAGATCCCAAATATGAAGGATTATTCCGACAGGTCTTCCTACATATCCCTTACCGACATTTTAGGCTTTGTTTGTTATTTCCATTTTTCCAACTTCACATAAGCTAAAATATTATTTTAGTATAGGTCATAAAAAATGAACATTTAGCTAGTATTGTACCAATTTTTGAAGGAAAACATTAGAAAATCATTGTCATTGTATTATTTATTTAATTGTTGGATAAAAATAGCTTTAAATTGATAAATATTCTGATTTCTGCTCATATCAAGGCTAACTTGGATAAATTATGCATCAATTTCACCACTGACTCCAGCTGTGGAAGCAGTGGACTCTAGAAACATAAGAAACAAAGATGGAAAAAGTGATGCAGAGCATGCATGAGTTTTGTAAGCAGCATGAGGAATAATCATTTCTGGATCACGAGATGAAAGCCTGTCTCACCTTCCACGTTGAAGCTACTCTGCAACAGAAACTCACGTGTTCAGGGTCAGGAGTTGCCTGTTATGACACAACAGGCTCATCCCAAGTGGGCAGCCTGCAGCATCCTGCCAGTGCCCAGGGAAAGGTGGGAGATGTGACAGCAACCACCACAATTCCCTATAGGTAAAAAATATTGCTGGCAGTAGCAGGACAGGGAAAACTGTAAGAGGCTTCTTTTGACTCTGCAGGTGCTGAGCAGAGGACATGTTCCCCCAGAGCCGTGCTGACAGTGGAGCCCTTGGCAGGGGACACACCTCCTGGACACTCAGTTAAATTCATTTCCCTCAAAAAAGTCAGAAACATGGGTCATCTCTTACTGCTTTCACAGATTATGTGACTTTACATACAGCTGCAAACTCTGTAAAAATTAAGTGAGTAGAACTAGATGCAAAGTTATAAATTAGGCCACATAGGCAGTGACTGTGATACCTATTTATTATATGATGCTGTTTGTATCTTTGAGCTATGGTCACTGTTTTTTGGATGATGCTTCTGTTCATCCCATGTTTCTCTTCATCTCGGCTTACAAGCAGTATTATTTACTAGGAAAAAGTTCTTCCAGAGGATGGCTGGGCACTGGAACAGGTTTCCCATGGATCAGCACCAAGCCTTACAGAGTTCAAGGAGTGTTTGGATAACGCTCACAGGCACAAGGTGTATTCCTTGGGGTGTCCTGTGCAGGGCCAGGAGCTGTATTTTATGATCTCTCTATGTCCCTTCCAAGCCAGGATATGCTGTGATCATCTGAGAATCTTTGGGACACAGCAGCACCTGCTGAGCACGCAGGACAGTACCGTACCATGGGCTGGGCTGCTTAGAGCTGCCAAGCTCATCAAGGAACTGGAGCATCTCTCCTGTGAGGAAAGGATGAGGGAGTTGGGCCTGTTCAGCCTCGAGGGGAGATGACCGAGAGGGGACCTTTCAAATATAAGTATTTGAAGGGAGGGTTCAAGAGGATGGAGCCAGACTCTTCTCGGTGGTGCCAAGGAGTAAGATGTACAGGAAGCGCCACCGGAATATGGGGAAGAACTTCTTTACTGTGTGGGTGACCACACACCGAAACAGGCAGCCCAGACAGGGTGTGGAGCCTCCCCCACTGGAGATGCTCAAAAACCGTCTGGATGCAATCCTATGCCGTGTGCTTGAGCAGAGAGGCCGCACAGATGACTGTGGTTCCCTCCCAGCCTGACCCATCCTGTGCCTCTGTGGGCTCTGCGTTACCGGCTCCGCCCCGCATCGCGCTGCCCCGCACAGTCGCAAGCAGCTGAGAACGGGACTCGTTGCACGGGAAGAAAGCCCCGGCCTCGGGCAGAGAGCCTCTGGGCGGGCGGAGCAGGAGGCCGAGATCAACCCCCTGGAGTCGCCGGAAAGCGCCAGGGCCCCACCAGCCCCTCCGAGCGCCTCAGTGGGCGGGGCGAAGCGGGGAGAGGCGGGGCGAGCGGGCACAGCCCCGCCCACCGGCGCGAGCAGGAAACTCCCGCCGTTGCCTTACAAGGGCAGGCGCGCGACTCTCTCCGCCCCTCGCCCTTGGAATGTGGTGACCACACCGCGCTGCACCAACGCGTTGCCGGGGGAGGGGGAATGCACACAGGGTGGAGGGGCTGAGCTCGTGGCTCTGGCTTTCTCCTTCAAGGAATGCAGAGACTCCAGGGAAAGAACACGAAACACGCGGGCCTCCACGGGTCCTCTCCCCGACACAGCTTGTGGCGCCTGGCCGCCGAAGCGATGAGCCCAGCCGCCACCTCCCCCTCCTGCGCGGATGGTCTCGCCCACAGCTTCCTTCCTGCCCGGCGGGGCGGTGGCCGCTCCGCTCTCCGGAAGCGCCGCTCCAGCCGCTCCCCGCCGGTGCCGTCTCCCGCCGCCAGGTGAGTCGGGGGGCTCCGCCCGCTGCCCGCGGGGCCTGGGGCCGGCTGCCCGTGATGGGTGGGGCGGTGCTGGGCAGGGGGTCGCTTGTGGCGTCGCTTGTGGCGTCGCCCTCCGCGGGCGCAGCTCCCCTCGGGGCTCGGCTCGGTGCTGCTGCTCTTGATGGGGATCCGCCCTGCGGGATGGAGCTGGGGGAGACCCGGGCTCCGGGCCCCGCGACCCCGCCCTGTGAGCCGGGCAGGCCGCTACGCCGCGGGAACGAGCTCCCTGTGCATCGTTTCAGGGAAGTTTTGTTAAAAGGTGCTGTTTGTCTCCCTGTCGGAAGGGCTCGGTGGCCTCCCGGCCACATCGAACCTCTGCGGGTGTTTCCTCGGCTTTGTCAGAACATGGAAGGGGCAGGGCTGGGAGCTGCTGCGGTCGGCTGAGGGTGAGGTGGTGGGACGGGGTCTGTGCCTTCCTGCGCACTTTTTGGAATAACCATACACAGGGGACTGCGTGCAGTCATTCTCCGGCTTTCAGAGCCGCAGAATCAATTAGGTTAGAAAAGATCTCCGAAATCATCGAGTCCTGTGACCCACCACCATGGGAACTGGACCATGGCACTGAGTGCCACGTCCGGTCTTCACTTAAACATCTCCAGGGATGGTGATTCCACCAACTCCCTAGGCAGCCCGTTCCAATGTCCAGTCCTTAAGTTCTTCCTTATGTTCAGCCTAAACCTGGCACAGTTTGAGACTGATCTCTCATCCTGTCACTTGTTGATTGGGAGAAAAGGCCGATCCCCCTTCGGCTACACCCTACTTTCAAGTGGTTATAGAGAGCATAAGGTCACATCTGAGCTCTGTTTTCTCTTTTGCAGACAGGCTGTGTTGACTCCTTGGCACTGGATTTTGAGGCAAGTGTGACTCCTGTACAAGGGTTTTGGGAAACTTCCTAGTGAGGAGTGTGTTAAAGTGGCTTTTAAGATTGGGTGGGACAGCATAGGGTTTGGTTTTTGGTAGTTTGCTTTTATAAAGTGTAATCTGCTCTTTATTGAGCCTTGACACAGATCTGCTGGAGAGCTCCTTATCTCTTCCTGTTGCCACCCAGATTATGATGGTTGTGTGACTGTATATGATGCTATAATTGAGCACATGGACAGAATTTGGGATTTAGCTTTGAGGATGACTTTTGAATTTGATGTTCTGTCTTAGTTAACGTAGAGACTTTCTTGGCTATAGATTTCGGGATTTGTTGTGTCGTGGTTTGTTTTTTTTCAGTGACAGATTTTGCAATTATTACAATATTCACAATTTTGAAACATGGGAGTGTTTTCTAAAGCATAGCTTTTGGTCCCTGCCTCTGAACAGGTCCAGCTTGCGCCATTGTTAGTGAGCTGTAAATTTTCACAGCTTATTGCTTGGCTCAAAACTTTCAGTTGCTTGGGTTTTTTTTTCCAAGGGTTTATAACTTTCCCAGAGGAAGGGACCACAAGATAACTCTGTGCTTCTGTGGTTTGGTATCCACTGCTCAAAATTGATCAGCTGAACAAATGACAATGCACAGGCAGCACAAAGCAACAAAGTGCTGCTACTATCTATTATTTTTTTAATACGTGAAAATCTTCCTAAAGAAAGGTTACATTTTCAGAAATACCTTATGATATGTCTCACAGGTAAGGTCTTACATTTGAAGTTTCTTGGACAGCTTCCAAAACAGGCCCCAGACCATTCAGTGCAGCATAGTATTAAACAATAGGGACTAAACCTGCATGTCATGACTTGCACTATCTAATGTGGAGTATTCCCACTTGTTATCTACTGAAATTCTATTTGCAGCCTATACTAACCCTATTTCAATTACAAAAGCATTGGCTTAGGTGTGGGTCTTTTTGTTGGATAACACAAAGTGCAAACACTCTCAGAACTTTTAAACCATAAATTGATCCCTTTGGCTAACTGAATTGATGACTTTGGTTTTCTGAACATGTTCCAAAATGTACCACCCTCTTTCTAACAGAGATTGCTGGAGCTGAGTTCGGTGTTTCAGGTATAGCTGCACCAAACCTGTGCTGAAGGGCACAGCAGTCCTGTGAGATCTGATCTTTCTCTGTAGCTAGACTGACAGCTCTTTTGGATTGGAGGAATTCCTAAACCTGGTTCAGAAAAACTTAGAAAACAGTAATGCAAGCATTGGCACTTTTTTCTTTTTTTTTTCTAGTAAAATACTCTGATAGGTCAGTTTTCTCAATGGAATTAAAAAGAATGTGCTGGCTGTCTGCTTCTGTTACCTCCTCTTGCTTAGGATTTAATTGTAGGTGAGAGAATTGCAGGTAATGGCTTGTGGCGAGCACAGTCTTTGCAGCACTGATGCCTTTTCACTGATCCTAAAATTACAAGCCAGACACAGTTAGGAGATACAAAGTGATAACCTTTGTTAGGATCCTTATGATGCACAACACGTGGGATGAAAAAGCACCGAAGATGTGTACTGTAACAAGTGGATACAATTTTATATGTTCAGCAAATAAGTATAACTGATAAGAATCCCCAGTTAGAGACATATGTGATGAGGTAATTGTCCCCTGGTTCTACCCTTTTCTGAACTCCCCTACTCGCCTTTAGATAGGAACTAAACTTTGTTTATGAAAAAGTTTGGAAGCCATTTTGATCTGGTTTCCCAAAGAATCTAATGAACCTCCAGGCCTTGGAGCCACTGGGGAATGTACTTTTTCTTTCTAATAGAGTAGGTAAAATGCTAGCTATGAACACAATAATAGGCTACAGAGCTGCAAATAAATACGTAAAGAATATGGAGATATGTAAAAATAAAAAGGCAAAAATCAGTTTGGTCGGCATCAGCACGTATAGAGTAAACTTTTTTGTTTGCTTTGAATGAGCCATATCCTGAAAGCTGTATTATTTCAGAAGAGAGTTATTCCAATATAGTATTTGGCTCTATTTTTGAGTAGTGGAACTTCTAATCAATAATCCAGAGTTAAGTGAGTGCTTGCCTGAGGGTTTTTACAGCAGTAAGAAAACCACCGAAGTTATGCACAACACTTGGCTGCAACTTGAAAGCAAACTACCTTTGTTGTCAGCTGTCTACATAAATATCTGGAAGTCAAGAGTTCACATTTATTTGTTGCAGTGTTGTGGAGGCCAGACATCTCGGGTAGCTTGTGGTTAGTGAGTGCAATGAAGAGAACGTCTGCGTTGTTGGGCGATGCGCAGTTGCATTTCACGGGCTATTTTTAGTTCGGGACATAATGGTTTGTTTTGTACGTCAGAAGAACGTTGTAGATGCACGTAGGATTTAAAAGTGTGGAATTAGCAGGGGAAATCAGTAGCTGTCTGTGTGGACGGACTGAGAAGGACGTAACCATGGAATTTCCTTTTATGATCCAGATGCTTGGTACACCCTGTCAGGTATCTAATACAAAACAAGGTAAAATAGCTTTCCTTTTATTAAAAACAAACAAAAAAATAACTGCTTTTTGCCTGCATATAAGGTTGATTGTATAAGGGAGTTAGTTTGCTTAATGTTACTCCTTATTTTTTTTAAGGGTGAATCCCAGTTAGTGACTTCAGTCTTGCTTTTCAGGAGTCTAACATAAAGTATGTATTCTGTCTTTGAGCAAACTATTTGAGAAACAGTTAGAACTGTGCTATGACTCTGATTAGCATTGCATTTATGACTAGATAATTTGTTTCTAAGTTATAAAATTAATACTTGGTGTAAATTTCAGAATACTGATATTGCTGCAATTACAGATGAAGCTTAAGTTTTTCTTCTTTCAGGAAACACTTGCTACAGGTGTTTTCTGTAAAATTCAGAGCCAAGGATGGAAGGATACCTGGTTTGCATAACACTTCGTTTGAGCATTATGAAGGATTATAGCAGTACGGATTACACTTTACTTTTAGCTAAAGTGTAATTAGCTAGATAATTTAGCTCTGCAAGCAGAGGTTATGAGACTTTTGGAAACAACATTTAAAAGGGTATAACTTCTGATCCAAAAGCAATCTTGAGGACTTGTGTTTGCCTTTCAGTGAATGACTCAGCTTTTCAAGTTTGTGCTGTCATACATTTAGTTGGAACACTACGTGCATCTTCCCAGATAAAGAGATGCAGTTAACTTAAAAGCCTCACTTCTA
Source organism: Sturnus vulgaris (assembly GCF_052056855.1). Lineage (NCBI taxonomy): Eukaryota > Metazoa > Chordata > Aves > Passeriformes > Sturnidae > Sturnus > Sturnus vulgaris. Next base: position 107,988,643 of record NC_142243.1, on the reverse strand, counting down.
CCCTGAATATATTCATGTTATAATATATAATAATCTACCATGCTTATTTCTTCACTTGACAGCTTCAAGGGAAACAATGACATTGGTATACCTGTGATATGTGAAAATTTATAAAAATATATAAGTGTTTATAAGGTTGGTAGTTAAATAGTCTTCACATTTTTGTAGCTATTATGCTTTTAATTCATTTAAAGAAGAGTATGCTGGCATTTGCATGTGTTGTGTAGTAGGTCCATTGTGTAAGAGAATAGCACTGTAGAGCTTTTGAACCAAGTCTGTGCGCTCTCTCTCTCTCTCTCTCTCTCAACGGCAGCTAGTCTAACAAAATGCTATTCAGAGCCTAAAAGACATTTCTTCCCCTCCAAAATGTTAGTTTAGCATACTGTCTGATCTATTTAAGCACTGTGCTAGTTTAGCAGCACATACCCTTCTATGTCAACAGTGCCTCCCAAATTCCCAAATATATAGTCATCTTACTTTGTGGAAGATGGAGTATTGAATCAGCAATACAAGCATTGTGTGAGTTTCATTTCAAGAGCTATTATTTGATTTGGGTTTCTTGGCGTAGCCTGCTATTGGCCTACAGTGCTGGTCCCTGAATCCTCAAAGGCTGTATGCTTTAGTAGCAAGTGAAGTCTGAATGAAAATGGAGCAGGAGATACTGAAATAAATGTGTACTTTGGGGTATATGCCAATAACATGAAACTTAGTGTCCGTCTAGTCATCCTTCCCCCAGGGACTTGCAATGTGATTTAATAAGGCTAAATCTTGGATATATTTCTGTCTCCTTAGAACCAACAGCCACCATGTCTAGCAAAAGGGCAAAGACAAAGACCACCAAGAAGCGCCCTCAGCGCGCCACTTCCAATGTATTTGCGATGTTCGATCAGTCGCAGATCCAGGAATTCAAGGAGGCCTTCAACATGATCGACCAGAACAGGGATGGCTTCATTGACAAAGAGGACTTGCACGACATGCTCGCCTCCCTTGGTAATGTCCCTTTGCTGTTTGTGCTTGCCAGGGAAATTGGTGCTGCAAAATCAAAATACTGAGTTGAGGATATGAGAGGTGTCTCAGTTTGTATTAACACTACTGACATTCCTTCTTCAGTTTGAAAGCTAAAGGAAGTATGAATCTTTTTATTTGTAGGAAAGAATCCAACGGATGAATACCTGGATGCCATGATGAATGAGGCTCCAGGCCCCATCAACTTCACCATGTTCCTCACCATGTTTGGTGAGAAGTTAAATGGCACCGACCCAGAGGACGTAATCAGGAATGCTTTTGCTTGCTTTGATGAAGAAGCAACAGGTACGTGGGTGCAACTTCTACTTCCTTCTGTAACAATAAATACTTGTGTTCATAGAAGCAGTGATCAGTTTTTTAACTCTGAAAATTTTAATTTCTGCAAACTGAAAGTCATGCTGTATCCTCATGTGCTAAGTTTGCCTTTTTAGTCTCTGTAGAAGTTTCACATTTCTGTCAGTTCATTCTGTTGTATGTGACAGGAGAAAGTATAAAAGATGTTGATCGGGAACCAAGATCTCAATTTATTCTTAACTTAAAATTCACTTTTGGGGCTGCTTTTATGAGGGGAATCATTGTTTTCAAAGCTGTTGTGCTTTTATGAAGAACTTGTTTTTCTGTCAGCAAGTGGTATCCACTTTCCCTCTGGTAAGCTGCACTAAAAGGAGATTAAAATGAATGTAAAAAAATTATTTTGTGACTTGAAGGGTGATGACAGAAGCAATCACAACTTTATACAAGCCTACTGGTAAATCTGAGTTTTACCACTGATTTAAGATCAATTTGAAATGTTGTAAACTTTCCCATGTTTTATGCACTTGTTGAATGTTAATAGTCAAGTTCCGTGACTTTTTTGTGGTTTTTCAATAGGAATCCTCAAGGTAAACGGATCCCCTTTTTGTGATTTTTAAAATACTGAGTTGTTAGAAGGTTCTTGATATTGTTTGGAATAATGTCCAATATGAACACTGATAAACTTTTATATTTGGAACGCTACAGGCAAAGCATATAATGGTCTTTATTTGAAGAAGTGGGACTTTTCAAACTAAGATGCCTGATTTGATTGAATCCTTGTAATTATTTTGCAATTTCAGTAATAGATTTTAATGGCATTGTTTTCATTTGGCAGACAAAGACTGTAGGTACCTTTAATTGAGGGAAAGAACTCAAAGAAATTATCATGCATGTATTAGCAGATAAATGTAAAAACTCCTCTTCTGTCCTCCTACACTGTGCTCTAGGGTTCATCCAAGAAGACTACCTGCGGGAGCTGCTGACAACAATGGGAGACAGGTTCACGGATGAAGAGGTGGATGAGCTGTACAGAGAGGCCCCCATCGACAAAAAGGGCAATTTCAACTACATCGAATTCACACGCATCCTGAAACATGGAGCAAAAGACAAGGACGACTGAGCAAATCCCTGGATACCTGCAGATTATCTCTACATTCATGTTTATTTGTAACGGTTTCTTCCTCATAGAACTTGTTGCATGCATTTAGCTACAAAGCTTTTGTCTTTTTCAATGTATTTATCTATTCCAGGCCATTTAGGCTCACTTGTACCTGTAATCAGACTGGAAGTGGGGAAAATATTGTGAGGGAAAGGCTACAGGACAAACATTCCCTGGAGTTGATAGTCCAGGAAAATAATCTCAATGATTCTGGTTTAGCTGGATTTTTACATTTTTGTAATAAATGCCATTTTGAAATAAAGATTGCTATATAGATAAAATACCTCCAAATCTTTTGTGAAGAATGACATTTCTATTACGCATTTACAAATGCAGCTGCATACATTGCATTTTTCTTGCAGTGGCAAGGCAAGCTAGAAAACTCAGAGTGTTTTGTTCAGTGTCACAGGGTTCTGAAATGCTCCTAGCAGCATCTGCTGCCATCTTTAAAAATGCAGCTGCAGAAGTCTTTCAGGTTTTTGAAGTGGGATCTGACTACTGTATAAGTAGTTAACTAAAGAAATGGTATGGGAAGATGGTTACAATTGCCTCATGGCCAGCGGAGAACATCCGATTCTTAAGCAGATACTATGCCTAGCTGTTGCTTCCTTTTAATACTGATGGGTTTTCTAGCAGTACTTTCATGTCAAAGTGTGCATTCTTCTTTGCTAAGTAAGGGGGAATTAGGTATATTTTTTCCCTTCTGCTGAAGGAAGTTTGTGCAAAGCAATCTGTGCTGGCAGTAATTAACAGCAATTCATGTCCAGAAAACTTCCATAAAGCTTTATTTTTCTACAACTAATTCATTTGTATATGATAATATGATCCAAGTAATTCTGAGAATTAACTTGGTAAAAGCCTATCAGTGCTGAAGTTGCTCTCACTTTTTAAAATATCATATGTGTTCCTCAGTTACATTGTTAAGGTGGCTTTTAACCGAGCAGAGTCTGTCATTCAGAACTAGATGTGCTGATGATGTCTCAAATACAAAGAAAAGAAAGAGGTGATTCTGTTAGTTCTTGGTATGGCCATGCTCTGTGTGCATCATTCTCTTGGCTACTGCAAGTTAGAAAGCAGGAGGAGAATTTATTTTGCCTATGTATTTATCAGTTAAAATAATGACGTCTTATCCAGAAAGCTTGCCCTCAGCTATACCACACGACTTAAGACCCCAAGGAGTAGAAATTCAACACAAAAGATTGTAAAAGCTCTGACAGCTTAACCTGTAAGGTAGGTTTGTCTCATTTCGTGTGTGATAGCATGAAGGCTTGGATACTTAATCTCGCTTGTGTCCCTATATGGCAAGATACTGTGGCTTCAGGTTTGTAAATAACTTGACAAAGTATACTCAGTTGGCATACTTGGACTATTTTTTAATTTTTTATTCCAGGGTGGTTTTTTCTACTTAAAGGTTTAATTAAAGTTGAGTTTTCAACCATTCTTTTCCCAGTTTTGTGTTTTATCTGCTAACAAACAGCCTCAGGTTTTCTTCTACCCACATTATGTTTTACGCTACTTCAGGTTGCCACAGCTGCTCCTTTTCTTGAAAATTTGCTTTTTAAGTATCTTGGTGCTCTTCAGTAATGGGTGCTAAGTTATTTCTCCATGTGACACCTGCAAAGTTCTAGGAAGTATTTTACAAGTATGCATGGAAGTTTTCGCCAGCAGTGCCCATGTGACAAAGACAAGAGAGTGGAGATTTAGGGAACTGTCTTGTTGAAATGTTGCTATGTAACGTTAGGCTGGAGATTGAGTTATGCTGTCACTTTAGACTGATCTTGTCACCTCTGTGCAATTCAGCACTGTGTGCATGCATGCAAGCAGCCTGCTTCAAGGACAGATGTAAGATATTGATTATTTTTCCCCTTTGAGTATCTAAATGGCATTAAGATTTACCAGCAGTTTACTTTTGTTAGGAACACTGGATCCCTAAACCTTTCTTTTCCTGATCCTGTTTTCTCTGTAAATGTTAGGTCCTGGTATGTTACACTGAGTAAGTGGCAAGTGTGCCAGCTCGATATTTCTTGCTGAAAGCAGCGATTTTAAAATCGTAAATAAGAGCTAATGAAAGAGAACTTGGTATCTTCCTGGAGAGGAAATTGTCCACTCCAGTAATATTCTATACTGCTGCTCTTGCTTTCTGAACAGCCGGCTGAAATGTGGGGTGTAGCTGTTTTGTTCCTTGTCAGTCTTGGATGTACCCTCTGAGTAGGAGAGGCAGAACTGTACGGATGTAAAGATACCTACTCAGGAAGATGTGTTACTGAGAATGAATATCCAAGGATGTGTGAGTATAATGACTGGCTTCCCTGGTGTTTTTTTGTTGTAGGAGACCAGTTAACCTGCAAATGGGCACAAACCCCTTAACCACTGAGAGGCAACAAGGCCAACAGCCCCAGCCAAGAGACCATATAAGAGCATCAAATGCGTTTTGTAGCTAGGCAGGGAGGAATGTGACAGCTGAGGTTGCGTGCCGAGGGCTGTGGGGATGTGTCATCAATAATTCACTTCCAAAAATAAAAATAACTTTGGTCACTGAAACAGCTTAAAATTCTGATGACTTAGCCTTAGCATTTTGCAGCCAAAATCTTGGAACCTAATCTTTTCTCCCTCGGGGTTCATATATAACACTCTCCAAGCTCCACACCAGATTACGCTTATGATGAAAAACTATTTTCATAGGCTCATGTACACATTTAATAGTCTTACATCTACGTGATCTGTAATGTCCAGTGAAGCACTACTGAAAAGCAGTGATTTATTTTACATGACTCACTTACCCTGTTCTAAGGCTACAAGTGCAGAGGTCAAAATTAAGCCGAAGAGCTACTGAGGGTGCACAAGAAACTTCCAAAAAGGACATGTTTGTGCCGAGTGCTGCCAGAGGATGTTTGCCTGCTGCCTTTTCTTCCCCACTCTGCTGCTGGAGATAATGTGCAACATTTTACACTTGTTTCTGCTCTTTATTTAAGCAAATAAACCCATCCTTATGGCACAGTGATCAGATGACTGAAGCACTGCACAACATGAAGGCAGCTTGTTACATTAGCTCAGCAAGTAGAGGATGTCACAGAGGTAGTGTCCCTACACTCCAGAGCAAGGATCTGTTTCACTGCTGACCTAAGGACTATCTTTGGATCGCTTGTTTCTAGGATCCCCGTCATATCTGGAGAAACGAATGCAGCACAGCGGCCCCATGCTGGCACAGGGCATCAGTGACAGCGTGCCTTTGTGTCCTGACACCTGCATTCGATCCAAAAGCCGGAAAATATCTGAAATCTTGTCATCACCTATTTCTCATGGCCTTTTCCAGTCTAGACTGATACTAACCTATTAGTTGGGATGTTCGGGGGAAATTTCAAACAACAACAAATGCAAAGATATTCTGACAATGTAAATCCAAATAACAGGTGAGTAACAAAGTATAAGTCAGAACATTTTAGGTATCAGCAGTTAATCCTCTCTTGGTACTGCTTATGCACCCATGCTCCTGTTTTGGCTTCTTACTTAGTTTTTCAAAACCCTACTGTAATTTTTAGATAACTTTCTCCTTTGGAAAAATGAATTAGGATTACAGTAACTCAGACACAGTCTTGCAGAAACTAGGAATAATACAAAGGCAAAAAGAACTCAGGAAATGCCTCTTAAAATGCAGCTTAAAATTAAGTTCTCATGAAATACTGAAAAGTAATACTGGGGGGGAACTCTCCAGACAGCTTTTTTTTTTTCATTTTTTGTGCTCTGAGCAGTAACTCCACAGAGAGCACTGTTTTCCCAAACTTTTTATATACTAGATAGAAAAAAAAAAAAAAAAAGAAAGAAAAAAAAGAAAATAAAAGGTGGCAGCATATGGCTGCTTTTCCTACTTTTCTCTGCAGCCCATGGGTAAAAACACTGACAAGGAATGTTTTCAGACCAGAAGTGTGATATTCCCTAGAGATCTATACATAATAGGCCCTGCATCACAGAACTTAAGGGGTCAGGCAGCTTTTATCAATGTAATAAATCTGGGGGAAGATGTTTACATGTTTCTCTGCAGCATGCACTTAACAGGAGAGCAGGAAATCAAACTGACCTCCCGGAAATCCCAACCGCCTGCTGCATGCAGATTCCTCTGCCATACAGCTGTGATTCAGCCCCTCAGTAAAGCAGCCTCAATTTTTTAGCTTTGATAAAGCTTGCAAGTCAGTTACAAACGCTACAGCATTAGGCAGGTCAAGACTGACTTTGCTGCTGCCACCATCTGCTGCTTTAGGCACCTCATTAGTAATTTTACTATTCTTGTAAATTGCTTAATTTTGCAAGGTTTATTTTTCCTTAATCCTAAAACTTTGACTATTTTAGGGCATCACTGAGTACAACCTCACCAAATACTGAACGAGGCTTTGGTTTGTTTTTTAATTATGAATAGTCCTTGGGAGTTAAAAGACAGCATTTCACAATAATTTCCAGCCTGTGCCAAGCATATTTAAGTGAGTGAGTGTAAATTGAGGCCTGTAAGACTTGTCTTAATATGTGCTACTTGAACCTTGACTTAGCCTTGTATCTAACAGGCACTGGGGTTTTTCCCTCTTTTGAGTTCTTCCTTACTTGTGAGCTAACCATCTCTAACACAAAAGGCAAGATATTCCCACCCCATAAGAAGCATGTTCATTTTGAAATTGCTCCACCAGCCAACCCAACTTGCACAGGCATCAGCTGATAAGAAAACTGATAACAGCTTATTTCTCATGACTAAATATGCTGCTTCTTGGTTTTGTTTTTTTTTTTCTGGGTATGTTTTAAAACACTATTTTAGACCTATGGCCAAGTGTTGAGCACATTTCATTTTCTTCCATATTTGTACATACATACTGTCAGACAGATACAAACTCTAGTACACAAGGAGAGAGCACATATGTACATCCTTAGGTTTAGCAGAATTTGTTACATTTGTTTGGAAGACTGGGGCCCTTCAGCTCTCCTTACTAAGAATACCTATCAATGCTTCTTTCTGCATGTCAGTTCTCCACTTTATGGAATCACAGTGCCTGACAATACTCCTCATTAAACTAGTGAAAGAAGAGCTGAAAACCCCACAAAGACTTTACTAGAATTGTTGCAACTTACCAGCTAGGAAAAAAGCCAAGGGATAGACATACAGCACAAGAGTCAGAACAGTGACTTTGATCTTAGAGAACAGTGACCAAAAACCCAGAAGAAATCAACAGCCCAACAGCCAAAGATGTACTTTTCAACGTTTAGTTGGGGTTTTTAATTTTTGTTGTTTAGGTATAAAGGACTTTGGATCTGGGAATGCAAGGAGTACCGTGGCTCATATGTAAAGTCCCTCAATACACTGTCAGACACATGTCAGTGCTCATTAGCCACTGAGATGCAGTTTTAAATCAATATATTTAAGTTTGTTTTCTCCTGTTTGCAACATTTCATAGACTGACTGCATTTTATTTTTACATTCATTAAATATCTTTGCTTTATCCTTCAACCTGCTATATCACTCTTGTACAATACTCTAGAGAACTCATGTTCTTGCCTTTTCCTCAGCCATGCACACTGGAAGTTACTAGAAAGTCAAAGCTGTGCTATTTTTAATTTTCAGTATGGAGAAAGAATATGTGTTTCTTCTATAGGCTCCACTACATTCTCTGAAAGCCTTTATTTTTCATGCTTCAGCATCTGCCATGTGGCAGGGACCACCTGGGAAAGCAGTAACCATATTTATTCACGAGGTCATGGAATGAAAACAGGGAATAACCTGCAGTCTGAGGCCCTCCAAGAGACTCAAGTGAAGACACATGTTCAGAATCCCTTCTTTAACTCATGACTTGTCGAATGTTTTCCTCTTGGACCACAGCACTGGAGTTATTTTTGGAGAAATTCCAAAAAACTTTGTGATGCTCTCAGCATCTCAAAAAGAGTGACTGTCACTCTGACTGATACTGCACTGCACTTGGTATAGCTAGACAGAGGCAACAGATGCCAGCTGGAATCAGGGACAAAGGGATGGAAAGGCAGAGGGATGAGCCAAAATACCAGGTGAGGCAACTGACAGACAAAATGCTTTTGTTAAATGATAGTTTAGACCTAGAATTTAGATGGATATGTTTAATTTTGACTGCTGTCAGTACTTAATCTCTGTAATTAACATTTGTTGAACAGTGATAATATGCTCTGAAAAAAATCTCCTAACTGCAAAACCTTCCACTCAACTTTCACACAATTCTTAATGTGGAAATCACACATCTGCTTTTTCATCTAGTCTCTCGTTTCAGATCCTTTTGTTTCTTATGCACATCCTCAGTCTTCTATGATGACCAAGGGTATGGAATGGCTTCTGTACAAGAAAAACTAAGTGGGACTCTGCTACAGCTGACATAAGGACACACAAGAGCTTTCTAGAAGCAAAACTAACACAAAAGAAGTGGACGCACAATTCAGTCTTAGTATTTCTTCCAATACAAAGTCTAGAGCATAGAATAAACATTGGAATAGGTATGGGCAAGGTTAGTAAGGTGCAGTTTTTCATGTAACAAATAGCAATCCTGCAAAGGGTTCCAAAAACACCAGCAAGGCATATTGTGGATGCTAAATTTACATCAAGTCGAGGATTACATATTAGGCAAGTTCATGAAAGAAACTCATTATGGCTTACTAAATATCACATCTGCCTTAGGGTAGCTTATCCCTCTGTGAACTAAAAATAGTAGATATTGGGAGAGCATTCTGGGAAGGTATCATAGGCTACCCTCATTCTTATTCTTCCCTAAATACCTGCATATGGCCACTGCTGCTGCCCTCCCCTAAAGAACAGGCTAAAAACACCCCGCATGCTCTCTCTCCTCCAAAAAGAACAGAAAATATAAAGAAAGAGATTTTTTTAAAGTATTATTCCAGGCTTGGGGTAAAAAATCCAAAACAACAGAACTCTGAAGTGACCTGTAGGGAAGACCTCAGAGCATCTATTATTCCTTGAGGGCATCCAATAAATCAGTAGATCCATCCTGGACGTGCTCCAACCTAGAAATGGAAAAAGCAGCTGCTGGGCTTCCCCATCCCCAGTCTCAAGACTTATTTGCCAAAACCTTGCTCCCTGCCTTCCTTCCACATTCAGAATCCACATCTCTTGGCAGCTGGGGTGCACTGGTCTAGGCAGACTTTTACAGTGAGCCAATGCAGCCATTCCTGCAACATTCATTAGATTTATAAAGAAACATCATATGACACAGACTGATTCTGCTTCATTAAGCAACCAAGTTAATCACATATATTTGCACTGTCACTATAACTCAGTAAAGGTGGGGAAATAGAATCATAGAATTGTTAAAAGTTGGAAAATACTTCTAAGATCATCGAGTTCAACTGTTGATGGAAAGAATTAAAGGTAAGGAGGGAAAAGGTTTACTGTAAATTGCTCACTGTCTGTAGCCACCTTAAAACTTAAGTATGAAACAGAGAGTTTTGAAAATTTTTTGACCTTCAATTCAAAGTAAACAAGCATTTCAATGGCACCATATCATTGAGTATTTTAGACAGAAAGGACAGGAGCAAATAATTCATTTTTCTTAAAAAGGTTTTTTCTTAAACAAGACTGACATAAATGAGAAAAAGATGGGAGTAATGAAGGAAGTAAGTAGAAAGAAGAAAAATTAAAGAGTTAAGAACTCAGTATTTTTTTAAATATCTTATCTTAACTTTCCAGAAAGAATAATTTTTGTTCTGAAAGTCTGATGCACAGCTCTTAGGAAGCACCACACTCACAGAAAAGATGCTTACTTTTTGCCCTTTTTAACATTTATGTCAATGAGTTAAAAAATATCCTCTGAATATTATAAAAGGCAAAACAAATATTTCTTTTCTTTCAATTTCTTTATTGCTACCATGAGTGCTATAATCAAGTAAAATTGAACCATTTCCAAAAACATTACTTAGATTTACATTGAACAGAAAATGGTCTGCTTGTAGGAACTGCTCCTCATTCCACCATGATGCAACAAATTGGAGACAAAAGCTTTAAGAGAGAGACACATACTGACATGCAATTTTGTCATTAAGAACTGATCTCATACTGGGCAAGTAATATTAGTGTACCTATCCCCATATCTGCAGAAGTTAAACACTGAGAGCAACATACACGCTGACAGGTATCATGTAACACCCTTTTAATAGCATGAAAAAACAATACAAGAGTGGCATGTTTGCAGCAGTGGTTCAATTTAAAGTAGCTGATGAAAGAGGTTTAAATTAAGAGATCAGATAGCTTTTCATAATTAAATTTCAACACGCAGTTCAGTTGTTCAACATTATCATGGAGTATTTTATTAACTGTCTTTAACATCTTGATATATCTACTGCTTTTCTGCCCACTCATACTTTGCATGTAATTATCTTGAAACTGTGTGCCATGCATCATAAGCAGAGAATTTTTTACTCAAAACTTTTTCCATTAATAGGCCTTCAATTTAGCAAAGTTTCGTCTTAGTTTCTATTGCACTTTGAGGCAAACTTTAGAAGAGTGATATTAAAATTAATTGGGGAAGTATTGTAAGCTAATTAGGCCAAATTCTCAGCCCTCATGAAATAACTTCTGATTTGAGAAGAGAGAAGGGAAAGAAAGTTGGGCCTCTTGGCAATTAAAACCTCTCCCTTCAAATTTGAGACTGCAACTTCTAGACGACACATTAGATTACACATTAATTTCAGTAGGTACAGTGGCTAAATGTAATTCATTTACATTTAGAAATACAATTGATAATTTCAGCAAAAGATTGCATGCCTATTTTTTCCTTTCACGGAATGATCAAGGTTGGAAGAGACCTTTAAGATCATCTAGTCCAACCATCAACCCAGCACCATCGTAATCCTCAAGTGCCACATCCAGACACTTCTTGAACACTTCCAGAGATGCTGACTCCACCACGCTCCCTGGGCAACTTACTCCTTTTCCTCCTTTAGAGCTCTTGTTTTCCAAGACACAGACTGTACACCAACAAAGCCGACAGCAGGTAGGAGGGGGACTCAAAGAATGATGATCTGGCAGGGCAGCTTTCCCATCTGACCGCTTCAGGACCTTTTTGTGCAGTAAACAACAGTTTTCTTGAAGCCCAAGCTATTTATGTGGGATTTCAACAAGAAACATGGGAATAAGCACTCCCTTCGGAAAATTTAAAAAATGTACAAGTGGGCTAAAATCGAACTGCTTATGAAGCAATTTTAGACACTATCCCTCTACACTATGAACAGCTTGTACCTCAATTTATTTGAGAACCTACATCAAATGACGAATGGAAAAATACGTGTCATCCTTTTTCATTAAGAAAATACATGCAAAAATAAACCCTCCAAGTGGCCTTACAACCTATAGCTGCGAGAGGCATTAAGCGGGAGCACCCATTTAGATGACTTTAAGATGCAATCTGGAATTCTTCTGATCCCTCAAGCGAAACACGAGGAAGACTGAAGGTAAGGATAACACCTCACACCTGCTAATCCGGGCAGGACGTACCCGCAGGATTTGGAGGCTTCGTTCACCTCCCCGACGCGGCACCACCGTGTGAACCTGGGGACACCGGCTCCAGGAGCACGGAGCGACGCTCCACCTTCAGCGTGCGGAGGTTCTATGTACACTAAAGAAAAACCCACGGGAAGCTCCGGCTGCCCCCAAAAGCTCTCCAGGGTTCCGTCCCCACGGGCTGCCTCTTATCTATCCATCCATCCATCCCTGCAGGCGGCGCCCGGGACCCAGCGCCGGCGGCGGCCGCTTCCCCCGGGATGCTCCAACGCCGCCGAGGCGGGGGGCGCGGGGAAACTCCGCGGGGCCGTGCCGAGCCGGCCGCCACTCGGGGAAGCCGGGACGGGCTTCGATCCCTAACAGAAACCCCTGGCAGCCGTGTCGCTGCGATCCGTAAGGGAAAACTCCGGCTGCCGTCTCGCTGCCGTCCCGCCGCCTCTCCCGGCGCTCGTCCCCCCCCGCGGCCCGGCAGGGCGATGGTTTCTCCAGGAAGCGCTGGAGCATCCGCCGGTGCCGCCTCCCCGCTTCCGCGTCTGCCCCGTACCGGGTCCCTGCAGCCGTCGCTGGGGTGAGGGTCCTCTCAAGACTGAAATTGGAGTTACTTTACGTCTTCTAATAATAACTCTTTTTCTGTTTTATTAGTCTGCCTTTCCTTTAGCCATATTTTCTGCTTCTCTTTTGCCCTTCTTGAAAATACTAGGGAAATACGTTCTGTTGAGAGGATATGAGAGCGCGTTAGAGGCGCACTGTAACATTAAACCGTAATACTTTTTATTTTTTTAAATCCTATCTCTGTTCTTACTGCATTTACTGTATTTCCTCCTCTCCCTAGTGTCCAAAAATCAACATGTCTAGCAAAAAGGCAAAGACGAAGACCACCAAGAAGCGCCCTCAGCGCGCCACTTCCAATGTATTTGCGATGTTCGATCAGTCGCAGATCCAGGAATTCAAGGAGGCCTTCAACATGATCGACCAGAACAGGGATGGCTTCATTGACAAAGAGGACTTGCACGACATGCTCGCCTCCCTTGGTAATGTCCCTTTGCTGTTTGTGCTTGCCAGGCCAACTGGTGCTGCAAAATCAAAATACTGAGTTGAGGATATGAGAGGTGTCTCAGTTTGTATTAACACTACTGACATTCCTTCTTCAGTTTGAAAGCTAAAGGAAGTATGAATCTTTTTATTTGTAGGAAAGAATCCAACGGATGAATACCTGGATGCCATGATGAATGAGGCTCCAGGCCCCATCAACTTCACCATGTTCCTCACCATGTTTGGTGAGAAGTTAAATGGCACCGACCCAGAGGACGTAATCAGGAATGCTTTTGCTTGCTTTGATGAAGAAGCAACAGGTACGTGGGTGCAACTCTGACTGTTTGGCAGGCGTATGGCTGGGTTTTTATGTTTGTTATTTGAGTTTCTAGGCAGTATGCTGATATTTGCACCTTTATGAATTAAATATGAGATGGTAAATCCTAGATGGCATATTCTGCTAAATTACTGAGTGGGAGTAAAATCTGTCTGGCTGTTCTGTGTCAGTACTGGGGACTAGTAGGACACTAGTAGCAGTGTTCTGCTGTGTGGCTTTGAAGAAGAGTGCTTTAACTGGGCAGTGTGTACATTCCTCAAAGTGTAAAACAAGATGTATTTGCTCTGAGATGAGGAATTCAAATCAGTAATGTGTGATTTTTTTTATGGCATTAAAAGGTAATGATGGGAAATCTGTCATACAACTGAGCTTGTCCCCCCTCTGCAGTAGGTCTGAGATGCATCTAAATTCTTCAGATGTTTAATATTTCAAGACACACTGTCCAGACTTCATAAAGTCTTACAAACCTTCATCTGGTTGAGCGTTCTTTATGGCTCTGAGGACAAATGTCATGGCCTCACCTGCAGCTCAGTTTGCTTTCAGATTGCAGGAAGGGCTGCAGTTTTAGTGGTCTAAAGATAAAAACCGGGTGGAGTGGCATAAGGCAGAAATGACAGATTGGACTGACCTGAAAAGCAAGGTGAAGGGAAAGAGTAAAACATAGAGCTCAGTTTTACTAGATCAGACTTCCAAGGTTGTGCCTGTTATCTTGAGATTAGAGTTTATGTATTTATTCACCTAGGCTAAGATTCCTGAGGAGTGTGTAGTAACTGGGGATGAATCCATGAGGCGGTTCTGTGAAATTACAGAGCATCAGTACTTCGGTATGTTGTGAACTTGTCTTAGTAGCTCACATTGAAATTATGTAGCCTCTGTACTGGAGATGACACTGCATCTACACCTTTCCTCACAACTGTCCTCCACAACATTTAAATCTAACCAGTCGATACATGCTCAGCACCTTTCGAAGGATATCCTTCCGTTTCAACAGCTATTTTCAGTCTGTGTTTTTTTAGCACCTTTTGCCTTTTCAAAGAGCATCCCCTTCCTGCTTAGGTGTAGGTAAACAGGCTTTCTGTTGGTACGGCCTCTTCAAATGTTAATCGACTTCCTCCCTCTCAAGGGAAATCTCTTTATCATCTCCTAGTGAAGGAAGTTTTGGTAGTAGGTTAATTATTTTCTCTCCACAGGTAGTCTGACTCACTGTGCTACAGGTTTTGGGGTTTTGTGTGCACCAAAACGAGCCTGTGAATTGCGATATAAATAAAATGATTGTGCTACCAGTTCTTTGGAATAGAAACTTCGGTGTCTATGTAAACAATAACTTAGTGGTTTGGGCACCTATATGCTGATAAGATTAATTTTAATATCTCTCAGCTCTGAGTGATAAATGTTTTAGTCTAGTCCTACAATGACTTGAGGATACTAGTTTGTTCTACTGTCTGTTTTGTGTCTTATGCCACCCTCAAATTTTAACCAGGAAACATGTGAGATAGTTATGCTGTTATATTGAGTTTTGATTCATAATGGTCAAAATGAAGTCTTCAAAACAGCATGTGACATATTTGTAGAACACGTTATGTTAGTTAATCGTTTATTTATTATCTCTTATTTGGCTTCTGATCAGTTTTTTCCTTTTAAAAATGTATGAGAGCATTTCCAGCTATATCAAACTCTTTTACTTTTTTTTTTTTTCATTTCATGTCTCCACGTGTGTGTTTGTTACGGGCCTGATTTTCTAGCCCTACATCAGTATAGTTATTTTGAAAAGGAGTAATACAAATCAGATCCTATAGATGAGGATAAAGTAGTCGTACTTGTTAGGTTTTACTTGCATTTCCGATATTGCCAACCTGGTTGGATATGTTGCTTCAGCATTACTATCATTTGCAGTGCTATGGAATTGGTATAAAAGTTGGATCTGTCTGCATTTGGAATATTTTTTTATCTGGTCTTTGATCCTCCATTGTGCTGCCTGCAACAGGCTGAATCTTAAATTTTGCTTCATTTATCTCCCCATCTACGCTGAAGCTGTTTGGAGTGGAGAGGAGCCCTGTTTGCTTTACAGTGTGGCTGATAAAACTCGTGGGTATTCCTGGTCTGGCATCCCAGTTCAGTGTTTAAACATCTACCTATTCAGACAGGAACAATTAAGTCATTGAGGCTAAACTTGCAGCACCAAAGGCCTTGCATTCTTTGAATACTAATCCTTATGTCATCTCTCATCACTGCTTGGTCTCTGTGGGAGAGCAGAAGGAGAGTCTAATCTGTCTAGCTGCCTTTTCCCTCTTCTTTATGCCCATCTTCAAGAGAGAACTCCAAGGTTTGACCCGATTAGGATGGGCCTGGCTAACTGAACATTCTCCCTGTTTCTGAGGTAGAAGATTGCTGCTAGCCTTCTTCATTTGCAGTCAGTAGCCAAGGGCTGGCCTACTCTGGGCTATGGTGTTGTTTTCATTAGCGTATGTTGAAACACATTTTTTCCCTTCCTCCAGCATACACCACCCCCATGCTAATTTGTCATACTCATTGACTGCTTTTTGGTCCCCTGATTCCTTGTTTGGTTTTGTCTCTCTAATGAACTCTGTTTGCTTAACTTATGCAACTCTCTTTCCAAAGCAGCACTTTTTTAATCACATTCTAATTGAATCTACATCAGTTGATGTGAGTGTCTACATATGATTTCCAGCTGTTCCACAGAGTTTACTTTCTTGCTCTTCTTTTTGGAACCTACTTTTACCTCATCTGTTCTGTTACTGACATTTCTCCAACTAAAGGTCAATAACCAATTTCTTTCTCAAATGAAGCAACTATTGTGCTGCTAAAGGTGTGGCTGGTCATATTTCAGCATTTAGTAGTTTCTGCATTCTACTGTCTACCCTTTGTAATGTGTGTTTCTTTTTTCATCTCTAATTTTTCCTGGAAATATTTGGCAACTGGTGGTTCTGCCTATGTCTTGAAATAGAATTTGCAGATGATACATAGAAACTACTCCTTTTTATATCTTTGTTAACTTCCTCAAAAATCTTCTGCTTTTTAGCATAAAGTAAGTAATACATCCTATTTTTTTTTTTTTTTTTACTGAGTTCTCTACCTTTACCTCTCCACCATAAACATTCTTCCTACCTCCTGAGCTAACTTGCTCAGTCCTGTCTGAAAGTCTCTGCTGTTATAAACTCGTTCCCTGGACACTTGCCAGGAGTTCACTGTATCCACATAAACTGCCTCCAGCAGCAGTGTTGTGTAGCACTGAAGAGCCAGAGTGGTTATTTAGTCCCCAGGCGAAACTAGTTTATAGAGGATGTGCAAATATATCTAATTAAGGCAAGAAAAATATAGTTCATATAAGAGAAGTGCTTGTATAATGAAGACTAGCAGTGACAGGAACTTGTTTTTCCACTTTGAACCGTTGAAGATCAGTAGATGAAAATAAGTGTTGTTACACCACAGCAGGTCAGGCCCTGTCTTCAAAAATCTGTATGAAATGCATTAAATTTCCTTTCACTTTGCACTCAAGGAATTTCTTTAGAATTCAATAAAGGAAATTTTTTGGGCTCTGTGCAAACACAAGTGTAATATATTAATGGTTAATTGCCTGTGTGTTGGCATGTCTGAGCTGCTGCTTTTGGGGACCCAGCTAAGAGGCTCAGCCTCCCTTCTGCATTTCTCTCTGCATGTCTCCTTACAGGGTTCATCCAAGAAGACTACCTGCGGGAGCTGCTGACAACAATGGGAGACAGGTTCACGGATGAGGAGGTGGATGAGCTGTACAGAGAGGCCCCCATCGACAAAAAGGGCAATTTCAACTACATCGAATTCACACGCATCCTGAAACATGGAGCAAAAGACAAGGACGACTGAGCAAATCCCTGGATACCTGCAGATAGCACCTTTAATTTTTTTTCCCCTTCTCACTAATTTTATTTCTCAGGATCTGTTTTTTTCTTTTTTTCTTGTTGGGACCATTTGCATACATTTTTAGCACTGTGGCTTCTTCCTCTGTGGATCTTAAGGCTTATCAGGCACACCTGCACCTTTGTAATAAGACTGGAAAGTGGCAGGGAGAGAGAAGACAGCTTATAGTGATAGAGGTTGAGGGGCAAAGGTCAGAGAATGTGGAAGCCCAGATGAAAATGTCAGTACTACTCATCCTGGCTAGATTAATTTTATATTTTTAATGATTTTTTTTCAAATAAATCACCATCTACTAACTGCATAATTAAAATTTTTGTGCTAGAAGTATTATGTTTCTCTAATGATATCTGTAAATATTTTTGCAGTCATGTTACCTATTTTTGCCTTAAAAATGATGCATAAGTCACTTAAGCATACTGATGTTTGTACTTCAGCAACTGTTTTACCTGCTGCTGTGAGCATACACATGAAGAAGAAATTCCCATCCTTCAAATTTTAATGTATTGTAAATTAATCATTTATGCCCGAGACTTGCACATTAAACATTTTAAATCTTATGGATGTAGTTGAGCATGTATATTTACCACCTCAATGCCTCCATTTCTCAACACTGAGTACTATATTAATACCACTTTAAAAAACTTATCATGTAAATCCTAGGTTTTTTTAAAAAAACAAGGTATCATATATGGGTAGAATTGCTGGAGTGATGCCTCTTACCAAACCTGTGGGGCTGCCAATATTTAATCAATGACATTTCATTGCAACCATTTCTTTCTTTCTTTCATCTTTCTGTTTGTTTTTAAAGCACAGTAAGAACAGGGCTGCATGAAGAATGAAGGTGTGCTGTCTCTGTCCTTTTTGTTTTCTGTCTGAAAATGTTATTCTTGGTTTTTAAATGAAACAATATACACTATATTTTTAAGACCTCCTGCTGTGAGTGGTGTTTTGGATGTGTGAGACTTGAGGCATTCCTTTTTGTTTCATTTCTCATAGTTGTATCCACTATAGTTTTTGTGGTATGGAAGGCATGGCAGATTTGCTACAGTGTTCTGAAGCAATTTTGCAATAATCGGAGTGCTTGTCGTCCTGCTGTTGTTTTTTTTGTCTGGAGAGAAAGGATGATCAGAGCTCCTTCTTACACTTCTTGGAATTACATTGTTAATCCCTTCATAGTTTACATTACAAAATTAAGAAAAGTCGTTTGGCTGAGAGCATTTTGCTGTTTCTTGATAGGCTGCTGTTGCAAACGGAACTTTTTTTTTTTTTTTTCCCCTCAGAGAAATACTTACGTTCGGAGGGGGCAGAGATTAAAAACTCGAACGAGAACTTTTGTAAACTATCAGTGGACTCGATACCAATTTTGATGCTTCTGAAGGAGGCCGAGTCCTGCGGCCGCCGGCTGGGGCCATCCCCGGAGCCGCCAGGAGGTGGCAGCACAGCTCCCGCTGTGACGGGCGAGCGGCTCCCAACCCGAATGCTTGTTGGATTTTGGTTGGGGGTTTTTGGTTTGTTTGTTGTTTTTAGAGTTTGGGGGTTTTTTTTTAATCCCGAAAAGCTCGTTTGGTGCATCCTGCATAGGAGGAAAATATGTTCCGTTCCCACAGAAGTCCTGTTCCTGCCACAGCAAAGGCTAATGGTTCCAGGGTTTCGCACATTGCACATGTTGAATTTTTGGCCCTTTAATCAAATTCTTTCATTACAGAAGAGAGTAAAACGAGGCCTCTGCAAGCCGTTGTTACGGGCCTGCATGCACAAACACACATGTGGTGTATGTTTGGCAAAGATTGGGTTTCAAAAGGACTTATGGCCTTCCTTGTAACTCAAACCAGAGACACTGTTCCTGCATTTCACTTCTCCGTATCTCAGTGAGCACTCTTCTTCTTTGTTAAGATTAGCTTTGAAAAAAAAATGACCCCAAATTCAAATGTATATGTTTGCATAACTTTGTTTACATAGAAAGACTAAAGCCTGTGATATAAACTAAACTGCTGGGGCTCAGAGTGAGGCAGCTGGTATTTACCTACAGCAATAAATGCCAATTGTTAAACCCCAGTGCTTGCTTACAGGCCAGGGCTGTGTTGCTGTATAGCAACACCTATATGCCATTTGGCCTTGTGATGACGAATTGTAGTTCACTAATACTATTGTTCTAAGCCTTGCCTTCGGCAGGATCCTGGTTTTACTCTCTCGACTTTAATGGCATTTAATGTTCTCATAAAAACATGTCAGAGAGAATGATAAAAATGGATTTTTGGTGTGTAACTCAGAGGCCTGGGATTTCTCTTGCAAAGAAATTTTAAACCCCTGCTCAGCTCTGATGCAGAGGGGTGCCTTAAAGTCTGTGTGTGTCTGGAACAAGTAATGCTGGTTTTATAGACTAATTGCAGTTCTTAGTCCTGGCAAAATCATTCTCAATAAGAGCCACAGAATTTTCAAGTGTTCTCACTGAAGTGGGTCAGCAGAACATGAAGGCGTTTGTCGTGGGATGTCTTTCTCCTTTTATTTTTGTTATTAATTCAGCTGTTTTGTAGATAGGTCACTTGAGTGGAGGGCGGGAACAATGTGGCCTTGAATCCTCTCAGCTAGAAGAGAGAATTAAAAGTAGGTCTGCAACATTCAGGCTGAATGTTAAACCACTGAACAATTGAATAAGGGAGGGTGGAACCATCACAAGCAGCTGTGTTTCTTATTGTGCCTTCTTTTTTCTTTTTATTTTTTTTATTTTGGCAAATAAAGGAGCTTAGGCAGTGATCCCAGGAGAAGGAATAAAAGACATCCATTCTACCTTGAGAGGACTCTTTCCTGCTCTTCAAGGTGAAGTTCCCAAAAGCCATGACTCACAAGTGGGGCTGGGATGCTTGTTTCCTGTGGTTGCAGGGGCAACAAGCTGAACCCTCAATGAGTTTTAGCTTCTAAACCGTTTCCTCTCCAGGACTGTTTGTGAGAAGTAGTGCCTCGCCAGGGAACTGTCTCACACATCCTGTATCTGGCTTAACACCCCCCCACAAACTCCTGCCAGTGTAGGTAATAACTTTTAAAGGTTCTCACTGTCTTTACTCTTTTTGAATGCCGTGCTTTGTGAGCTGCTGTGGCTCAGCACCTGATTATCCTTGAGCAACTCGACTCTCCCCGTACTGGGGCAGTCAATTTATCAGCTCTGCTGTCCCTACATGTGAATTACAGCCCCAACTCCTGTAGGAACGGCAGTGGTGACTCCTTACCTCCTCTTCACTATTTCATGCTGATGAGATTCAGCGGATCCTTACTCAATACCCTTGTTTTAGTAGTTACTAATTTTAGCACCAAACTCCCCTGTCTGGGGAGACAGCAGCATCTGTCAGTGTGGCAGGCACGGCTCACCGTGGGCAGTACCAATGCTGTTGAGCATTCTTCATTTAGAATACCAAGCAGCCGGTATTTCATACAGCAACGTCCAAATGTCAAACAGAACCGTGCTTGTTCTAAAAACCGCCAAGGTCTGGAGAGAATTCCTGTCACCAGGGTGGTGGTGTCTAAATCCTAAGCACTCGGTGTGACCTTTGTGGACGGTTTCCTAGCGGCAGGCAGGGCTCGTTCTGCTATTCAAATAACCCCAGCTCACTGCTGACTCATCCCTGATTCCACTGGGCACGTCCCAGTGCTTAAATATAAAAATTGTTTCAGTAGCACTCTTTAGCTGTGAAAAGCAAACCTAACCAGAGTTCCTATGTAATCGTCGTGAGATCAGAGGTGTCATGTAAATGGCGTAATTAAAAACATAAAAAAGCGTTCACATGACTTTAATAGGGATGCATACCAGTCCCAGCAGGCTTCTTTCACTGAGTAGGTAAGACTTGCAAATTAAAGATACTTGCAGCTGGAAACTTCCTTTTCAAATAACTGCAGGTCACTGTGACATTGGAAATGGTTGCAAAAAGCTACAGTGAGACCACAATCATGGCACGCTGCCCCCTCCCACACACATGCCCAAGATTTCCTGGGAAATTTGCTCAGCTCCATGCTCCACAACCCCAGCAAGCTTCAAAGCTACAGGGCTGGAGTTAGTTAAAAGGAGAGTTGACAAGACTCATGTTAGTAAGATAAGCTCATGAACTTTGTGATTCATTTTTGGAAGAGAATTAAATGGAACAAAATTACTTGCAGTAAGTACTTGCCTGTTTATTTCTTTCATTAATTCAGGGGATAAGGTATTGCATCCTTATTAGAACCTGAGATATATGTTGTGCAAAACACAAGTTATAACACTGTTACTGCTATCCCATTAGCAAGGAGGGAAACTTGGTCATGAATCTAAATCCTCCCACTTTGTCCATGCTTCTTATCTCCTAATTAAAAAAAAAAAAATAAAAAGGTAGCAATGCAATTTTCAATTGTGAGAAGACAGCATTTCTTTCAGACTTTGAATGTTTTGTAACCTAATTGAGCACAACCTTATAATTTAACCAATAATAACTAGTTTTTCTGTTGTAGAAAGTCTAGATATGCAAACTGCTGTTACTTGTGTCTTTTAGCATATCCATCTACTCCATGGCCACTTTGACCAGGTGGGGCACAGAACAGCAGCACTGTTACAAATGTATTTGGGGGTGCTCTACTACATGCAGACCTAAGAGGAAGGAGGAATCATAAAATCTGTACAAAATGATGAGTAAGGAATACACTGCAAAAATGCAGAACTCAGATTCATTTGCTGGAAGATGACACAGGGCTATCTGAACCCCAAAGAGGAGGATGAACTGTTGCCATGAAGTGCTAGTTACAACTGCCTGATAGGCAGAAAACCTACCTGATAAGAACTGCAGCTGAATTTGGAAGCAAATTGCAATGTGGATGGGACAGTAATCAGAAGATAGTGATGACACTTGTTAAAAATATTTGTTTCTACTCTGTTCCTGTTGCTAAGTATGCAGCCTGCTGTCCCTGAAATTTTCTGTCCCAAGCTCTGGACACAGATTTTAGGTATCTGAGTGAATGAAGACTAAAATACCAGAAAAGAAGATAGAGGGCAAGGCACTCAAGCATTTCCTAATGCACCTGATCAGAGATATGATTCTCTAGCTGAGCTTCCAGTAGTCAGACTTCTCCAGAGGCTGGACATGCCCAGTCAACAATTAATGCTTTGGCAGCTGACAGCAGCTTTTCCAGAGTTCTGTTTTCGATTTGATGTTTGACTTCTCTCCTCCCCTCCCCTCCCATCCTTTGTGCAAGCACTTAAATGCCTTCCACATGTCAGGGGCCTGCATCTACCCTCTCTGATACAAGCCTTGCATATGCTGAAGGGTTAAGACCTTCAGTCAAGAAAGGCATTCCCTCCCCTACTTTGTGTACCACACCTTGGGCCTCACTATGAGATAAGATTCAAAGCAGCTAATAAGTCGTAAGGCAGGCTTTGCAAATTTTGATGAGCAAAACTTCACCTCCAGGATTAAAGAATGTTTCAGTGGCAACTTTTAAAATGCTGGCAAGTGTCTAAATGGGATGGCAGTACCTCAGACATTTCAGGCTCTGGGGTGAAAGTGCAGATCAGACTCTTGTGCACATCTCTGGATGCACAACACATGACAGAAGTGTCCTCTGAGGGCAGTGGGTGAGTGGAGGAGACTTTTGGCTGATGCTCTTACTAGTGATGCCTGGAAGATCTTACCCTATGCCAGGTTCTCAGGGTTTGTAATTATGCCTCTTCCACTCTTGATCTCAAGAACTGCTATGAGAGAGCAAGTATCAAACAAAAGGGTGCTGGCTGCTTATTTTCACACTACTTTCCCAACTCGAAGTGTTCTTTACACCTCTGTGATTGACTGGATTATTCCTACCTAGGACAGATTTTGTGTTCACACACACCCTTTGCAGGAATGTTTTTGTTACCTACCAGTGGTTTGTAAAGTGACTGTAAAAGCAAGGAAAGCATTTGGGAGATGCTGTTATTATGAAGAAGTTAGGGTGTGTTTATTTTAGTTATTTCTTCTGCTTCCAATTCCTCCATGCCTCCCTTAAGCCTATTAACAGACAATGCTTCTACAGGCTAAGTATACTGAATTCAGTGAGGCTCACCTAAAAGCTATTTCAGCAACATCATTCAAGTTCCCAATATTTATGTTTACGTACCAATATGTATTTCTGGCTCATTTCTTGACTCTGCTGTTTTTTGCTTTGGGGCCGGGGGGGGGCGGGGGGGGGAGGTGTGTGTGTGTTTGTTTTGGTTTTTCTTTAAGGTACAGTCTGCTTGAGTTTTAGCCTCTAATCACTGTAATCACTATAACAATAATGACTTGCCCGTACAGTTTGCCCCATTTTATTTCTGATGCAGCTGAAATTTTCATTTCATGAATTTCCTTGCATTTTTCTGCTATATGCTGCTGATGTCAGACACTGCGACATCTGAACATGTTCTTGCATGATCCACAAAAGTTCATTCCAAGCTTTTGTTCCCAAAAGCTATGGAAAAAAGCACTGTATGAAATCTGTTTAGAACAGAAGTTGGTTTGGGGGTGGGAGGTGAGAAGTTTTATCCCTGGAAATAAAAGCAATGTGGCATAAAGGTATTTGTAATATGGGTTCCTTTTAATGAATCTTAGACACTTAGTTGACTGAAAACATTAAATCGGTGTTTCCCTAAAGTAAGTAATTAACTTTCAACACAGAAAATTAAATTGCCTAAGATTATTACACACCTATCTGAACAATACTTCTAGTGTCTTGTTGCTTTTATTGCTTTGTTGCCCCTGGCATTTTGTGTGTAATCATCCAGACACCATGAGACATATTGATTAAATTATTTGGGGCACTTTTCACAGTACAGTCTTGTTTTATATAATCTTATGCAATAAGTTATTATTCTAGCCAAGTACTAAGCAAGAGCAGAGTTAAGAGAGAAACTTTGGGCAATGCCAGTCTATCCTGTCATCCATTGTCAGAAGTAGTTTGGACTCCTGCTCCTGAAACAAGCTACATCTTTACTGGGAGAAAGACAGACAGACTCCTGAGTTGACTTTAGTAGATATTTTTATATTAGGCCGAGCATATTTCCTCTTAATACACTGAAAAAAAAACTGTCTGAAGAGCAACTTCTGTGCCAATGGTCCCAGAGCTCCAGAGATGTGAGCAGTTCTCTGTGTTTGTACAGTGTCCAGCACAATGGGGATTGGTGTGCAAGTGGGAAAATTAAATGTCTTATGGCATTTACATGATAAAAGTAATAAGCACTGGTTTAGTAGATGTGACAAAAGCTATGTTTAAAGAGCACTAGGCCCTCTCTAACGCATTGGAACATCAGTTTCATCTCTGGCTTAGCTAGGTTGATTTAACAGATTTCTGCTAGAAAGGTTTTGATAACAAGTGGCAACCAAAATATTTCGAGGCTGCCTTATCCTCTCTTATCCTATAGCCTAATAAAGAAAAGAGACAATTGTACCCTGTTTACTAACTACATGTTGTGCTTCAATGTTGCATTTTGTCTTATGTTGTCATGAAGCTGCTAATCATCATTCTGTGACACTGCCTGCACAGCCCCTCCACACAGCTCTGGGCTGCATTGCATGGACACGGTACCACACAAGAGTAAACACAGGCACTGGCACCTGTCGGTAACTGCTGCTTAGAGGGAAGTTGTCCCTTTTGCCAGCCAGTGAAACATCAGAACTCCAGGCCACTAAATAAATGCTATTATACATCATCTGGGCACCATATGGTCTGCGTGCTCTGAGTGTAGCTGAGCCACAACCCTCCAAGCAGTTGGGTGAGAGGCCTGGCTTCAGCCTCAGTGGCTGTCTGCTTCAGCTGCAGTAAGGCTTCCACAATGCTGTGCTCTGAAGAGAATCGTGGGGAGCCTCTCATAAAGTACCAGCAGGATTCTGTTCCCCTGTAGAAGTGTGGAAGTTTTTGCTGACCCCTCTGGGCATGGGTGAATACATTTCCTTCCAGAGCACAGCTCTGCACCCTGGGGTGTCTGCAGCTCTGATGCTGCCTCAGAGAACACATCTTCTACTCTGGTAACTGAAGCTGTGGCTTAAATCATAATCTCATCTCATCTCATCTCATCCAGCTTTTATTGCATCTTTCAAAAGAAGCCCACTCTACATTGGAGTCTTGCTTTGGCACCATGAATGGGCAGCACTGGCACATGTGCACAGCTGGAGGTACATGGGTTAAATGTGTCCAAGGAGGGAAAGAGGAAATGAGGTCTGAACCAATTCCTAGAGTAACACAAATTAGTGAGCTACTAAGAGCCCTCAGAGAGGTTCTCAGAGGACCTCACACTTATCCCCAGTTAATTGTAGCTGCAGGTGGCTACAACATGAGTCATGTAGGTGAAAGTAGCTCTGAAACCTCAGCAGCACCGGTTTTATAAGCCCAGGAACTCAGCTCAACTACTAGTCCACTATTTTATTTACCTTATTGCCAAGGCATCCTCAGTCTCTGCACTAACAGCTAGCCAGAGTAGAGCATCCTATTGCCATTTGAAACACTAGCACTAGGACAAGCTGTGCTGGCCAAACCCTAGCCTACATCCATACAAGTAAACCCAGTATGCATACAAGTTTGACAGGGAAATTTGGCTCTGAGTCTGCAACTCACTTTTTAACAAGTGAAGATCTGTTTCCATCCCAAAGTGTTTGAAAGGTACTTCTGTTTTTCAGAACGTGAGATAATTACAGTAAGAAATTACTTCATCATCTACCAATAATGTCTTGTAAGCATGAATAGGTTTTGCAAAGGAACTTTAAACTTCTAGTTTTTACAGTGAACTTAGCCTTCAAACCCTTCATCATAGAGTGAACTGTACTTTCCTTGTCCTAACTGCTTACGTCTGATTGTCAGGAGTGGTGTTTTAATTTTTTTTTCTGGAAGACTCACAACATCTAATGCACTGGGCTGAGTTGAACAGCTTGATTATTATTTCCAACTTAAAGCCACATTTGTTCTACAGTGTCTTTGGGCCTAACCTGTGTCCTGCTCCTTCAGAGCCTGTGTCCAGCAATATGCTGAATGTCTTTATCAAGGGTGGACAGCGTGGAGCTAAGCACAAGTTCAGTGACATCTCATAAAAAATCACAGCTGATGAAATTCGTGCCTTTTGCATCTCAGCTAAGTATCTAAAGGTTGCATATGGCAGGTTAAGACCTGTCTGCAATTTCCTTTTCAGCCTGAGAAAGCTCAAGGATCTTATAGCTGGAGCTCTTTTACAATGAGAGATTTTTCTACTGTTCATGTTGGAGCTGGGCTTCTAAAAGAGGGTGGAATTCATTGAGAACAAGGCAAAAGCAGAAAGAGATAGCATATTGATATAGGGAATTTTTAAATAAATGAAAACAAATTATGGTTTGCTGTGTAATATAGTGTGTTAAGAGCAGATAGTCCTTTGCAACACAACAAGATTTTGTCTATCTTTAAAACTGATAAGCAGGAAGTAGTGCTTGAAAAAACTAGTAAAAATTAGATGTATAATTTAGTCTATGGCCAAAATCATTAAAAAAACCAGCCAAATACCAAGAGAGCCCAGGCAAGGACCAGGTTCATCCAGAGGACACCGTAAGGATGACTGCTTGTTCCTGTTTACTTCATCCAACGACCCCTGCCCAGGACCACCAGAAAAGAGAGCACAGGCACAGACGACGAAGGAGCAGGCGGGGACAGGTTATGAATATGCATAGGCGATGTTGAAACTTCCACGAATATGCATGAACTTAAGTATATATAAACAGAGTGTCTGCCCTGTTCGGTGTGCAGGTATGGTGGAGCTGTCTCCCGTGAGCCCAGCGCCGAATAAACATCGCTGCTTTGTCACCTCTCTTTCCTCCGCATGCCAATATGTGCTGGCTCTGAAACTGCAAAGTGTCTGGGGCACTTGGGCTCCTTCATTGAGACACTGAACTCTTTGGGGATATTGACTCAAAACATTTCCCCATTTGTGGAGATTGTCAGAGGGCTTTGTTGAAACGGCGGAGGTGAGCTTTTGTGTGTGCCTGATCTGATAAGACGGAGGGTGAATGATGGGCTATGACTGAGATAGCAGAGGGATCCTGTGGTGATGATGGTGCCACTTGTCATGGTAAGTTGACCTTTTGAAGTTTGGGAATTTTGAATTTTTTTGTGTTGTTAGGTAATGGTTTTTAGAGGACTACTGTTTTTTGACTTGAGGTTTTGGAGAAGGTTTTAAAAATTGAATGATAGAATTAAAATTATTGGTGTGTAGTTTGAATATAAGTGTATAACAAGAGTAATATAAGAGTGTAATATTATAGGGTGAAGAGTTTGGAATTCGGGATTTTAGTATATAGTAATTGGTATAAGATAAAATGGAGGTTTTAAGGTGTTATGGGTTTGGTTTTTTTTTTCTTTTTTTTTTTTTGTTTGTTTGTTTTGGTTGGTTGGTTTTTTTTAGTTTAGTTTAAGTATTATTTTTCAACTGAATGGAAAATGTACTGTGGGTCATGGGTGTTTGGTTGTTAGGTTGAAAGAAAAAATAATTTAGGCGTTAGTTTTCAATTGGATTGTTTAGTTGTAAAAGACTGTAACAAGTGAGATACATTGTTATTTTTTTATTTTTGGTTTGTTAGTTAGAAATGTTGTAGTACTTATTGTACTAAAAATAGAAATTAATAAACAGTTGAGTTTGAAAATGTTTGTTTCTGTGTATTAATTTTGATTTTGATTGAAGAAGAAAAAAGAAGGTAAAAACTAATAAAGTTGTCCTCCCTTTCACAAACCACTAGGTTGTGGGGCTTCCCCTCCACCCCACCTCGTGTGGCCTGAGGGTGCTCCTCTCTGCTGATGGCCCATAATGGGCCATAATTGACTCAATTGCTTGGTGTGATGGGCAACTATGTTGTCTTAGAAAGTGTGAAGGATTCCCAAAGGGTCCCATGATCCCCATTAATACATCATCCAGTGTGAAGCTCCCTGCCCCACCCGGGAGAGCTGCTGAACTGGAATATAAACTCAATAGATATTGTGTTCTGTGGATTTCCCCAGGACTGACCCCCCCCCACACCTGATGGACACAGTCTGCAGCCATCACTTTGACCAAGACTGAGACATCACATATTGAAATTACAACCAAGTCTCATCTAGGGTGATGAGATCTTTCTACTCTTATCCTTGCCTTCTCTTTCTTACACATTTTCTGAAGTGATGTTTTCATATTGTCATATCACTATAGATAATAACAACCCAAGTGGCTGTGTACTTGTTTCCCTTTGCAAGCAAACTGCTCTAAAATAAACCCTACATACGTATATCTGCAAAGACCAATGTCTCAGCATCACTCTAATCTACCTCAAGGGATTTATTAACAAAAACTTGGGATACCTGTGTGCTTTCAGATTGTAACAGAGGCCCAAATCAGTTTATGCATTTTGTTCAAACAAAAAATTCCCTGTAGGAAGCTAGGCCTGCCATCTCTCCTAGGAAGTGCCCTTATTGAACTGTAAAAGTGGGTTCAGAATGATTTCCTCTTTTCCACTTTCTTTTCTACTTTGTACACATCGTTATTATTGGCTTTTTTGGTCTAATTCATGTATTTTCCTTTCTAGTATGACTGTTGACACCGGTCTCATTTTTGCATATAAAATTTTATCTTTCTGTGGCCAGTACTGGTGAACTGCAGATGGAAATTTCATAATGCTTTATTAGTCATTATGGCAGTTCCTAATGGAGAGTCTGAGTTATTCAGGATTACTGCATTTTAAATACATCCTGCTTCAAGGAATACATTATTCTCATTTGTGGAGGTCTGGTGTACAAATAGATGTTATGATGAGATTCCATCCAAAGGGACCTTGACAGGCTTGAAAGGTGGGTCCACATAAACCTCATGAAATTCAACAAGGCCAAATGCAAGATCCTGTGCTTGGGTCAATTCCAGGCATAAATACAGGCAGGGGACCAAACGGATTGAGAGCAGTCCTAAGAAGAAAGACTTGGAGGTGTTGGCTGACATGCCCTTGCAGCCCAGAAAGCCAGCTTTGTCCTGGGCAGCAGGGCCATGAGGGCGAGGGAGGTGATTCTCTCCCTCTATTTTGTTCTTGTGTGACTACCCCTGGAATGCTGCATCCAGCTCTGGATCCTCAGCACAGGAAACATATGGACTTGTTGGAGCAGGTCCTGAGGAAGACCATGAAGACGGTCAGAAGGCTGGGACACCTCCTGTGAGAACAGGCTGCTAGAGCTGGTGCCATTCTGCCTGGAGAAGAGAAGGCTCTGGGGAGATCTTACAGCACCTTCCAGTATCCAAAGGGTGTCTGCAACAGCATCTTTTTACAAGGGCATGTAATGATAGGATAAGGGAGACCAGATTGAAACTGAAGGGAGAGTAGATTTAGATTAGATATTAGGTAGAAATTCTTTACTGTGAGGGTGGTGATACACTGGAACATGTTGCCCAGAGAAGGCCCATCCCTGAAAGTGTTCAGGTTGGATGAACTCTGAGCAATCTGGTCTAGAGAAAGGTGTCCTTGTCCATGGCAGGGAGGTCGGAACTAGAAGATCTTTTAAGGTTTCTTCCAACCCAGACCAGTCTGTGATTTTATAACTGGAGAAGTAAATTTACATCAAAATTTCCCCCACTGGGGCAGGGTCACAAGGCAAATCTGGACCTGCAATTCCTGGTAAAACTCCAACAAAATACAGCTCTTACACATTCTCTGTCTTGACCTGCTCCCTCTTCAAACATTCAACAGAAAGATGCCCAATGTCCTATACAGCAGGTACAGCCTAGGCCTATGACACGTAGAAAGCTGTGGATGAGCTCCTCAGACTCCTAGAATGGTCTTCAGTGCCAAAGCACCTGAAGCAATGCTTTAATCCCAATTTAGATGATTAGCATTTGTCAAGCCTAAATGACTGTAAAAAACTGGGGGAGAGAGGGTGGTACATAGGAGCATACCAAATCTGTGCTACACATTGTGCCTGCTTCTGCTCAGGCTCCCTCCTGACCTCACCCTCAGAAACCATTATTGTAATTTTTTTTTATCAGTCTCATCTCTCTCAGGAGAGCTGTTATGAAATAGACCAAGCATACCAACACACAGGACTCCATACCTTCAAGTAATGCAGCATTTCTATGCATTTCCCTGCCCTCAACTGCCCAGCCAGAGTGTCTCTGGTACAGCACTAATTTGAGAAGGACACTTTCAATACCACTCCCATTCTATAAGTTTACCATAAGAGAGAATGAATGACAGGACAGTGGCCAAGCACTGCAGGGATAGGGGTTTACAAGTGCCTGAGTGAGTGAAGTCATGCATTGACCCTGTTCCATTTTTTCCAGATGCGATCCTTATGGTTTGTAAGGTTGCACTAGACTGTGTAGGTCTTCTGTCAATGTTTTTACAGTGTACTGTGGGATAATTCATCTGTCCCAGCCCAGATCCTGGCAGAAATAGCATGGGTATGGCAAGTCATGAAAGTTAATTGGCTCTGGCTCTGTATTTGTGGTTCCATTGGTGGCAAGGCATTGATCCAGTGGTTCACCCTCCAGTGTATAAGTTATGCAACAAGCCTGCTTGTCTGCAGTTCTCCTTCTTTTAAATTGTCTAGAATCAGTAAATTGAGCCTATTTTGCACTCCAGATAAATCAAACTTCAGCTCTGAACCAGACAGCCCTTTCCATATCTGCTGCATCCCAATACATCCTGCATTTAGCTTTAGTGCTGTGCAAGTCAGCACATTCCCCTTCCCCTGGCACACTTGTGCACAAGTCTGCCTCTGCTCAGCTTTCTAAGCCAATTTCAGTGATGTCAGCCTGTGGCTTTCTAGGCCTGGTTTCTATCTAAGCTCTGTGAATCCACAGACCTGCACAAGACAATCTGTTTGGAGCTCCTGATCCAGCCCAAGCAGTGAGAATATACCCAGCTGAAATATTTTTTGGTGCAAGCTGATATAGAGTCATTGAACTGTCACTGTTGGAAGAGACCTCAAAGATCCTCAAATCCAATTACCAACCCAGCTGCTGCCATATTCAGAAATAAACCATGTCCCCAAGTACTGTGCTCACATGTTTTCAGCACGTCCAGGGACGGTGATTCCACTGCTTCCTCGGGCAGCCTATTCCAACGCCTGACTACCCTTTCAATGAAGAATTTTTTTTCTAATATCCAATCTAAGTCTTCCTAGGTGCAACTGGAGCTATACCCTCTTGTCCTATGTTATTACCTCAGAGAAAAAGCCAACCCCCACCTGGCCACAACCTCCTTTCAGGCAGTTGTAGAGAGCAACGAAGTCATTCCTGAGCCTCTTTTCATGGTTGCAGAGGAGAAGGAATTAGGACCAAACATCACAGTCTGATATGACATTTCTGGGCTGCCATGGAAAAGGGATTATGGTACTAAAAGATAATCATTATGGACTAATGAGGAAGATGTCTACATAACTACTACATAAGCAATAATCAATACCAGAGCAATACCAAGTTCAAGAACAGATAACTATCAAAAGAAAGCATTAGCAAGTAATAGGCTATTAATTACCCACTCTGAAATATTAATAAAAAGTTAAAATTAGTTTCAACTCTATTTTGTGAAAACCCTAGAAAGATGAAACAAAGGTGCTTTCATGATTTGCTTGCTGAAAAGGCAGCTTTTGAGAGTCAACAGGAAGCATTTGGACTGTCAACATGAAAGGAGCAATTGATCAGAGGAAAGTGCAGAGGGGTTGCCACTACAGAGCAAGCTGAGGAATTCTGTGCAATGGGCAATAATAGTGATGATGGAGAGCCCAGACCAATTGTTATAGGAGGGGCTCTTAAGTGATAGGAAGGCATAAGGGTCTTCTGGGATGAGTCAGAAGGAGGCAAAATAGTAGAACTTGAAGGGGAGGGCTTGAAGGAAGGAGAGAATTTAATACAATGATAAAAATTATTTGCATGTGGATCAGGGAAAAGGCCAGATTGGGAAAACAAGCTGAGCAGAAGATAGAAGTTACTGGTACTGGAAAGGGAGTTGGAATTATTAGTGCCTTCTAATAGCTGAGAATGACAGAAATTAGTGGGCTGCTGAGAGCAGCAGAGAGTAATGTGGCATTACTATATGTGAGAGATGAGGAAAGTGATTATCTTCGTATTTTCTACTTGAGGATCCCAAATTACTTTATGCTGCAATACCTTGAGCCTTGGAGAAAATTTTTGGTCTTGAAAGGAGACACCAATCAGCCAAATATAACTGTTCAGGTTCATAGTGGCTATATGGCTAGCAAGGGACTGAGCAGATGGTAAAATCTGGCTGAAATAAGAACAGTATATTCAGAAAGGCACTGACCAGCCATTTTCTGAGTGTGAGACTATGGAAAAACCTCCAGAACACAGAAACATCTGGTAGCTGAGCCCACGATTAGTTTTGGGAGACAAGCAAGAGAACCATTCCCAGCAGGAGCAAGAACAGGACTGACTGTATTGAAGGGTAATCAGACTGAGGCAAAAAAACCCACAAATGAAAATTCAGATTAAATCACAGGTCATTTCTGCTGATTTGCTTCATTGAAAAGTTTACTTAGTATTTCATGTGGAAATCAAGAGTTTACATTTATTACGCTCCTCTATGGTCAGTTTTAGCAATGTAATCCCAGAACTCTGACAGTAATTTTAAAGAAAAAATAGGAAGGTTCCTGGAAACCAGAAGTTCTGCTATCCATATGGCTGGCACAACCCATTCAGATGTGTATACAACAAACATGTATGAAAAATAAAATAACACCTTCAAGTTAAAATGTTGCTGTCTTCTGTGCCCTGCTGCTTTTTATACCTAGAAAATAAGTGTATAGATCAAGCCCCCTCTTTTCCCCCTAATGAGTACTGTCCTTGTGTGCTGGAGAGAAGATGAAGGCAAGGAGAGCTAAAGGCAAAAGTGTGTGGGGAAAGAAGGCATTATCAACTGAAAGGTGCCAGCAGATAAGAAGAGGAAGGGAGGAACAGCTCATGGAGCTCATAGTTTGGCAGTGCTGCCAGGGCACAGGTCCAGGGGAGGGACCAGGTGAGCCACATGGGCTGTGGCCAGGACAGCTGGGTTGGGAAGTAGCCATAAACTCCTGCAACTGGTGAGAGAAGGTGACAGACTCCCCTGGCAGGGGTGGCACTCCCCTGTTTCTAATTTTTTCTCTTTGCCTCTTGAATTTTTTGAAGAAGTATGTCATCATTACTCACACCCTGGAAGTGACTCTACAGATTTCAGTTCAGATGTTAACTATTTGAACACAAATGTGTCATACAGAGCATGGAAAGGTAAAATTGTGACCTGAAAGAGGCAGGATAAATATTTTGTACACCAAAGAGTTTCCTGTATAGAAGTTTTATTCAGGAAGGCTGTGTGGCAACATCTTGGCTTGACTAAAACCAGGGCCTTGAGTCTGGCTAGCACTGTTTGTTATCCTGCTTGGGCTTTCAGAGGAAGAGAGATCAATACCAGCAGTAAGGTCCTACAGCAGCTATTCACAAAATAAACAACCAAGTCCATAGACAGTAGATCTGAGGTGGCACCCAGATCTGGATCAGGAACTGCCTGTCAACATCTGTGCCCAGAGGACCTGACACAGTGGGGCTTCAACAGAATTTCTCCTCCTTCCTGAACAGATGAAAATATTGGACCCCATGGGCTCTGCTGGATCCCTGCTCCCTTCCACATTCCAAATAAGAATAGGAATCGCCCTGAGAGAAAATTAGTTATGTAGGCTGCTATTGCTGCCCTTCAGAGAAGGGAAACAAGCTAAAAAGCCAGATAGAAGCTGAAATTAAAACTCAGGAGTTTCTGGCTGGATGCCCTCTGGAGCTTGTATCACTCATTCTGCTTAGGAAGAAAAATATTTAATATACATTGCAATATTTTTGGCAAAAAGAGGGGGAAAATATGCTATATGATGGATATGGTTTTAATTACACTTTGCAAGTTTGGCTGAGTAGAAACAGTAGCAGCTAAATAGTTTGCTGTTTAAGCTATTCCCCTCACAAACTTTAAAATAGGCTTTTCTACTTAGCTAAATATTAAGATGACATTTCAATCAACTCCCAAAGTTGCTCTCTCTTTACTAAGAAAACTTTTGACTTGTACATTAAAACAATGATGGGTAAAAATAGTCTTGATCACTCATGGATCATATCCTCCTGTTTATTCAGATGTTAGCCCCGTATCTTTTCCTTTTGTCATTACAATAATCACTTTAATGCAGAAGCTCTTTAATGGTCACTGATAGATGCAAAGAGAGAAAGAAAAGGTATTTTTCCTGGGAATTATTGCACAGCACTAGCACTACAGCAAGCACTCAGTGTTATAATGGGTGCAGCAAAAGCCAAATAGCTGAAATTATTTGCAGATTTTTATTTTAAATTCCAATTTCACATACTTGAAATGTGGTCCCATTTGTGGTCTGAATCTAAAGAAGAAATATTTATCTTACTTTTGTTTAAAAATTATTTCTATCTCAGACTGGAAGTATTTTGTTGCTGTCAGAGTTCCTGCTGTTCTCTAATCTGTGGATGTTGTGGATAATAGGATGGACAGAGCTCTAGAGGACCATTTATTCTGGTGAAGGCCTCTGAACTTTAGAAAAAGAACTGGCAAAATGGGGTTCCAAATACTGGACTTGGACTGTTCCCATTCGGTCAGGATATGAGCAGTTTTCCCTTTTAATTTTCATTCTCACCCTGGGGGTTGGGTTTCTTAGTCATTCTTTTATACATGCAGCATGAAAAACATGTTCCTTACCAAATCACTCTGACTCACTAAGTCCTGTCAGTTCAAGGCCTCATCTATTATACATCTGACCAATCTCACTGGAGTCCTATTTCATGGCATAGCTGAAAGCTCCTCTTTCATTATAAGTCACGACCATGGCAACAATCCAGTTGCATGATTTGGTAGACTGGATCTCCTGACAAAATTAACATGATCTTATAGCTATAAGTACATATTTGCTTCTCCAAAGCAGAGAAAAAAATTTACAAGGTAAATATTAATGTTGCTGGGTGGATCGTACAGCAAAAACCGAAGTATTGAACACAAAATTTGCTTTCCCTTTCCACAGATATCTAGTTTAAAGACTTGGAGGACCAAGGTAATCTTTAATGCATCCACCATTCCTGAGCAAAACTTTAATATATTACATTGCCATTCTGCTAAACTATCATTCTGAACCTAGGTAAATACTTTTTCTATAATCTTTATTTGAAAGTTTTCCATCAAAATCCTGTTGGTGGAGGGCAGCTAATTATCTTTTTAAGGAGATTAGGGTTCTTTAATAAATCTAAAGATTTTTTGTCACATAGAATCAAAACAGCCATATCAAACCTGGTGCTTGGGAAATATACTTGATTAAACAGGAATCTGTATTTTGTGAGTGCCACTTTCGTGGAATCATAGGACCATGGAACGGTTTGGGTGGATTGGGACTTTTGAAGGTAGAATAATAAAATTGTTAAGATGGCCTTAAACATCTTTTCCAAGCAAGTCCAACCATCAACCTAGTACCATCATAATGCTCACCATTAAACAAAGTCCTCAAATGTCACAACCACATATTTTTGAGCATGTCAGAGATGGAGACTCCACCACTTCCCTGGGCAGTCTGTTCCAGTGCTTTTCAACCCTCTCCATGAAACGTGTTTTTTTAATACCTAATCTAAACCTCTCCAGGTCATCTAGTCATCTTCAGTGGGACATCTCCAACTTCCTGATCTGAGAAAGCCTTGCACCCAGGATATCAAGACACACTAAATCAGAAGTTCTCTTCTGTGTGGAGCTTGAGCTCACCTCCAGCACTGCCTCGTGGTTCTGCTGGCACAGTCCTCACATTGCCTCAGTCATCCTCCCTTCCACAGCCAGATGAGGCACAGTGGTCACAAGCTTCACCCTGCACCCTGAAGGTCAATATTGGGGAAGATCTGAGGATAGAGCAGGAAACTCAAGAAAACTGAGGTTTTGAATCTGTTGCAGTGCCACGGGACTGGACTCATCTCACTAACTACTGATGATGGAGCTGGTGGAGATAGCTGGGAAAAGTGGGCACACATCTCAAATGGGGTGCTGCTGAATTTGTTCCTTTGGCTGCTCCAGTAGAACCTCCTACATCGTCACCCAAAAAGCATCCCAGCAGGGAATGTAAAAACTTCCACACCCACCAGGCCAAACACTCAGTGTAGGTCTGTAGGGAAGAGCCATATGCCTGTGAGACCTGTCACACTTACATGGAGGCAGCAGTTCAGGCCCTCTTATCCTCTCTCTCCTCTGGCAAGTGAAAAAATTCCCCCTGTTAAGATGCCACTGTTGCTTTGCCCTTCTCACAAGGGAGAAACCACTGACAAGATCATTCCTTCTGTGGAGGAGATCCCAGTGTGCCCAGTGAAGGGGAAGCCCTGGCTAGGGAGAACACTGCTTGTAAGGTTCTACCTTACAAAAGGTTTGCAGTTAGTTTGTAGGCAGTTTCAGCTTCGTCTCCCAAACATTTTCCTGAGGAATTCCCAACCTTGCTGCCCACCCTCTGTGAAGCTGTCCCTGCTCAGAGGCAGTGATACTGAGACCCCTGCCAAAGACTGTCCTAACTTTACTCTGCTGTTGCCAAGGCAAGGTAAAAAGATCTCAAATTCAAAACATTAAATCAGGCCTAAACATCAACCATACTTATTTTAAAATAGCATTTCTGGAAAAAAGGCAAGTAGAGGAAGCATGCAATATTTGTCAGCATAAACTGAAATAAGCACTGAGAAGAGAATTGTGGAAAAATGCGTTGTACTTGCTGTGGTTTTGGCCACATCCTGTTTTAATTCAACACATCTGAAACAATGGTACTAAATCCACTTTGCATTTACCCCAAATAACTGAGCAAATGAAAACCTGGAATGAAATTGAGCTAGATTTTAAATTAATTTTTAGGCTTAGTAGTACAGATGAAGGTAAAATCCTGAGAACTTCTTCCCCTTCCTTCATGCCACGCTGCATTTTAAACATACCCAGATAATGAAACTATTGCAGAGCTGGGCAGTTCCTTGGTTACAAAAACATAGTTTTCAGGGGCATCAGTTTGTGCTTTGATTCTTCAGGGGTTACTTGCTTAGTAGCAGTCTGACTTGTAGCAGCTGGTTTTTCTCTCGAGAGCTCTGTGCAGCCCTTGGATCCATCAGGTGATATTGCTCTGTGTAGTAAGCAAGTACTACCTGGGGGTTTTTCTCCAAAAAGTTGCTCAGCTTTCCACTGCCTGCCAACACTTGAAAAAAGCATTTACTTTACTGAGCTTCTGTCCATACTGCAAAGCCTCTACATCTTCCTGACTTCCAGAGTCTATTAAAAAATCCTACTGGAAGCAAAATCCTCCAATTGCTGAATCCTTCCTTTTGGAAAGGAAGGGGTGTGGTGGTGTCTACCAAGGGGCATGGTTGTGATTACATCTATAGCTGAAATGAACTCAGGTTTTTTCTTGTCTTATTTTCAAGAAACATCTAGGAACAAGTAGAAGTGTATATTTCTTAGGAACAAGAAGCTAAAAATCTACAAATAGTTATTTAGATCCATTTATTCCCTGAGAAACTTAGACTCTCATGACTGTTTCAAGGATCATTTTACTCTCTTTTTCTTATTTGTTTTCATTCTAAAATTGCAATACTGGGACACATATAACTAATCCATTCCTGTGTTACTAACTCCAAGGTAACATACAAACACAGAAGAAAAGACACAAGTGATACTAGACAACTAAACACAATGTATTTCTGCAAAAGCTGCTGTCTAACATGGCATGTAGGTACACTTTCATGATCTGATGTCCTCAAGTCTATCCTAGGATCGCTCCATAGGTATGCTACTGACTGAAGCAAACTCCTGAAATCCCAAAGCAGAAATCTTCAACCAGCTCTTCCTCCAGCACATTCACCAGGATAACTGAACCAGGCAGGTCAGCTCTGAGCCATCTCTAAGATATACACAGTGCTCACAAAAGCCAAACCAAGATTTTTCTCCCTGTATGTTTAGCACTTAGCTTCTCAGTTTAGTGGTTAGAGTATTTACAGCTACCATGGAAGATCATGTTTCAGGCCCTTAAAATGGAATTTAACCCAGGGGTCTGTAATTCTGTATAACACAGGCTGTTGGGTAAGTCTCTATTAGGTAAACTGTTTAAGTAACTTTATATAGTTTCGTATAAATAACTGCACAACCGTTAAAGCAAAGAAATGAACCACACTCAGTGACAATGCAGCTGAGTAAGAGAGGAAGTAATTCTCTTTCTCTGACTTGATAAATATTTGGTTACAAGAGGCTAGAAGAGATCTGTTACAGAGCATGCAGGAATCCAGTAACGGGAACATTCCCCTGAGATATGTGTCACTTCATGACTAAGCAGCATATGCTTGTTCTAGCTAATGACTGACATTACCTCTTCAGTGACTCTCCCTAAAGATCACATCTTTTAAATAAAGAAAAGTTTCCACAATGTGGTAGGGAAAGAACTCCAGAAGAGAATGATGACAGAGAGAGAAGGATTACAACCTTAAGAGTTGCACAGGACTTGATCAGTCCTCATCATACTGGAAATCACACCTGTTTCTGTTCCTCCTGATTGCACAGCCGGCTCAAATATAGTGACTTGGAAAATCAGCAATGCTCCCAAGAGGGTTTTTAAATGCAAGGGCAGGACTAGATACCTACTTACTGGTGGAGGGACCCAGTGGTGCAAAATGAAACTGAAAAAAAAATGTAGCGACTGAATACAAGGAACATATTTCTTAATAGTCACCAAGATACATATGTGAAACTGAATCCTTGACAGAGATATGGTGGAGGAAGCTTCAAAAATAAATCTCCCTAGAATCCTACAGTGTTTGAATTTGAGCAGAGGAAACTAGCAAAGATGGTCTGAAAACACAAGTTTCTAACAACCACCTTAATTTTCCTTTCTCCTGCCATGTTGGAGATCAACTCTTGAAACAATTAATTCTTCCTCTGGAAAATATCAAAATCAATTTCACCCAAGTTTAGCTCTTCTAAATCATGGTGTTTTCAGTATGATCTCTAGGTCATAGATCAAGGAGAAAATGATGTGCCACACAAAGACATGTTTGACCCAGACCTCCCAATCACTGATTTTTATCAAGTGACCTATGGATGAATTTCATCACAAGGCATCCAAAATGGCACTAAGCACAATGTAAACAACTTTCTGTAAACAAACACATGCAGCTATAAATAAACGTGAGGGGTAGGGAGAACAGTAGCAGTCAGGTTAGAGGTATTTTTAATTTGGTTGTAAAGGACCCATCCATTCCAGCAACATTACACAAAACCTGTGTCCCACCAGGGTGAGATCTGACATGACTCAGCATTCCCTAGGCTGCTCCTTCCATGTGGGACAGCCAGGCAGGAGCTGCTGTACACACTGTTCAGTTTCCCACTTGGCATGAATGAAGAAACAGGACATAGAGTGCAAGCATAGCATCATGTGTACTCATTCCTTAAAGTAAATTCAGCCCAAGCCTTCCTTGGACAGAGTCAGGGTTAGGGATTATGCCAGGGCTGACTGCCCAGTCAAACAAATACCATTTACAAAGCTAGACTTTGCACTTCAGTGAATACTGAGATGACCAGAACTAAGAACTCAGGCCCCAAAATACTTCTAAAATTGCATAATCACTCTTCCTAACGGGCTAACTAGATCTAACTGAAACTTCCCTCATTTAATCCACTGTTTTCAAAACAAACAGTACTGGCAGCAAAGAAGAAATATTACTGATCCAGTGTTTAATTTCTTTAGCAGGGCAGTTCCACCTCAGGATTCTGGCTGAATTATGACACTTTCCAGGGTGCATGCAGTAACACGGTATGTGGTTGCTTTCAGCTTATCAAAAGGACACAGAATGATTAAGCTTAAACCTTTTTCCTGGAGGTTCATGGTAACACGTTTTACCTTACACTTCCTAAAGCCCAACAGCACATATGCAGTGGCAGTTACCACAACACAGCTGACACACAGGAACTCTCTCAGCAAAGAAACTCAAATGTGTTGCCTTTACCCAGATCTCCGAATTCCAGTCTCTTACAAAGAAAACCTAACATAATTATTTTCAGTAAAAATATTCATTTTTTTCCTCTCCTCCTCCCTCCTTTTTTTCTTTTTTTTTTCTTCTGAAATGGTGAAATAAAAGTTCACAAAGGAAGTACTCATCTGTTGCAAATTGGTGCATGGTCGTTATGGCCTTATCATAATGCTTTAGCATTGAGTTTATAGTCTGTGCCTGTGAAGGCATTCTGTTAATTATGGAAAAAGGGAGTAATTCTCAACAAACCTGAACTTTGGCAGCTAATTCACTGTTTTGTTGGATAAATTGAAAGGACTGCTTTATAATTTAGCTCCAGCAGTATTTCAGTATGATCACTGAGAACTGAAGTCACAGAACAAGGGAAGACTTCAACCAGTGTCAAGGTCTACCCACATGTAAGAACCTAATTATTCTGGTTCCAAGCATAAAATTTTTAAGCAATCATTTCACTGATACCAAAGCTGACCTCCTGATATAACACCATCAGACTGGGAACAGGTCCAAAGCATTCCTCAGAACTCATTACAGGACATATATGTCACTTCTTTGTAAGGCACTAAGTAAGAATGTGCAGTACCCAGAACATGAAGTATCTAAATATAGGCTCTGTAACGTTGACTTTTGGATTCAACTTCCCCATTAGCATCTCCATCTTCTGTTCTTAAGGGAGGATCACGACTTGCCCATGGTTACACGTCAAATGAGAACTCACCACGAGCCACTGCATCACATTCACCATTCAACCACAGTTCACGTTCCACAAATGCAGCCACACTAGAAGTGACCAAAAGTTGCTGTGGAAGACAACACAACTTTTGCTTGTCTGAAAATCAAGATTATTGGTGCCATTAAGAGCTGCAGAATCAAAGGTTGCTACAACTCTTTGGCGATATTGAAGGCTGAGCTCCCAGGCCTGGGATAACAGCCCTGCACTTCAAGGGTACAGTTCAGCAGCTCTGAGATTGACCAAAAATTCTCCCACCATGGCTCTTCTCTAAGGTGACTAAACATGTTTTTGGGGAAGACAGCAGTTCATATTTCAAAATGAATGTTCTAATGCATGCTCAATTTCAGAGAGTGCAAAATTCTCCAGAAAAATTATTACAGAAATCTGCCAAACAGATTATAATGTTGACACAGAAAACAAAAATCTTTACAAAATATATAAGGATAATTTTGTATCTATACCGCTTTTTTTATCCCAGTGCATACAACCATATGTAAAGACACAGGTATGCTATAAAGATTAGACTCTCTGGGGGCAAAACGGAAATTCCAGGACATAAGGTTACATCATTTCCAATCATGAGTGAAGAAGTGCTAATTAAGGAAATGTTCTCCCTGAACAGGCAGCTTTCAAGGGTCCTATTTTCATACCCATAAATCAGTTTTTGTTAGAAAGCAAACTGACAGGTGACAGTTGCAGCAAAATCCAACAATCCCAAAATACATTCTTCTAAAGTCTGTGCAATGCCAGATGCAGGTCTCCTATTTTTCATTAAAACCAAATCACTGGGTACTCTTAATAATTTTGGTACAGAAAATGAAGAGCTAAATTAAAGCTGAACAGAAATGTAGGCTCTCAGGATCTAAAGGACAAGCTGAGGTTATCACTTCGGATGCTTTAAAAGATGAATGTGCAACTTGACCTGAGCCAAACTTCAAAGTCATTGAAAGCCAAGGGAAGATAAAAAGAAAAATAAAAAGGTTTCAGTAATTACTTAGCACTGATATTTGAATAGTGGAGAAACAATGTACACTTAGCTTAGAAGAAGCTTCCATACCCCTGATTAAATAACCTGAAACTTAAAAATTCCTCAACAGTAAGTCCTCGAACTATGAAATATTACTTTACACTCTAATTCATTTTTTTCATGTTACAGGATAAATAGCAGTATCAATTGTGTTTTTATAACATACATGTTCTTCAAATAAATACTAGCAAGAGGGAAATCATAGCAAGAGAAGAAATAGTATGAAGAGCAGGAAAGAAGGAAAAAAAGAGGAAAAAATATTTTTCCACCTTACCACTCACCTAGAGACCTATTGAGCAATATAAACACAGGGTGGGGAAATGAAGAGAAGCAATTTCTTTTCTGAATCCATAAAATTCACCACAACAATCTGTATGGACTCACATCTATCTCTGCAGAATTCTACTACTTCAAAATAGCATAAAATTTCCTAAAAGGAGAATTACCCAAGCTACTCATGAAAGGCCAGAGAATTCTGAGGCCTCACAAGCCTATTATTCACAGTAACAGCTAGATGAGCTTGGAAAGTACAACTAAAGATTCAAGTAGCACATGGGAATCCCTGCCAAAACTCCTTTCCTATCAGCTTACTGCCTCCCACTCCTTTCTCCTGCTCCAATCTTTACATCTGCACTGGGTTTTCAGATAATCATTCCACAGATGATTAAAAATGACTTTGAGATCAGATACCACCAGCAGCATGGTCAAAACATCTGATCTGGTGGTTTTGGCCCAACAAAGGCTCTACCAGCAAGAGCTGCTCTAATCTCTTTACCTGGCTCAAGGGATTAGTTAATTAGTTAACTAACAAATCTATTGGTGGAATAGTAATGGCAAAGAACTATTTCAAACTGCTCATTAGATGTGAGCTCATGATCTTGGGATGGTTGTGGCTGTAAGGTGGCATTACATCATTCCCCCTCAGTGTTGACCCTGGGGCTTTGGGTACACATCAGGCAGACAGCACCAGCCTCACCAGAATTCAGATATGTAAGTCATTACTAGTTCGCCTCCCCTGATATTCCAATCAAGGAAGCCACAGCTCAGCTAAGAATTAGCTTTTATAAATTTGTCTAGTGCATCCATATCTGACTCAGAGGAGGACCACAGAAAGTTTTGTGTCTGCAGCAGGTTGTCTGTTCACTACCACCTGCAGAACCACTCCAGTGAACCATAACTCAGTCACACAGAGCAGATATACCAGCAGAGAGGTCACTGACCCACACCTGGAAAGTGAACTCAGGGTCACATGCATACTCACATCATCTGACCATCTAAACTAAACCCCCATGCCTATTTCCTAGAAGTAAAACCTGTACCCACAAACCCTCTGAGGCCTCCAAATACGTTTTGCCTTCTGATGCCAATTTTCTTGGCAGCCAATCTGCAAACCACATAGCCCAAAACCAGGGACCCTCATCACTCCCTGCTCTTGTCTCACCATCTCCTCCCTCTATTCCTCAGAGGCCAGGTTGTGCTTTATAATTTTTCAGCCTTTAACCCTCTCTACAGCTTCAGTGGCAAGCACAAGATTAATGGTGTCACCATTAATCTCTGCCTAGCTAATGAAGGAGCACTTTCTTATGTGACCCTACATAACTACTTGCATGTCTGCAGGTAACACACTGAGCACCATTTCACTGCCACAGTCTGACTCCAGAGCTGCCTGGTTGCTGCCACCCCACCAGACAGTGATAGCCAGAAAACATTAAGCATACACAGCAACTTCACACGAAGTCAAAGTACACATACCAAGACAGCACAAAGCAAACTTGTGAGCTTCAACATATTTGTGGCAATACAAATGGCATTATGTTAACTGGAGAGAACCTTTTCCCCAGCATTTGCCCAGCTGTAAGAGCCATTCTCATTTTATGGATATGGAAAGACCACTGCTAGTTCCCTGTGCAGAGTCCTTCAGTATCAGATATGGAAATCAAGTCCCTTGACTTTATCTGCATATCATAATGACAGCTATTCTCATACTTTGGATGTATTTCAAGTGTTCGGTAAGATATTAACTGCAAGTACTACAATCCGACCCTGCAAATACCAGACAACACCTAAAACTAGGTTAAAATCTGGTGTCTAGAAACTGGCTGGTGGTTGTTTTGTGTCTGCATGGCTGGATGCAAATTTTTTAAAAGCTGTAACTTCTACAATCACTGCTAACAACAAAACAGGATCATCAACTCTACAAGCTTTGATAACCAGGAAAAAACAAGTTTAAAAACCAGGAGTCCTGAACAGTCCTCTGAGTATGAAGAAGCAAGGATATCTAAAAATTAGTTTGTGTTTTGTAAAGCAAAACATGAGAAGCTGAACACAGCCTTTCAAATACTCCCTCCTGTTAATTTTAAAATCCATCAAAATTGTCTCCTTGGCACTC
This sequence comes from Sturnus vulgaris, assembly GCF_052056855.1. Classification (NCBI taxonomy): domain Eukaryota; kingdom Metazoa; phylum Chordata; class Aves; order Passeriformes; family Sturnidae; genus Sturnus; species Sturnus vulgaris. Next base: position 107,944,221 of record NC_142243.1, on the reverse strand, counting down.
CAAAGAGAAGAAGGATTTCCTTCATGCCCTGTGCCAAAGCAAGAGGCAAAAAGCCCACACAGCCCTGGGAGCTCATGAATTGCCAGCACCAGAGGTTCATTGATAATCTCTGACTTGGATATTATGCTTAGTTCTAATGTTTCTTTGATCTCTAAGTCTTCCAGAAGAAGTTCTGTGCTTTTGGTTTATAGGAACAGCCACTGCTTCCACTAGTTTAAGAGAGAATTGATTTCCATTACTTATTCAAAATAAAAAAAAAATGCTTCAACAAAAAATAAATACAGTAATATAGTTGAAGTCTTTGTTATCAGTCACTGAAATAAAAGCTTTGTCATCATTTACCCACTGTTTAAATTCCACTGGTGATCAACCGTAAAAAGAAGAGGAGGACAACTGAATTTATCTCTTTTTTGTGCTGGACCCTAGTAATTCAACTCTAATTAGGGACAAACAAACAAAGCTGTTGGTTTAGCATTTTTGCACAAAACCCACTTCACCAAGACAAATATCTGTTTTGGTGTGGTGGATTTTTTTTTTTGGTTGGTTGGTTGATTTAGGATGTTTGATTGTTTTCAAAGAGAAATCAAGGTGACATCAGATTTTGTATTACTAAGTCACTCATCATCTGTGCAACCACTGTAGTTATGCACGCGGATTTGTAACTGCAAGCATCACTACTCTGGCTTTAAAAACACAAATGACTCATCAAACATAATTTAAAAGACCTAAATAGCTCCACAGGGAGTGAAATGCTCTTCATATTTACCTGCAGCTTTGTGTCATGCTTTTATTACCCCCTTTCAACTAAGGTACAAACTCTCACCACTTTTTGTCTTGTGCTTAGGGCACTCAAAATTTCCCCCTTGTCAGCTTGTGACTAAAAACATAACTGAACTCCTGTCACTGACTTTCCTTCTGTGTAGAGATTCTTCCGAATTCTGTAAAATTTATCTGGAGCTGTCCTACAACTTCTGAAGTTACTGAGCAACCCAGGCAGACTAAGAGACAAGGGCAGCACACTTATGTAAAGCTCCTTTCCCCAAGAATCCTGTCTAGAATTCCAGACCTTGTTCTGCTATAATGTTACGGCTACAGCATTTCAAGGTTCGCTCAGGGCCAACAGCTATCCTTTGCTGCCTGTTCCTCAGAGAAGAAATATTTCTTTGTTCCTAGGAGGAAACTCCATGCTGAAGCAGCACCTGGCAGCACCACCCCTGACCTGACCCTCTGAAGCATTTGCCCTGTTTTGTGAACAAGGCTTAGGGGTACAACATCCCTGAGGCCATGGAGATGGACCACACTAAGCTTTTTGGTTTCATTTCTATTCAACTTCCACGAAGCTCATGCCTGCTGCTGCTTTCTCAGCTCTGAACAAGGGCAGCACACTGTTAAAGAACACGTCCAGCCAACAACGAAGGAGCTCTGACTGATCCCATCTGTAGGGGCAGGTTTCTCTTATCCCTCTGCCCCACTTTTACTGAAATTCCCAAGTTCCAGTGCCATTATGTGCTGTTTCAAAACTGCATTAGGCACACTCAAGGCCCATCCAAACAAAAAAAGTACTGCCGTGATTTACAATGCATCAGGCAGCGACTCGTGTAACTGGCTCCCCTGAGAGCTCTTTTGAAGTGTGCATGAGTCAACAGACTGACAGCAAAGCACAATATGCCATCACCAGGCATTCATGGGCAGCCTCACTGTTTTCTTCTGCTGCACATCTCATTCTCCTGTCTCCAGTATATCTCTTTTATATCTCCCTCTGGCTCTGTCAAAGCAAGTTACACTTTATTAATTTGCTGGTCAGGTCCTTTCATATTGCAGAAATTAAATTAATGAGAAGAGTAGCATCTTTGAATGCTAGCAGAACTACAAGCTATAGCACCTTGCCTCACGAAAGTCCACAGAAGATTTTCCATAAGTCTGAGTTAGGCCAAAGTCTCACTTAAATACCCCTAAGACCATCTAAACCCTAACTCTGGCTACTTGAGCAATACTGAGTCCCCCATTTGTTCACAGTCCCAGGTGGTCTTTTGTTTATCTATCTTCACCAACACCTGCTTGCCTTGCTGCTGCCTTAACCTACTCCTGACACTGGGTTACCACCAAGTTTTATCTTACATCTACTGAATTTTACACTTTTGAAGGATAATGGACATTTCTGACAGGGACACTGTATTTCTGAAGTAGCAGTTAATAAATCATTTAGCCACTTAACTGAAGGTGTTATTGCTGAAAATAATCACCATCATGGCTTTCTTAGCAGTGGTCATGTGTAACATGATGGTGCATGGACAAGATAGTCCAAAGTTGGTTTGAGAGTGAAATGTAGCATGGCTATATTAGTGTGGTGTTTCACCAACACTAAGCCTTACATCTTGCCAGTTAGTGAAGCAGGAATGCCACAATGACAAGATCATACTGTTACCAGTGCTCAGAGTTAATTTAGCATGGCATGTGTCACTTGGACAGGACTTAAATTTTGGCCAGTCTACAGAGAACTTTTACTGAGGCTTATCATTTCCCAGCAGACATGGCACACTAGAGTGATCATTTCTGCTAGGCATTCCATTCATTAAGCCTTCCAAAAATAATACTATTGTCACCAAATTTGCAGACTAGTATCTTCCATCTGGACATACATTATTATCATTATTAGCGTAGTAAGACAACAAGGAACATAAATAAAATAACTAACAGCATTGTGTGCATATTTACATATATACAGGTGTATGCAAACTGTGCTTAATGTCTTCTGCTTTGTATTTTCTTCAAAGATTTACACCAACAGTGAAACTTGCTAGAGGTTACCACATTGTGTGTGTATATGTATTCAGAAGCACATACACATTTGTTAGCCCAGAGCATACCTATATACACAGAACAGAATCAGTCTGAAGTTCTGTGTGTATTAAGGCAGCAAAGAATATGACATAAATGCATTGCATGTTATTATCTTTTAGTTTGGTAGGATCAATGTTTTCATACCAAGACTATATATAAATTAACAAATCAAGGAATTAATGAAATAAAGCAAGAAAGAGTACAGCACCCTAAGATAGATTTCAGCTTATCAGCAGTTTTCTCTCAGTATTTAATGTCTATAGCACAGAACAAGCTTTAAACTTTTGCATTAAACTGAGTAACCGAATTGCTGAGTAACAAAGTTATTCAACACTCTTATTCAGAATGCATAATATCTGTTAGAGTTTTAATCTTTATTCAAAGTAAGCTTCTAAACACAAAACAATTTGAGAAATTGCATTTTGGCTGATGACACTTATTACCACCAGATTAATTACCAGGCAAGAGTATTGTCACTTATGAGACAGCAGTAATCCTTATCTTTGTCTCTCTCAAATATGTGGTTTGTGTTAAAGATCAGATTAAAAAAAATCAGTTTAAAGCAGGAAACTAAAAAAAAAATGCTCTGCCCATGGCACATAGCTCCTGTTATTCATATGGTTATCACTCACAGATGAGCACGTCTGTAGTCTGTATTTTAGCATGACTTAGGCACGCTATGACAACAATGACTAGGTAGATACAGGTTAACAATTTGACAGTACACAGATATATAGTGCTTTGTGTCCACTATAGTTTACTGTAGGCATACATGATTTATCTCGTACTGAACCAGGTAGCAGCCCTTTTCTAGTGAAATAAATGTGAACACACTCACTGGTATAATACCTTTTAGCTTTCACCGAACAAGTCAAAAATACCTAATCTGTTTTTGAAACTTTAAACCTTTTCGTTTCACATTTAAGGCTAAAAAGTTCTGTCTTCGAAGGGTAAGTTAGTCCCTCTTAAACAAGCATTGATTTAAGAATACAAATACTAGCCAGAACCTAGCTGCATGCAGCTTTCCTAGATTTCGTGGCTGCAGGCACACTTGCAAGAGACTGGAATAGATGCCACAGGTAAAACAATCAGCACCTTGCAAAGTTGCAAACAACAGAAAGATCGGAAGACATTCGAACCGGCTGTGGCCTTTTGTTACACTTCTCAGGATTAACCGGTTAATCAAACAGTCCCACACTCGAGGCTTATCTCTGAACAGCTCAAGTCAGGTAAGTCATAAGACTGTTGGCATTCAGGTGAACCAATTCCAGCTCCTCAGGAGGCAAATAACCCTACTTGGACTGATCACATTTTGTTACACTTCATGAGGGTACGGTAGAGTAGATATAAGAGATTCTAATATTTGCTGGTAGTAGGATGGCAGCTCTCACTACACCTCTTAACTGCAATGGAAGGAGGGAAAAAGTAGATTTTAGTATCTTAATAGTTACTGTATACATAGAGCAGAAAGCTCCATGCAGACTCAAAATGTCAGCACCACCAAAATACGGCGTGCATTCTCATTTCTCTGCACTGCCCAAACCTCCTTTGTCTGCAAACCTTCAGGCTGGGGGTATTAAAATCAAGCACTGACACCCGACTTATTTCCCATAGTAGAAAAAGTATTGAGAGTGAAAGAACAGAAGCCCCCATCCAATTAATGTGATCCACTCCAAAAAAACGCCAACAAAACCTTGATGAAATTACTTGTTAGACTGTCCCTCTCTCTCATTGCTTTGTAATATTCACTTTTGGATGGGCCACATGCAGGTTTGGTGTTCTTCCTTGGTGCCCTAAATCATAACTGCAGGCAGGTACTCAGTCCTAAATCATCTCATCATGCATTTGCCTGAAGGAGACTAAGGCCTCAGGCTATGGCCAGGATTTTATAGAAAGGTAGCCAACACCCAGTACCCGTCACTTGAAAAACCTTACACATCTTCGGCAGTGAAAGGCTGTCTTTAGTCATCACTTGATGACTTCTCACACAGCTGAAAAGATCAGCTCACTACTATCACTTACAAGACAGACCCAGTAATCCCTTATTCTACAGATTTGCTCCTTTAGGCTGAGCCTCTCAAGCAGGCAGTGTATCACTTCAATGCAAAGAAATGCTCAGTAAATGATAAAATTAACAGTTTACTTATATGTTCAATTGAAGAAGTCCCAAAGAGCTGGAAATCGGACTGGCCACTCAGAATCTCTTTAACACATCCAAATACTGCAAGAACATTCTGTTTGTACTTAAAATCACAGAATGAAATCACAGAATGGTTTGGGTTGAAAGGAACTTCAGATATCATCTAGCTTCAACCCCCCTTCCATGTACGGGAACACCTTTCACTAAGCCATATTGCTCAATGCCCCATTTAGCCTGGCTTTGAACACTTGCAGGGATGGGGCATCCACAGATTCTCTGGGCAACCTGTTCCATGTCTCCCCACAGGCATACTGAAGGGCTTCTTCTTAATACCTAATCTAAACTTGCTCTTTTTTTCAGTTGAAAGCCACTCCTCCTTGTCCTTTCACTATAAGCCCTTGTAAAGAGTCCATCTCCAGCTCTACAGTCACATTAATTTTAAATTGTGTAACATCAGAGATTATTAAAACAGTAACAACAGCAAAAACAATCAAGTGGAAGCAAAACCTATAAACATACAAATCAGACAACTTTGAAAACAAAGCTCTCAGAATATATTCAGAGCAGGTACAGCACAGACAGCAGTGACAGCTTTTCTAAATTCAGTACACAGTGTTTATCAGTGGCCTGTCATAAAATTCTACTGGTTTCTAATTAGTCTGTATCTTTTTCAATCTTTGCTGAACATGAGGTTATACATCTGTACAGTTTTTTCTGTACTATTATACCTCATAAATAACACTTTTATATTCTGCTAAAAAGGCATAGAAATTCTGCAGTCCCAGAAGGCACTCCTATTTCTTGCATAAACCTTCTACCCTAATGACAGGAAAAGGTGACCATGTGTCTTTAGCAAAAACTTGCTGTTTCCCAAAGTATTAAGTTTTGGTACCATTACTTCCTTAGTTCATAGGTATAACAAATATTCCAATTTATTTTTTGTCCTTCTGGAAGTCCAATTTAACCTTGTCTTGTAAGGACAAAAATAACTTCAGAGACTATGGTCCTGAAACACAATTCTTAAAAAACAAAACAAACGTCAAATGTAGACTCAACCAAGCAAATATTTGTTTAGCCATAATGTTATTTCCTTTCGAGGAGACTACACTAAACGGAATATAAGTGCCCAGGTATAGCTATTATATTTTTAAAGTGTTATTTTGTTCAAAATTAATATTCTACCCTGAAAAAAATCAGCTTCCAAGTGCAGATAACTCTTAGGCTTTGTTTTTGTTGCTTTATACAGTGACTCTTGTACAGTTAGATAGTCTGCTGACGCATAGCCCCAAGTGGAGATTGTCCAACTAAATACTAGACTGTCTAAGAAAGCTAAGCAAGGTCACTCTTGTTTTGGGTGTCTTGCAATAAACCTCCTGCCTTGTCCTCCTTCAGTATGCACTTCCAATCTATGGTAAAAGCAAGTTAGGCATTCCACAACTAAAACAAAAGAAAAAAACTTAAAACCACTTTTTTTTTTTTGGTCAGACATACCTGATTTACCTGCTTGACTTCTTATAGATAAGCAAAACCCAATTGCATAAATTGCATCCACAGTTTCAAATTTCAGGAAAGAGGGATCTGTTTCCTGTCATGACCCAAGTTCTTGAGCTAAACTGAGACTGTCAAGGATCTTGCCATTTGTCATGCTGATCTTGTTATACTCACTCCTGTACTACAAAAGAAAAGAGAGCCAGTCTTCTTAGACAAGAGGACAAAGCAGATATGAGATGTGCCTGTGGTAGACAGAAATTATAATTTCTGCACCACTGAAAGGAGTACATGAGGTCTGTTCCTGTACTTTTAACTTAAAACTTGAAATGGAAGACTCTTAACTCCAAGCAAGATTAAACCTACAATTCACTAATTTTTTTTATCTTTAATTTTACACAGGGATTTATCTTCAAACTATGGAAACAAAACCGCATTTACATTAATGCAAGTTTCACAAACCGCTCCACAGAGGAAGCTACACAGATTTTAGTCCCAGAGTGGAAGTCATTGCACCACTTAAGAAGTTTCTGCACTGTCTTATAATCATGACTAACATCACTGAATGTACTTAAGTTGTCTCTACAGTAATAATATTATTCTATTTCCATATGCTTATGCACTAATCACGGACATAAGGGAGGAGCATGTGCAGATGAGGGAGCAAAGGGCTGGCACAGGGAATTGTTGAAGGAGGCCCCAGAGAGAGACAGCACTACATCCTCCCGGAGCAGCCATTGCTCCTCTTTGCCAGTAAATGTCTGAAACCCCATTAGCAAGCACAGATCACTCCAGCAGCTTGATCTCATCAAGAATCCTCAGTACTAGCCCTTACCTTGAGTCCATCCCAGAGTCCTTGTTGAGAACCAAAAGCTTGCAAACATGATGCTGTAGCAGTCAGGAATGAGTATGATTTTACATAAAGAATTTCTGAGGTTTTTGCACTTGCTTGATCTTTGATAACCACAAGAACGCACGTAGAAAACAAGTGAAAAGCATGTTCAGGTTGCAGTCTACTATGCAGAAGTTCTGAAATCCTAGAATTGTCTTCATGACTTAGATTTACCCTTTCTGCCCTTGCACAAAGGTAGCAAAGTGAGCCCTAATTGTGAAAGCACAGCTGGTTGACATAATTTATTCAGATTTCAGAAAGGTTTTTGACAGGGCTCCATGCTACTGGAGAAACTAAGATACTGCTAGGGAAAAAAGACAAACAAGTATAGTGGATGAATATCTGGTTGGAGTAAGCAAATCAAAACTGTAAGATTAAATTTTAATTTTTTTTTATTACAACAAAAGATTGACAATGAGGTATTTCTGCATCCTCTACTTAGTCCAGGGTTTTTTAATATAATAACTCTGATCAGTGAGAGAAGGAGAAACAGGGGAAGGTAAAGAATAGTGATGGAGTCTGCAGATATCAAAAACGTATTTGGGGGAGGGAGATTTGTGAATAAGTTCAGTGTGACTTCTGTTACATTAGGGAACAATGCAATGACAAAAGATTCAGCACTGATATGAATATGAAATCATGCAGAAGAGAAACTTCACACAAGCTATACAACCTCCAAAGCTGGTGAGCCCCATGCTCAGTATGTAGCAGCAGCCAAAGATAAAGACTAACGTGCTGGAGTCCATACAAAAATAGATCAGAGAGTAAGTAATATCAAATACATATATATTCTAATTGGAGGCATGACCTTGTTTGAAATACTGCAAGCAGCATAAATCACCTTTTCTGAAAAACCAAGCACTGTAGGATTAAATACACATGGGAAAAAAACAAGGCAATGAGCAAATGTTGGGAGTAATTCTCACAGGAAAAGAATGAAAAATTTTCTGTCAAAAGACAGTCATGCTGAAAGATATAAAATAATGAATGGTACCAAACCAGGAATTTTCGTGGTTTTTTTTCTCAAAGCACAAGAGGATATGAAATGAAATAGGTAAGAAAAAAAAAAAGAAAAGCAACGCATTTTTATGTAATTCACAACTCAACATGCTTCTCTGCCACTCAAATGCCACCACAGAAATTTACTTCTATGAAGATATTAAACTTTTATACCAGTGTAAAGACTATACAGCTAGGCCAGTAATAAACTCTGAAGTTCTATTAAACTATTCCTCCGCTGCTTATATTGAACTATTAAATATTTGGATGGGACATTTTTGGGGAAATATTACCTCACATCTGCCTTCTGTAGCCTCTTCTTTCCTCTGATACACTGAAACTACTCAACATCATGGACTAGAAATGGTGAAGGTTACCTGTAACCTACAGTAGTGATTCCTGTTTTTCTATGGACAGATTTATTCACCCGTTGCATTGTTTTACTCTTAGTGCCATAGGCATGACCTGCTTAACTTTGTGCCACTTAATTCTCTTTGGACTACAATTTAATGAATTTTATCACAAGTATTTCAATGGCATCTGAGCATCAATGGATTTATTTTCACAACAACCTTAGGTGGGGCGGTGGTGGTGGTAAAATGTTATCTAGTTAATACATGGGAAACTGGAATTAAAAGACCAAGATAACAAATGTCCACAAGCCTGATTTGACTAGACCCTGATTTCCCAGAGTACTTCCTTTAATAATTTCTATGCCCAAAACATTGCCTTGGAGATTTCAGCAGCCAGGCAAACATAGTCCCAGAGCTGTGCACGTGGCCATGTGGAAGGACAGAAGCATGTGCACACCACCACTGAAAACTGATAAACCTATCAGATTGGACAACCACAGAGTAATTAAAAATCTAGCCCCTCCAGTTTAATTTCTCTCCCTTTTTGGAATCCAGTTTTACAAACACAGCATGTCTGTGCAGATGGGTCCAGACAGAGCTGAACTTGTTCTGACTGAACCAAGCTGTTCCAACCTGTTGGCACAGCTGGTGCACGTGTACACCACTACCTACCCAAGGAGCTGCACAGATGCCAAATTTGCTCAGCATGAAGCAGTTTGAGCTGCTTGTGAGATACGACTAACACTGCTGATGCAGCTCGAGTAGATTAAGTAACTCTAAAAACACAGCCTCACAAACATATAAAGGAAAAAACAAAACTGCAGAAAGTTACATAAGGCCTTCCATACCTTCTGCAGTACTGATACACATTTTCATCTTGCAGGCCACCAGCTTATTTGCTACAAAACCAAGTTGATCTATCCATTAGATTTGAGCTCAGCAAATCACCTGCCCTCCTTTTAGATACAGCCTTGTTTCAGGTGTGTTGAAGTTTTAACCAGCAGAGAAAGCTGTGGGGTTTTTTTTTTCACTGCATTACCTTTTGCAAACTTTAACCCACTTCTACCTGGAATATGTATCAGGAGTCTTCAAGTGGTAAAGGCAGTCAAAATTTGTGGACAAACCTGAGATATTGCCCCGGGCAACAACTGCAGCGCGAACTCCACAAAACCACTTTCAGTCTTTCCCATTGGTGCCAACTATGGGTATACCCCCCCCCCCATACGTATCCATAGAGGAACCTGTTCCAAAACAATGTCTCTCCGTGCTTTTTATACCACAGGAGAGCTAGGAATGAACACCTACTAGTCCATGGCCTTCTCCTAACAGCTAAAAAGTCGAAATTTATCTTTTTCTATAAAGGCTGTTTCTAGTGCTTTTAAAAAGAAAAAAAAAAAAAGGTAACTTGAGTTCAGTGGGAAAATAAAACTTTTTTTCTCTTTATAAAAATGGCCTTGTCAAAGAAGAAAAACAAAACAAACCAAACCAATTTAAACAAACCTGTAAGAAAAATAAAAGTAAGGAAAGAGCTAATTTCACAGATTTCACTGATTTGCCTGCGGTCCCAAGGACAACGAGCAGGCGGCTCTGGCGGCACGGAGAAAGGGAAATCTCTTCGAATCCTTGACGTGTCTTTTGTTAACTTCCCATAATTGCTTTTTTGGCATGACCATTGCCCGGAACAAGCAGTTCGAAGAGCCAGCCCTCACAGCTGGGAAGCAGGGCTTTTCAACAACAAAAACAAAACAGCAAAAGCCAAAATAAAGCCATACGGCGGCGTGCTCGCACAACCCCCGCCCCCGAGCCGCCAGTCCCTCGGGGGCACGGCTCGGGTGAGAACACCAAGCGAGCCTGGTCCTGCCGGGCTGGCAGCGAGCACACCGAGCTGTGTCCCCCTGCACACACGGCGGGAAGGCGGCGGGAAGGGCGGGCGGAGGGCGCTCGGCCGGCGGGCAATGGCCCGGAATGCGCTGCCGCCCGCGGGACCTCGGACCGCGCTGCACAAGCTCCCGCCTGGCGGGGCGCCGTCAGTCCGCCCGTCAGTCAGTCAGTCAGTCAGTCAGTGTGCCGTGCCCGGCCCGCCCCACTGACCTACAGCCGGACACGCCGCCCAGCAGCCGCCGGCGCAAGGGTCACCCATCCCGGAGCGAACCTCCGGCCCCGCAGAGCAGCCGGAGCTTAGTCCTCGGTTCACTGACGTGACTCACTAGCTGCCCTCCCCCCTCACACATCCATCCCCCGTTCGGCATGTAACAGCTGTTTTATCTCCCGCTGTAATTACGCCACATAAAAATAGTTACAAGGTACTTGGGGAGGGCTTGCTGCTAAAACGCTGTTGCTTCCCTTGTGCAGTGAATGCGGATTTGTGCGGACGCCCGCGCCACCGGGGGGGGGGGGGGGGTGTGGGGGGGAATGATCCCTGCTCTGCCATAGGAATCCATTATTTCATCAGCCGCTTCGGGCGCCTGCTGCTCACCCCCCGCCTGCCGGGCCGGGCCGGGCACAGCCCCGCACGTGCCGGTGCGGGAGTGACACAAACACGCTCCCGTGCAGTCAGTGCACGCCGCACCCGCACGCCTGCTCCGCGGCCAGGCGGCTTCTTTTCCTCTCTCCGCGCCGAAACCTTCGCCCGTGACACTTCAGATCGCGGCTGGGCGTTCAGCGCTTTTATTTATTTATTTTTTTATTTTGCACCTGGTTTTGTCAGGGGGCGGCGGGGGAGCGCCGGGACCCTCCGCCAAGGCCGCCTGTGCCCGGGGAGAGCTCTCCACCTCGCCAGGGAAGCTGGAGCGAGCTGCTGGCGGGTGTCACGTTTCCCATCCCGGAGGAAAAGAAACTGTTGCTGCTGCAGACCGTGCTCGCCCGACAGGGATGAGTCAAGCTGTGAGACTTCTCTCTTTTACAGCTGCGATCATGTGCCGCAGCAAAATCTACCGGGCATGGAAAGGGGGGGAGTCGAGGGGGAGAAAAACAACCTTTTACGAACTGCTGTAAAAATAACCGCAGAAACGGGGCTCGCCTTCCCCGCGGGGGTGGGTGGGGGTGTGTGTGGCCAGCGCCGGCCAGGCGGGGCTCCTTCAGTACTATAGGGGATGGAGGGGAGCAGCCCCCGCCGACCGGGCAGATCTGCAGTCGGGAGGGGGGCGCCGGCCTTTGGAGGGCTTCTTTCCTTCCCCTGCCGTACGCACTCTCCTTTCTTCTCCTCTATTCACGCGAAGGAGTGGGTGGTTCGTCCGGCAGCAACAGGAGGAGGCTAGTCAAGGGCAGCTGTCAAAATCTCCCCCCCACCCCCGCCTCTTCCTTCTCCTCCTTCCAGTTTAATGATCAAACGTCTGCCTGGAAGAAAGGCGAGGGAGCGGGAGGCACGGAGAGCTCCCCCCGCCGCTGCTGTTGTGTGTGCATGAGCGAGCGGGTACAGGCGGACACCCCCCCGTTCCGGCCGGTCCCTCCCCTCCCGGGTGTTGAGGCTCTGTCAGACGGGAGGGAGGGAGGAGAGAGGAGGAGGAGGAGGAGGCAGCAGCCGCCGCGAGTGCCAGTGCAGCGCACGGTTACTCTCCCGTACTCACTGCGGGGAGGTGGGGGAGGGCGGGCGCTGTGTACCTTTCTCTCCCGTGCCTTTCCTCACTTTAACAGGCCGGGGCCAATCGCCAGCAGAAGGGAACAAAGGGAAGGGGGGAGGGAAGCCCACCCCGGCCGCATCAGAAAGCCCCCGGGGGAGGCAGAGCCCTGCGGCTCCCGCTGACAGCAGCGCGGCCGCGGACCGGGCGCCTGGCTCCGCGGCGGTGTTTCTCCTTTCTTCATCGACCTCCTCCTCCTCGCCGAGCTTAAAGGGGGAAAGCAGCGTCCGGCGGAGGGAGAGAAACTTGGGTCGGTGCGTGGGGTGTCCGGCGATCGGCTCGGTCCTCGCGATCAAGATGAAAAGTAAAAAAGGTAGTTGTGATGGGGTGCCGGGACAAAGCGGGGTGCCCCGTGCCCCTACCCGGGGTGGAAAGGGGAAGGGGAGGCTGTCGCTAAGCCAGCCGGAGTCCCTTTGCCTTCTCGGCCTTTTGTCCCCCATGCCCCCCCACACCCCCTGGCTTGTATCCCGTGGAAGATTGCAGTGGATGCTCCGCTCCCAGACAAAACATGCGGGGCTGTTGTTTGGAGGCGGCTGCCTCTCTGCGCCGCTGGCTCCCTGTCAAAAACATGTCCAGCCGTTCGCCTCGTGTCCTCCGCCAACTTTTGTTCTCGCCCCCTCGGTCGAGCCTCTTCCCCCTGCCCTCCCGTAAAACACTTTCCAAGGCTTTTCTGCACCGAGCCCCACCGTCCCCGCGAGGGGGACGAGGGTGCGGGTGGTTTTTCCAACTTGGGGCGAGGAAAGTGGGGCCGTCCGGCAACTCTTTGTTCGCGGGGACGGCAGCGTGGGGCTTGAGGCGTGGGGGGGGGGCATCGGCGGGAGGGCTTCAAACCCCTCCACGCCCTCGACCGCCTTGTTTTGCTGAAAGTTGTAGCCTTTTCTATCCTTTTTATAGCTTAAAACAGGGAGAGGAAACACAAAAGTACAAAAGTTTTGACACAGGGTTAAAAGGAGGAAGACTTCCCCCCTCGCCCCCCCTCGCCATAGCCAGAAGGCTGTTTGAGTTTTCTTTGTGTCCACTTCCAAACAGACAAACTTTACAGTTAGAGGATCGTTACTCATCGCGCTCGCGGTGCTTTAAGTGCCTTTAAATTAGCGCTTGGCCACAAAGACGCGGAACGTGCTTTCGGATCTAACGCTCCTGCGCTGGCTGGGAAGAAGTTCATAGCAAAGCAGTGTCTGTTCAATTGCGATTTGCCAGTCGGCGGTGTGGCTGAAGGGTGTTTTGCATTCAAAGACCATTAAACGCTCCGAAGTGGAGGGTTAGAGGGGAGCAGTGCGCATGTTCAGTACTCCAGAGTTGTGCTGTTTTCCCCCTACTATGCATTCCTGCGGCTCTGTAGTAAAGCAGCCTCCCTCATTGTTAATACCCTTGGAGTAATTAATGCATATGTAGTTCGTGAAATCATTGGGCTGCTGCAGACATGGTGTGTACTAATATGGTTTGTAGTCCTCGTGAAAAGTTTTTTTTGGACATGCCACTCTGCTAAGAGGAGCGCACACAAAGGGAACTGAGCCACGGAGGCGAAGTTTAAAGAGCAGGCAGGGTGGTTTTGAGGAGCGCAGCGTCCCGCGGGAGCGGAGTGGGGCTTGATCCCAGTCACAGCCGGAGCTGCCGCCGAGCTCAGCCCCCTGTGCCCGGAGACAGCGGCAGCGCTGGCTTTTAAATGTTTCGGGCGTCTTAGGTAGGTCGGGATTCTTCACCGTGTTGGAAGCAGTTTGTGGTTTGTTTCCCCCCCCCGCCCCCCACTTTTATAGTTTCGCTGAATTAATTTAGCCCAGTTATTTTTAGGACATTCCTATGCTGCCTATTTGCACAGCAGTGGTGAGCTGGTTTCCTGTCTGCTGTTGCTTCCATTGTTCAGACTTCTCTCCCCGAGGGCAGCTGCTGGTTGGTGAAATACCAAACTCTCTGCACTTTCAACTGTTGTTCTTGCCACCCCCGAAATAAATGCATGTGGAAAACGCTGACGTAGTTTCTAGGTATGCATGTGTAGGGCTTTGTGTGTAAGAGTGTGTGTGTGTGTGTGTGTGTGTGTGTGTGTGTGTGTAAGCTCTGCTTTGAGGATTGCAAATCCTGGGCTGAAACAATGGAAACAATGAAAGGTGACAGGCGGGAGGGAGAACTTTTGAGAGGGGCCATGGGCCTGGGGTTTGCGTGGCACAAATTAAAAGGTGAGGAGACAAAGGCGGAAACTTTTAAAAAGATGTTAGGGCTAGGGTGCCTTTGTTTTAATAAAGGTTGGGCTTGTACTTATTTGTGACCTCCTGGCGTTTGAAGCTCATTCAAGAAGTTTCAAAGAGTGACTTTGTTACAGATTTCTTGCTCGCACTCCTAGAAAAATCCTGTTTAGAGGAAAAAAAAGTGTAGTACAGCCAAGTCTAATTGCTTTAGAAGTAGTAGAGTGCAAGCTGTAAAGTACAGAGGACAACATATAGGCTAGTTCCTCAATTATGAAACTCATTCAGAGGAAAAAGGTGGTGTGGTTTTTTTTTTATCCTTGTCGGTTTTTGCTACTTATGAACAATTTTAAACTAATTTATTTTTGTTGTTAATTTTTAAATTCGTGTTACATTTTAGTTAGATTTTTGTGTGTGTGTGTTGAGTTTTAAATTTTTTTGTGTGTGATGCTGTGTTTTTGTTGGTTTGTTTTGTTGAGGGTTTTTGTTTGTTTTTGTGGGTTTTTTTAAGCTAGCAGATTGGATTTAAACCTCAGGACTCTTCTATGGATAGTTTCATTTACAAATAACGTGATAGCAATCACACGGAACCTACTTGGCTTGTTAATTAGCTGCTTTAGAACACAGTCTCGAAAAGGCACAGGCATGTGCTCAAGTTTATACATGTGAAGAATCTTACTGAAGTTGGTTACGACAGGATCAGGTGCTTAGATAGGAACTGGTTCTGTTTATCAGTGCTCATAAAAAAAAAAAATCTCACTTAAGAAATTCAGAGAACCCTAAGGGGTGGGAGGTTTTCTTTAAGGTGATTTTTGTCCATCTCCTCTCTGGAGGGCAGAGATTGTTCCTTGTGGTATACTTTGTCCTCTTTTGAATAACAATTGGCTTCTGCCACTTCCTCTGTGAAGCTCTGAAGCTCTTCCTCGACACAATGGGATAGTTGTTTTTTGTTTTGTTTTGGTTTGGGTTTTTTTTGGTGCCTTTTTTTCCCCTCAGCCTAAATTTTTCGTTTGCTTAACTTCCATTTTATTTGTCTCAGTCTCTCTAAATACTTTGTCCTCCCCCTCAGAGTATTTCAGCATACCTTTTTAAGTGGCAGTAGTTTGTTTTGAAATCAGCTTTAGTCATCACTGTACTTTTACTCAAGTTGTTTCAAGCTGTTAACTAACGTTTGGGTGTTGAGCCCAGACTCCAGATCCTAGGTGTAATCTTCCCTGAGCTGATTACGGGGAGGACCTGTAAAGTCTTTGGGCTGTGATACAATGCAGCAGTGCATTCAATCATGTATATGACTTCAGCTGGGAAGCTAGGAGGATAAAGTAATTTATAAAGAAGGAATGCTGATCATGTAGTCCTTAGGTCATTAATAGCACGGACTACTCTTTTAAGTGGCAATGTGGAAATGAAGGAATGGGATTTTGTGTTCTTTCTCAGACCTCTCTGCAAATTTAATTGTGCTGCTTTAATTTTAGTTCTGTAAAAGCAGGCTTTTTTTGTTTGGATTAAATGTATTTAGGAGGAGACATAAAATAGCCTGGCCCTAGCCTGCTTTTAATACAAAATAAATTAGTAGGTCAGCTGGGGCTACTCATCGTGTCCACAGGCCTTTATTCTGGGTGTAAATAACAGTAAGCCAATGGTCCAGTCATGGAGCATGGCCAGGAGCCTTTTCAGTTGGGCCCTGTTAAAACAGGAAACCAGCAGCGAATAGGCTGATTACTAACAAGACGGAAAAACAAAGCTGGGTTGTAATCAGCAGGAATGCTTTAATGAAAACAGAGCCTTGACAGCAACAATGTGGCTCCTGCTCTAGTAAAAAATATCAGCTGGGCTAGTGCGAGATTTCTAGCCATGACTTCCTGTTGCTGCTAGCTCTGTACTGCTCAGGAGAGATCTGCCACGAGTTCAGAGCGCTGATCAGCTATTTAAATGAGCTCATTTAAATGAGCAGAAGTCGTACTACACTGGGTTTCCTGCTTAACCAAAACCTGCTTTGTGTCACTAACTTACTGTGTCAATTAATATGACACACTGAGCCAGCGGGTCAAAGGGCTGGCTCTGCTGGTGACTCATTTCTTGCTAGGTAGGTTACGGTTAGTCAGATGACAACTTTTACTTTAGCAAAAGATCTTGTCTGAAAACGGATAAACGTTTTTGTTCTGCTGGCTTGCAGACAGTGTCTTGTTGCATTTTATTTTTTTTTTCCCAGTTCTGGGAGAGGTTTTGCTGTTAAGTCAGGTTTCTGAAATTCAGGGAGGTGTCCATGGAGTCTTTTAGTTGTGTGGTAGATCCTGGAAAGGTCACCTCGGATTGAGTGGTATGTATCTGGTGTATTTTTTGTTACGCCATGTAAATACTGCTGGCAAACCATTAGACATCTAACTTTTTCATAGTAGTTTGTCCTTCCCTCTTGTTTTCAGCTCTTGCTGTTTGCCTCTCCCTCTTTTCCAAGGTCTTGCCTTACTGCCCATTATATTTAAAAACAAACAAAAAACCCAACCCAGTGAAGTGCTGCAACAGTTCTGGTTTCTGACAAACAAGAACACTGCACTTCAAAACATTGTCTGAATAGCATGGGCTAGTTTTGGCTAGTTTTTAAATTCAATTTAAAAGGGCTAAGCTGCTTTGAAGAGCCATCCTGTTGTCTCTGCAAGATCTTTGTTCCCAGAAGTGTTCCTTATGGCTCCCGAAGCCCATGGTGCAAGGCATGTTCTCAGGTCAGGTTGCAAGCATGACAGCACTTTCCAAGAAGCCATGACAAAGTGGTTTGCTTGGAATCATTGTAAAGCAAACTTTTGACATACTTTCTACATGAATTAAGAAGTTGTTTACATAATTTGGAGTTTATCTGGTGTTGGTTATTTAAATATTGTCCTATTGTTTCTGTTCCATGACTGGATAATTTATGTAGCTAATCATCAGATGAAAAATTTGGTATGTCAGTTTAGTGTTTGTCGGTTACATAAATCAGCAATTGGGAGAATGAAAACAATACCAAGTAAGTTACTGAAGTAACTATGCCAGACAGATTGCAGATTGATCATCCTGTTGGGAATGCTTGCGTATCAAAACTGTGCATTTCAAATCGGACAACTTAGACTAAATTTAAGGATGTTGGAGCTATTCATAAATAGGGGAAGGAAAGAATAATTTACCATGTCAGCTTTGGCTGAAGTTTAGAAGTGTGAGGAAAGGTCCTTCTCTGTTTCTGCATACTTTCTATCTTTCTTTGTATGGGGGTGGGAGCTTTGGTGGCTGGTTGGTTGGTTTTTTTTAAAGGGCATTACTTCCTTCTATGCCTTTACTTATGGATTTAACATAGTTTTATATAGGTTAGTATCTTCACAGGTACACTTCTTGTCGTTTAGGGCTTACTTTATTTCCTTAAATAGAATTTTTGAATTATGGGTGGTTGCCCACAGAAAATTTTACTTTTGACGTTTAGTTGGCTTTACTACTAAAGTTTTTAGTTCTGGTGTTAATAAGTGAGTAAAGTTTCTTCCTTTCCATCCCCTCACCCCCCCATTTAGGTTCAAAAGACAAAAAGATTAAGGGCTTGTTTTCCTTCTGTAGTTTCTAAAACTGCTTCTGAAAGCCAGTGTGAATTCACTTGAAACTAGTATTAATTTGTACTAGTTGAACGTGGGTAGTATCTTATTTGGACTTGTATGTAGTTTGTAAGATTCCTAAAATGTCTGGTGAGTTTAAAGCATGGTTTTCTTTGTGTTTTATGGAACTAGTGACTCGTGTATCCTACTAAAGGAGTAGAATTGTAGCCTTCCTAACTATTGAATACTTGCTCGTTTGTTTGATTTACATTCCACGGCTTCATGTTACTAATAGTGTGGTGTACATATATATAAAGGGATAATCAGATTTTGAAATCTGTTCCTTCCTTTGTGTTGGAGGGAGAAGATATGCAGTTAACTTGTAAATTTGGAGCTCTTATAGTAAGCATAGCACAGAACACAAGTTTCCAGGGATAAAAATATGAGATGAAAACCACAAAGTTGAAAAAATAGGATAAAATCTGGTACATTTAAATGATCATGGTTCTTTGATACAGAATGCAATTAAATGAGACCTTATTTCCTGATAAACTGGTGAACTCTTAGGCACCTGGTTCTTCCCTTCTTCTGCACTTTTTCTCCTTCATAAGTGAAAATCTCCTTGGGGGTGGTGACAAACTCAATTTTTCCCATCCTTTTTTTCTTCTTCTATTAGTTTTCCTGAATAGATATAATTATTAGTTTATAAAATCTACAACCTATCCCTCCCAGGAGGGAAGCATCAGAATGTTAAGAAATAATTGGATAACCTATTGCTTGAGTTGGGGTGTTTTAAGTTCTTGCTTGTTGACCTTTTGCCCAGCCACTGGATAGTTATCCTTGAAAAAAAAGTGCTGGATGCATACCATAGCAAGCAAACTTGGACAATATTCTCATTAGATAGAAGTTATCTGATAACGTGTAGCAGATAAAAGGTTGCCAGGGGAACCAGAAAATGAAGGTTTGCAGAGAAAAATTCCTTTAGGAACGGATCATTGGCGACACTTTTTGTTCAGCTGACAGAAAAGCTACAGCATGACAAGTTAACGCTGCGGGACGAATCTCCCGTACAAGGGGCTGTAACAGCAAAGGCAGTTAATGTGATATAAAATGTCTGTGCCATACAGTGCTGGAGCCAAGTAGTTAATGGATTTAGGAGGCTGATTGTTCTTGTCTTACAATTGTAGGTGTAGTTGCAATATCAGGCAGTGAAACGGAGGATGATGACACTATGGATGTCCCACTGGATCTTTCCTCATCTGCTGGCTCAGGCAAACGGCGGAGACGTGGCAACCTGCCCAAGGAATCTGTGCAGATTCTTCGGGACTGGCTCTATGAGCACCGATACAATGCTTATCCTTCAGAGCAAGAAAAAGCGCTGTTATCCCGACAAACACACCTTTCCACACTACAGGTATTTAAACAAGTAGTTCTTCCTTCTAAAGGAGCTGTTTTCTGTTTTAATTCACCAGTGGTCTAGTCATGGACACAAATGTTTACACTGCATGCGAGATTTCCTTTTTTATTGCTACTCTCCTGCTGACGGCACTCATATTGAGAGATAGAGACTGATTATGTGTTACAATTATCTTTGTTTATTGGGAATAAAATTATTTTTCTGGGAGAACAGACAGTCATGAATTGGCGCATGCATGCTAATTTTTTGTGGAATCGTCCTCCAAAAGACATAAAGTGTCTGTACAAGGTAATTTATTGTGAGAAGAAGGTATTTGTCAACAGAGGTTGTATGGTGATAGATGTGCAGCTTAACATGCAACTCTTCACTTCTAAAATGGCAACTTGAGGCTTGTTCCAGTAGAACATGGACATAAATAATTATGTGTGTGATCACTGTCATTAAAATCAGTGGAACAACCTATATGGGATAGAGCTACTCAAGGGTGTTAGTACAGGTATGGTGAGGCATTTGTGTGATTATTTTGGATTCTCTGATGCTACTGGCATCTGTGAGGTCCCTTGGATGCATCATTCTCATATTCTGTGATCATCTTTTGTGGAATAGTTTTTGCCCATTGCTGCATCCCATGTTGTGGGGAGGTGGCTGCATGAGAACTTAGGTAAACCAGAGTTTGGTTTGGGAGCTGCTAAATAGAGAGCACTCCTCTTGAGTCCTGGGTTTTATTTTTCCATATGAATTCATTAGTGCAAATCTCATAATTGGCTGTAGAGCAAAATTTTCTTAATGCAACTTTATAAAGAAGACTTCCTTTATGTAGTAAAGAGAAAAAAGACGTTAAACTATAAACTATCCTGTATTGCCCAGGAAACTGGTTGATATTTAAACAAGGACAAACTTAAATGAGGTAATTCATGTTATGTCTGTCGACACAGTCAGTTGAACAAGGAAAATCAGTAACTATTTGTGGGAGGAGTGGCTCTCTTCAGAGAGAAAAGGTTTTCCTGTTGTTAATTAACCTAAGCTAGGGAACAATAGCCAATAGGTTAATGTGTGTGCACAGAGTTAAAAGCTAAACCCCCAGTTTGGACTTCAGATGTCCCGGGGCTTTCTGTAACAGGATCAGGGAGATGCATGTCAGAACATGTCAGTAGGTCTCTATTTCGTTGTGCAGGGAAGGAAACTGCTTGGAGGGATTCATTAATCTAACCATCCACTCTAGTGGCACATAGCTGGGAATGAATGAAGGTAGAAATTAAGATGTCATTATATTCCCAGGTCTGCAACTGGTTTATCAATGCGCGCCGCAGGCTGTTACCTGACATGCTGAGGAAGGATGGCAAAGACCCAAATCAGTTCACTATCTCGCGGCGAGGGACCAAGCTTCCCGAGGGCGGCCTGGTGGAGTCTGCCATCAGCACAAAGAACTACATTCCCCTGCTGGAGGAGACTGCCTTCCTTCCTGCTGCCGCGCCGCTCGGCAAGACTGTGTCCTCTCCCAAGCCGGCCTCCCCGGGCTCGGTGCTGCCTCGTCCCTCAGTGATTTGCCACACGACTGTGACTGCGTTGAAAGATGCCCCTTTCCACTTTTGCCAGCCAGCTGATGTAGGCCAGACCACGGACCTGCAGCAGCCCCCGGCCGGCGGCTTCACAGATAACCCCCTCTCCTGCCACGAGGACGCATCCAAACTGGGACCTGGTGCAAATGCACAAAGTGGGCTCTTTAACACTCCTCCTCCAACACCACCAGACCTTAACCAGGATTTTAGTGGATTCCAGCTTCTGGTGGATGTTGCACTCAAAAGGGCGGCAGAGATGGAGTTGCAGGCGAAACTTATGGCCTAAATCCCCTTCCTTCTCCTTCCCCGTTTTGTTTTACCAGGCAGGGATCTAACAGCTGTGTGGTTATTGCCACCCACACGATATCAAAAGACTTCACTGCATTATTATTATTTTTTTTTATTAATCTTATTTGCACAAGGGGATTGCTGAAATGAAGCTTCCTGTCACTGAGATGGTCTTCAGTGGAATACGGTCATTCCAAGAATTATAAACTTAAAGCTACTGTAGAAAGAAAGGATTGTGTGTTTTGTTGGGATTTTTTTTAATGTTTTCTTTGTAGATTTTTTCATAATGTGAGATGTTTCCCAAGATCATGTGATTTGTTTTGTTTCCTTCAGACTGTGCAATATCTAGTAATGATATAGAGTCTTCTTATCATTCCCATGTGGAACGGAATATACCGACACGCTGTCTAAATTTTCAATTTTTTTAACAATACAAACTTTGGATGATCATGCTTTTTTCCCATAATATAATAAAATATTTTCTTTAAAAGTGACGCATACAGAGTATTTTGTTGAATACAAGCTTTGCAGAAAACATGAATTACCCTTGAAATAAATAGAAGTGAGAAATATTTTTGAGCTCATACTGACTTTGTTTGGTTTAGAGAGCCATGCTAGCAGTTGTTGTCAACCAGATGTTTGAAAGAATGCTGAATCGAGTCAGAAGTACCTGATTGTGTTCTGCTGTGTTGAAATTTTTTTAAGGGGCCAAAGGGATCTATGTAGGCATTCAGAGGGAAACCTTGGGCCCCTCTAGGAGTTCCAGCTCTTGGCTCATTGAAATATTTTAGGGCTGGGAGATGTGATGGCCCATGGGGAAGATCTGAAGATAAAAGGAAGAGGCCAGAAAAGGGGCTGGGACAAGTGTTATTTGCAGATCTTTGTGATGCAGCTCCTAGACATGACTGGTGACAAATTTTGATAGGGGAGGGCAAGGGCTTCTACCCTTACTTGGACTAGCAATGACAACGTTTTTACTCAGTAATTCTAGTAGACTGAAATAAAATAGGCTGTATTGCATTGAAATCTGAGTTCTGGGAGCCAGGTCTTTGTGAGATACTTTAACAGGTGGTTGGCTAAGATTTAGAAGAGATCCCTGTTGTATTGGGGTGTATTTTTGCCAACAGAATCTAAGTTACCTTTCAGAAAAGGACTTTGCCATCAAAATGACTTATTACTGAAAAACATGAAGACTTGCAGCTCACGTTTCAACTTACTTGAATGTCAGTCACCCACCCTTATCCTTCCAGCAATAGTGAAATAAGAGACCTCTAGGGTAAAAATTTGGTTCCGTCTAATCTTTAAAAACAAACCAGTTGTCTGTTTGGGAAGCTGGGGGAGGGCTTTGAGGAGCAGGAGTGTTGGTGAATTTAAGGATATCATTATGATTAGAAAGAAGATTATAATATTCTGACTGCTATTCTGTTTTGCTGTGACCTTTATAATTTTCTAGTGTCAGAAATACTCTGTCTGTTCTCTGAAGTACTCTTTGGAATTCTTCTGAACTTGTGCCTTTCTCGAACCTTCATGTTTAAAATCAAAATGGCAAACAGTAGATACTGGTTTACTTATGACTGCATCAGCTTTGGTAACAGAGTAATCCTAATATACTGTATGACTATAGAATTATTTAAAAAAAATTGGAAATAAAGCTGGAAAATAATTTTGAACATAGAGATGGCTGCATACTCTGTTTTCAAGGAGTTGCAGGTGGGTACAGAAGAGCCTTGTGTAGTGTCTCTCTGGACAGACTGTACTTGATACTTCTGAGCTACTTTTCCTGGGATACCTATGTATGCAGTATTTGATGGGGATTTTTAATGACTAATTATAAAATAGAAGTGTACTTTTTTGTAACTGTGAGGTTCATGTTGAGGGAAAGGTTGGTTAATTAACATGGTTTTGTGGAATCGGTGATTTATCTTAAGGGGTTCTACGCACCCAAAGTGGAGTGTTATCTTTTATAAAGGTTTGGAAGATGCCTTGTCCTTTCCTGTTCTTGCAGAAAGGAACTTTATTGCAATACTCCTTACACCCATGCTTCATGAATGAAAGAAAAACAGCCTCACAAATATGTTTGCATTGTTTGATTTGAATTGCTCGACATTTTCCTCTTTTGTTTCCTTTTTTTTCAAAGAAGTTTGCTGGTGTGCTGTGGGATAAAGAAAAAGTGGGGCAATTCAGATCATTAAAGGGCATTTTCAGAGATCTTTACTCTTCATTACTTTGCCCTTTAAAATAAAAAAATGTCAGCAAGCTTAGAAAGAAAAAAAAACTTTGCTGGTTGAGCTGACCAGTTCTGTAATTCCACTGTAGCAGCTGCAGTACTGAAAATGAAAATAGAATGAGGAAGAAAGCTGTTGCCATTCAGGTTAACAGTTTTCATTGAAAGTAAAAGCCTGTGGTCTCTCTGCTGCTTTCATTTACTATTATGCCACACAAAGTAGTATTAGTGTAAATGATCACCAAAGTCCTCCTCATGTGATGAGCACTGCATTTCCATTTTGCTGACTGATTTACCCTGGGAACTTCACTGGCGACTAATTTTGCTTGAGGCCAATTATTTGCTTCTTAAATTATTACATGTGTGAAGGTTACACCTAGAAGTTTGGCTGTAGTCATAAGTCAGATGGCTGTGGCTGAGTAGCACCTGACACCAAGCCATGTAAAAGCTTTTCTCTACCCTGAGGTGTTATTTAACTTAGAAGAAGAAAATTACTCATATTGAGTACCCGCTAAAATGTATCAAAAGGGAGTTTCTGCTTCCCTGTAATCTACCACTGATAGTTTTGGCGCTGGCTATTGAAGTTTACCTGAACCTATTCTTTATGAGCATAAACCTGAAGTAACTTTATCTGAAGTTACCAAAGGTAGGTAGATGTAGGGCATTGGGTGGAGCTAAGATCCTGAACTGAGCAGGAGTCCTACTAACAAGCCAAAGGCTTCACGTGCTGGCCACAGATCACTGGTAGAGCAAACAAAAAGTTTTATTTGTGAAACTTGTTTTACCATGGAAAAGAAAAAAAAAAGAATAAATAAAGAAGCAATGAGGCAACATGGGTGGTTTTGCTGTTCTTGCAGCAATGATAAACCCAAATGCAAAGCAGTTTTGTCAAAACCCGACCTCTGACTGAAAACACACACTTTGGCTACTCTGAAGCTGAAGGGAAGGCATTGCCGTGTGTTATTGGAGACTGTGGCCAGCCAGGGCGTCAGCGAGCTAAGAGGTATGACAAATTCATGCCAGGGAAAACAGCTCACACGCAGACTTCATCAACCTTGTTTTCATGGCTTTTGTGTCTTGTAAACAAGTTGTGGCAGCTGCATGTGATAAATCTCTGCGCAAAGCAACAATAATTACAATAGGGAGGGAATCTTGCGCCTGGCGTCGCTGCCTGCGTGCAGGGAGGGGGTGGGTGGTGTCTCGCTGCCTGTTGTTGGGGGGGTTTGTGGTATCCCACATGTCTCCCAGCTTGTGCCATGAGGTCAGCCAGCCTACATGGCTGTAAAACCGTTGGAGCTGCAACAGCTGGCCTCGTGCAGTGGGGGAGGGAATGGGGCAAGGAGAGCTGGAAGCTGGGCTAGCTTGCACGGCTGTACCCTCCCGGGCCGCGCTGGCTCTGCCAACAGCAGGATTCTGCGAGGGGCTTGTGATAACTTCACTGGAAAAGGGGCAGCAGGAGAGAGTGAGCAGCAGCCAGGGAGAGAGAGTGTGTGGTGGGGAATCAGTTTTCCCCTTGGAGATGAGGTAAGGCTGCAGTGGGAAGCCCAGCCCACAGAAGGTGCAGTACAGCTGGGAGTCCAGGTGCACCGTGACCCTGTTTAGTGTCACTTTTACACCTATGGTATTTAGGCCACTTGTAGTTAACTGTGTCCTGCCTGTCAAAGTCTGTTTTCATTTGCCATTTTTCTTCAAGCACTCATGCAGGGTTTTCTGGTAACCCTTGGAGTACTTTATATTCTCTTTAAAACTCATGTAGGTTTTTTTGTTTTTGTTTTTTGTTTTTTTTTTTTTTTTTTTTTTTTTTTTTTTTTTTTTTTTTTTTTTGTTTTTTTTTTTCTTTCTTTCTCTACTTGGCGTCTAGCAATTGTCAACTTCCCGCCTGGCTTTTTCCCAGTAGGGATTACAAATACAGCTCATGTTCACTTTTCAGGACATTACTTGTTCTAAGTCTCCTGTTCACCAACTGCTAGAGTTGTTACATCTCTATCCTGTTTCGCTGGTTCAGCAGGCTCTTCTCCCATGGGTTCCAGCCTTCAGACTGAAGGAGAAGAGATTAGATTAGCCACTCACTCTAGCAAAATGTCACTTAGAGCTGTTGCTGTTCCAGACATGATAATTGTACCCATGTGTGCTGTATGCGGTTCAGTGTCTATTCCAGTCCCTGTCACGACAATGAGCGCCTGGAGTTCTGCACACACAGAAAATCACGTAAACTGGTACTAGCTATGCTACAAAGTTAAAACTGAGGCTGCTCCTCCATCTGTATTTTGCATGCACTCCTTCTGACAACTCAAAGCCGTTTTGCTCACCTATCCCTTTGAAACAGACTTTATTTGCCTTTAAACTCCTTTTTTTTTCTGCAGCTGACGTGGGACTGCAGCCGGCAGGAATCTCGAGTCCTGCTACACAGATTTGCAGAACAGGGTAGCTTTCACCAACAGGTCGACTTCACAGCCTTTTGTGGCTCTGCAGAGCTGCTTCACTGTGCAGCATGAATCACAGTCCCTGAAGCTGATGCAGCCATGAATAAGTCTCATCTGCCTCCCAGCTAATCCGTGTTCCACTGGATAGCAGGGTTTCTGCCAGCTTCCATGTGTTTCTACTGACAAACAAGGTGTTGATCTTTCAGCTGCTTATACAATGTGTAATAAACCTGTAAAAATGCACAGAGGTAGGAGTGCTTTGAATTAGTGACTTAACTGGGGGGAGGAGAGGGGGGCACAGGTGGCAGATTGTGAGTTGAATGAGTGCAGCTGACAACCATCTAGCTCTGTTTATTCTTGGATAGCTTCCCTGGGACCACAGACCGGAGCTGTGGCTGCTTTCTCTAATTGCAGCCTAGGCAGTGCCTGCCCTGGGCACCAAGCCCTATCTCTAGGTGTGTAACAACATGACCCACTCAGAGTGAAGAACCCTTGTCTGGGCATATATAAACCCTGCATGTGGCTTTTGTTATGAGCCTTTCATCACATCATTTAGCTGAGGATGAAGAGGATTGACCTGACTACAGTGAGAGCGGGTCAGGCCCAGAGCTGTGGATTTTGCAGTAGATATATCTGTGTTTCCCTGGCTTCTCTGAGTCTTTCCATCTCTGCAGTGTTGCCTCACTGCTGGGGAAATAATGCCCTGAGCTTCTCCATCAGTTACATTTCACAAGTTGGCAGGACTCGCCTTCTTTTTGGGAATATTCATTTTTATATATGTGGTAGTATAGAAATAATTCCCAGCTGTGGGGCCTGTAGTTTTAGTAGTATGGTGTTCTATAAGTGTACAGAGAATGTTTGATCTTGCCTCTGAAGTCCTTACAGCCTGATAACTCTGTGGGAAATCATGTGTCACACACTCCATACTTGCTTCTGCTTCTTCCCCAAAACCAAACAGTTAGGGCCTGAGTGGCTTCCATCAGGGATAAACCATTTGGTTTCTTTAACTGATGTGTCCTATTTAGTTTCAGCATAAATGAAGTGTTCTTCTCTATTTCAACTTTTCCTCTGTTGTTCTAGCTCTTTTGCAGGGGCAAAATTGGTGTTTTGTTGATCTGCAAATAAATTTTAGTGCTTAGGTGGGGGCTTTTGGCCTTTAGAAGCCTCTCCTGTAGAAGCTGTTGATAGAGAAGATAGTCTTGATCATAATTTGTCATCAGCTGATAGATTTTACCAGGATGCAATTTTGGGTGTGTGTATATATCTCTATACCCTATTCATATATATTCTAGTAAAGATACCATATATGTATTTGTCCTGGTATTTATATAAAAAGTAAACAAAATCACTTGACCGATGTGAGAAGAATGTGATGTCCCTGAGCTTACTTTTATGAATTCCTCTAGCTTGTCTTGGAAATTGTTCTGGATGGAAGACACATAACTGATGGTAGGGATCTCAACAGTTTTGTAATTTTCCTGAGTAAGTATTCAGCTGTTTTGCCAGAGCCTGTAATTTCACTTCCTTTTCCAGCCTGCAATGTTCTGATTGCTTGACCTCGTGTCCAATGTTTTATTTTGCTTTCTTTTGCACTTCTAGTCTCATTCCTTGTTTGAACTCTCCCTCTGTCATTTCTCTGTTTGACTTGAGAGTACTTACACAATATCATGCATAGTCCATTTAACTAGGTTGGAGATATTTTGACTAGTTCTGTACTGTTTTGAAAGGCATCTAATCTCTGCTACTCCACTACACTAACCACAACAGCAGATCTTGCTTTGATGCAAAAAGATCAGCTTCTGTTCATGAGAGAAAGCACATTTTCCCTGTGTAGATAGCTCAACTTTTTTCTAACTTCTGCTTTCTGTGTTGTGACAGGGGTAGAGGCAAAGAAAAATAATAAAATCCATTGAGCATTTTCAAAAATTTTTCAAAAATGGAGGGATTATTTTTAGTTTTGAGTCAGTGATGTTGCTGGTTTCAGCGTCCTGGCTCTGCTGCCATGAACCCTCTCCTGGTGAGGTGTGAAGCAGACATTCCTCTGCCAACCTGAACAAAAAGGTTAGTTCAGGTTATTGTATTAAACACTGCACAGGCAGTTGCTTCTGTAACTCATTCTTCATGTGAAATTCAGCTGGCTTGCATTCAGCCAAGGTATTTCCAGTGATGTGTTGCCAGCTTTCTCCAAAGGCCTCCTCAAAAGTCTTTTTTCTTTAGCTGGTGCTATGTGGAAAAAACCTCCTGTAAATATCTTGGTTGCAGATTTACATCTGCAAAGCACATACTGTCTGTTGTAAAACAGTCAGTCCCTCCACCTCCCTTCCCCTACCAAACCTACCTTGACCCCTGCTACTGTGTCCATGACACCAGGGGCAGAGAGGAATGTCCCAGTCACCCTCTGAAGTGAGAGTGACATCCCTCACCATCTCCTTGGACCCTAGGAGGAGGTGGTGGGAATGCAGACATACAGGTCTCCCCGTGGGAGAGTTCACACTCGGTCCTGCAACACCATATTCCTTCACCTGCATGTGATCATGGGGTGCTGGTGGTCTTGGGGAGGGCAGCATGTGAAGCCCAGCTGGGTATTGTGCCAACAGCCAGCACCACTCTCTGAGCTTCCTCTGATGTGGCAGTGTGAGTTTAAATAAGCAGGAGGCATGAAAGGAGGTGTGGGGGGCTGTGTCAGTTTCTCTCATATTTACTCTGATAAGCAACAGGTATTTCCGCTGTGAAAAATTTAATTTCCTTTCCTTTTGAAATGCAGTGATGCAGAAGCTCAGGTTTCCTTCCACAGGGTCAGAGGAGCAAGGAGGGCTGCATGGACCAGCTGATGCCTGTGTTGGCCAGACTTTCCCCATCTGGCAGAAGTGACTCATCGGTGGCATGACCCAGGCGCTCTGTGAGGCTTGTTGAGCTCAGGGGGAGTTTGAGTTAAGATCCTCTACTTCCTTGAAGATTTGCCTTTAGTCCTTGCCTTACCCCAGCCCTCATCTGCATTTGCTATCCAACCTGGGCTGAAGTGGTCTGCCCCAGATGCCTTCCCGGTGCCAGTGGCTCCCTTGTTTTAGGGTGTGGGGATCTGCCACTGCAGAGCTCAAGCTGCTGCCTCCACCTGGGGCTCATTACATGCTGCTTCCTCTCCAGCTGCCAGGGGCCTGGACACAGAGCAGGGAAATACACGCAAGGCGCTTGTAAAACCCTCAGCCCTGTCTGCCATTGAAGGAAGAGCTGGCTGAGCCGCCCTCCCTGCAGGACGGGCTTCCTGCCCTAGGAAATCCCCTGCTGTAAGGCAGCCCAGGACATCCACCTTGGGGATCTCAAACTGCGGCCAGTCAGCACTGGCTGGGTACAGAACGAGAGCTATGGGTTTTCAGACAACCCTAATAAAACCTTTTGATTATACATAAGAAAAATATAAGTGATCTTGCCTGCTCCCCAGCTCTGTGGTTTGCCTAAATTTACTTCCGTGGAATACACTGGAGTTTGATCTTTGAGAAATGATATCTAAAAATCCCACATGTAAAAACTTAACTGTTCCAGCGATAGGATCACAATCTGCCTTTGATCCTGTAAAATGTTGAACCGCAACTCTATTCGTTGCCCAAGGACTGCAGGAAATGTACACAGGGTTATGCAAATCTCTAGGAGAGGGAATGTTTTGCAGGGAGGGGGGGAAGATGGCTCTTGCCACAACTGTCAGTCTCTGGCTTGCAGCTGAATACTTTGGCAGTCCCTGTACTCTCCTGTGTCACCCTGGTGCCAGTTCCCACGGCTCCTACCCCTCTCCGCTCGCCGTCCAGTTGTGCAAGTCTGGAGCGGCGAGCTTTTTTCAGATCTCCCCCTGCGTGCACATTTACAGTCAGAGTCTGCAAGCTCGGTTCTTCCTCTGCGTTTTTCTCCAAGCCACCACTGTGAGTGCAGTGTTCATGTTTCGCCTCTAAATCCCCGCGACTTTTGCAGGCTGGGGATGTTTGCATGGGGTGGCTCAATCTGCTGGTAAGACACAAAACAATTTCTTTGGGAACCTTGAGGGGAGCTAAGCCTGCACCAGAGCCCAACCAAGGCAGGACAACAGCAACAACACAACAGGGCCAGCAGGCGGGGAGCTGTCAGGCAGGATTTTAATTTTGTGTAAAATGTGAATTTTCCTCTTTCCCAGACTTGCAGAAGAACAGTCAAATCCTTATGAAGACGTAGGTTGGATGTAGTGTGGGAATACATCCATCATCAACACCACGTTCAAAACAAGAGTGCTTGACATCCTAACCATGGCTCAGCATAACAGATCCTGATAAAAAATAAAAATAGAGATCCTTTGATACCTTCTCTGTTCTTTCTTTTTGTTTTTGTTCTTTTTTTTTCTTTTGGTATGTAAGCTAAGTGGCATGACACTGGACTTTGGTACTTCACCCAGTTTAGTTTAATTTGCATGTTGAAAAAAGATATCAAAAGGGCAGGATGAGCCCACCATTGCTCAGCTGCCCTGGTACGGCTCCCTTGACACCCCATGCCCCACTGTTGTGCTGTGCCTGGGAAGGCTGTGCTGCATCCAGAGCACAGCCCAGCCTTTTCCATAAGCTGAGTATACTGCACAGGGTCTGCACACACCAGAATGTGGGGCAGTGCTGCATCAGCTGGGCAGGAGTTTGTTTTGCTGTTTCTGTTTGGTTTTTTCACCTCGGTGATAATTCTTACCCAATGTGCGATCTCTGTTCTATGTACTTTACTACTCCTTGTGATAATCAAAATCCGGCCCTGAACTTTTTCACTACAAAGGAAACAAGAACTTTGCCCTGTTGGCTGTTAACAGGGCAGTCAGCGATGCTGCAGCCTCTTCTCACGTGCAAAAACCCCCAAAGCCTGTGGAAATCAGGGTCGTGCTGATGACAGAACGCTTATTGTTCTTTCACCAGTGCGGGTGTAGATCAGGTGCTTTGCCACGGACATGAGATTTCTGGTGTCAGACTCCTCTTAAAAAAGGAGCAGGAACCCAACCGGTTGGTGAAAAAAAAAACCTTTAAACACCAGGACCGCCAATAACACGCTGTGTACAGCTCAAAGTGCAACCTGTGGTGGGTTCAAAGCGCTGAAACATTAACCAGACCTTGGGCCACCGTTTGTAGTTGCCGCTGGGTGCCCACAGCATGGCTCCTGGGAGCGGGAAATGAGGGTGGCACTATTGTTGTCCGCGTGGAGAAAGGGCGCAGCGCTGTTTGCACAGCGCGGACGGAAGCGCTGGTGGCAGCCCCGAGGCGCTGGGTGTGCGGCGGCCGGGCAGCAATAACCAGGTACAGCTATAACCACGTACAGCTATAACAAAGTACAGCTATAACCAGGTACAGCAATTACAAGGTACGAGCTTCCCCGTGTGGGGAACAGGGAGAGGCTGAGCTCCAGCCTCCAGCTCTTGTTGAAAGGCTCTGATGAGCACTGCGGTGATGGTGGAGTGAGGCTCTCCTTCCACGTCCACTCTTTTGTTTGCAGGTATAACCTGCCTCAGGTGAAACCCCTGACTCTAAGCCTTCCCCGACCCCAAATGAGGTAAGGCTTGTGGGAAGAACAAATACAATTTATGAAATTGCAGGGTAAAAGGAGAAAGCTAGAGCTGCTTCTGGGCCCGCACCTCAAATGGTTTGGAGCTGGGTGGTGCTTTGGTGATGTTTTCTTTTTAACAGTGATGAGGTGTCCTGGAGATCAGATGAGGAGATACGAGGAGCCAGAAAGCATTTCTGAGCATTCAAGTGTCGTAATCATGTTACTGCTCCTTGAGCTCAGCTGA
Source organism: Sturnus vulgaris (assembly GCF_052056855.1). Classification (NCBI taxonomy): domain Eukaryota; kingdom Metazoa; phylum Chordata; class Aves; order Passeriformes; family Sturnidae; genus Sturnus; species Sturnus vulgaris. Next base: position 107,912,473 of record NC_142243.1, on the reverse strand, counting down.
CACAAGGAGACAGGTAAACATCTCCCACTGCCCAGGTAAGTGACAGTGCATAAATCTTCAGAACACCCTGAGGAATAACAAGTCTTTTGCAACTTTGCCTTTGAAGGAGTTAGGCTTGCACGATGGATGGCAGCGGCGCCCAGCCGTATTCGGAGGCATAGCACAGCTCCCAACTCCCTTGCAGAGGTTTTATCCTCAGCTGGAGGGAGGGTACAGCAAGCTGTGCGTCAGCACCGACTCTTGCAGCTGTAGTAACTTGTCATTTCCTTTCCAAACACTAGCACCCTCAGCAAGGCAGTTGGCCTTGGGCCAAAAGCCATTCCTGTAGTGTCTGTTCCTGCTATATACATACTTGCCTGATTCCCCATGTGGGTTTCCCCACAACCAGTGCCACGTATCTGTGTGTTGTCAGTGTGGTGACTTTGGGAGCAGCCTCTTCCATTATCAAGCCTTAGAGTGAGTTTACCTGAGAGTGTGTCCCTCTTCAGGGGAGCAAAGTGATGCTTTTCTCTGCTCGTGCTGAATCATTTTTACCTGGCAAGGGTTTGGGAACTGTGAGGTCATATTTTATTGTAGCATATTACAGCTGCAGAAAAGGTATTGGATTCTGGGTTTATATCAGAAGACTAATTCTTGATCAGGATCATAAAATATTTAGGTCTAGAACTTTGCCTTCACAGCTCTTTGTAAAGTAATTGCTCTAGTAGTAGTGGCAAAAGAAAGGACATGCTCATTTATGATGCTTTAAATCAGACAAATCATTTCCGAAGACAAATAACAAAACTGTAGCAGAGAGCTCTGGTGCAGGGCTCCTTCTTGGATTGTAAACACTGCAAGACAGAAACCATCAATATTTACACAGTACTCAGCCCAGCACAGTGCACCTTCTCTGGCTGGGCCTTTGGAGGCACTAATAGGAATATTAAATCATGCTGAATACCTTCTTGCAATATTTACAGTTTAACGATAACCAAGCGGGTGTGTGTGCCGAATACTGTGGATTTTGAGCATGCAGCACCAGAACCAGAAAACCTGTGATGAGGCCAAGCCTTGTGATATCTTCCCCCTGCTCATCACAGGTGTGCTGCAGTGGTCGGGACCCTTTCTGGTGCCCCCAATATTCATCAGAAGCAACTTAGAAGGATGATGTGAGAGTGTGTTACTGTGTGAGCTGTCACCAGTTGTGCCAAGGACTGTGGATTGAAAAGTCAGGGGAGGAAAAAAAAGCATTAAAAATACCATTGCTATGTTGCCCTGTGGGCTTACAGAAATGTGACACAGAGAAGAATTAGCCTTTTGCGGTTTCATGTTTCCCTGACCTTTTAAGAGAGGAAGAAAAAAACAAATCCAGCTTCTGCTCCCAGCTACAATGCTGAAAGTCCAGAGCAAATGTAATACACTGGCTCCTCAGGTGCGAGAGCAGAGTTTCATGTTGTCTATTGAAAAGCAGAGAGAGAGCTGAGGTGTAAAGATCATTTAACAAAAGCCATGTGAGTTCAAAGATAAACCTCCATCCCAGGCAAGTGTAATTATTGGTGTTTGAGTGTAATTTTGGTGTTTAACCTGTTCTGGTGGGATTTCTGCCTTGATGTCAGTGTGAGGTAAAGCAGAAAACATGTGGCTCCTTGAGCACGATGCCCTTGTATGTATGAGCTTGGAATGTGCCACAAGGGAGGACTCCTGGGCACCAGCACTGCAGCTGACAGCTCCTGGCAGTGGCAACCACTGCTGATACATGTGGCAGGGATGCTGTGACAGCACCTGCAATCACACCACTTGACACTTGGGAAGGCCTTGAACAGTTAGTGTTGAGCTTACACATGCTACTTGATATGAAAACAGTTCCAGTTAAAAATTATTTCAGAATTGTTGTTTTTGCTTATGCAACTGTTGACAAACAAAACCTGCTTGGATTATACTTTAATGGCAAACTCTGCATGCTTCAACAGGTTCTCTTTGTTTTGGCTTGATTTCTTGGTTTTATTTCCCACCTTCTACTAAAGGAAATTTTTATCTCAGAAAGAGAAAATACAGGAGGTGGGCTGCTTCCTACCTGAAATCCCAGCATTGCCTGGCAGAAGCTGATAGACATGAATCATCACAATGAATGCAATACTGCACACAAGTAGCTTTTTTTTTACAAGCACAAGGTTGTTAAGCAAAGGATGAGAAACACGTGGAGTACACTGCCGTTTGCTAATGTATGGCTGGGTTCCCAGGTCCGTGTACATTCTTGCAGACAGGCTCCAGTTGTCATGATGCTATTGCCAGGAAAGATGTCAACAAAAGGAAACCTCTTGTCAGTTGAAGCATTAGGTTAGTAATACAAAAGAGTACTTCATAGAGTCTTTCAGATCGATACACACCAGCTATTTGTCAAAGATGTTTTTCTCTTATATGTAGTCATGCAGCCTCTTTGACATAAGTCACCTTATTTTTACATTTTTTAAATAACAGCAATATTTACTATGTGGTGAATCAAGGCAATGAGCAAGATCATAGGATCCTCTTGCAGAGGATCATGACTTAAAATCTGTGTGTTTTAGGCAAAGCATACCTGGGTTCATTTGAAGACTGACACATGGACATGTTTCCATTGAAGTTGTTACAGGTTTGTCTTTATGTATGCCTCCACTAAATTTTACAGCTGACAATTAGTCTGGGATGAAGTCTGGTTTCTCTCCCAACACTGCAAATGCAATTGTGTAACTTCACTAAAATTCCAAGCCTGGTTCTTATGCTGGATTGAAACAGTAGGTAGCGAGATGAAGAGAGAAGTCACCCTTTCAAACTCTTCTTTCCCACTATGACAGCTTACTTCATGGAAGCAGCAGCAGCCATCTGACCTGGATTATTTTTGGGTTGTGTTTAATGCACACCACATTCCCCTAGAGTTGCCACAGCTCCAATAGCAATGCCCTGCCCTGTGAAGGGCTTGCTGTTGCCCAGAGGCTTGCATCTTCCTGCCCTCAGCTGGCTCCATGATACTGCCCTACGGCTGATGCTACCTCTGAGGTTTGTGGAAATTGAAGAATTGTGGTCATGGTGGCACTGATGCACTAGGAAGGGATGTCACATATTTAGAAACTATTTACTGAAACATGTTCTGAGGTGGGAAGGGATTTCTCCCTTCAGCTGTTGCTACAGGTGTGATTGTCCCACAGCATAGCAAATGCCATCTCAGTTTTAGTGCATCATCTGTGAGCTGTCTGGCCCATATTATTTTTTCTCTTTTTGTTGTCAGTTATTGACTGGAGAGATGAAGGATGACACATGCTAAAGTGCATCAGTTATCTCAATTTCCTTCCCCTTAGGCCTTAGCCAGAATTTACCAGAACAGTCTACAAAATGAAGATGTTTCAGTATTTTTTTGTTTCAGCTCATAGGAGTTTTCTTCTGAAGACTAACAGAAGGACTGGAGCACAGTGAGTTATTATTACAACTTCTTATTAAAAAACAAACAAAAAAAGACAAAATAAATTGCTGTAAGGTAACAAGTAATATAGCCCAACTTGTGCATGCAGTAACTTCTCAGTGCTACAAAAAAAAGCAGGGATGATCACAGTCCTGAACACACACTCACAAAGCCATTCCAGATTGTAACTGTGAGTACCCATAGTCAGTTCAACAGGAAAAAGTAAGATACAGTATTTTAAGGACATGACTTTGATCATTCTCTAGTTTGAAGCCAGGGATAAGTGATAGGTTGCACATTCCCACCGGGGGAATAGGCTGGTTACATTGGAATGGGTTACCCTTTGCTATTCAACATCTCAGCTCCCTAGTTACCATCTCCAACCTAAGGTGTTTGCCTCAGCACACGGTTGTTTACACAGTGACTTATCTTACCTTGGTGAGATATTTGATACCCATGAAACATCCGTCACACTCTGTCCTACTGCTTTTCTTTAACTCAAGGCAAGGCCCATCCCTCTTCCAAAACCTTTGACAGCTTTGAAATATGGCAGTGTTGCTGTCGGTGTTGCTCAGGGGCCGTGCAGTGGTTGCTTTCTCCAAAGGCTCTGCAGCACCTCAGTATTTCCTTCCCCCTCTTTGAATAGAGGTGGCAAAATCCATAATTTGTTTCCATTCTGCTTGGCTGAAAATGAGGAAAAATTCAGCACTCTGTCATGGAGAGAGTTAAGTGAAGACTCAATATGTTACAATGAAGGCCTCTGCACCAGGAGTAGCCCATAATAGGTGGTGGCAATGTCACAGCTCAACTAGTTTTTTAATACAGCTCTTTTTTTTCTTCTTCTTTCGTGTGTGTAGTTTTTTTCCCTCTGGGTGGAGCAGAGCTGGGGAGGTGATGACTTACCTGCCACAGCTCGGTAGATCGCAATCTGGAACTGGCAGAGTGTTAACACAATGCCCCAGCAGAGCTTTTCTGTCTCTAATTTCAATGATTATGTTGTTACTGGATCAGTGAAGAGAACCATGAAAAACACAATTACCAGGAAGCCCTGTTCCTTTGCTGGCCCCTTTGTCTCCCTGCGAGTGGGGCATGTGACTCACGGAGCAATCGAGCACGGCTGTAATCTCACGCACTACCGAGAAGGGTGCTGTCCGCCGGTGGGACCCAAGCGTGGGAAAGCCTGGCTGGCAGGGCCAGTCACGTCATGTTCTGCAGCTGGCACCCAAATGCATCCTGATGAATCAAGTGAGAGCAGCTACCTTCTCCTGCCACAACAGTGACCAAGTAGCCGTGCAGAAGAGGGGCTGTAAAAACCTCCCCGCATGCAAAAGCACAGGGAAGGGGCGATGCTGTGAATGAGCTTGCTGTGACAGCACAGCAATGTTTTATAGGTCACTGGCATAGCATCAGATAAAGGGAGAGGGCATGAGTATCTTTCAGCTGTGAGTGCTGGTCTCAGTTTGCTCAGTGCAGGACCATGGCTAGTGGGCCTGACCCGACCCTGTTATGTGATGCATAGTGGGAAAAGAGAAATTCACTGGCTCTCTGCACTCCAAATCACGTATAAACCTATGACCTCAACAACAAATACCAGTAGCAGCAGAACAGCCAATATTTTTATCATTAATTGCTATCAAAAATGTCAGCTCAAAGTCATCAGATTTGATAGGCGAGCATGCTCCAAACTGATGGCTGAAGTGAATTATTTGCCTATTGCGTGATGCAAAAACAATGTCTTGCAGGAGAGAACAGACATCAGCAAACAAACTGACAAGAAGATATACTTCTGGGGAAGGTTTCTGATTTGATCTGGAAGGAAACATTGAGCATAAATAGGGAGAAAGTTTACCTGCATGAAAGGCGGGGTTGAGCCATGGCTTGGACTTCCTTACTCTGCTGGAGAACAGTGTGAAACATACCTGCTATTTTACTCCCTTTGAGCTGTTCTCTTTACAAAAAGGTACCAGACACCTCAGAAAGTTCTTTAATAAACATTTCCCCCCCCCCCCCCCCCCCCGCCCTGGTGCATCCATTTATCAGTGACTAATGAGCACATAAATTCCAGCATATGAAGAAAAAACCCTTCATCTTGGTGTTAAGCAGAATTTTCCGTGCCCATGGATCTGCAGCACAAACCTTTCTGGTCTTTCTGTGCTGAGAGTCTAGGCATGGGCAGACACTACGTTGTGCAGCACTGGCACACTATTAATGCAACTACTAGGCACTACAAAGTGAATCAGGACCTGTTTAAATACTGGTATATCCATGAACAACATAATCCAGGACATGTTTCTGTGGGATTTGGTGACTGTCTTTATTTCACACAGTGGGAAAAACCCTGTTTGGAAGCAGGATTCCAGTGAAGGGAAAGTTAGCTATGCCTGCCAGGGATCTCTTTTGCCCCCAAAAATTCAGACATCACGGGACATAAGCAGAAAATGAAAGGGCACCAGCGAGGGGAAAACCAAACAAGCTGGGGTCTTCTTGCCACATCTTTTGAAGTCCCCAGTGTAACTCCTGGCATCTTCAGTGGGGTTTGGCTGGGCTCTGTGCAGAAGTGCCTTTGAAGATTTTGCTAAGGCTCAAGGCCTTGATCAATGGCAACTTTTATGCCTGTGAGCAACTCTGTGCAGATGAACACTTCCAGGGTGCTCAGCAGGATGCTTCGGATGAGACTTTGCAGGGCCGGTCTTAAGCAATGAGAGCCTAAGAGAAACATTCTGCTTGTCATGCTTTTATCCTTGACCACATCAAATGAAATGCCTTGGCAGTTCTGGAAGAATGAATTTGCATTGAAAACCCACAGCTCTTACAAGCAGTGCATTAATTATTTTATTAATTTGCTCTTTTTACATTATGGGAAACATTCATCTATTTACATTTTCCTGTCCACACACAAACCAGATAGATAATCGTATGGAAACCCAAATCATTAAGCCATAAAAACACTCTCCTCTGTCTAAAGGCTTTCAAATTTGTGTATTTTGTTTCAAATCAAAAACATTTTTAAAATCACATTTGGGAACGCAGGTAGGCCAGTGATTTACATTCTACTTAAAATATGCATTTGACCATTTTCCTAAAAAAAACCAAAACAAAAATCAAAAAACCAAAACCCCCAATAAACTCACAAAGATACAGTTTAAATTAAAGTGATAGTGCACATCAAAGCATTAAGGGAACACCAATAAATAAACTGAAATATATTACAAATAAATTATTTCTATTTACCTTTTCAAATATTAAAAATCTTTAATCCATTTCTTCATCTTTCTTTACAAAAAGATTATGATAATTTTATGGAAACATCTGCAAAAAATATAATAAATACCTCTTTTATTTTTTTTAACTTTTGAAGCAGGAGACAAAAACCAACCTTTTCTAAAATTTCCCCCAAGAAAAAAAAAGCAATCGTTTAGTCCCAAAGTGAAACAGAATATAGGCATTTTTAATATACACTGGGCAGTTTAGACTAAAAACAAATAGTTACAAATTATACTAAAACAGATGATGGAGCAACTATACTAGCGTTAGTGTTGGTAAATGAGTCAAGTGGTTAACTAGTGGCATCCTATGGGCAGAATTATTTTATTTATTTTGTATTTTCTGGTATTGGCTGTATTTTTAATATTTTGCTAAAAAACTAGGCAAACATTATAATAACCTCTCCAGTGCCAAATGAACTAACAAGCATTCAGCTAAGAATAAATTCATTTAAAATAGATACAAAAAATATTCTATGATATACAAATACAATAATTTGTAATGTACAAGACTAGATAGTCTTCACTTTTCTGCTTTTTTTAGGGGGGACTTGCTGGATATGAATTTCAGTAGCCACTTGTCAACCAAATCTTAACTCATCTTTCATAAAAAGTTCACAAAACTAAGTCTGCGACACAGTTGTGAATGTGGACTCTCACCTAGGTACTGCTTGGAATACTTCAGTACAAATGAGTTCCAAATAATTAATACTTCCTATGACTATATATGCTCAAAAGTGGCAGTTGGCACTATTACATACTGCAAACACGGTGATGTTTTGTTGCTGCTAAAAGTTAAACGCAGTGTTTCAAAACTAGCAAATACACTGGTATTCAAACGCTTAGAGGGTCAAACCTTTTGAAGCTCCTGTAACATCAAGCACTCTAGAGTTACACTGGATTTCTGATTACTCTAGTTAAAAGTCTTTTATATATTAAATTATTAGCCCTTATCTTGTAAACCACAGCAGTAAATATTTGTGCCCTGTTTATAAAGACATAGCTCAGATATCGATGGCTTTGAGAGGTAGCAAATTCTCTAGTGGTTTTAGTATGCTCTCATGAAAATACTTGGTGCCAGAACCTATTACCTCTCCTATTTTCTCGAAGAAAATTAAATTAGCACCTGGCTATGATGTCATAGGAAAAGAAGCTGTCTGGCATGGTCTTGATGAATAGTTTTAGCAAGAGCTTAACTTTTCGATGACGATTTTCAATGCTTTTTAAGTGCAAGCTGCAGAATTACGCCACATGTGCAGTGGGGTTTTTCACTGCTTGGACTGTCCATACAGGTTGAGCAGCCACGGGCACAGCCAGCCAGCAGCAAGGGCTGCCAGCTGTGCCCCTCCATGGTGGGGCTGTCCCTGTGCCTGTGCCCACTGGGAGCGGAAAGCAGCCTGCCTTCCTCTCCCGCTTACCCCTGCCCTGGCAGACAGGGTGAAAAGCACGTAGGGAGCAGCAGAGAAGTCTGGAAACCATCCCTGCAGGGCTGCACACGCACTGAGGACCGCGCAGCGCTCCTCTGCTCACACCAGCCCTGTCACCCAGAGCAGCCCTGTCACCCAGAGCAGCCCTGTCACCCAAAGCAGCCCAGGCTAATTCTGCTGGCAGCAGCACATGCCAGTTAGGCACGCGTGTGCGCACTCACACACGCTCACACGCACGCACGCAACTCGCTTTCAGCAACATGCCTGACACAACTTTCCTAATGTTGGCACAAGAGATTCCAGTAGCAGCGTGGTCAGCATCATTCCTCATCAGAGGAGCTGGAGGACAAGCCCCTGGCCCAGCCAGAGGTGGCTGGAGGGGACAGACACACAGGACTTCTGACCTCTCAGGCTCCTCTCCAGCCCTATTATCTGCCATTTCCGCCCACTATTAATGAGCTACTTAGGATGCATATTTTTCGTGATTGCAAAACAATGGCAGAAGCCAGGGTAGGAAGGCTTGTCGTGAAAAAGATTAAGTTCATATTGATCCCATAACTTGTGAAAAATAGTCTATTGTTCTTGTTCAAGTGAGTACTTTATACTATTAAGAGGAGGCTGAATTAGAAATTTACTCCTAAATATGGACGGTTTGGTGATAAGCAGTCTGACCTGTAGCATATAACCAGCTGTGGATAGAGCAAAGCAAGCCTGGCCTGGAAAAGCATCAGAGGCTCCACGTACAGTAATTCACCTACAGGTGTCCGTGTGTGGCTGCGCGGACGTATGAAATTGGATGGTCCCACCGAGATTAAGACATCAACAAAACCAAACTTTTTTTCTTTTTTTTTTTCTTTTTTTTTCTTTTTTTTTTTTTAACCAATATAATCCATACAATACAATACAAGAGGAATTGACAATACAGTACAATTTAAAAAATTCTTAATACTTGGACAAGAAAATCCTTCTTTCATATTATCTCTTCAACTGTCATTGCTTCTTATCTCCTTCCTTTTTACTCTTTTATTGCCTTTCAAAATAGATTATTTCCCTGGAAGATCGAATTTACAATCTTCTGCTGATTGAAATGTTTAAGTAGTGATTGATGAAATAAAAATGAGGCAGTTTGTGCAGCTGTGAGTGTGCAGGTATCTTTCCACAGGATCTTTTATATCCCTCACCATCTCACCTGTGGGATATGCTTCCACTTTTTCACCTGCCAGAGCTGTGGGGTTTCTTTTTGTTCCCCCCTCCCCGCTCCCACCCAAGCTCCCTCCCCTTGTGTGACTCCTTAATTCAGGTGAAAATGTGATTTGGAGGTTTAGAATAAAGTGCGCCATCTGCTTTAAAAAAAAAACAGTAATAAAAAGAAGGGAATCCGAGCCATAGCTCCTTTCATCTTTTGTGAGGAAGACGGCAGAGTCCGAAAGGATCACCCTGCATGACTGAAAATACCAAAGTCCCCTACAGTTTGATATTGCTGTACACTGGGTAACAGACTAGCTTTAGGTCAACTAAAGATCATGAGTAAGTTAAATGGAGCATCTACTGTACAGGTGCGCGGGTGTGTGGAGGTCTGAGTGCTGCGTTTATTTGTTCCAAACAGAAAAGAAAAAAAGGATCGTGCTCGTTTACATGAGGCAAAGTGGCAGCATCAGTACATGTGACAAAGCATCGTGATGACATGGGCGAACCTTCAGAAAGCAAGGGTGGTTAGAGGACATCTCTCGGAGGACCGACAACTATGCCACGGCAGTGGAGTTCACTGGGAGCATCGGGGCAGCTGCGTACAGAGAGAGGGGAGGGGGAGAGGAGGGAGAGAGAGCGAGAGAGAGAGGAGGAGGTACAAATACTTTGTGGTGACCTTGAGCAGGAGCCTAGAGGGGCAGATTATACATGAGGCTTGTCTTGCCAGAGAGAGTCCTCCCAGTTGGATCCCTTCATAGCCTGGTCTGGGCTTCGGGGATGTATATCTCAATGCTTTCGGCGCTCTCGGTAGCTGAGTTCTGGCGGACCGATGCAGCGCGCTTGGCAGCCATCAGCCGTTTCCGGGCCTCTTGACGCTGCGAGCTTTCCAGAGAGCGTTCTCGTATGAGTGGCACCTGACCTTTCGATGGCTTCTTTGGCACTGGAGGAGGGACCCTTCTCTCCTGATCAAAGCAGAAGGTTAATGGCATTATACAGCTTCTCAGGGAAAGGCGGGAAAAACTAGGATATATCAGTAGTTAGAACACACATTTTACCTAAGGTTTGTTAGCTCTTATCTGCCTTTCTGTCTTCAGTCAACTGGCTTTTGTGCTCATGGGCTCATAAACATAGGGCAAGGGCAAAGGGGAGGGGAGGGCCGGCCGCCGTGCTACTTCTCCTCGGGGACGGCGCTGCCAGGGCCGAGGCCCCACCGCTACCTGCTTAATGCCAGGGACTGGGAAAGACACCGACCTCCCGCCACCGGCGCAGCCGGGAGGGAACTCTGGAGAGCCCCAGCTCCTGGGCCACCCTCTTCTATCCGTGCATAGCGCTAGATGCTCCTGCAACACGGAGGTGCCATGGCTTTGGCGCTCCCAAATGCAGATGGGAGCTAGCTGTCTGCAGCTGGTGCATCAGAATAAGCAGTTTTTCAAATAAACACCACATATTTATGTATCTATTTTGTAGCAGTTTAGTGGCTGCTCAAAAATCCCACACTCTGGGTCTCGCTGTGCAAGCTCATACACTCTGGCCTCGTGCTAAATAGGCATGAAGCTACATTCAGCTAGAAATAGAAAATCTGGTAGGAAAAACTTAAAAACCGTTAATAGAACATGCATTAATCATCATGGTGGCAGCTAGCTCCAGATACGTGACCAACAAGGAGGGCTTTTATATATATCCTGGTGCATGTACACACACATATATACACACACACGAAAAAAAAACAACAAAAAAGAAAAAAAAGAAAACACACCAAGAAAGAAAAACCCTCAGAGAGGGATCTCTCCCGCAAAAGAAAAGTGTATTCAGAACTGAATTTCAGGCATCCACAAAGACTTTGTCAAGTTAATTAGATTGTCTTTTAAGTTACATCCCCTTCCAACTGTGAACACGGTCTCTGAGCGAAGGGATTTTATCACACTACAAAGGTCCCATTCTGCCCTTTCGTTTTCTCTCATGCTGCTCACAACAGCTTCCATGGCTCAAAATATAAAGGTGCTTAGTTACACTTATTCATACTTTGCTTTTTCTCTCCATCCAAGGATTAATCTATGCTGCTTAAAAAGAGGCCAGTGGTAAAGGCCAAAGGCAAATATCAATTCCACAGAAAGTTTTTTCTTCCTTTTTTTTTTAATCCTTTTAAAGAAAGGAGATGATCTGTTTCATCTAAAATCATAGACAAATGCTGTTGAAACAGGAACACAGTGTAATTCTTTAAAATCTTTACCTTCCTACTGTAGGTCCCTTTCTTCAGCACTACTTAACTTCCTTTAAACCGTTATAGTCTTCTTTTTGTTGGAAAGTCTTTGAAATGTTTTTCAGAAGCAAAGAAAAGGCACATTCTTTTTCAAGGAAAGGTCTCATTTCTTACTGCTGCAATTGCAAACACTCAGCCTACCCACTTTACTGTAAAAACTAATGAAAGACCATATACCAGCATTTCTGTGCATGCATGTTTGGCAGTTTAAACTTTCTTTTCTGATAGATACTGGAAAAAAAAAGAAGATAAGAAAATGACTTGCCTTCAGTACCTTGGACTAGGAAAACACATCCCCATTCATTCCCCTACAAAACACACTAGGTGTGCACAAATGGTGTGAACATGGCACTCCTAAGTCAGGAATGAGTGTTTAGTCTTGATTGGAGGAGGAGGAATAGTGCTACCAGCACTGCCTGTACAAGCTTCCTGCTGCAAGATTAACGGGGTTTGATATTATTATGGTTATTTGTCCAGAAGAAAACACCACTTTGGTCATCAGCAGCCAGCTGACCGTAAGCTGGGGTAGCCAGGACTTCTGTCTGAGTCACTGCACCTGTAAGTCATGCTCCCCCTCCTTCTGGTGACCCTACCTGTTGGCTGTATTCATTGCTACCAGACCAGTCACAGCAGAAATTCAGCCACCAAATTACATACCTATAGGAGTGCGACATTAGACCGTTGGTTCCTCTAGGAATGGGTCTGTGCTCTAGGGATTTTCTGAAACATTTGTGTATTTTGGCTCACCCAAGTGCTGTTTGTCTTGAGGTGGATGGTGAGGAGAAAAAAAAAAAGGTGATGGTGCCAAATGAGAATGCAAAGTGAAATGTGACTCACACTTGGAGATGTGATAGTTTTTCATGGTGACAGAAGAAGACTACATTTACCAAAAAAAAAAAAAAAAGAAAAAGGAAAAAAAAAAAGAAAAAAAGCCCACTAAAGCTCCGGATGATTTTTATGCTACCTCAGGCCAACAACAATACCAGGAAAGTGAATGTGTTTTTGAAATCACCCATTTTAAAAAAGCCCAAAATAAATAAAAAACGAACAAATGGACAAAAAAATGTCATTTCTTCATGTAACATTTTGGAAGGCATATTTTTGATATTGCTGTTTGTAATCTGGCTACCAAAGTCAGCGATGGTTACAGTGCTTCCCTAATTTTTTCAGTAACACAACCTAGAACTCTTGCTGTATGCAATAATATGAACCGTAAATGTGATTTATTTAATTTTAAGAATCAATATATAAGGCAGTTCCTTCCAACGATTTATCGTCTAATATGATTAAATGTAAAGCTTAACAAAGTACCACATTCCCATTATCCGATTCACAAAGACAGTTTTGGTTTAAAAATATGCCTGAAACATATTACAGATAATATCCCAGATGATTATTATGTAAACATTGTTATTACAATGAAATTAATTTGATATGAGCTTCATTTCACATTTTTATCGTCAATGCTGTAACACAGAAGCCTATTTAATCTGTCCAGTATTTGTGCAGGGTTTTAAATGAAGCATACAAAATCTACAGTGTTCTACCTTCTTGTCATGAGGATCCATCTGTTTCCAATTATTGGCCTTTAACTGATGAAGTTCATCAAATTTCATACTAATATTTTCTATGGACAACTGCAGCATATCCCAAAACCCTGCTAAATCCTGGGAGGTCGGCCGTGGATGTGCATTAGGATTCTGTGCAACAGAAGAAAAAAATATGTTGGCTTTAGTACTTCTTAATGTAAAGCATTCGTGCAAACGGTTACAAATCTCACTAGCAAAGCAGTTTGAGTAGATCCAAGTGATGGGTGAGACCCAGAGAGAGGAGCAAAGCAAAGCATTACTTACTGGCAGGTTTAATTGCGAGGAATCTGGTGTGGAGTTGAGCTGCTGTGCCCTGCAAACACCCACTCACCAAAATCGGTGGGTACCCCCCACAGACCAAGGGTAAAGGGCCCCTGTGGCAGGATCTGCCTAGAGATGCTCCTGGGCACAACTGGTGGCCATCCTATATGTACTGAAATGAATTGCCAACCTCCACTTTCACGAGGAAGGATTCCCCACCATGTTCACACTTGTAAAAAAGAGTGGCACCTGAGGAAATTTACATTTCCTGCATGTGCAATAGTGATATGTGTGAACACTTTTTCTGCACTCTCAGAATGTAAGGTTCACAAAAATACTAGGTAAAATTGTCTCCTGTACACCTCAGGCCATTTTTTTTTTTTTCAGAAGACTACATGCAGAAGCACAGCAAACCCATTTTTACAGTCAGATTTTTGGGAAGAATGAAACTGGGACACAGGTGGGGAACACTGTTTTGCGTGTGCAAACTCATCAGCCCAAGAGCATTGCTCAGAAGAGCACATCTGGACAGTCAGCATCTTCAGCACAGCTTGGGCCAGACCCAAGAAATCCTGTCCGTCCTTCTGTCCCTTCAGTGCACCCCAGCTCTGAACACTTTTTGCATGCAGTGGGCGTACACAAAACCATCCCTGCTTCACTGGCAAGGCTTATATGAGGGAAGGCTTTCTACAGGATGTGTCTCTATAAGCTGCTTCCCAGCTGGAACTGTTTAATTAAAATGAGATGTTGTATACACTCACTTCAAGCATAGTTTTTCATAGATGCTGAGGAGTTCCTGCACCAGTCAGCAGGGTTTCATGGGTGCTGTGGCCTTGTTAGATTACATTGATATATTCTTATTAATTTTGTTGTTAATAAATAAATTACTAGTAGCACCTTGCATGATGTTTTACATGGCTCAAGTTTTACTTTGCCTTTAGTTTTCTTCCTCTTCAGAAACAATAAGCCCAAAAGAGTCAGTTGATTACCTCATAAAATTTCTATTTTTGCTTTTCACAGTCACACTGACAAAGGATTTTGGTAGGATGATTATACCATGAAAGGTGCAATTATTGAAAACAATAAAGTATATATTTTTAGAATCATAAGGAGACGAGAGATTACACTTCAATTCCTAGTTTTTCAGTGCTTGACTAGCAATTGTAGGTTGATATTTGCAAAGATGTGCAAACAGAATACTTTTCAGTTTTTATATTAAGAATTGGAAGTCTTATTGAGACAGAGCCATTTTCTGTTGCATTTGCCCACTTAGGCAGATTTTAGTCTGGTGCTTGTTTCCCAGGAACACCTGGGAAAGCCCAGCTCAGGAGATTTCTGATCCACCCTCAAAGACCTTAAGGTGTTTTAGCTATCAGTGCTCCCATGAACTCGAGGGTCAAGGGACAGATCCTTGCTCCTCTGAGGTCAGTAGCAGAGCCTCAGTGATAGTTCATCCAAAGGTTTTGCCTTTATTTTAAAGCTCTCAAGCTGTTGTGAAACTCATGCTGACTCTGACAAGTTTGAGTTACTCCCAAATTCATATCAAGGCCTTTACTGGAAAAACTGCCATGTTAGTCAGAAAATCAGTTTAGTTTATGGAGGATTATTCACAAGTTTAGTAAAAGGCACATTACATTACTATGACATTAGTATCTAGCAGAAAAATTACATACCAGGTTTTCTTCGCAAAGTTCTCTGAACTGGTAAAATTTCTGAGCCATGAGAAGCTGGGCACTGCCCACTGCAGTTCGAATTTTCCCTAAAACTGAGAGAAAAAGAAGAGTAAGTCACAATGTTTTCTTTGCTGCAGGCAACTAAAAGCCTATAAAAAGAGAGGAGAAAGCTGTGCAGCAGTCAGCTCTGGATTTCAAAAGGTATGTTATCTTTCAGTCACAAAAAGAGAAAAGCTGATTAATCTAAGGTCAGATCTCCACAAGGCAAAAAATACGTAAAAGGTTGCTGCATCTTATTCTCATTCCTCCAGTGAGACCAGTTGTAACCAGTTGTAATGACAGTGTAAACGTGGCTAATCAAAAGCTTCTGCAGGCTGTATAGAAAGCTCACCAGAAATGTCACCACTCGTGACACTGCTCTGACCCAGGCTCAGGCTTTGAATACAAGCCCAGCTCCCTGCACAAGGAGATGCAGCTCTCAAACCCTGCTTGCTCCTCCAGCTCGCTTAGCAACTCGGCCCTTATTGTCAGGTGGAGCTGAGTGTTGCTCATCACTGTTTCATTTCACTCCAGTGAATCTCATCTGGACCTTCTGAGTACTTTCCATGAGCACAATCCAAGGCTGCTTCTGTTTTAGAATTAAAATGCCCAGGAGTACTTCAGGGAGCAGCGGCACCCTGGCCTCTCCTTCTTGCTGGTGACTTGGAGAGAGGTGTCAGAGAGTCCTGGTGCAGCTGACTGAGGACTCTTTTGTACGGACAGCTGGGTACTTATTGCCCCTTTGGACTGACCGAGTGCTGTGAAGGGCTGCAGTGAACCAGAAGACAGCCCATAGTAAATGCCTCTGAATAAAGCAGGGGCTCACACTGTTTTGGTTGCATTCAACCTCACTCAGACACTGGGATTTTACAAGGGGCTAATTGGGAATACACTGCCCAAAACCGAGGCATAGACTGACTGGTGCATTCCGAGACTCCCTGGGGAGTTCTGGTCCAGGGGGAGATCCTGTGTGTGAACACATGTGTATGTGTGTACCTTTGTGTGTGTGAAAAAAGAAACACGAATGTAGAAACACACTGAAAAGGCAGACATGGCCTCAGCTGGCAGCAAGACAGTGAATCCAGAAAACAGAATGTGAATTTAGGGACTGCTGAGTGAAAGAATTGATGCTGTGAGCAAGAAAGCAGCTACTGATTTGTTTGAGATTTCACATGCTCAGAAAAAACCCCAAAATTGTCTTTAAAAAAACAGGTTGGCAACACAGATTTATCTGGCTCCTTCATTAATTCTCCCTCTCTGCTGGAACAACTTATTATCTCCAATTCTCTTGTTAACAAGTGATTAAAAATAATTTAAATTAATTTTTTAAATATTACCACTTCCTTAATGAAAAACATGAATGGCAGCCGCTGTGTCACAGTTCTCACTATCATTTCTACTCAGAGATATTTGTATTGCCTCAGCTCTCAAATAGACACAGCAACTTTTCCATGACAAATTTACAGCCTGGATATACGAGACAGGTGAAGGAGGAATAGGAAAAACAAACAGATGAAGTGGCCAGCTCAAGGTGAGTGAATTGTTGGCAGAACATAGAAGAGATACTGGTCCTGAGCTGTCATCTTCTGCACCATCCCTTGGGCACAGTCATTTTTGTATAAAAGCTAAGACAGCATTAACAGAGCTCCCCCGGGAAAATACTGCTAAGTGTTTTGATTTACCACAATGAAAAATAAATAAACACATACATACATAAATACATGCAAGTTTGCTATATATAACCCCTTCTAACAAGATTTTTAGCATTTCATCTGTCCTGTGACTGGCTGCATTGCTGGCTACCAGAATGCCACCATGCAGTGCTTGGTAAGAGAAGGGCCTCTCCAAAGGTTTGAGTAGCCACATGCTAAGCAGACTGGCACAAATACTCATGATAAACTGAAACTCGATATGCAGTAATATGAAATCTCTGTTCTCCTCCTTCAAGGCAAATGGTTTTTCCTCCACCAGCCTCAAAGCTCACTTCTTAAGGCTGTTGAAGGAAAAGTGGGATGTGGAGTTCATTTATACTTCAGACATACAAAGGCGGGGGGGGGGAGAAGGGGGAGGGAGGAGAGAGTCTTTTCACTTTTTTTTCAGAACCTATACGAGAGAGCTCTGTGAACACACACAGAGCCCAGACTTTCATTTTGTTCCCAGAACTCAGCTCAGCACTGCCAGGAAATAGCCATGAGCTGGAAGATTCACTAAGCAGAATATTTTCAGCATATTGCGCAGGGAGTTTTGCACACAACTCTCATTATTGTTAGCAAGGCTTGCGTGTCTAATTCTATGCGCACAGTGCTGAAAATGGACCCCTTGGTGTGTCTAGTCATTTATGCAACCCAATATGCAAACCACTCAACTGAAAGGACTTTTCAATAGTAGGAGGAGCTACTCCGAGAGCTTTCATGTGGTTCCCATTGTTATGAAAACTCTTCCCACTGAGTATATTTGGGAACAGCTGCCTCATCTGGAGCTCGGCCACTCTGACGCTTCCCAAGACTTGAGAAGGGGAGAAAAAAGTCTCTCAACTTCTTGAGATTAAGAAAAAAAAAAAAAAAAAGATTAGGTGGGCTTTTCCAGGAAACCTGCACCAAATGAGTTGGAAATCACATCCCAAGCATGAAGAAATGTATATACAACTTGGTGATGGATAGGAATGTGCCTCTTTCTTTTGGGGAAGAAGAGCTTAATATTCAGGGATCTCAGCAGAGGGAAAAGGAAGTCCTTGTCCTTGGCTGCCTAGTGACTGGCTATTTGCCTAAAAAACATCATCCCAGCTGACTGCGGGATGCATGCTGATGCTGCTCTCTATTGTTGCCACTTCTGCTGTAGCTGTGACTGTATCTAGTCAAGTGTCACTGATTCCTCGCCCCTCAAAGGCACGGGGTCTGTTAATGTGCAACTCCTCAACAGCCAACTCTGTCACGGAAGTTAGGGGGGAGAGAAAGACAAAACACAAAGCATGCAGAAAACTGAAAGGAATGTCTCTAGAAGACACAAAACCTTATCAATAGCCCAAGTCTTGTTTCTAAATCCAGTTACTTCTAGTGTTTCAAGGCACAGTGCTCATTTTGCTTACTCAGTCAAAATCTCTGGTGCTCAACAGAAAGGCCAAGGTGTAGTGAAAAATCGAAAGCAAAAATAGACCAGTAGCTTTTCTTAGAAGAAAAGACTGCAAGGCTTGAAGCCAAATACCAAAAAATAAATGGAATTGCAAAGATAATACTCAAAACAAATCAGAAAAGAATCAGAGAAATCTTTAACAGCAAGAGAGATGGAGTACAGGAGGAAAAACACATAAACATTCAAATTGATGCATTCAGCTAATAGGATACAAAGAAAACATATAAAACCAAGCAACAAAAAATCCCAATCCATCAAGATGCAGTCATAACGGATTTAAACACCTATATAATGTTATTCATATCTGCTTTCTGTTCCATATAGGGCTATACAGCACACTCAGCACTGTTGGACTGAATGCCTTCCAGTAATGCATTAAGCAACATTATTAACATCCATCATCTGCTTTGCTGTCACCCCTTCCCCAGAGGGAGAAGTGTGTGTACTGCAGTGTTTTGTTTTTATAGTTTGAGTTTTTCCCTTTTTTTCTTTTCTCTCTTCTCGCTTTGACCTATCTTCCTTGTAAATCCAGTTCTCTCCTGTGACATTTTTTAAGACATGGACAATTTCTTGAAGAACTTAAAGCTATTTTGATGGAATTCAGCTACTGTGGAATGCCTCCTCACTATTACTGTTCATATCTAGGAGTCACAGAATCTTATTCTACGACAGTCACATGACAGTGAATATCCTTGTGTCTTTAACCCTTCAACATGTTCGTCTTTTAAAACATTCTTGAAAATAGTCTTGGACTATATGCTGTTCAAGCAGTAAGTTCTTGCTTCTCTTGGTTCTAAGAATTGCATAGGACCTGTTTTGAAGTTGTACAGCTCTATGTATTTCCCTGCTCCTTGTCTTCATTGGAAAATAAATAGGCAAACAACAACAAAAAAGAACTGTGAACACAAGTAAAAAAAATAGTTATTGTCTTCTGCTCTAACTAGGAAGGTGACTGTGCGTGTAACAAGGATAACAAAATATAAGAAAATAACAAAACCCACCTGAAGTTATGTGAAAAGTAATCACATAGAAGCCAGGGGATTTTTGAGAAGAGGCAGCATAATTTGGCCTTAAAATCCCAACTGATGTATTTGCATTTGAACTTTGACAGGCCCCAGGGTCTAACAAGTGACAAAGGAAGCACTTTAGGACTCAGACTATCGAATGCCCTTAATGTGAAAACACCTGGTTGATAGGCAGGGTCCAAGATAGGGAACAGAATACCAGGGACTTGCTCATTGCCCCAGGAGCAAGTGGCAGGAACAATAGCTGAAATTACAGGGACACAGCCTGACATTTGCGTTGCAGATGTTGGCTGGGCACTATGCATATGAAGCAATCCTGACACAGAGCTGTCACAATCCATTTCCAAACCAGGATGGACCAGCATTTTAGCCTATTCATGTTGACAGACCTACATTTAAATAGCACCGAGCATGACAAAAGCCAGGAAATTCAAAGTTAAAGCTACTGCTCAGGTCTTAAGCTCAGCTGTTAAGGAGAAAACAGCCAAATGGAACAAACTAGGGAAGGAACAGTCCTTTCTTTGAGTCATATATACTTATAGGAGTGATCTCATTGAAATTAATAGGGCTGTCTGAATGAGCAAATGCTGTTCATTTGGATTAAAGCAGTTTCCATGTGTTCTCCGACTTACTTGGCTTTTATTAGCAAATTTAGGTTTTTTTCCCCCTAACTAGATCGTTTCCTTGCTTGTGGATTTCACTTTTTGCTTGCTAGCCTCTGGGCACTGGTAGGGCTTTCCTTGCTGGCTTTCCTTTGAGAAACCCTCTTGTATGAAGTCCGTTCTAGGGACAAAACAAAACCAGAACAAGAAAAGGGTGAGTTGGGCGTATGGCCAGCGGCACGTAGCCAGGGGGATTCCAGCAGGACTCAGCCACATGTCAGGCTGGTGGCCATCCCTCTGCACGGCTGCCCCAGCCCTCTGCAGGATGAGGCTGTCTCACTCCTTGGAATGGTAGAGACCAGGATGGTTTGGAGAAGCTCTGCAGAGGAATAGCAAATGGTTTTCCATGCTTATGGTGAGAGTGAACACATGGATCTGTTTTTCTTTTGCCATGCACGACTATTATGAAAAATGTACCTTTTCCTAGACTTTATTCTCTCATGTCTAACCTTTACTTTTTATGTTTTCTTTCGAGACAATCGAAACAAACCAAAGCAGCAGACAGTGTGTAGGCATTGCATAATTTGCCAGAGGTGGATGAGTCTGTAGAGGCTCTGCTCCTGAGCAGTGAGGTTCCTGCAGATTTGAGGTCAACCTTTATTCACAGACTAGCCCAGAGGGTTACCATATACACACAAGAGAGTTATAATGATATGTCTTATGAGAACCTTGGTTTTCTGTTTTAGTTTTTTGCTTAATTGGCCTGGCTTGTCTCGCCACTAAACCCACATTACACCTGACTTGTGATGAATCAGGCCTGCTGTTTGCTTCCGATGGTTATCTTTACACCAAAGCCACAGTACAACCCCATGTGAAAGAGAAACTTCTGGGGGAGGCGGCAGGGGGAGGCAAAATGGAGCTTTCTGCTTCTTCCAAGAAAGTCAATGCTCTGTGTGAAATACAGACAGCAAAAAATACCCCTCCAAAGACAGGCCAAGGCCATAGGAGTATTTTCCTGTACCCAGCACTTCTGGTGGGAAAAAAGCAGTCAGAGCTGTGCAGGGAGCCAGGTCTGATGCTGCTAATTTTGTATTTAAATGGTGACAAAAGAGATCTGAGACAAAAGTCACCAACAACTGTGGGGAGGCTGTGACTATTTGAAATTTTGCAGGGGAGAGGTAGAAGAAGCAAGCAGATGGTTGAGGAAAAAACAAAAAAAAGTCAACCGTTGATTTCACTTGAGGCCTGATCCAAAGCATCAATCAATTTTCACAAGGTGTTTAGCCTCAGATGTGCAACATCTTTTCTTTTTTTCTATGAGAGCCATAGAGTTTGTAGCCAACTTCCCTGTAACTGCAAAATACACCGAAATCATATCAAGTATGTTAGTTTAAAGTGTGAGTGATGTTCATCTGCCTGTCACACATGCTGTGGCTTTATCAGAAAATGATTTCAGATAAAACCAGAATATGCTATACAATAAATAATTCATGGTGGAAGGGAAGCCACATTTCTCTCTATATTGGCATTTCATCGTGCAGCCGCTGAACCACAGCTTGTTTTTATACAGGGCAGCAGACTCCATTTCCCAGCTAGAAACATTCAATCCCATCTGGTAGATTCATTCCCAGCTAGATAATACCCCACGTATCCATGTAACATACAAGCCACTGTCAAACAGCAGCGAGCCGTCTCCCCGAGACAGCTGTTCCGCACAAGGGCCGCATTGTCTGAAGGAAGCGCGGATCGTTTTACGTGGAGCGCCGGGGGGATGAGCCCTCTGTCAGCTGCCATGGCATCGAGAAAACCTCGCTCATCACACGTTCTCCTTATTTTGTTATCTGGCCAAACACATGCTGGGGATGTCAGGTTGGAAACAAAGGGTGCATTCCCTGCTCTGGTTACGTTTCATTAAGGAAAGCAAAGCAAACGCACCTCTTCTCCTCCTTTCCTCTCTCTCTTTAAAGTTTATAGATCTACAAAAAAGGCGTTTCTCGGGGCAGGGTTTGTAACAACCAGGCTTTTGTTTCTGGCACTGCTGAGCAGGCAGAGTGGCCCCAGCCATATGCTTTTCCTTGGCACCAGGTAGAGTGGGACGTGCTGAGCCGCAGCAGGAAGCGCTGCGCAGCCTCTGTGGGAGGCAGCTGCCACGTGCCACAGCAGCTGGCAGCGTCACACTGAAATAAGAACTGCAACAGTGGCTACCAAACCCAGGTGACCCTTTTCCTCCTGCCATTTCCAGTGCTGGGACACATGCCGGGTGTGCTGTGAGGAGGCATCGGGAATGGCCAGCCTAACCATTCCTTTATCTTCCCCATAACTGACTCCTCCCACCGATTGCTCAAAAAGCCTATAAAACTGTCTTATATCAAAGACACCAAGGCATTGAGAGAAAATTCGGTACAGATATGTATTTTCTGCATCTACCACCCTCGTAAAATTCACTTCATGCTCTTTTCCTACCACTTTATTGGTGCACCAACTATACCTTGGTGCACAAATTAAATATTTATAGGTTTTTCCAGTATTATCAATTCAAAGAATTGAATGGGTTAGAGAGGATCTTTAAAAATCATCTAGTTTCAGCCCCACTACCATAGGCAAGGATAACTTCCACTAGACCAGGCTGCCCAAAGCTGATCCACCTGGCCTTCAACCCTTCCAGGGATGGGACATCCAGAACTTCCCTGAGCAACACCAACCCAGTGCCTCACCACCCTCATCACAGAATATATTTTCCTTATATAGTCTAAGTTGTTATGACTTATAAAAGTTGTGTGTTTCCTGTTTGTTATGTGTTCACACCTCTTCTTCAATCTAAAATGTCATTGTTCATGGGGCTTATTTCTTCATACTACATAAACAACAGAAACCCTTTTATTCTGATACATATTCAATCAGATTTTTGAATGCATTGATGGTGTGAGTTAAAAGTGAAATTCAAGAATTCTAGAACCTGGGAAATCTGGATCTGCTTTTAAGGTCAAACCTTCCATATATTTTCTTCAGAAGAAATTGTTAGCCTATTATATAACATAAATTTCATAGAAATATCTTTACATATCTTAAAATTCAGGTTATCTTATACTTGCCATTAAAATAAATTTCCAGTTGCTTACAGTTTTGTCTAACTTTGACTAGATTATACCTTTTCATTCACTGGGTTGAATGGAAAGTTACAGCAGAAACAGCTTATACATTTCTAAGAATTTTTTTCCAGTGTTGATTTCTTTCCTTTCATAAATCAAAACCTTTACATTTCAAAAGAATTCAAACATCTCTTTTCTTGAGTAGAAAGGTTAAAATTTTTTAAGAAGTAATTCTGGAGCTGAAGTAGTATTCCTTGCTTTGGTAGAACCTAATTTGGAAGTTGGAAAAATATTACTTGTATATCCAGGAAAATATGCTTAGGCGTGCCTAAATTATAAAACTGAATTCTCCATAAGCAGCTGCTCCTTAGTGTTTCCCAGAAACTCCTTTCTAAAATTTGAAACAGCTTTATTTGCAAGGAGCATGTTTGTAAGCTCACAGGTTAACCTCTGCCTAAAGTTGACAGCTAGCAATAGTACTGTTCCTTGGAAGAGAAATAAATGGAAAAAACCCTTCCATTTTTACTGGGAGAAAAAACTGTGGACTGGGAAACACATGCTCAGCCCTTCTGCCCTAATCAGAGTGACCGAGTAAGATGTGAACTACTCAACCCTTCTGAGTAATGGAGGTTTACTAGACAACCTTATTACCTTACAGGTAGGTTAATATTGCTGATAATGGTAACAGCTGAGAGGTAGTTTGCATGAATGTGTTTTTTTATCACACAATATGAAGAGCTTGTTTTATTGGAGGGAGGCTGGAGAGGGGAAGAGAGAGAGAGGACAATTTGGAAGCACAGCTGAAATCTCCTTCAGTAGGGAGAAACATCTAAATACTCTTATGCCAATCACCATCTGAAAAGGCAACTGAAATATGAATTTAATTAAAAGGAACTACAATCTGTTAAACTATATTCTAAGGTTATGAGAAGTGATTTCAAATAAAAGAGTTAAGAAACATTAATACTACAAGATCCCTAACCACACTCTCCTAATTATCCGTTGAACTATGCAATCCCAAAAGCTAATACCACTGGAGTTTCAGAAGTGCCAAGCATTTGCATTCCCTGTCAGCTTTAATAAGGATTATTACACACATACATACAGTCCTTTTGAGAATCACGACCATAGCTTCATTAGCTAAGTAAGAAAGGGCACAGTACAGAATTCACTGGAGTAAATTTGGCCTATATTAAATACTTTGCAGTTGCAGTATTATTGTGTGTGGTCACTTACTGTCCTCAGGTAAGTTGTTTTCACGTTCTTCTCTCTCCATCTGTTGGCACCAGCCCTCCATACGATCTCTCTCTGCCTGAAGTAGCTTCAGAAACCAGTGGCCATCGCGTGGGCACACTGACCTTTGAACAGCTTCCAAAGGATCTTCAGTAATAGAGTCAATCCATGGGTCAGGAGGAGGTAAAATTGACGGATCAAAATCTGTCTCAAAGTCATCATCCACTGCACATGCATGGTAATGGTTTCCTGACCCTTGTATGCTAACAGTAGAGGTGCTTGCATCTCGGGAAAACTGTCTTGATATTTGTCCAGAACATGTATTGTCCTCTTGAGGGTCGATTATTTCAAAGTTCTCATGGAAATCCAGGTCTGCTTGCACAGCTGTTGTTACACTATTAGATCGTGTAAACCTGCGAAAGCTTTGGAGAGCACAAACAGAAAGCATTTAGAAAGTTTTTTCTAGGTAACTCAGTATGGAAGACTTCTTAAGATTCTGTCACTCTTCCTAAGACTGGCAGTCACACATAAGATTTTTTCCTCATTGCAAGCAAACAAACAAGCATCTCTCTTTCTCCATGTAAGCTCACTGTTTATTGAGACAAGGACCTATAATTTTTATGTGGTTTAACAAAGCCAGAGGCCAGCCCAAGAGAGAGCTAACAGTGCCAGTAGCTCAGGATTTTAGGTTACTGATTAATGAAAAGTTAAAGGGGCCCAATTTTCAAAAGTGGTTTATCTTTCAAATTTTAAAACTCACACCCCTTTGAAGTTACACATCCAAACTCACAAGCCACATTTAAAAATCATACATGTGAAATCAGTTAGATACTAATACCAATGAGTCTACTACGTATGCAATATTGTACATTCCATTTATACATAGAAAGTACTTTTAACTGAGATAAGTATTTTTATTGCTTCTGCGTAATTACTCTTCATAATTATAAATCTGCTATCTCTCACAATTTTACTGCTCATTACCAGTGTCCAGACACTCTATTTTTCACATTCAAACTTCATTTCGAAATGTATCTCTTTTTCACCAAAGCTAGCCTGCTGGCTCTCTGTGTTGCCCTCATTGTGATGGCTGCTCTCCTGTGAGTAGCTTCCTCTCACCTTGCAGAGTTCCCCTGTGTTGAGGCATCTGAGGGCTGAGAACAACCCTGAGGGTGAAGGCAAGAGCAGAGGACAGAGAAGATTTGGGGATTTAGGATGGGGTGGGTTTTCTTTATCTAAACAGCACCTCAAATTCTGCAGTCTGAGGCATCTGAGTGAAAAGGCTGACAGAGAAGAAGCACAGAGAAGTGTAAGGAGAGAAAGACGACCAATGCTTTTGCAAGGGGTGGTAACGAGAGCCCCTTTAATCAGCAGTGAATTGTGGAGGGCTTCAGTGGGAAACAGGTGAGGCAGACTGCTCTCTTGTCCCATGATGAAAAAGAAGGTAGAACCACAAAGTAATTAACGTAGATGTTTCTTAAATCAGTAATATTTAGGGTTCAAAATTAACAGTTTTGAACTCAATAGGAACAGATTCCCATCTCCTCTTCTTACAAATCCAGGATGCCTGTGTACTCATGAAGCCAAGTAGTTAGTCTCCTATTTGTTCTCAATCTCATGTCTACACTTGAAACTAGTCTTAGGACCCATTTCCCTGTGATATTTTGTCTGTTTTGCCCTTGCCAGTTCTGTTTTTAGTTTGTGCTCAAGCAGCAGTGAAAATGCTGAAGAGATGGTGGAATGGATGCTGGGCACCATTTCACTTCCTTTCATTTATATTCCACTTTCCACTAAAGAGCAATAGCCAGTTAGACAAGTACTGCTCAGAGCAAAATTTCATCAAGTGTATTTAGTCTGCAGCTGGTGAGGGAACAGATGGAAGGATGCTGAGGGAGAATTCAATGTCCTATATACCTGGTGCATCCAGATAGCTCAGGAGGACTGCGAGGAGGAGGATTCTAATAGGTCCTGCTGATAGAGGAAATTAATGGCTGTTGATCTGGGGCTTTGAGTGGAGTAGAGAAAAGCAAAAACAGAAGTTGAGAAAGGTCCTCCAATAAAAAAAAAAGGCCAAATTCTTCTGCAGAAGAAGACTCAAATTAGCATCTCAACCATACTAGTCCCAGGAAAACTTTAATAATAGATTGTGTACATATTTTTTAAATAATCACAAACATTTAACAGACTGCCTGCTGCTTGCAGTTCTTTTGAAACAGACATTGTTAAATTATACAAAAGTCATGGTTGTGCCACTGTAGCTGTGAATGATATGCACCAGCAAACTGAAAAATAAAGTGTGTGCAGAATTCTTCAACTTGGTAGTATTTATCCTTTGGAAAGCAGAGGAAAGCATTTTGCTATGGACTCATACAGCAGAAAAAGTTAGGAAGTGAGGACAAGGGTCACTGAGGTAGTGGAATCCCTTCCATAGGAGAAAAGGTTTAGAAAACACATGGCTGAGGAGGACTATGAGAGATCTATGAAATCCTGACTGGGGGATATTTCACCATTTTTCTGAGTGCAGTAACTGTGGGGAGGAAGGCAGCCAGTCGAAAGGCTTAGAGGTCTAAAGATCTACATCTGATGAAAGGAAGTAGTCCTTCACACAATGTGTAGTTAAATTGCCACAGAATCCTGGAAAAAGCAAAGGTAAAAATAGGTTCAAAGAGAATTTGATAATTCACAGGAAGAGCCATTACACATATTTGGCTTAGGAAGTCCCTGAACAACAGAATACTAAATTAGGAATGTCTACTGGGACAAGTAGTGCTTAGTTCAGACACTTTACACACAGTCCTTTATACTTTTCCTAAATATCTGCTACGGGGCCCTGGCAGAGTAAAGCTGTCATAACTAGTATAGCGATTAGAAAGGCACTAGCATTAAGCTGATATTACAGTGAAAGTCTATTGGTCCAACACATATTAGTTTTTTTAGAAATTGCTTTAATTTGACCACCAACCTGACTAATCCCTTATCTGCACTGAAATACACAGACACACACACAAAAACATGTGTGCCCACACAGGCACATGCTCACTGAGGATTTCTTTTTAGTCATTTAGTCAGGGTTCACTGAGAGCCAAGGCATTAGTCCATAGTGTACTTTTCCACACCTTCCATAGCACGGGTGAGAAATGCAAATGCCTTAGTCCAGGTTTGCTCTTCTCCATGTCCTTACCTCCACGTCACAGCCACCTTCTGCTTTCTCCAGTGCCCTAGACTCTGACACTCTTCTGTTTCAGATGACCACTTGTGTTTTCAGTTAACACCCTGGCTTTTCAGTGCACGCCAAAACCCAAATGTGAAAGCATCAAAGCCTGCTTGACAGGAGGACCTATTGCTGGAGGCTCCACATTTCAAGTCTTTCAGGAGTGTACTCTTACTGGGTTCAGTATGGGCTAGTACCACCAAACCCAGATTCTGCTTAACAAATAGAATGACCTACATTTTTTTGTCTTTGTTTTATCTACATAATAGTATGCTACAGGTTTGCATGACAGTTTCTTGGCACTGGATCATGTAACTTATCTGTCTTCAAAAGAAAAACAACTTGGCAATAGAATATAGCATCAGTTCAAAATTTAAAAAATACTTCCAAGGAAATGTATTTTGAATAAAATGGAAATGCAGGAAGGCACTTACTATCTGCCTGTCTCCAACTCATCCATATAAAATGCCTAATAGTTGGTAATTTTAGTCTCTGAGAGAGCTTCCTCACTCATTTCCAGGATGTTTTACTCTTACAAAATAACATTTGTGTCCCACATTAACCCTTTTTGTTTTGCTCTCAGTTATAACTCCATACTAGAGGAGAGCTGTTGAAGCTGATGATTTTTGCTACTTCTACCATATAAAACATTCACAAGTCTAACTTTAAAAAAAAAGAAAAAGTCCAAAATAGAGGTTTGCTCCTTCTTCTGCTTTCAGGCTTTGCACTTTTGTACTCAGTTGTGCCCTGCAGGCACAAGGTGTAATAATTACAGCTTCAGAGAACTGCAGGAGATATCTGGCCTAGAGTGCAGAAAGCCATGCAACCTCAGACTGGATAAACCAGTATGGAGAACAACAGAATTATATGTTTTGAACAACAATACAGTCACTTGTTGGCATTCAACTCTCAACTTCTAAGTCTTTGGCTTTCTTTTGCAAAACATGTTTGCAATTCAGCTTGGATAACTTAACTTAGATAACTTTATTTGTTCCTAAAAAACCCCTCAAAACTGAAACCCCAGAAAAGATCTGGATTTCAAACCAACTGATGCATGATCAATCTTACAGGCGTTTAGGTTAAACTCAGCCTTACTTTACCCACTGGCTGTCCTCCTTCTTGGTGGTGTATTTCTCTGCTAAGGCTGCAGCTGCTGTCAGCAGAACAAAACAAGCTGCAGAAGGAGTTAGCAGATATGGCACCGTGTTTCTAATGGCAGGAACAGTATTCCTGATCCAACCCCCTTCCTTGCAGCAGCTCATCTTTGTTCATCACGTTGTCTTATGCTGGTTGGTTTATTTGTTGCTCTTTTACCAGCTCTTGGCCTTTGGATTGCAGAGCAGAGATGCTGGCTGGAGTGCTCAGCCTCCCTCCAGAGCTTGGTCTGGGGCACAGAGGCCATTGCCAACCAGCAGCGTGTGATCAGAAATTTATAGACAATTCTGCCAAGGCCAGGCTTGCAGCAGCCCACCAGCTGGCTGGGAGCCACCAGGGCTGTAAGCATTCCCTCAGGTCACACACAGGCAGCTGTGGCCAGGGAAGGAGATTGGCCCTGTCAGAGCCAGGGCATTCTTTGCCTTTTGCTCCAGCAGTTCCTCCTCTGAGCAGGCATGGGGTAGGAGGAGATGTGGAAAATGAGTCCCACCAATGCGGGACTTGCCAGAGGAACTGGTGTGGGTTGCAAGAGACATTTAAAGGTCATTTAGTCCAACCTTGCAATGAACAGGGACATCTTCAACTAAATCAGGTTGCTGTAAAGACTGCAGCATTGAGAAGTGTGAGTTAGACTGTGAGACTGGCCTATTGTATAGGGAAAATGCTAAAACCTGAGTATTTTTTGCTGGAAGTAGGTAACCAAACCCAAAAACCTACAGGAAAAAAACAAACAAACAAACAAACAGAAAAAGATGAGTTTATATAGTAATAAAATGCAAAGATGTGAGGGGTATTTTTTTCCTGGAAGAGGCAGCATAGGGTTTTTGTTTGATTGTTTATGTTACCATATTGTTATTTCAAATTATTCCATGTTCTACCATATCAGGAGTTGTGCTGTGGTAGGATGTAATTTGTGTATCAAGATCTTGTGGTAAGACACACTCTTGTGTATCAAGATATGGGGGCACCTTCCTTGGTGCCCCAGAAACCAGAGAAGACCATCTATCTACTGCAGTCTCCTATGGGGGTGTTCTTACTCCATAAATTACCATTGTTTCAGTATTAAAAAATTCTTGTGATGGCAAATCAGGCACAATTACCAGTGGATGGTACATCTAGAACAATGAGAGACAATTTTGGAGGTGAGAATGTAATAGGAGGAGATCTTGGGCAGGCAAGATAAATTTCAAGAGAGACTAAAAATGATTTCAGAGCTATGGGACTGGAAACCCCTTGTTCAAGAAGAATGCATTCTAATTGTTTTTGGCAGAATAAATGATTTCTTTTTTTCTGCTTCAGTAGAACTGATTGACTTCTAACAACTCGATTATCTTCTGTAAGTGAGGAGGGTGGTCCCTTGAGGTCGAGAAGAAGTTACAGGTAGAAAGAAAGGACAAACAAAAATGGACAGAAATTGAAGTGCCCTGAGATTACATAAATGAGTTTCATTAGGTTCACTTTTCAAAACTGGCCTGGAAGGAAAAAGAGAATAACATTTTGGCTAGGGTTTTGTCACCATCATGATGAAGGTTAGGTGAGAGATAAAAGATTAACAGCAGTAAGATCATGAGGTTGTAAGAAATGTGTCCCAATTTCTCTCCAAGAGAAGGACTGGTCAGAGTTAATCTATAAATGCTAAAAATCACAGAGCTGCAGGTAGGGAATAGGTATGAAAAATACTATTGAGAACCAGTGGCATAAAGAACTGAGGATAAGATAAATAGCAGCAATGGGTCCAGCTGTAATGTGGTCAGGTAGCAGGAAGCACATTTATCCTTTGAGCAGTACAAGAGGAGGAGGCAGACTGAGGCATTTGTCTTGGCAGGAGGCCCATGATACAGATACAGAAAGTGAAGGGCCAATGAAAAGTCTGAGGCAAGATGGAAGATTGAAGAGAGAGCTGTCCTGTGAAGATGCTCTGTTTTTGTACTACTTAGATCAAGAAATGGAGGCAAAATGTTTTGCTTACCTGGTCCAAACACAGAAGAAGGAATATTTAAAAGGACATGAGGAGGTAAGACTTCCTAGTGTGAGAATGACAATCATATAAGGTGAGGGATAGGGGAAGGAATGAGCAGGAAGCCAAGAAGAAGACTGAAAGTAGTGGTAGGCTTTTGGTGCATTAGGCAAAGAGCTTTCTTGTTTTGTAACAGTGTAATATTGTAATAGCGTAGACTGTCAAGGAAACATGATCAATTTACTGTATTTATCCTTCTTGCTGTGTCATTCTTCTCATTTTACATTTATTTAGTATTTCTGAAGCCTGGGATATTTTTAAGAACATTAATTTCTCAAAGATTCAGCTAAAAAGGCCTTTCTTAGGCTTTGCAGATGTTATGGTGCAGGGACAGTGAAGAATGTACTGTATTTACAATTCTATTCCTGTAACAGATAATCAATACATTGTGCTCTGCTGTGTTATGGGAAAAAAAAAAGAGAATAAGTGCCCAACTGTGATGATAAGCCCTTTGTGTCTTGAGTGCACTCATTTTCTAGGGATTAGGGGCTGTCCTTTATCAGCCAGTTCACTTCTGAAAGTCCATGATAGATTGCTGCTTGCCCGTCTGCTCCAAACACCAGCAACCTCAACTTTATCAGCAGGGAAACCCCCAAACACAGCTGTCAGTAAGTAATGCAGAAATACTGCTTTCTCAGGGCAGACTCTCACAGGCAAATCTTACCTCTTTCTCTGGGGCAATAAAAACTGCAGCAGAAAGAGGACTTTGGAAGCAAGGTATTTACAAACAGCCATTTCTTTCTTTCTTTGCGGGGAGGGGGAGGGCTGGGCTTTTGGGGTAGTTATTTCCTTTGTGCCCAGGCTGAAGTGAAATGGTCCTTCAGCATCCATTCTAATGTGCTCATTTATCTAGTGCTGAAGAGTGGTGGGTAAATGGGGCTAAGATCTAACACATAAAGAAATGTCTGCCAGCAAGAGATGTTTTAGCAGGTTAATGAGGAACTTGGTAACAGCCTAGCAGGGTCATTGCAAAATCACATTTCTTTTTGCTGAAATCACTTTAGCCTTTTAAAACCACAGGAAAATGGTCTGTTACTTTACAAGGAGATTTGGTTGAATTGAAAATGGTGTCGATAACCTGCTAATTTTGAGTATTTTTGGCAGATGTAGGAAAAAAACAGCGTGAGAATGGACATCTCCACTGGCTCCTGTAGTCAGCAGGCCAGAGAAGGGGAGAGGGCCTAAATTTTATCAGCTCAGATTTGCTGCACCCAGGTTTTCTCTGGAGAAATTACAAGGAAAACTTCTCTTGCTGATGTCATACTGCACCGAGGCTTCACCTATGACACAGGAGGGTACTGAGAATTATCAAGAAAGTGGCTCTAGCATCCAAAAGTCACACTGTGCCCAAGTGGCCTTGAGAAAAGAGAAGCAAGACTTGTGTGGGTGCTTGGAACAACACTGGGCAGGCCTGCACACTCAGGCAAGGGGAGAGTCTGGCTTTTCTTCAGCCACCGAGTCCACTTTTGGGAAGGAAATAAGATCTGCAGTTGCGGTCAAGCACTCAAAAATTTTACGTGTCTCCCGAGTGCTACCCACGGTTATGCTGCCCTGCAATATAACTGCAAATTCATCATCAGGAAGAAACATAACCCTTACAGACAGCTGCTCTAGTTTATTTTTTCTTTTAAATTTTTTTTCTTGGAGGATTTGTTTACTAACTCAGGATATACGGCAGATTGTATAGGGAGAACAGTTTTACAGGCTTGCTTTGTAATCTCAAAATTTTTTTTTTAAGGGAGCAGAGATGTCTGGGTGAGATACCTGAGTAAAAGCATTCCGTTTGGCTCTGCCACTGCACTGCTGCATGTGGCTGAAATAATTCTGCTGAAAAACAAGGCAAACTTTTCCTCATCAGTTCTATGCTGCTGCAGCCATCCCAAGACAAATACTCCAGCTGCAACACTGTTCACTCTTTAGGTAGATTTTCTGGGGAAAAAGAGATTATTAAAAGTGTATGAGCTCTCAAAATGTATGGCACTTCTCTTCCATTTCTCTCGCTGATCCTGAAAAATCCTCTCTGAAAAACAAGAGCTACAACATTTATAAGACTCAGCTTTTCAGCTGGGTGATCTAACAATTCATCCAGGAAACAAGTTTATGTGGTCATGTGTGCAGGAACTAGGGCTCTTAAAAATTAGTTGCGGCATAATTATTTACTTTAGAAAAACAGTATTAACTTTAACTCACCACTTCTCCTCCTCTACTTGAACTCCTATGGACTGGAACTTACTGGTTGCTTTATTATCACCTGGTATGGTGGATTCTTCAGCACCATCAACCTTAAAAAATAACAAAACATGACAGGTAATAAGAATGTATTTTAGCAGAGATATCACCTGTCTGCTTGCAGTTTCTGTGCACCTTAACTACTGTCTGCACATAGAGCTAATACCATGAGTTCCTTCATCTAGTAAGTTTCTCTGTGCTATGCTCATTTCTGATGTTATTAGTGAATATTCATCACTTTTAATCTATAAAACATTTCTGGTAAGACAATATTCAGCCTACAACATGCAGGTGGATTTTATCCAGTATTTTATGGAGGCTGGATGCTCACATTTGTCAGAGGACATCTCTGAGCAGCCGAAGCTCCAGATATTGTGCTTTACCATTTGTTTGATTTTACCTTCTATCTGTACATGCATGCATATATGAACTCATATCAAAATTGTGTATTTTGTTTAAATGTTAGTGCCTCAAATCAGAGCACTGCAGAAAAAAAGATTTAAAGAAAGCAGATATGAGTCTTAGATGCATTTTCTTTACTGCTTCATCTTGCAAACAGGTGGTGCCCAGGAGCACGGGCTGGAACTTAATCTCCATCTCCAGCTCCATGAGGAGATTTGTGCCAAAGGTATAAAGTTAAAATTTAACCACAGATGTGTCTTTGAACAAAATCACAATATTCTGCATCCGAGCAGCGTAGCTGTTAATTCCCAATGCTATATATAATATAGATAGTTATACAAGAAAAACATTTTCCAGCAGACAGAATTTTTGGGCCATAGCACTGTCATGAGGTGATCTGTAGCCTCAAACTGACCATGGGTGTGCAAAATATCCAGCTGTAGTTGCTGTTCCACCAGCAACTTCAACTTTCAACTTCTTGTTGAGAGCCACTTGACCAACTTGCGCAGGAAAAGTGCTCAGTGAGGGATGGGAGTTACAGAAGCTGTGAGGTGAGGTGAGGTGAGGTACTTCCTTCATACTGGGGTTTCTGGGGAGATAAATACACCTGAAATCTCATAACTGACAGAGTGAAGCAACCTTTTGATGGAAGGGCTTTTCTTTGCTTAATTTTGCTTGTTTGCTCAGCAGATTTACAGCAAAGGCTTGCAGTGTCCTAGGAGTGGCTGAGGGATGTAGAGGACACACATGGAAGTTCATCAGAAGTGCATACTAGGTTTATTTGGCAGAGGAGGAAGAAAACCAAGAAGATACCCGTGGCTAATGCAGCTTGCCCTGCTCTACAGAGATGGGTTGAGCTATCATTAAGGTGTATACTTGGTCTGAGTTCAGACTAAGCCTGAACTATGTTCCCTTTACTCAGTGGGGAGAGACTGACTATTCTGCCAGTCAGAGGACAGACAGTGTACCTATGGCCTTTGGGGCAGCTGTTTGTAAGAGAAGTAATTTCTGGCATCAACACCTCTCTTAAGGTATTTCTACTCCCACACTACCCCTTCAGCTGTACCAGCATGACTGCTTGTGCAACGATGCTGCAAAACGGATCAGACAGCAGACTAGTGAAGCAAGTTTCTTTTATCTGTGAAGCCTATCTGACTCTAAAAATCTCATTGATGTGCACAGCTGTGAGGGTGGCACCATGCACAGGCAGGAATCCTGTAAGGCCGTGTCACTGCTGAAGGTTTTGCTCTATGTCATCCCAGCTTCAGGTGGTTTGTACCACCTTCTGCATTGGACCCTACACAAATTCTGCCTTGGCAGAGTCTCACGTACCTTCCCCAAATTTCATTATTATTTAATGTGATTATACTGGTCATTTGTAAACTTCAAAGTTTAAGAGGGAGATTGTCAAATGCTTGAAGAGCATTTGGAGCTCTGTTTTCCTCAAATCTCAGGAAATTGAGGCCTCTATACCTTTCAAAAAGCAGCATTTGTTACTTGCAACACTACCTTAAGAAGAGATACAGGGAGATGGTCTCTCAAGAACCATGATTCATATTACCATTGTTCATTTTGACTTCTGCAAACATGGAAATTATTTCCTTGTGCCCATTATTTTGCAGAGTCTTTGCTAAGGAGTCTTGGTTTCTTGGATTGGTGAAATAAGGGATTACAATAATATAATGGCATTTTAGGATTGGCTGGTAATGGGAATACAAAGCAGAGGAGTTTTCCTCTATCCCTGTGCCGCCTGGATCTTTCAGTGTTTAACACAGAACATCAGCCCTTCTTTCAGAATATACCCAAAACAAACAGCTGTGAAGCAGTAAGAGTCTACAACAAAGGCAGTGAACTGAACCCACAGGCAATAGTTATTGCTGCCCTTCCAAGAAGAAGTGAGAGAAAAGTCACAGCTTCTCTAGCAGCTACCCCGGGGATGGCATACTTCAGCACAGCACCTCTCATCTATCTCATCTGTCTGATATAGAGATTTCATGGCAAATTCTTAGACTTTACTAATCAGATAAGCCTGTCCAGGCACATAGTGCTGTGCTTACAACCACCTTCTTCAAGAAAAAAAATTCTGTCTTCTTGTGAAGGCCAATAAGCTGTGGATTGCTATTCTATTTGTTCAAGATTCATCTGTCAAAACCTGTGTTGATTCTCAGTTGATTTTAAGTTCAAGTACTTTGTACAAAAGCTAATCTGGCAAGCAGATAGTCAGGAGTCCTATGCACATCATTATTTTGGGGGAGTAGAGGGATGGGAAGGATTAATTAAGAAATCTAGTTTAGTCTAGTTTAAAGCCTAGTTTTATTTACTCTTGTCCTTTCTGTAAACAGGAATGAACTTTGGCAGGGTTAGTTTTCTTGTTTCATTCTACTAGAGGTAACAAAATGTAATTTTCTTTAACAAGGGCAAATCAGAAGGAACTTATCTTCTGCTCTTGAGGCTGAGATAGGAACAATGCTGCCTCATTCAAGTGGCTACCAGTCATTATGAAATGCATGAATAAGCAGCGACAATTAATTCAGTGAGGCTGGATGAAAATATTTTTTTGGTGATAATGTAATGTAAATCATTGTTTTACACATTCCCTTTCAGTGATTTAATTCATGCCTTTCTGACCCCCACTGTGTTATGATTCATAGATTAGTGCTCATGTGTGTAATTTAACAGAGCTGAATAACAAGCAGCACAGAGACTCAAACAAATCCTTGCATCTGATGTATTTATGATAAATTAGGAAAACATCATTAGTACCATGCAGAATGATTATGCTGATGCAAGTCCTATATAGGTACCTGTCAGGACAAGAAGAAAAATACACAAAACATTGTATAATGAGCAGTAAAACAGATGTAGAAATCCAAAACAATGGCAAGCATATAATCCATGTCATGTACTGTACCTGTATTCCAATAGATAAGCATCTGTTTTTCTTGAAGTGGTCCTTCTTCCTATCTTCTACTGCAACAGTGGCAATGGTTGTGGTGGTGGTGACAGTGGCAGTATTGTTCCCTACGTGTTGGCTTGCAGGGCCATGGATCTGCGCATTGGCAGCTTCAATAGCAGCTGTCAGAGCCTTCATACTGTCCAGGCTTTCTGTGGAGTTGCTAAGTCCAGACTGGCTAATGATATCACCCCTCTGTCCATGCCCATCCATGTAGGCATCTTGGGCAGACTCTGTGCTGCTCTGGGCTGTGATGGAAATAAAGGGTTTGGTGGTAGTTCTCGGTGGCACTGGAGGCGGTGTCTTCTTGTAGGTGGTAATGCAGGATGACACTGGAAAAAACACAGCAGAGTTCTTGTTTTATTGATGTTTTATGGATGCAAGTGGGATATCAAAGCATCAGTAAGCATGGACAGAGCAGAGGTGAAGAGGAGGCTGTTAGCCAAAGAGCCCCCAAAAGTCAATCTACGTGCCATAGTAATGCCTTGCTTATCAGTGTCTGTTATTCCTCCTATGTGAGTGGCAAAATTACTAGTAGGGCAAATAGGGAGAGAAAGTATCTATTTGCCAAGTTCCTCCTTAGTCTTTTTAGGATTGTTTTCTGCAATAAATTTTTTACTAAATGTTCTAAGTCCTTCCACTAAAACGTTTGTTCTGCTTATGGCTCCTAAACAAGATTCATAGGGATGGTAAATCTCCTACTACTTATCCCAGCCAAACTGTACTTCAAGCAGTTTTATTGCAATTGTTTTCTGTCTCCCTACGCTGTCCTACTATATGCAGAGTTTCAAACCAGATTTTTCTGATGAGATTCTCAAATCATTCTTTATCAAAGTTTGTTAACACTCACCGTACTTGGACTTGTGTATTTCTTTCTATAAAATGTCTCACTTGTTGCACAGACTTCTCAAATATTTTGAAATGCTTTGTAAGTTGTTGTGGACATATTTAAAAGAACATTTTGACATGCCTAATTTCTCACCATAAATATAACATCAGTTCTGGAAAAAAAAAATCACTTGATTTTACACAGAGAGTTAGTGTAATGAAGTCAATGGCTAAAACCTGTCAGTAAGTGGTAAAGTGTAAGTATAAATGTTTGCAATAACAAAGACTTTAATAAAAGTTCATATTTTGAAGGCCATGCTCTCTTTTAAAGTGCTGCTATGTGGAGTTATAAGCTTAGCTTGAGGTTCCCAGGTTAAAACTATTGTTCTATATACAGAATTAGATATAGAAAGCACTACATGGAGATTAAAACATCTTCCTTTAAGAGTTACTTGGCAGCTCTGCATTACTGAAGTCCTGGAATGCTTTCAAGGGAGGAAAGAAAGTCCATTAAGAACAAAAAACAACCATGATATGCTCTATTTTTTAACAAAATAAATGCAGGCATGAACCTGTGCAAAGTTCAGACACAAACTTGTTAACATAAATTCTTATTAACAGTAATCATATGGCAAGAAATGATTCATCAGATCATTTTAATTGGCAGACGTCTATGCCACCCACATAAAAGGTAACTCTACTACAGCTGTTCTGCTCTCTGTTTGCACTGTATCTGCTTGTCGAGCCAGAAGCCATTATGGTATTAATTTGACTAGCTCACATCCATATGCCTCCTATCTCCCCATAGCTGTAGGAATAGTTACAGTGTAAAAGGTGTTTCCAGGGCATGAAATCACATGGGATTTTTTTTGAAGGACTCTAGTATAAGTTTCTGATAACATGTCTGAACCCATGTTAAACATGTTGAATGCTAATGGAAAAAAAGAGTGTTTCAGGTAGTGAGGGTTTTGAAACTATGATTCACTTCTGAAGAATCAAACTGAAACCACGGCATCTCTGAGAGAAGAAATGGCTAAAAATGGACTTGTCAAATTTTAACTCTGGGGAAGTGAATAGTTAATAGGGTTAAAGGTGTTTTATAAAGTGCTCATGACAAGGTCAATACCTGGAACTAACAGAAAGGATGACAGTTTTACAAAGGGGATTATGGATGTTGTGCTGCTTTTCATTGTTTTTGATGCTGTCAAAAAACATTTGTTGTGACAGCACATGCAGGGAAATCAGCTGCTGTTGCTGCAGCATGATCATGTACTCTGGGATTCATGGAGAATTGTGGAGGCTGCTGCTTGAATCGGGATACCCTAGAAGCATTCCTGGTGGTTCATAGTCAGGAGAATATTCTCTGAGTTGTGGAAATGCAAACTGAAATTGAGAACAGAGGAATTCAAAGTGCAAAACCACACACATATCCAGGTAACGTCTTGGGAAGCTGGTGCCAAACTTGTCTAATAGAAGTTCATGAGCAACTTTGCAATTCAGCAAAATATAAATCGTACCATTTAAAATATGCTAAGAAAGGTCACTGGGAAGCTTCAGGGGACATGCCAGCACCTTCAATACATCCCAGCACGGCACATAAGTATAATTTTTCTTACATAGCAGAGAGGGAAATGATAATGAAACACACTTGAAAAGTCATCTTAGGTAGGAGAGAGAGCATCAGAACCGAAAAGCCACTCTCAACAAGACAGGTCCCCACATAACTGGGCATCCTGCACTGGAAAGAAAGTCAATAGCAACTGTCTATTGACAGCTACCATGCTCTCTGGACACAGCAGTACAAATACAGAATCGCCTGATTAAGTTGTCTTTCATTCTGTTGGTAAATGTACTCAATGAGGAGTATAATCCACACCGCATTGAGAGATGTTTGCACTCAGCTAATTAAATCTGAAGTTATTCTTAAGAGGGGGAGAGAATTGACAAGTCATACGGTGAAATTGTAAAGAGAAATAGCAAAACGTTCTTTCAGCAAGTCAAAACAAATCCTCGGTTTCCTGGAGTCACGCAGCACATACTGTACAGCTCCAGAGAAGCAGAGTGTGCAAGTCATAAAAGAACCCCAGGCACTTCATTACTGGAAGTGATGTAAGCTCCTGCCGCTCCTCTGCAGAATCGACACCAAAACAATGCCGGGGCCGCCGCCGCTGTCGGAGGCTGCTGCTCTCAGTGCCGGAGCTGGCCGAGCCCTCCGAACCGCCCAGGCACAGCAGTGAAAGGCTTTCGGTCCCGCAGCTCTCCTTCGTGTGCGCTCCGGCACCTGGCAACCTGCGCCGGGGCAACCTGAAGGATCCGCGGCTCTTCAGGTGCCCACGGTGTTTCGAATGCTAAGCTGCTCGAAAAACGAAACGAGTCCTCCCCAGGAAAATTGTCAAAACGCTGGAGCTCTCCTTGTCCAGCCAGGAGAGGCTGAGCATCCAGTGGGCGCAGGGAGAGCGCATCCATGCGCAGTTTTGGCTCTGTGGACAAAGGAGGAAACTCATCCCTCCAGCTCTCCTGCGGCAGGAGGTTCAGAGGGAGAACACTACAGGATCACAGGACTCGTGAAAAACTTGGAGAAATCCTCACTTCACACACAGGGAACCTTCAAACTATGAAAGCTGGTTTAATTCACATAAGGAAGTGAATTTGAAGGGCCGTATAAATTCCCTGATAAATATGTTCTTGGACATAGATCAAGGAGTGAAGTTCTGTACGGAAACTGATCAGACTGGAGAGTCAAGTCAAAGCAGTTAGTCTCGTGAATCATTAAAATTGTTTTGATACGGAGTTAATCAAAAATCACTTGTTCTGAATAGTAGAAGAGCCCTCAGTTTGACACAACCCTCAGTTTGACAAACTGTGGAAACCCTCAATTTCCACAGTTTTCTCCAGAGAGCACATGCTGCTGAAGCAGGTACACATTCCTCTCCTAGGGCATATGCAAGGTTTAATCCAGAAACTAGTTAAGTCATGCACAAGAATCCTCAGACAGCCAAAGCACTTCCAATCAGGCTCACTGTTTCCAGTGCATCAGTCCTCCAAGTTATTGTCTCCTTTTCCTTTTGATCTTTACCCTATTTCTGTGGACTACCATCAAGTTACAGTTTAATCTCAAATACCTAGAGGAAAAAAAACACTTTCTCCAGATTAAAAAAAAAACAAAAACAAAAAAGAAGCCACGGTTTTTGTCTTCCTAGCCAGTATTTCCAAACAACTAGCTCATGGGACAGGAATTTGGAACAGGGAGTGTCAACCACCCAGTTCAGAAGGAAGTCTAATGATAAAAAAAAAATAATTCCAGATTGCATAATAATAAAGGCTTGAATTTGAATGTTTCATTGTAAGAGTACTTCAGTTGTTTAAACATGCTCACTAGGGGAGATGAGCCCTCAGGAGCAAACATCAGCATGCAAACACAAATTTTTAACTGATTGAATGGGTGCTCAGGAGAACCCCAAGGCAGATTAATATTTTCAAGGGATCAAATTCATGCAGTGCTTTGAACAGTTCAAGTGATGAGACACACCAGTAATATCTTTCTAACTTGGCTGTCTTATATAAACTTGATTAACAAGAATAAATAACGTGCAAATTTAAAATTAAGTAACATAACAGTGTTTCTTCTGAGAAAAAGCATGAACTCCACAGTTTGAAAGGAGCAACAAAGGACACAACTTTCTCAGCACAAGAAAGATGTGGACCTGTTGGAGTGGGTCCAGAGGAGGGCATGAGGATGATCAGTTGGTTGAAGCACTTTTCCTGTGAAGACAGGCTCTGAGAGCTGGAGATGTTTAGCCTGGAGAAGGCTCCATGAAGGCCTCACTGTGGCCTTCCAATATCTTAAGGAGAGAGAGGGATTTTTTATATGATAGTGACAGGACAACGGCAGTGGTTTTAAACTGAAAGAGGGCAGGGTTATACTAGATGCTAAGCAGAAATTTACTCAGAGGGTGGTGAGGCACTGGAGGTTTTCCAGAGAATTTATGGATGTGCCACCCGTGGAAGTGCTCAAGGCCAGGTTGGATGGACCCCTGAGTGACCTGGTCTAGTGTGTGGTGTCCCTGCCTATGGCACAGGAATTGGAACGAGATGATC
Organism: Sturnus vulgaris; assembly: GCF_052056855.1. NCBI lineage: Eukaryota > Metazoa > Chordata > Aves > Passeriformes > Sturnidae > Sturnus > Sturnus vulgaris. The sequence continues at coordinate 107,871,387 of NC_142243.1, read as the reverse complement.
TTTAAGATCGCTTTCAACTCGAACCATCTTATGAGTCAATGATTCTAACTTGTAACAACTAAGTCTGAGGATAAAAAGCAGGAGCTGTTCCATGCTGCACAGATGGACCTCAGTCTTCTGATTTACTGTCTGTTAAATGGGTGTGCTAACAGTGGTGCCACACAGATATAGACTTTTTTTTTTTTTTTTTTTTGAGATTCGGGGGAATGCTTGAAAGTAGAGTTTCAGATCCCGTGTTCTTATTTTTACATGCAAAAAATTGATATGGAAACAGAGCATGCATTATCTTAATAAAAAACTAAGCAGATGCTTTCTGAGGATGTAGAGATTTACTATTACAAAACTGAAGCAAAGATTTTTATAAGAAGTTTTAAACTGCCCAAGGGAATAATACTACAGTGAGTTATGGATGTCATTATCCCAAATGAGAACTACTGAAAGCTAGATACTACACCATCAGGAATTCTGCCAAGGCCATGCTTTTTCCAGACCTCCCTCACAGCCACGTTGATACCTTATTTGATGAAAGCCTAAACTTCACTGGCTTAGGAAACAGGCAAAACATATAACTAAAATCCTGCAGAAATTAATAAAAAGTATTTAAACTATTTTTACAGCACACAATAGCACCACAGACTTAATATCCCATGACCTTTTCGTAAGTCTGGACATTTTTGTTAGCAAGTAGGGTGCCTCCAGCTTCCCAGCTGGATATAGTGAAAGATCTCCTGAAGGTGAGACTAAATATGGCTCATCCTGTATCTTAAATGAATTGAGTTGGAAAATCTGCATGTGCATACCCAGTGGATGACAGGTGAATATTTCTCCAGCATATTTTTTCTCCTTTTAATTTCTTCTGCTGGAAGCTGCTGATGCCAGTCAGAAGCTTAATTGCTATCCCAGGGAAGCTAAATTATTGTGCAGAGAACAGGTGAGACAGCCAAAGGTGTCTGCTAAATGCAGTTTATCACTAGGAGATTACCACAAATTATGGATGCACAGACAAAATCCAGGGCATGTTGGCTTCCCGGGAGACCCACTTTACTCCTTGTACTACACAGCCACTGCTGAACTTCTCTATAAAAGTGACCAGGACATTAACAGCATACAACTTAAGCAATTCAGCTCTTGTGGCCAATATCAACCTCTACATGCAATGAAACATGATGAAGAAAAAGAAAAAAAACCAATACAGCAGAGTGGTCTTTTTTAGTCAGTATGTGAATTATTTACTAACTTTTCATAGGTACTGCACTTTTTTTCTGATAAAATTGGGAAAACACTGCTTGATCTGTTGCTTCAACTAAGTCTCACAAACCATTCAAATGCTTTCTGCACTTTACCAAAACTTTATTTCCCCCCATATTGTAGCAGTAATGGAAAACCTTATAATTTTAGATAAAAATAGGGTGCTTAAAAGTATTTTATATTTCAGAACTTATATGTCATAAAATCATCCTGAAAGAAATTAATTAGCTTTCTGAATATCAGTACTTTAATTTTGTAAAAGGCATTTATGGAAAACAAAGAAAACCTTGTGAAATACGGTAGTTTATCCCACTTAGATCAAGAATGTGTAACAGTAAATAAATGTAATATTATTCAGCTTAATGAAATCAGATTCTTTTCCTATATATTTTCCAGGGAGCAACTTCACTGGCACTTTGATATAACACTTTGTTATGTGTTACTGCAGCACTCTGGAGTTCCAGAATTTGCATCTTTTCCCCTTGGCAATAATGTTAATTAAAAAAAAATGAGCAATTTTTTAAAATGTGGAGTTGTGCTAACCAAATACAGACACATCTATGTAAACAGATCTTTAAGTAAAAACACAGTACAAGAACTAAACCCAAGATTTTCAGAAACACAGGGGGTTGAACTGTCTGCAAGTATGTAGTCACTGTAGTTAGAAGATGTATTTAGAAGTTTTCAAATCTGAGCATGCTCTGAAAAAGTCATCACTGATCTTTTTGCTTGCCAAGTAATGGTTGAACGAAAAGACTTTGTCTACTAGTGCACATTGCAAGTTCCTGGTGCTAATAACTTGAAAAAACTGCCTCTTTACATTTCTACATTGGATTTGGATTCTTGAAAATCTCACTAAAACTGAGAATATAAAATTTCCTAATTTCCAGACTCTATCAGTAGCTCTTTCAATATGCCAGTGTGCCATAGCAGAGCCTACACGTCCCACTGTGTTTGGGCATGTTGCTGTAGGTGCTTTTTCCTGAAATCACCATGTAATAACAGTAACTACTGGTGTTGGCCATATTAATACACTCTGGTATATATGCTGTCCCTTCAGTTACAGAAGGAATTAATATATCTGAGCATCCAGGAGGCTTAAACCCTATCAAACCTGGAGATACACCAAGGCAGATGCTTGGTCAGAACCAAGCCCACATATAAGTAAGGATCTCCTGGTCTTTACTGAAGCAGTTTGTTCAGATCTTCCTTCACAGTTTGTTCAGAAGAACTGCGTTTTGTCCTTCCTGAGCTCCTGCTGCCAATGTCTCATCTTTTCATGGTGGCAGACTGATGATAAAGCAAGATAATAGCCAGTCATTTCAGGAGGAGCTTGTCACAAATTTGATTGAGAAATTGCAAGTTGAAATGGTATAGTTCTTGTCACAGGAGGTCAGACTAAAGAATAATTAAGATCCTCCCCTTCTCAATCCCTGAATCCCAGAGACCAACTTGTTTCCCAGAACCTAGAGGAGACTCAAGCGAGCCAATTATCTCTGAGTAATCTGATCATGTAGCATTTAACTTAGCTAGGTATTAATGTTGCATCACTCTTTTCAACATTATGGCAAGGATTTTTAAGCTCTTCACTGCAGCTAACTTTCAAAAGGCAACACGACATTCCAAAGTGTGATTTCTATATAGGAAAAAAGTCTGTAAAAGTTGTCCCCTCTTCCTCAGTCTGGAAATGCACCTTCTTTGTTTGCTGCTGATGTTAGCAAGAAAACGAGTTTCTACTGGTTTTTACTCCCAGTGGTTTTCTGAATACTTAATAAACTTAAGGTAGAGTAAGCAGAATTCTGTATTATTGCACACATTGGTATCAAGCTGGTCTCACAGAATTTGATTAGTGATGCATCTAAATTTGCTTAGAAATTAATTAGTTTAAATTGCTGCAAACCCACCCCTGATGTGGACATATTTAGAAGTGAACATAACTATTTTTTTAAATGTCTTTTTTAAAACTTAAATGAAAATGAAGGAAATAAAAGCGATTCTTTCAAATAATTTACTGCAATTAACTGCATCAGTTTGACAATTTTAAAGTTATTTCCTTTTATGCCATGGTGTGCAAACAAGCTGTACATTGTTATCAGTTATATCCATTTGAATCCAGTAAAAACTGTATAAGTATCATTTAACCCAGGAAGAATTTGTGAAATTTAATTTTCTGGGTCATAATCAGTTTTAAAGGTTGCTGTATTTAAGTTCAGTTGTGCCTGCATGGTTTGCTTACTTTTATATCTGGGATTTTTTAAAAACTACACTAAACCAGAGAACACAATGAACATGCATTGTTCTAATATATCGTTACTAATGAAATTTTCGGAATTGTCCCACAAAGGGAAAATTCTGCACTATGAGACAGCTGTGTGTATACATATATATATATATATATATATAAAATACACATACATGAATATATAGAGCAGTTATATTCACACTAGTCATTAGGGGACTAGTACACACAGCAAATACAGAAATGTAGGTTCACCAGTTTTGCATGCTATTCAACCCTAAGGCTGTTCAGAAGGCTTTAAGAAATCAAGGAAGTCATTGCTCTGACATAGACTATTCAAATGTATTTAATGCAGCCTGTATGAGGTGGGATTTACTGTTTTTGGTACAATAGCCATCTACTTTATTAATCAAACTACTTTATGATGCTGCTGAGTATAGGTTGTGATTCCTCAGAGCAGAAAGCACTTTGTCATCTGATCCAGCAATTAACTCAAATCTCTTTAAATTCTTAAAAACAAAATATATGTTTTTTTTCCTCAGTACTTGGTGCCACCAAAACGCCACGTCTTTGACATTGTCTCAAAAGTCAACATTTGAGATTTAAAAATCTTGTTTTATGCTACTTGATAGATAAGATTTTATTAAATAATTTGTCTAAGAGTTAAAAGTTATTCAAATGACTGTGATGATGAAAGGCTGCTATATTTTAATCAGATAGATGTCGGGAAGAAACTCTATGAGCACTAAAGACAAGAAAATAAAAGCCAATGTCGACTAAAAGAAGAATGTGATTGATAAAAACAATAGGAACAACTTTTTAGCTACTGTGAAGTGCCATGAAGCACCGCAAGAATTGATTTAAACTATTTACTGTCAATTTCAGTGTAACACAACAGGGTCGAAAACAGCACACTATGTTATTCTCGTAGATAAAATCCTTATAAAGACAACTGCAGAAAACCAGGTTTCAGGAAGAAAAGTATCACGTGCCTATTGAGCAAGAACATCTGTTCAGACAGGGAAGTACTGACTTGTTTTTAAGCGGCCAGCACTGCATTTTTCAGCACACTTACCACTTTTGGGGCGTTCCTATCCAAGCAGGAATGTCTAAAACAAGCAAGTTGTGCTCGTGCATTTCCTAAAAAATCCAAACCAAAACCAAAAGCAAGAGCTGGTTGCTGCAGGAAGAAGGGAGGGAAGAAGGAAAATTACAGTTAAATCTGTGCTCCAGGGTGAACACTGACTTGTCACCCACGAGAGAGAGTTATGCCCCAGCTCAAAAGTTCTGCCTCTGCTGATAAGGTTATCAGATGACCTGCAAAAAGTCACCTGTCAGGGCAGATCCTCTAGCACTGTGGGGGAAAATCCAATTCCATCTCAAATGAGGAGGAAATGTAGACAAAATGTTTACACAAGAAATTATACTTATCTTTGGTCTAATTTCAGGTAAAATAGCAAAACAGAGACTTGAGAATGTCAGCACTCTTCTTGAATTAACTTGAAAAGAATTGTTTGCTGAACAATGCATATGAAATATATGTTTGAAATGCACATTTGGTGTTGAGAGGAATTAAAATCTACACCAAACCCTGATTTCTCTCCTCTCATTTTGCATTCAAATGAACAAGTTACATCCTTGGTCAGTGGCAGGTCTGAGGTCACCATGAGTGACCTCATCTTTTCAGCTATTTGGTTGTTTTTATGACAAGGGTCCTACTTAATAATGCAACAAGTCAGCTGAAAATACTCTTAGTGTGAAAAATTCCTAATGATCAGCCCAAATGCCCTGAGCACAAAAAATACTGACATCTCATTTACAGTCATTATAGTGTACAGATAACAGCATTTCATTTTGAGCACAAAAATCACTTATTGCTGGGAGTCCTGAATTAGCACCCAGAAGACATTCAGATACAGAAAGATTGTGGCCCTGGCATGCATGAAAGAGGACAGACCAGTCTTGTGTGATTTTTAAACAAGGTTTCAGTGAAAGATGTTGCAATTTCTTTCCACATATTTCTCAATTTATTAAAAAAATACCTGTAATACAGATTCACAGTTTGAAGGAGATGTCAGAAACAAACCCCCATTATCTTCCTTGGAGACACTAACTGCATGCCTGATGATAATGTAAGAGCTTTTTTCCTTATTTCTTGTTCGTTTTATTTTATTTTAAAAAAATCAGCTCAGTAGAAGTGGAAAATTTAAAACTTGACATCGTGATCCTGAAACCCTGAATTTGTGCCATATCATTCCAGTGACAAAAATAATGGGTTTATTTTACATAATTTCCACAAGGACAAGAAACATTGTCACAGTACAGTACCATGAGAATAAACTCTTCTTTCTCCAAATCACTCATTTTATTTTCCACTAGCAGTTCACTTTAGTGAGACATTTTGGAATTAGTGCTCCCTTTTCTTTAACCCCTAGACAGCAAAATAATGTTAGCATTTCTCACTTTTACTTAAATGTAAAAAAGTGAATAATGTTTTGTAGTGACTTAGCTAAAAGATAAACCCAGACATTCTGGGTTGGCTAAGTCAAAAGGTAGACCCAGAACACCTATTTGAGACACAAGCAGAGAAAGCAAACAAATTTTGACACTTCAAATTATTTAGACCTTTTGAATCTTTAGACTACATTAATGCTTTCTGTAGATCACAAGGCCAATAGAAAAATCTTTGCCATGCCAACAAAATGAATCCTACAAATCCATACAATTTCACATGCACATAGCTGACACTCCAGACTTCTCAGCACATGAAATGCAGGAAAGATCAAATTTATAACCACGGCTCCATTTTTCGAGTTTTCTCCCTACAGTTTCCTGCCCCAACCTGAAACTTCCTCTTCTTAGTCATCCCTCTAATAAGACCCTTTTATCACATCCCCATATTAGCCATATAGACTTGGTGTTTATTTTTGATTGGAAATCCATTTCTGAGACTTTACTGGGTAAACACAAATATCTGACTGAGGATGCTACCACAGGCTTACAGGATGTGAAAGAAAGGGGAAGAAATCGCGTCTGGATCCTCTTGTAGAAATTGGTAAGTTAAAAATAAATAAATTAATAAATAAATTAATAGATAAACAAACAAATACACTAATACAAATAGCTGCAAATGGTGGTCAAAACCAAGGATGCTAAGCAGAACAACTCTCAGCCTGGTTCAACTCAGGCTGTTTTGTTCATCTCTGCTTTGCTTGAAAACCTTTCCATGACCTCAATTGCTGCTTGCACGGATGTTTGAAGAATGTCTGTCTTAACACCAGCACCTTTATCTGCCTGGTTAACATGTGGTTATTCACTATTTGTTATTCTCATCAAATTACAGAGTCTGAGCAGCATCACTGTCAAATGCCAATCACCGAGCACAAAAAGCAAATAATTAAAATGGACAGATGATGAATAATCCACAGGCCAGGGTCTGCTTTTCCTAAACTGCCTGTTAACAAATGAAAAACAAATACATCTGTAATAATGACGACTGTTCACAAGCAACTTGTGAATTGCAAAAAAAATCTAAAATTCAATATTAAAATCAGTTCCAGTGAGTAAATCAGTCAGCTCTCGTTACTAACAATATTAATACCATTTACTTTTTATCACAGGAGATGTAAGAGGATACACAGAGTGTGCCTAGTCTAGGTCACAGCAGCATCATCCAGGGCTGCACTGCACCCAGCTGAGAGGATAGGCTGAGGCTAGTTGGATGCTGTCCAGAAGAGCTATTGCTCTGGAGTAATTATGCATTTTGGAAGTGGTTTAAACTGAATCACTACACCCCCATTTTTTATTTGAGATTAAGGGTATCCAGATGAAGAGCTATTGTGGAATAACCACAGTACTTTTGGAGAATTTCCAGAGTTAGAGAGATTTTACTGCAGACAAGTACAGCACATTGAGCCAGCAGTCTTCTCCCACAACCTTTGTTTTCTTCAGAGTCTGACAAAGGTCGGGAAGGTCTGACTCCCTTCAGCTTTTAAAGACTAAAAAGGGCAATATTCAAGATACTTTGGCTGAATGACTTGGGTGAAGAAACCAGCAACAAAATGTGTGCATGAACTAGTTTCTCTCTAAGGTTTCTCAGGGCACAGAGTCCCCTACCTGCCACAATGATTAGAAAAAGCATGAACAAATACATTTTAATGATTTCAAAGCAGCTCATTACACATACAATGCCATTCTTTTGTGTCTAAGACTGCTGTTTAATTCACATGCACCAGGAGTGAAATGTACTCAAAAGATGAAGATGAACTTTCTTAGCAGATTTCCTGAATTTAGCACTTAGTCCTGTGGGTGAGTCATATTTTTCTTGTTATCCCATTCAGTTGACTTTTCTATACATGTGTTGAATGTGCTATGTATTAACAGCTAAGTAGGCCACCACAGCAGTTTTCTTTGAGATTTGGAACCTGCTGATTTGACCTGCTTATCAAGAGAAAAATGTCATCTCAACAGGACAAGATTGTTTCGTATTTCTCCTAATTTTCTTCTTGTGAGCAATTTTTTTAACCCCCTAGAGCCAAGTAAAAAGTCACCAGTCTAGGAATTTTTTCCTTTTTTCCCTATTTTCTACTAGTTTTACAAAATTAAAAAAAAAATAGGAATAATTTTCTTTACATAAAAGTTTAAAATGTGTGAAGTTGGAAAAGCATTCTCTTAATGTTCTTTATACATGCCTGTGTGAAATCCCTTTATGTCTGTTTTTAAGCACATCAAGTGGAATTTTGACTCTTATAAGGCAAAACAAATATCTATCTATGAACTACTCTATAATGATAGAGGAAAAAATGCAAAATCTTTCAAGAGAGAAATAATTTCAAACCTTGCTATGTTTACACAACAGAATGGAAGTGGTCTGTTGGGCACAGAATAATAGAATAATGAAGGTTGGAGAAGATCTTCAAGATCAAGTCCAACCTTCAACAGAATACCAGCCATTAAAACCATATCATGAAGTGCCACGTCTGCTTGGATTTTGAACATTTCCAGGGATGGTGACTGCACCACTTCCCTAGGGAGCCTGTTCCATTGCTTAGCATGCTAAGATCCTTCAGAATGGAAAGCACTGTTCACACTAATTTAACTTAGCATTGGAGTTTGTGTCCTAAGCTGCTCTGAAATGTTCCAGAGCCTTCTTTTCCTCACTTACACTTTAACAAGTTAAAAGTAAGACCTCTTAGATTATGGTATTAGCCTCACTAAGGAGAGCTGAGCACACATTACTTCCCTCTGCCTTATAAAACTGGGTTTAAAAGGCTATATTTCACATTTTTTAGACTGCTGTGTGCCACTTGGTCAACAACTGAGCTTCCCATGACCTTCCACAGCCTGCCATGCGTGAAATGCATCCTACGTGACAATTTTAACATCGGTTGCATCATTAACACATGTCCCTGGCTGCACAGTGTTTTTTTGCACTTTACCAGATGAGGCAGAGGCTAGATGAGTTGTTACTGTGCACATGCAGTTTTCTAATAAAAACAACATGGCATTATTTTTCTTGGAAGCATGTTTGGAAAGTCTTACCCCACGTTGTATAACACGCATCAAGGTGTGATAGGTGGGCGAGGCACCGTGTGTGGGGCAAAGAAGAGGAGCTCACAAGGACAGTAAATACCTGTGTGCTTGTACCTGCCTAAACACATAAATACAGCCTCTCATGCATACAGGTCCAAAGCTACCTTCATCTTCAACTCTGCCTCTGAGTTTTGCTCTCATGTTTCTTCTCATGTTCTTCTCATGTTGCATGATGCAACAAATTTCAAGGTGTACTTTTCTCCCAAGCTTCGATTTGTATCTTTGGGGTTTTTTTATGGGATGCTCTTTTTGGGTAGCATTCTCAGCTTCCTCAGCATATGACACTGGGAGGGATTATTTGGTCTATCCACAGCTTTCATGTTAGGTCCCGAAGCATCTTGTAACACTGACTATGCAGACTCAAATCCCAACGCTAAATAAAACCACATAGAACTTGCAGTAATAAAAAGGCTAAAACCTCAAAACTAAAAAGCTATGGGAAGTGAGCAGAAGAGCTTCAAAGGCTTGGCCAGTGTTCTGGGCCTTTCTAGATGAGGATGAATCTGCCCAGGTGATCCTTTCCTACAGGAAAACTAGGTAAACACCACAAGTTAAAGAGGTGAGGATCCCCAGCATGAGCTGGTTTGGATCCAAATGCAACTTAGTTCCCTGCCAGTTCTTCACTCCACAGAACAGCATATGGAGATATACTCAGAAATTCTTTTTCTTGAAAAAGTTTTCTTCAGCTTTAAGGTAAGTGTACATGCATGTGCATCTATTTTTGTAAAGGTGTTACTGGGACAAGGAGGGAATTATAGTTAATAGCACCAGATGTCCTACAGCTTTTTGTCAAAGACAAAAACCCTGCAGCTCAGTTGCTCACCATGGGCTGAAAAAAAATAATTCTGCTTATGAGCAAAATAATGTACATTATTTCACTGCTCAGCCTAACACCAGCCCTATAATTACTGGATTTTCAACTATCTTCCACATTCCCCTTGAGCTATGAATTACAAGTTTTCAGCATATTGGATACCAATACCGTGGCATGATTAGATTACCATTTCCACAGGTTGCCAAAGCAGAAGAATAGCTCATCTAAGTATGAATAGATTCATTTACTTGAAGAGAATTTTTTTTACCTTTCAGACTAATCATCTGTGTCTAACACAGGGTAAAAAGAACACAGATTATTTTCAGGCTAGTTTCTCTTAGAAAATAAAATGACCTCCCTACTTTTTACATCCCAGTGTTTGAAGGCATGCAGATTTGGGGGTTTTGTCTGACTGCTTGGAGGAAAGCTGTTTGCAGAATGCAGATACAGACCTGTTTTCTATTGTAGATGGAATCCATTAGTCACTAAGGAGGCTACAGCATAATGGAAAGTACCCATTTTATGTTCATTTTAGTGCACAGTCTTGGAGGGGAGAAACATACAAATCCATGTAATTTTTGATGTGCTATTGAATAGAATATAAAGACTATAAATATTTTATTAGTCAGTTATGGGTTAAAAAGGTATTATGTACAGAGTAGATATTTCCCTTTGGAATTCATGAAAACATAACAGCTTGGAACTTGAAATAAGGACCAACATTTGAAGATATTTGTTATTTGTAGACTATTTGTTAAGTAAGCATTTAACTGTATGTCAGAAACACTCAGATCACCAGTATGCCAGGAACTCCTGTTCCAGTGCCACCAAGCAGCTGTAACCCAGCCTAAAGGACAGCACTTATCACAGCTCTCGTGCTGCCAGAACTGCAGGTGAAACTGGCAGCTGAGTCCACTCTACTGTTCATTCAAATAAATGAGGAATAGATCACATGCAACATGCTTGGTTTTTTGTGGAAGGTGACACAGCAAGTGGCTGCTTTGGTGACTCACCAGCTCCACTCTCCCAATGTTGATGGGACCCTGGTTTTGCAAAAGTGCATTCACATCCTTGCCCTCCACCATGGAATAAAGCACACAGATACACATGTTGCCTTCCTAGCTGTTCACATCTTACAATAAGTTTTTGGTAGATGCAAAATGCCAGACAAATCAGTGAAAACTCATAGGAACTTCCATCAGTGAGCAGCCTTTGTGGGCCATCCCTTGTGTTTGCAAATGAAATTCCTGCCATACATTTGTGGCCTGCTTGGCACTTTTCTTGCCTGTGTTTTAACTCATTAAATGATTTTATTATTTTAATATGGTTTCCAGACCATCTGCAAACCACCACTGCCTTATGATATTTCTCTGTAGTGATTACATTAAAACCTTGTTAAAAAGGCAAATCTAAACAACTTTGGAGATGCTCAAGGAGAACCGCAGATTTCTTCTTGACATGCATCATTATGTAGTTAAAGAACATTCCATGGAACATAAGGTTATTTATTATTCAACAGATTACACACTGTTACAGCTTAAGCTAGTCTGGAAATAAAAGGATATCATTATTTAATTAATGATGGTTTTCAAATTACATTCAGGGAGAGAATAGCTGCCTTTTCAGTTTTTGTTAGCCCATATGTGGCCATGTAAGCACTGCTCACAGAAATACTACTCCCATCTCCCTTGCTCACACATGGACACACACATTGTTCTCCTGGCTTTGTCCTGACTCTTTCTGGACAGTTTTCCATTCCATTCTAACAAGCATCCAGGCAAACAAAAACAAGCTTCCTGCAGGAAAAAGAAGCTCTTTACCTCAGAGTGTCCACATCTCTCTCTGTCTAGGACAAACACTCACTGTATTTTCTACTGTGACCTCTCTTCAAGCTTTCTGCCCCTTCCCTAGCTCAGCCTCACATTGCAGCCTTGCAGGTGCTCATTCTGAGCCTCACTGCTCTCCCCAAACAGGTGTGATTACAGCTGAATTCCTCCTTTCCTACAGACTCTCAAGACCCCATATTTCTGCTTCAGAGTTCAATGCATCATTTGATCATCTGCTGTTTTCCTTTCTATAACAACACAATAAATGTCACCCTTTTTGCCCAGAGGGATAAAGTCCCTGTCTAGGTGCCTACTCACTGCATAGAGTATGCACAAAATGCCTGAAGTTTTCAAACATGCTGTTTATGTCCTGTTGCAGTACAGTCTGTCTGAAAATCCCAGTTATTACTTGGCTTCTGTGTGCTGAGCATTTCAATCTGGATAATTTCAGTTTCTTGCTGCAAAAGGAAATATGAAAAAAATAAAAAGCACACTCATACTCCACTTAGCAAATATATCCAGAAAACAAAAAGAGGATAATCTGTATAAATACAGGGAGACCCTGTATAAATGGCTATAAATACCTGGAAATCACAGGCACACTGTCAAGTAACTTATCCCACCCTCCTTACAAGAGCTATATTTGAAGGGGATGAACTACCCTTTGGCAATATCTGCCTTCCTCCCTTTACTGAACATCAGGCCCAGATGACAAATTTTGGATGGCCAATTAGGCAAGAGGAATCCCAATACTAAACAACTTCAGCATGTTGCTGCACAAAGTTGGCCCTGTTTATATTTAGTCTCTTTTCTCCATTTTTGTGGAGCTCTGAGATGAAAATCTGGAGACAAAAAGATACTATTCTACTCTCAGAGTTTATCTGTCCCAGATGCACTGCTTGTCTATACATAGAAGAGCTCTTCTTTGCTTTTTGTGTAGTGCTATGCAGTGCAAATCAGCAGTTTGTAGACAGCTCTTTCTAAGAACAGGAGAACAAATGCTTGTTTCTTTTCTCTCTGATTTCCTCCGAGTCAACAACAGATATTGACCTTATGGAATTGCTGTAGCACATTGTGAATTATGTATGAAATGCAATTTCCCTGTCTGCTGTGGACATGTTTGACTATGCTGTTTGCAGCACTCACTGTCAGAGGGCTTGCAGTGTTCTCAGCGACACAGCTAGGGCAATTGGACTCGCCATAAAGAAACTGTCAATATTCAATTAAAATTAAATTATTTTTCATTCCTTAAAATCCAAATTCTTAAAAGAAATCAGCTTCTCATAACTCCCATCCCACCTTCTAACACAATTTAAAACCTTTTCATAGAATCATGGAATTGTCAAAGTTAGAAAAGGTCTCTGAGATCGTCACTTCCAATCAGTAACCCAGCACCGCCAAGTCCATCACTAAATCATATACCCAAATGCCACATCCTCATGTCTTCTGAACACTTCCAGGGTTGGTGATTCCACTGCTTCCTTGGGCTGCTTATTCCAATGCCTGACTACTGTTTAAGTGGAGAAATTTTTCCTAATATAAACCTCCTCTGGCACAACTTGAGGCCACCTCCTCTTGTCCTTCCCCTTATTACCTGGGAGATGAGTCTCATTATAATCTCCTTTCAGGCACTTGTAGAGAGCAATAAGGTTTCCCCTAAGCCTCCTTTTCCTCAGGCTCTGCTCTTCAAAAGAGTTGTGCTCTAAAAATAGGTTTTATTCACCCAAGGGTTCAACATGACCTTATAGTGAAGTGCAATACTAAGTAAGCAGAATGCCTAGGATAGAATAGAATAGAATAGAATAGAATAGAATAGAATATTTTGGTTGAAAATGTCTTACAGCAATCATCTAGTCTATCTGCCTTAGCACTTCAGGGCTGAGAAGAATTTAAAGCAAACTATTAAGGGCATTGCCCAAATGCCTGTTAAATGCTGACAGGAATGGGGCATCAACCACCTTCCTAGGATGCCTGGTAAAAAAAACAAACCTCAGTCAAAGAAGATTCAAAAGCATGGGCAGATGCCTCACGAGCAAGCCTGGAGTCAAACAGGCTACCTATTTTTTTTCCCAGCAGAAGTCACTTCAGTAAAAGTCTCCTAGATTACATAAAATGAGTGATCTCAGATGAGGGGTCCCATACAGGCAAAATCTAACTTTCATGGGTAGTCTGGCTTGTGCCAGTCAGCATGTTTCTTGTGCCCTCCAATTTGATCATCAGAGAGTGTCTGTGAGGTTTATGCATGTGACTATTCTCAGAGACTAAGGCAAACAAGAAGGAATCAGCTGATTTCTCAGTGGGAACACATATTTCTAAAAAACCTAATCAGAATCAGAATATTTCTCCATAGTTGGATTATTAAGAAGGTGGAACAGAAGCAGGTTTTTACAGCAGTAATAATTTTTCCTTCCTTTTGTTACATCTACTTTTAAAGTGTGAAACCAGTGTGTCTTCCCCCTCATCCTACTTCTATTATCATCCTAGGAAAAAACCACCAGTCTAAGAATGTAAAATAAATGGAACCACTTATTAACAATATACAAAAGCTACAGAAGAGGGCTGAATTACTGAAGCTGTTGTGAGGAAATTTCAGCCAGTTTTTTTTTCTCTCCTCTCGTGCAAACCTCATTAACAATGTCCAGTGTGTACACCGGGAATGTGGGCTTTGGTCCTGGATGTGTAAAGGGGTAGGAGTCTAGCACGAGCCCCTGGCAACATGGGAACAGCATCCAGTCCCACTGCCGCTTTTCTGACACTGAAATTTTTTTGGGGGAGCACCATCTACACTCATGCTTGAGCTAGTGACATAGGTAGAAGCAGAAAATGTATGCAAGCCACCTTTAGCTGATGAGCATGTGAGTAAATCAGGAGGGCACTCAAGTACAGCAAGCAGGTTTGCGTCAGTGGTTCATTCTGCTGATGCAAGGGTTGTCCTGTAAATTGCACCCAAAAGCAAGCACAGTTGGCTTGGAATGTTTACTTCTGAAAATGAATCATAAAATGGATTATTAAAATTCACCAAATCCTGAGTTCCTTGTGGGCATGTGTAATTTGTAATCACGGAAACTGTAGGAGCCTTCTTTTTTCCTGCTCTGAAGTAATTAAGAGTGAAACTGTTCAGCCTTTTGCATGCAATGAATTCACTCTTCCCTCACAGTGCTATGTCCTGTTATACATTACACATCCAAGGATTACATATTTTATACACTTTTGATCTTGTGGTGGAAATAAATTCTACAAGCCAGCCAAACTTCTCTTAACCACGTATACATCTGCTGTCTCCCTGAAGCTTGCTGACAGCTAATTCCCTTCACATCTCCTGTAGCTGCACAAGAGGTACTGTTCCCAGTGCCCTTGCAAGGTTACAGCTAGCTCCCACCCCACATGACTAAATCAAAGCATTCCAAAAAACCAAAGGGACAGTCGAGTCTCTGGAATTTCAAAGCAAACATTTTCTGTATGTCTGGTGCTTCAACTCCTGCCAAGTCATTTCTCTTAGTAATCATGTTGTGTTTAGCACACCAGCCCAGCTTCTGACTCCCTTTTCACTGGCAGAGCAGAGGCTTTGATTCTGACCTGACATACACCTGGATAAATTCACCAAGGTCAACAGAACTACACAGGTATAAATTGAAAGAAATAGATCCAGATATGTGACTGTGTACACATATATCGTGTAGTAAGTGCAATTTTTCCAGCACGTCCATAGCACCACTGACCAGTCCTGGGCAGGTGCTTTTCTGGGAATGGGAAGTCATTGTGGCAGGACACTAAGCAGCTTGTGATGCATAACACACAGTTGTCCCTCTGAGGAGCACTCAGTGTTGTCCTGTGCTTAGGGTGATCTCATACGGGACTGTGCAACCCTGCGAGGCAGAGCTGCCAGCTTTGTGTCACTTCACAGACTCAGGGCCATGTGGCTGCCATCAGAAGTCAGATCTGGCAGTGCAAGGGTTAAACTAGCAGGTCCCGACCCAGCACTGGGCTTCACTCACCATAATACCTAAGGACAGCTATCATTTCCCAGCTTAACTCCTACAAGAAAGAGCAGCTCTCCCTCTCTCACACACGCTGGTCCCTCACACTCTGCCTTCTGTCCTTATTCATCCATGCCCACTCCAAGTTTCTTTAAACTGCACTTCGTTAATGTCCCCAGGTGTGAGGGAACCCCTTGTCATGGTGAATACCTCTCCTATTCGATGAAACAGAGAGTAGCTAAATTGACAAAGAACTGAGAGAGATATGGTTCTTTCTTTACAGCAGAGTCCCCTTTTACCAGCAACTATATTTAAGGACAATACACATATATATGCTTAACACAATACATATGCTTATACACTTGCGCTTCTGTATTTTATTTCCTGCCAAATAAGGTGCTGTATTTCTGAATATTTTGATCCCTCTCTGTGTCTCATTGGAAATTTGGACCTTAGCCTGTACACTTGCTACATTCAACCTTGGAAATCTCAAGTGTATAGGCACCATTTGAACTAATTTTCCCCAAATTTCATTTTTTTACTCTCTCTTCATGTACATGTGGCTCTTATTCACATGCAAAAGTCCTGTGCCTAACAACACACAGACAACTCTGCAGTAAATATCAAGAGGATTGCTTAGTTCCCTACGGTTTCTAGCGTCCTCTCCCTGCCTTGAGCAATGTCCCACAATCTAATTTGCTTTAAAGAATAGCCCTCAAAATACTTTTCAGGAACTTGGTTAATCTGGTATTACTCATGCTTCTAATATTACAAGGAAGACCTTGAATGACATTTAGCTAACAGGCAGTGTGTAGCTATGGACATAATTACTTCTGAGGTAAAGACCTTGAGCTAAACGTGCATATGGTTTGCATTTGTTTTTTAAGAGAAGACCCTAATGAAGCACATTCTCTATCCCACAAGGCATAATAGTCTGCAAAAATGGTGGAGATGAAGTCTTACCATTAATAATTAAATTTTTGTTGCTACCACAGTGGCAATCATTAGGCAATTACCTTTTGTCTTTGGAGCTCTTTGTTCAGATAGGTTTGTAAATAGATCCTTGCTTTTGTGAGTCTGATACATTAAAAATAAGAAAAGAAAAAATAGCAAGATATTTTCTGTTCCAGAAGCTGTCAAGGACTTCTTCAAATATAATGGCTTCTGCCCCAAACAACCTCTTGTCTGGGTTTTGTTCACTGTCTTCAATGTATTTATCAACAACTTCTACTACTTTCAAAATTAGTAGGAGGATTTCTGAGGAAGTATATAAACTCTGAATTGATGCAAGGCCACCACTGTCAAATACATGAAGCTACTGGTATTGCTTCTGTGCTTAATGAGTGCTAGTTGGTGAGTCTTGCTCAGGGTGTGTGTCCTAAGAACCACCTGCACATCTCAGGGTTGTGACCTCATGCACAAGTGACCCAGACAAGGGAGGCGGAGCTCAGGCACACGTGTTTTTGGGATGTTCTTTATACTGTCACCAAAGGGGAAACTATAGATGGCCTTGGTGACTGCTGCTGGTCAGGTGTCCTCAACAAAGGCAGCTGTTGACCTGCTGATGCTGCGTCTTCCTTCAATAGAAACATCCCCAGAAAATCTTGTTTCCTAGGATCCCAGGCAAGCCAGGGCTCACCAGTTTCTGTGAAAATGCTTTGAGCACATTTAGTTTAGATCCCGACCTTGTCTCAACTCCCTCCCACCATATCCATACCAAAATCCAGCCATGAAAACTAGAAGTTTGAAGGTGCTATATTTGTTTTTTGCCATAGGTTTTTGCCATCAGTGATATGTTTGAGGTGCTGCTGCTTTATGCTTACTTTTTGCTTGCTTCTAAAACAATTTTAAATTTTTTTTAAAATTTTTCTTTTTTTTTGGTGGACAAGAAGAAGGACAGTTCTGCACTTAGGACCATAGAAGGCTGTGAGTGTGTCAGTGAAACTGCATTAAGAAGCAGCTTGGGTTAAAAGTGTTTGTAACCAATAACGAACATAGTAATCTCTTACTATTCACAAAGCTTGGAAAAAGATTTTTGGTATTTTTTGTTATGTGCAGCATCATTCTATAACACCTCTTATGGAGCTAAATCAGATTTTAGCACTTGTTAAGCAACTCACTTCAATTGTATCTTAGCATATTCAGGGTTGATGGTTTGGGGGTGAGCAATTTTCATCACACCTGACTTTTACTGTTTATTTATTAATGGAAACTTTTTTAAAGCACCTGCTAAAACAGCATGAGTGAGTATCTGAAAAACGAAAAGTTCTCGTTGAACTTCCCATGAAAAATACCTGTAAAGACTGAAGGATACTATTCATATTATTCAAAACGACTTTACATTACTTTTCAGACAAAAATTATATGGGAAAGTTGGGGTTACAAGTCCTATTGCCAGGTGAGAATTAAAAAAAATGGAATGCTGTAGCACTTATTCCTAAACCAAACATTATACAAGGTGGAATTCAACTGCAAAGTTAAATATAAAATAAATCCAACAGGATTACAGAAGGGCATGGTAACCCTGTCCCTGCAGTGACCCATGTAATAGCTCTATGCTGGTGCTTGTGATGACATGTCAGCAATCCCAGGTTAAATGTACTTTGAAGGCACATTAGTTTCTCCTCTTTGTGCATCTGGAGGTTTCCTTCTCTCCTTTACGAACACATTTCAGTGTCTCCTACCCTCTTTCTCTTACCCCACACTACCTGAGAACAGCATTACGTTGTTCTCCTCCTGACCTTCCTCCTCAGCTGACTGCTGCAGTGAAGAAAATATTTTGAGATACCAGCTCTTTTTTTTTTTTTTCCTCTTCTGTTTTTAGCAGAAATTCTTTCACAGCAGCTTGCTCGAAATAGCTGCTGTGTGGAAGTGATTTTGCAGCAGTATTTGCTTTAATGCTGGCAAACAGCTAGTGCTGTTTTCCTGAGACATGGAGATAGAAGAGACAGACACAGCCCTAGAGCAGAGATGAATAAGGGCACAAGGAGCAGGTATTTGTGCCAGGTAAATAATGTCTGGCATGAGGGGAATCAAATTTTCTTGGGGAACTGGGAGATGGATAGGTATGGGGGGCGGACTTTTAGCATCATATTTGACACTTGTGAATTACATGTTGCAGAGCATTTTATACAACCCTTGTCACTTTGTT
The DNA here is from genome assembly GCF_052056855.1 of Sturnus vulgaris. Classification (NCBI taxonomy): domain Eukaryota; kingdom Metazoa; phylum Chordata; class Aves; order Passeriformes; family Sturnidae; genus Sturnus; species Sturnus vulgaris. The sequence goes on along the minus strand of NC_142243.1, from coordinate 107,852,540 downwards.
TCAAGTAGCTCTTCCAGAAAATTAGTTATAAAATTCTAGGTTTGGGAGAGCATAGAACACTGCTGTTGCTTCACAGATGTTGTGGGTAGGCAGAGGAAGCCTATCTGAATGAGAAAACCACAGGTTTCATGTTTTGAGTCCACAATTAAAATCTCCAAGTTTCAAGGTTGGCAAGGGTGAGGACAATTTTTCCACTAGAAACACAGCAGATGAAGCCTGTTTTCCCCTGGATTACTTCTTTCTCACTTCGGCCAGTTTGCTCTCCATAACTTCCATCTTCCCTGTTGTTTCACTTCTTTTCAGTTTCTCCAGGTTTCTCACCTGGGAAGTGTGACTAATTACATAATTAGGATGAAGGAGAGCTTTATTAAAATCTATCAGTTTATGCTATGTGCAAACAATAATAAAAAAGGTACATTTCTCTTGCATGTATAGCTACTTTCTCTCTACATACACTTTTCATTTACACAAAACTCTTTCAACACCTGCTTTTGTTTTTCTTGCTGAAAATTAACACAGAGTTATTCCTTGTGCTTCTTACACTATTCCCTTTCACAATGTGCTGATATCTATGATGAGGAAACGGTCATGGCTGTGGAGAAAGCAATAATAGAAATTATCCATTATTCCTCACAGTCCCATTTGTACTGCCAATCTTAACATTTTACTAGGAAGCTCTCAAAGCTTGGTCCTTGAATTAAATTGATATTCCTGTAATAAATCAATTACTGAACTGTTTGAAACTCAAAGTATAAATAGAAAGAGATTCCTTTTTAACACCTCATTATTGTTACTCCAGATGTGGAGTTGATGCTGTATACAAATGACAGTGAATAGTCTGGGATATTTTAGACCACAGAAAACATCATAACTGATGAATGCAAGTTAAAGTGTGTCCTTCCAGAAGTCATGTATGCAATCCCAGATTTTCTGGGGGCCTCTGATGTGCATGGAGAAATTCCTCCTTTTCACTTTTGTTTCCCCCCTTTCTCTTAATATTTTAAAGTCTGAACCTTCCAAACCACACCTCTGCTCTAAGCTACTGAAATCAACTAGAACAATTAGTGGGAGAAAAAAAATAAAGGTTAAACTCCAATTTAATAATTCAAAAGAGAAAAGATCTCACACTGTTGTACTATTTTGAATTTTGTGTCAGGTATCACAGGAACAAAATACATAAAAGCAAGGTTGAATGAGAAATGAACATCCTGAAATAGTCCTGAACAATTCACTTAGTATTTTAGAAAAAGGAAGTTTTCGAGCCCTCACACTGTCAAGCAGGGGCCTGTACCACCCTGGTATTACAGCCTCTCTTTTTTTAGGTCTGGAAAGCATAAAAGAGGAGTAATATTACTTTTGGGACACTCTGTCTAGCATAGTTTGTCTGGGAGTTTTCTGAAAGTTTGCCCTGATAAATGATTTACCGAGACAGTAAAAAGATCAAGAAAGCTCTGAGCTGTCCTTTCAAGACAAATTACTTTCTTTACCCACTCCTTGATATCCTTTAAAAACTTACTGTAATGATATTTTCCAGAATTCTAAAAACTGTTGAAGTCCAGGGTCTATGACTATCTCATATCTCTCCTGGGATAAAGACACATTCATGGTCTTGAATTGAATCCTGCCTGGTGCATCCACGTGTTTTCTCTGGGTATCCATTTGTTTTACTTGTTACCTGAATTTTCCTACAGAGTGATTGGGGTTTTGGTATTTTATAATGCTGCATGTTTCAGTACTAAACAAAACACAAGAGAATGTTTTGCCCTCCTTCTTTATATTAGTTTCATCAAAATTATTCATTTCACTCGCAGTAAAGACAAAACCAGACTCACAGGGAGGAAAAAGGAGGCAAGTGGGAAGATGTCAATAAAGGCAGAGAAGACTGAAAGTGGAGATGGAAAGAAAAGCCTGCACATACTCAAGGGTCTCCACTGCTTTTCTCTGATACTGGTGCCTCACTGGACCCATGAGGAGTTTTGCAAGACATATGGAGAAGAGCAATTAAGGACAACAATGAGAAAAAAATTTATAGGAATAATTGTGCCTCATTAGAGGTATGATAATAAACAATGATATGTATTTCTGGCGATAATGATCGTGCAATTCACTCTCTCCACTTATTCCAACTCCCCCCACAGTGCCACTACTGTCTAATATGTCATATATGCAAAAGATGAGTTAGGAAATTAGATTCCATTATGAAAGCATCAGGTCTAACAAGGAAAGCTATAGAAAATAACCTGTTATGCGTCTGCACCTGTCATTTCCCATGGTTTCCACCACCCACCAATAAACATTTGACAAGCATTATTAAGTCTCATATTCTCTTGATTTTACTGAAGGAGAAACTGAGGCAAAGAAAAAATTTGCATCTGGGCTAGGCACTGGGCCAGCCTGCAGTCACAAGCATTAACTGTTTCTGATGCTTCTATATTGAATATTATTAATTACTGGCAATTTGTAGTAGGCAAAGCCGTATGAAGGTGATATTAGCAGTGTGTGAACACAGGGAGAAGAGTTCCCCAGAGGAGCTCCCAAACACTCACAGTTTTAATAGCCATTAGAAACTCACATTGGGAACAAAGACCTTTTAAAACATTCTTCCCATACTAATCTTGATGACGGCAGATAATTAGTCAGCAAACCCAAGCTTGGAGGCTGCTTACTGAGCAAGGAAAACCTCGTATCCACAGCGCTGCCGTGACTGCAGGCTGGAGTGCCTCGCAGTGCTTACAAGAGCAACTACAAAAATGTGCTTAAGACCTTTAGCAGACTCGTACAGGACGGCTTATCCCCCTACCACTACTGGGCTGATCAACTCTCAAAACCGGGGAGGAGAAAAGGTGCTGGTGATGCAGACACTGCCAGCGGGGCACTCAGGGGTCAGGCTTTCATCCCCTATTTAGCAGTAATTTGGTTTGTAAGGGCTGCATGAGCCTTTGAAGCTCAGTGCTGCTGTTTTTAAAGGCTCCTGTCAACCAGCCCATGGTGTAACTGAAGCAGAAACAGCAGTGTAATAGCAGACACAGTATTCTTGCAGACACAGTATTCTTCTTGCAGAGTCTGCAGTTCTCTGACATGTCTGCTTGACTCTCCTTTCATGGCGGACAAACTTCCCGTCAGGAACCAGTTAACAGGGACAAGGAGGAGCAGCACTGACAAGCAACAGCTTTGGAGGAAGGCAGTCATGTATTTAAAAAGGAAAAACCACCACGAAGAAGCCCGCAAAGAAGCCACATTATTTATTTTTTCTGGGAGGTGAGTGGGAAGAGTTTCAAAGCATGGCTGTTACGCTATTTTGGCACTAAAAGTACTTTTCCGAATTCAAATCTTCCATTAGGCTGGCTTGGAAAACGGCATGTGGTTTATAACCATGGCTTGTTCCTTTCAGCTTTGCCTCATCTTCCAGGTTAAAGTCGCAGCTGGGAGCGTATCTGGGAGAAGGGAGGAGCATGTAAGAACCAGAGTATTCCCAGTGCATTTCCACTGGCTGGCCCTGGGATCTGCAGGTAGTAAACACAAGCACTTTCCATAAAAGGACCTTGTTTGGCAGGATACAGAGGACGAAAAAAAAGGGACTATTGCTGAGGTGGGGAGCAAAAAGAAGTTATTTGCTGGCAGAGGAGAAAGGAACGAAGGATGCTGAAAGGGTACTGGGCAGCTGCTTTTCCGGCTGCTATGGGAGCCAAGGGAAGAGCCTTTGATCTGCTGAGCAGGCCTGGGCTTGCCGCCAGGACCTACATCCTTTCTCCAGCACTGACAGCAGGCTTCCTTGCTAGCTCCTCTCTGATTGCCGAGTCAAAAAACAAGTGACGTAACTCATACAGGGACCTCACTGAAGCCTTTCTATTATCACCAGCTCTGCAGAAAACATATGCTACAGATGCCTCAATCTGAAATTATCTTCTGGTCCAAGGCAGAACAAAAAGGAGAAAAAACCCATGAGCTCCTCTGGATTACATCTTGGAAAGCCTCATAAAAACCCTTCTGGTATACTAGGAGATAAAGCATAGAGGGGAGCTACCATGTCTGCAGAGCACCTTGGCCAAGCAAGCCCTCCTCCCAGTGTTTATGTGCTATTACCTCTTGTGACTTGGAGATTTGAATAGGAATCCAGATTCCAGACCTAATATAGTTTCTAGACCAATACCTCAAATAATGTCATCAAGATGGCATTTACTGAAGAACGAGCTGTTTAAAAGTAATTGCCAATAATGTTTAGTTCAGAGTGATGTGGAGATCAGCCTGCTTGATATGTCATGTTGTCCAAGAAATGGGAACGTGAAGGCAGGCTTGCTCCTCAGCACTCAGATCAAAACAGAGTATAGAGAATTTCCTCCAGCACCAGCACTTACTGGTGTAACATGCTATTGCCATCACTGCAGGTAAATCCTGCTTGGACATGACCCAGAACCAAACAGAATGTGAAAGTCTCATTACTTCAAGCACAGAAACATGCTACGTTCTGTGAAGCAGAATTGTATGCTTTTGCATGACACAAGCAAAAATTCACTTTGCCTTCTTTGCAACACAACAGCTTTTACACTGTTGTCTCCCCTTCCTTTTGATGCTCACCATCACTACTGAGAGTACAGCCTTGCAAGACACTGGAAGTACTGACTCAGGAGCTTGGATGGTGACATAATGTAACCAAGCACTTCTGTTGTGTCAATAATGCTCCCATCTTGCTATCAGGCACTTGTTGCTTTGCGTTAATGTTACTTGCATGGCATCTTCTCTCAGACAGAGTCTCCTCTAAGCCTTCTTTTCTCAAGGCCAAACAAACCCAGTTCTTTCCTCATGTGACAGACTTTCAGGTCCTTTGATTGTCCTTGTTTCCCTTCTCTGGATGCTTTCCAGCCTGTTTGCATGTTTTTACTCCATGGAAAGTTCCAGAGAACAGTACTGCCCTCCCTTTTCACCTACTCTGCCTGCCACCTGAGCTTTGAGTGAGCTGAAGTTTGCTCTTCTAAAGTCTAAAACCTTTGGTTTAGTACTAACTTCCAGCATGCCCAGCCAAATCCCAAATTCCACAATACTGTGATCACTATAGCCAAGGTTATCACTGACCAAGATATTTCAAAGCAGGTTTTCTTGGTTCCTGAGTCCAGTAGTGCCTCTTTCCTGCTTGGCACATCTCTAATATTTGTATGAGGAAGCAGTCCTCCTAGGCACTCCAGGAACTTAATGGATAACATGAGCTGCTGTACTGTTCTTCCAAAAAATGTCTGGACAGCTGAAGTCACACACATGAACCAGGCTCTGTTAACATTCCAAAGCTTTCTTAAGCGGCACAATATGGCTTTGTTGGTCTTATTGTCTTGGTTTGCAGGTCAGTAGAAGTTGCCTACTGAAATATTCCCCTTGAAGATGACTTCTCTGATCTTGACCCAAAGGCATTCTGTAGGGCTTCCACAGTTGCTGTGGTTGACTTCTATGCATTAGAAGTTCCCCTTGACGAAGAGTGAGACTCCTCCAGTTTTGCCCTGCCTGTCTTTTTGAAGCAGTCTGTTTCCATCCATCACAATCCTCCAGTCATGTGAATTGTCCCACCATTTTTCAGTTATTCCTGTGAATAACTGCTCTTGATGAAATCCTTAGTCCCTGGAGCCACTTGGGGCACCAGTTTCAATCTAAGTTGCTGTCTGCTGCCGTTCGTGTGGACAGGACCTGCAAGGACTTTCTGCTCTTTTCTCCTCCCAGCTGCTAAGTTTTACTGAACCTTTCAGACATTGAGAAGACATTTTAAACAGAAACATATTTATGAAGTTGGGTGTATTGAGAAAAAAAGAAATTATAGCATATCAGCAATGAATTTTGAAATCACTGGCTAAATTTTGTCTTCTAGCACACACAATCAATATTTATGGAGGGTTTTTTGAATCTATGTACCTGAAACACATTTTTTTCAGTCTTGAGTCTCAATTGTGTGCAATTACTTACTAGTCTGATGTGATATCATTTGCAATTCCTTTATAGATTTTAATTTATTTTAATTAAAAAACCTATTTTGATTTATTTGCATCATTGCTTCTTGAAACCATAGAGTAAAAACAAAACATCTAAATAATTTTGCGCATTTCATGAAAACAAGAGATTTTCTTCCCTAGCCTTCTTCAATTCAATATCAGCATTTTTGGCACACTTATATCAAACTCACACTTTTAAATAAAATGTTAGTCAAATAGAAAAGAACAGCACCGATAAAGAAAGAAATTACATTATCCATCTTCCAACTGCACATTGCAAAAGTTGCAGTTCCTAAAAAAGACAACTTTGAAAAAGTAGTTGACAGTTTAATTTTTAAGATAACTGAATGGTGAGATTTTCTGCTATGTTAATACTTGAAGCTTTATTTTTAATTTGTCAGGAGTGCAGAGATGTCAGTAGCTGGGTTTAATGGAACTTAACACATAACTAGAGATAATGTTGCAGAACAACTGCAAACACCTCAGCAAGGCCCTCGTCACTCTGCCCACAGCTGCATAGAGGGTTAGGCTGAACAAGTCAGCTGAGGGATTTGTCAGAATTATCACATGGCAAGGTATTAAAAAGCTGAAATTTGGCCCAAGGAGGTGACACAAAAAATCATTTTGTCATGACAGATTTTGCCTGCCATTGGCTTTTTGAAGGTGAAGGCACATGATGATTTGTTTTTTCTTATGGCTTGGAAGCAGGTGTCCATGTCCTCCAACAGTCCTTGCCACTCACCTTCTTGATGCTGTGTCAGCAAGAACTATTTGGACCTTCCTTCTGGAGCTCAGGGCCAAACAGCCCAAATTTGAAGATCAGGAGGAAGACCTAATGCCAGTAGTTCTTCACCTAGTAGCTCTTCTTTCTATCCTGTTCCCATGCCTGTGACTCTGGCAAATGACTCATTCATTTAAAGGGCATCACAGAAGAGCTTTCTAAATTGGTACCATCCAGGTCCTATGTAGCAAAGCAGACTCCTGGGACATAGAGCTGGGATTTAGCCTGCTTGAAAACCAGCTCAGGCTATATGCTTTTGCAATCTGGTGATAATAAAAACCAGCAGTATACCTCCTAGGCCTTTTCTTCAGCCTGTTGACAGTTCTATGTGTTCAGTATGTAATTGGCATCAGACAAAGGGAGGAAAGCCTACAGAGTCAGAAATAGAAAACACTCACTAAACCAGATGCATTGCAGCTATCATAGTTTCCACTTACTTTTGCACATCTTTAATAATTGCCAATCTGAAATGGGACCAGCTGACAGGCTGCAATATATAACAAATATGTTCATGTTTATATATATCCCTAGCTTCCTTCCCCAAATGTACACGTTTGAAAAGCCTCGTGTTTTGCAGCCTCACCCAAACATCTGCAATCATTTATGGACTAAAACAGCTTGCCATCTCAGCCTAGGTTTTCAGTGCACACTACAACTGATGTCATTTTGGTATTTTGTATTTTCAAAAGAAACAAATATGTTTCCAGGCAAACCACATCACAGAACATGCCACGGTTATCAGTTCAAAGAGCCTCACTGGCTCAGCAGCTAGTGCTGTGTTTCATCTAGTCTTCCTGAGGTCAGGCAGGGAAATGTTAGCCCAGGAATACACATCTGTGTGTATACAAACAGCTTCAATCTTCAGCTGTTCTCTCCTCGACTGCCCCCTGAATTAATCCTCTGCAAAGCACAAAAGCTGTCAAGTACAAGCTTGAGTAGACTTTCATATGAATCACATTCTGGAGTGGGTGTGTTTTGTGTGCCATTTTAGGGATGAAGGAAAACTGATGGAAATGGAGATTGTTACTGCCATCACAGTGCCATCACATTATTATAAAGAGGTCCCGTAAACGTATATACAAAAGTGTGTTCTGCTTACATTTTGTGTTTTCTGTAGCCAACACCAGAACTAGGATGAGAAATATACTTCCAAAGGATCCCAGAAAGTAGGACAGGATTCAGGATGGATCACTTAAACCTTTGCTTCTCCAATTTAGCTAAAGAAGCTAGACATAGTTTGGGTTCCCAAAGGGCCCATCATGGATCCAGGCTCCAGTGACTAACAGTGATTAGACTGGACACTGCAGAGGCAAAACAGAACTGGCTCTGGGGCTGCTCCTGACTAACCTGAACATGGTTTGAGTTTCTAACCTCATGCAAATCCCGGGCTGAGGCCTATGAAAACTTCCTGACACAAATTCAGCTGCCTAAATGAAACTAAGGTGTTGTAGCAAAGGGGATGAGTGGATGCTAACAGCTCAGCATTGGCAGGCATTGATTAAACACTTTGATGGCTTTGATGACAGGCTAACAGTGATGAAGTTCCATCAAGTTCTGAAGGCACACAATAAACTTTCTAAAGACATATCCTTCACTGAAATTAGAGGAATAAGCTGTTCAGGGAACTCAAAGGTGTGATGAGTTTTTTAACATGTAAATCCTTTGGATTTACCTTGGTAAATGGGTTTGAATATAGCTGGCATAGGGAAAATATGCTGTAGCAGAAATACAGATGTATTTCAGATTAGGTAGAAGGCCTTCAGTTTCAGAAGACCACAAACATCAAAAGAAGTGTCTTAATAACTTGATGTAACAACTTCAGATAGAAATGAAGAAAATATAAAAGATGGCTGTAAGAGTGATTTGGAGTTCTTCTCTTGGAAATCAGTCTCTGTGTTGCCAGTGGGACTACTATCCAGGGCTTCTCTTCCCTGTTTGGAGTCTGACATATGGACACGCACACTGACATGACTAAAATATATTTTTATCATAGATTATATGTCCTCATGAAATGGCTTCAGAGGGTGGGTGTTCTTTAGAGTAGGCATTCAAAAGCACGGGTATCTAAAAATGTGTTATTAAAGGAGTGCTATATGAGCTTTACAAGACATTTTCCCAATGGCAAGCTGATCTTTTTTCCATGTTCTCACTTTTGAAAATTTCTTTTCACAGACCCAGATCCTGAAAGATCTTAGTAAAAAATGACTCTTCATGCTACAAATGCCTTCTCTGCTGTCCCTGCAACCTGCCTGGAAAAGGTAATATAATAGTGATTGGTTTTGAATGTAAGTCATGCTTTTCAGATTTTAACTGTTTATACTGCTCTTGGGTTTACACAAATATGGCAACTCCAATGTTTGCTGTTGCACTTTTGTCTTAAGAGGTATTCACCATGATTTTGTGTTTTGGGTAATAACAATATATTGTTTCAGGTGTATAAAACAGTTTGTTTTGGATATCTGCACTTAATGGAGGACAGTTGCTACAGCCACAAGTTCCTGTGCAGCTTCTACCCATTCCCCAGCAAGCCAATGTTCTCCAGGCCAAACATCAAGATTCATCATAAAAACTGCTGTAGAAAAAATGTTATTTCCCATCACTTCAGTCCTACAATGCTGTTGCAGAAGAAACACTTGCACTACTCAGGAGCTGTGAGCAAATCACAGAGAAATGTGTTCAAAAGTCTGTAATGGAAATGTCCCCAAGGAATGGGCTGTTCACAAAGGATCACTTCAGCTCCTTCCAGAGCATGTATTAAGGACAAGATTTGATGGTAGTTGTCTTCAGTGGTAGCAGCTTCCCGCCACTCCCCTCCCAAACTTCTCTCTCTTTGTTATTTAGTTTTTTAAAATTTAAGTCCATAATCACAGCATGGATCCAGAAAACAGCTGTATTAGGAGAGCTGGAGGGAGAAAGAAACTGAAACAGGACCAGGGATACTGCATGACAATATCACTTCTGAAGACAGCATGCTATCACTAAAGTCTAACTTTAGGTGTGCAGAAATCATTGACTACGAGAGCAGCCCAGGGAGTCTTATTTTCCTAATCTGAAGTTGGTTTTACAAGTACTTTTACTTCATATTGTAGGAAGTATCAAATTTATACTGATTTATATTGATTTTTACCTTCTAAATGAGGAGCAATAAATCACTTTGCAACCAAGGAATCATACCTGACCTCACTTAGATACTGATATTTAAACAGATTTGTAAAATCAAAATTACTTTAATATCTGGTCTGCATAGAGATTTCTGAGAATTTCACCTATCTACATCATCAAATACAGTTCTCCTCCTCTACATTCAGATTGGTGTAATTGAGGCAAGAGTGGGATTCCAGTTCTCAGAGATACCTTTTTTACCTATTGGAAGAGAAAGGTTTACTGCCTGGATAATTCATGTATGGCTCTGTTTTAATTAATCAACAATTAAACACCCACCTCTAATAACGCCCAGATCTTTTAAAAGATCTTGACAATGCAAGTCATCCACCCGGATGTATGAAGCGTCTTCTATGTTCGCCAGTGTAACAATGCCAAGATCCTCTTTTTGTGCTGGTGAGCTCTGTAAAGCTGACACACCTAAGAAGAGAATAGGCTCATCTCCATTAGATCTTACACACCTGCAATAAAACTGTTAGGAAAAAATCGTTTTGTTGCAGAATCCTTCACCTTGGCAGCATTGTGAAAGCCGGGGGTATACAATTTAACATCGGGCTCAGCTGGGATTTACTTTGATATTTATCAATGAAAGGGTGATTTTTACAGAATACCCTTTTGAGAATGGAAAAGAACTTTGAAGTCTTCTGCTGAAAAGACAGGTGAGCTGATCTTTGCTTCATATTCCACAGGTGACACTCAGTGTAACGCTGTGGAAAGTTAAGCACCGTTTCAATAACAGAAACTAAAAGCAGTCAGAGCAGAAGCATTCATTACATGCACAGAAAAAGCAGACAGTGACTCTCCACTTTAGTCCTTTGTCTTGGAAGTTCAGCAGTGAATTGGAGAAGCTTTCCACCTGCCCCAGCATTGTGAGAAGTGTAATGGAATTGGGTCAGTTTGTTCACTGAAATGTTCTTCTAAAAGATACTGGCGTAGATGTACCTTGGGGCTGACTGTGTGTTTTCTTTCAATCAGTTTCTGCAAATTGAGCAGTTGCAAGAGCCTCTCTATGGAGAGCCTAGGGGATGCACATTTCCTGGTCGTGGCCAGCTGAGACTTCATGAGCAGAAGGTGGCCAGCCTTTTAGCAGGCATAAAATGCAGGTATTGCTGTTGAAAGGGCAGCCTATTTCCAGTATGTAGATAACCCACTCATTTCTTTCCTATCTGTGTATCCAGATTTGCTTCCATGGAAGACTAGGTCATCTGGGGAGATAGTTGCAGCCTGGCCATTTTCCATGTGCGGGTCTCTGAGGAACCAGGACCCTGAGGGTATGTGGACTTAAGCAGTCAAGACACAGGCACTCTAAATGAGTATGAGCCTGTGTGGATGGAGCAGGAGAAAAGACTCCTTTAATAAACAAGTGGAAAAGGTTACTTCTTATTGCCTGCTCATCTGGATCTTGACACTGAACTGCAAGGCTCTAGTATTGTGAAGAGATGTAAAAACTCACTGGAGGGTGAGTGGGTGTTATGCAGCAACTGCTTGGTACAAAGAAGCAGTGCATTGGAATCAGCACTGAAAACTAGTGAAGAACACCAACTCTTTCAAACATCATTAGAATTAACGATTTCACCATTTACTTTTTGTGGAGTCATGTCACCTGAACATTTTTCCTTGGGTAGAAACCTCACGCTATTTACAAACACTGTGTCCTGAGGCACTCCTTTCTCCAGTAGAACAATAACTCCCTCTGGTGTTTGCCTGCTATTGTTACTGCCTCAGCCACAGCCCTGGGAAGCCCTGCCAGAGGAAAGAAACCCTGTCAGATGATGTATGAGCTATAAACCTTCTTTCCTTAACCGGTGGCATTTTACACTTTAGGCAGAAAGGCCACTGCACCCAGCGGGCAATCCCCAGGGACACTCAGGTCTGCAGGGAACATCATTGCATCGGGAAAAGTGGAATGCCAAACTCCGCGGCTGCCCAGGGCTCATGCTGCCAAAGACTCATTTACATGCTCCCTGCATTTATTTAATTACATGAACAGTAGGCTTATTGCAATGTGTCTGGATGCTTTATTTGATGAATGCTGGAACTTACCAATCCAGTCCCGAGAGGGTTGGGATACACACAGGGATATGTCAATGGATGATAGTTCAGAGTTAATGAATTGCTGTGCTCAGCTCTTGGGACAGACAATGCGGAACTGTCATTCAGCTGCAAACATATTTACAGGAATGCTGTCACAGCTTTGAGGCTCAAATCTGACCTACAAGTAAGTTACAGGCTACATCTGCAGGCAGAGGAAGAAAAATGAGATGCAAGAGAATTAAGCTCCTGCCCTTTGGGCTAGACCGTATCGATCTATTGCCATAACAATGCTGATTGCAAATTTTCTTAATCTGAAATTTATGAGAAAAATCTAAACTTTTAGTCTTAAATAGATATTGCACAATATTTTTTAAGCACAGACTCAAAAATTTATTTTTCAGATTTTAGCTGTGATCAGATGATGAAAACAAATCTCAAGACAAGATGAAAGACACTAAATGTTTGAGTTATGCATTTTGCCAAAGAGAAGAGGCTACTTTGATGGGCTGTTTAATAGAAATTTCTTCCTGTGATCATTCAACTGGATGCTCACTCCAAACAGCCCAGAGGCTTTTTATATTTGACCTAAATGTCTGGATTTTTTCTCTTTTCTTCAGCATATCACAGAGCAGAAATCTGTAAGCTGATTATTGTTGCTTAATTCACTTCTGAATGCAAACATCTTTGCATATGTCAGGCACTGCTATATAGAGCTGAAATCAGAAAAGCTAAAAGAGCTTGAGAGCTCAATCCAAATCCCAACTGTCTGGCTCCCTGGCCAATGCCTTGTATTATACAGTGTGTAACCATCCTACACCTTTGATGTAAAACAACTCTCTTTTAATGTGCTGTAATCTCTTATTCTCTTTGTCTCTCAAATAATAATCCTCTTGCTCATGGTAATCCTCAAAATCACATATGCTCTTTAAAGCTTTTCTTTTGGAAAGTATTCACACTCATTTTTTTTTTTTCCTGGCACTGGCAACTAAATATTACAGAAAACCTGATTCTTCTGACTTTGACCAAAACAATCTGAATTTTTTGTATTCCACATTTACTGCTTGGCTGGAACTGAGTCAACAAAATGAGCAAACAGTTTCTAGCTGTCCAACAGAACCACAGTGTGCGGACTGCTTGTTTGGCCAAGGCAGAGGCACAAGATGTTTGGGAGAGTTAACAGGAAACAAGTAAAATGACAATTTTATTTGGGTTATAAAACAGAAAATGAAGTTTAGTTGTCTAGAATGATTTAAGAACATGTTCTCCTGGACTATTTAAACAAGCTAGTAAAAGAAAATTTCTCACCTCCTCAGCAGTAATAATCAAGCCCCCTAGCACTGGCTCCTAGATACTTACAAACATGCTATTGGCTACTCAAGGTTTCATTACTGTAAGGTTAAATATTTTTAGACATTGCCACCTTAAATCAGAGGTAGAGGTTGAGACTAGAATTATTTAATCAGATCAGCATGTTGAATTTAAATGATCTAATAATGACAAAAGGTGATGATTAGAATGGAAGCCTCATCAGGTCAGATGTAAGATCCTAAATGACATAAGCTGCATTAATTGCAGGACATGATGAATATGAGCCAAAGAGTTAAAAAAGAGAGATCTTTTAAAAGGTCCTAGAGGATCTTTTTATTTGTTGGTAAATGTGTACATTGCCATAAGGAACTTGTAGCAAGTTAGGAGGAGTGCTGAGGCACAGCTTCCAATAATGCCACAGCACAACCTACTGATCAGACCAGCTCATCTTGTCTGCCCAAGCCCAGCCAGTTTGCCTCACTCCCTCCCCAAAAGACCAAGCACAGAAATTTCTCCAGGTTTGCTTTTTACAGAGAGTAGGGTCTGCTGTTCTGTCAGCAGGACTGATCCTGATTCTACTCCTGATGTCTAGGGGCATTTTACTTTTTTGCCCTTGTTGGAAGGTGCTTCCTCCCATCCTTGGGCATGGGAATTACCCGCCCATGACCCCTCTGTGTGGATCTGTCCTACACAGACATGTTGTCCTCTCTCTCCTGTGCCATCAGAGCAGGCAGAGGGAGGGAGCAGTCCTGGGCTCTGGGTCAGCTGCTGACTCACAGCAGCCGCCCCGGGGATGATGGACACACAGACCCAGCTGAACAGCACAGCTCTCTGGCGTCATGAGTTAGGGTTTCACCGGGCTTGTTATCTGATCTTGTCACTACCAGAGGCTTAAAGTTGCTCCTGAAGTTCTGTGAAACTCATTCTTGTACAAAATCAAGGTAATTTTGCACTTCCTTCCTGCAGATCATAACCCACACCTCACGAGTCATAAACCAGAACACAAACTTCCCAGTTTCAAGAGTCTGAAGAAAGGGATCTGGACGGTTTCTCAACCCAAGCGGCTTTGAACTTTCCATGTCCAGGGATGCCTCACAGACCTGCAGGTCCCTCTTTGCAGTGAGCTGTGGTAGCTCAAAGAATGCCACCCAGGCTTAACAGGAACAATAAATAGTACCAATAAACACTCCAAGATGAAGTGGGCTGCATGTGGGAATCAGGCAGTACTATTTCTAAAAGAAAGGCAGGAAATTAGGCTCTCTTATGCCATTTCAAATGTTTACAGTAAATCAGCAAAATTAATGGTTGTAGCAGATAGAAACTCTGCTCTGGCTGAGAAATTCAATGTACTCCAAGCAAACTAGCCAAATATTAATTTCCTTACAGCTGTTTTTGCCATTTATTTCCTTGATTTCCCAAAACGATGTCAGCTGAATTTTCTCATGAGTGCAAACATTTGTGTTGCAAAAAATAAGAAACTCAAGAATTTAATCCATTTTTAGGAAATAAAGTTAACTTATCAACTATAAGTGCTAATCTTCCCATCTCACATGAAACCCAGAAACTTCAAGTAGATATAAAACATTTAGGTAACTTGAGTCTTTGCACAAAGATTTAGATTCTAAACATTGATGGCAAGAGCTTGTCAAAAGGAATCAGATTTAATTTAGTGAGCAGGAAAAAAAGAAATGAGGTATAACACCAAGGTTGCAAGCAAGATCCCAAAGAAGATGCTGAACAAAATTTTTTATGCAGATGTACCAATGGATATAAAAAAAGTGACCTAATCTCTTCCATTTCTCTCTCTAAGGAGGATCAAAATTCCAGCTATCACAGGAAGCATCCTTGCTTGCTTTAGTCCTTATTAAGGAGATGACAAACACCTCTAGTCTTCCAAAGCTTAATTAAGTAATCACTTTCCCAACTTTTGTTAGCAGTGATTAGAGAAGCATCACTATTAAATTTTGAAATATATTGCTTTGCTCAGTTTCTGAACTTTTGAAATCCATGCGTTCGCTCCTAAATCACTGCTTTAATGTTGATTGAAAAACAATTTCTTGAGGTAACTATATAATAAAAAAATTTAAAAATCTTTATAGAAATGAGTTTAAATGAACAGAAATTGAAATAGAGGCAGATTTAAAAACATGGCATATATGCTAACACTATGAGAAGAAGAAAACTTTAGTATTCAGATGGGAAGCTCAATGTTATCAATACTCACAAGACTAGAATCAGAAGGTCTAGAGTAAAAATTCAAGCTCCAATTCCTTTTTTATTTCAGTTTTTTTCATCAGTGATACAGGGCAAATAATTCTTACTTTTCTCATTTGTGGATTATTGCAAGGATGAAAAATACAATGTCACTGTTGAGTACTATCATAATTAGTTTTATAAGTGGGAATGGAATCATGAAGATATATCATAAAAATAAAGAAATTGGGTATTTGAAGCAATAAATGCACAACACTGAACACATTAGGAAATAAGTCTGGTGAGGAAAATAAATTAATCTTTTTTTTCTTCAGTGACAATGAACAAAAATTTCAGAAATCACCATATGAAAAATTTTTCTTTCCACATATTTCCAACTAAGGAGGTCAATTCTGGAAATATTTATGGAACAATTTTCGAAAGTTAATACTATCACAACTGCAAGTATCTTTTGATGCATGTATGGGTAGAGTCTGAGATTCTCACTTTACAGAAGAGTGGTTGCATAGACAAAGAACAGGATTATGTAACTAGTTAAATCTTGCAGTTAAGTGAATTCTAAAACAGTTAGTGATAAATGAAAAAGGAAACTACAAAAGTATTTTTAAATTATCTCTCTGTAGTAAAAAAAAAATTAACTTTTCCCACCTTCTTCACAGAGGACAAAAATAGCATAATTGTAGAACTAACCAGAGAAGAAGAAAAATTCTCCTTAAAATATTAAAATTCAGAATTCATCAGTCATAGTTTAAGATAACACATGACAAGCATAATTGGCTTATTATTTTTCCAGGCAGTCAGTAGAACAAGCTAAATGACAAACCTTACAAGTTACAGTAATTTATCAGTTGCTTATAGAATAGTTTAGCCATATTGCCCTATAAAAGTGTATGTCTATATATCAGTCAAAGGTCTGACTCTCTTTTTTGAATCATAGACATCAGCTGTTTACCTCTTCTAGGCAGTGGATTTTTACATTTTACATTTACATTTTGACAAATGGAGTGAAATGCTTTGGAAACTTCTTTTTCACTCCTGATCTCAGCAAAACTTCACAGCAGCAGCAAGCACCTGCTTATCATTCAAAACAATGTTGCCTGGTTGCCTCTGGCAGGTCTCCTTTCAGTCAAAAGTAATCCTACATTTACGTTTATGGCTGAAACACAGAAATTCCAACTCAACTCATGTTCTAGGTATTTCTAAATCAATATGAAGGCTTAAACTCCCATGTGATTTCCCATTTAATTTCGTTTGTTTAGGTTGCAGAAACAGGCACTGATGCAGTTATTCTTTCAAAAATAAACTCAAGGTCATCCTAAATTTCATCTTAAAAAGAAAACTTTAGAAGCAATAAAGTGAATCTGGAGTACAGCATGGATAACCTGCAGCAAGGTGTATGAACCTTGCTATTTGTTATGGATGTGTCAATGCTTTTTGTGACCTGAGGATCTCTCTGTACATTATGTAAGAGGATAACACCGAAATGACAGAATTTTAAAACTGACTCTGAAAACTATTAGATTTTGCATGCTGACATGCTTACCTGCATGGTGCTACACCTTTCTGTCCTGATTAAAATGTGGAAAAATGTTGAAGTGAACCAACAGGACATCAAAATTAGAACACCATGATACTGTAAGTGCTTGTGTACTGGACAGGACTGATGATAAAAGATGGAAAGTGGTTCAGTAAGCACTTCCACCAGCTCCCCCAGTACCCTTGGGTGATCCCAGCCAGCCCCATGGACGACCTGTGTGTGTCTAGAGTGGTGCAGGAGGTCACTGACCATTTCCCCTTGGATTATGGGAGCTTCATTCTGCTCCCTGTTCCCATCTTCCAGCTCAGGGGCTGGGTACCTGGAGAACAACTGATCTTACAAAGATTGAGACAAAGAAGGTATTAGGTACCTTGGACTTTTCCTCATCCATGAGCACGTTTACCTTTCCATTTCACAGCAGCATTAAAACCTTCAGTTAAGATATGCAAATCTATCACTATGTCAAATCCTAAGATTTTAACACCAAACACAATTAGTGTTGTGAGATCTGTCAAAATTCAACAACTTCAGCAGATACTAAATGCAGTAGCACCGACTGTTGTCAGCAGCTGGTTGGCTCTAGAGGTGCTTGCCACAGGACTGAGAGGGTTCCAAGCCTCCCTGTCTCCTCCTGCTCCCTGAAGTCCCTTAGGGGGACCTTCTGGGCTTTTCATCTTCTCTCAAACACTCTGGGAGAGCTTGAGCACAGGGCAAGCTTTCTTAATGATGGAGGGACAGTGAAGGGATTTAACAGGTGGCTTGACTTTCTGTTTAACTGACTATCCTAATGCTGTAGAGATCAAATTATATTGTTTACAGTGTGTTATGAAACACTACTTTAGACAGGCTATTTTTCATTATTACTGAAATCAAGTAACTGAATGCAAAGGACAGCTGTGCAAAAAACATATTTTGTAGCCAACCCTGTATTGTATTACACTATACTATCAAAAGGCACTCAGTGCATGGATGTCAGGGTGTGTAAGTTTTCAATGGATCAAGTCTTCTGAAACGGAATGAAGACATATTACAAGAAAAACAAAACCAAAAAAATTGAATTTCAGTTTTCAAAGCATTTCTTGTATAGTTGCTACATGCTTAGCTCTCTATGGATCAAGCCTTGAAATCACATAAAACCAAATATATATATATATATAAAAGACTTATGAAAGCTTTTTATGGCAGAAATTGATAATTTCAACTTTGATACATCAGGCCCTTACAGGATTTGAAATAAGCAGCTGCACAGAACAATTAGGCAGCTGGAGATCAACCTTCTGCAGCAACATAAAGCTCCAGTTTCTGAGCCTGCAGGGATATGGGATATCAGATTTTAAGCAGTGACGTCTTAACATGCAGAAGAGCTGTCACTGCTGTTTTCAGTTTCAAGAAGAAAATTATTTCTGGGGGTAGAGCCAAATTTAAAGAGGAAACATTTTGGGAGGGTATTAAGGCTAAAGCTGGAAGCTCTTTGAAATGGCAAACATGTTTGAAACAGCAAAGTTTAAGCCATTCTTTTAAACATTACTTATCACTACTTCTACCTTTCCCAAAATACTTGATTTTTAATCTTGTTTACACTCTGTTGTAGTGAATTTGTGTGATAAGGCTTGCAACTTAATGCAAAAATGGTAACAGCTTATGGGTTCAACTTTATTCCAGCCTTTTTCAGTCTCTGCATTTAAAAAAAAAATAGCTTTTTTATATTTGAGATTTTATTAGGATGATTAGTTAAATCTGTAGACGATTAAATATTGCACAGAGAGCATACAAAAGCGCTCTGCATGTACCATCACTGGATACTGGAAAAACTGGGGACATCTCTGAGAGCTAGTCAGGTAGTAGGATTCCCAACAGTGCATACCTGCATTTGCATCTTCTGCCTATAAATAAACTCCATATGATGGTGGAAATGACTTGGAGTCTCATTATTAACACAAATTGTTACAAATCCAAACATTGGAGATCCCAGAGAAAACCACATACACAGAGGCATAAGCTACAATTTAAACTAAATTGAAGCTGGGTAGAAATCAGAGAAGATTAGTTATGAAGTCTATATTATATATTTTTCTGTATAATCAATATAGCCATCTATCTGCACATAATATGTAAATTTTCCTTGAGGATGCTCTCAATATATGCCCTGCACTCAAATTATAAAGAAACCCACAGCCCTTATAAGCCTTAACTCAGCCCAATTGGCTATTTCTTCACAAAATGGCTACTAATTCAGTAGAGATTGGGTGTAGGAGGTGATCACCTCCTACATGCAAAGGAGAGCTCCCTGTGACTTCAGTTCTACCTCAGCAATTAACCAACCAAATAAGCATCTCCAGCCAGAGATCTGTGAATCAAGTTCAAAGCAGGCAGACATGCTCTTGCCCATGGCAGGGGGTTGGAACTAGCTGAACTTTAAAGGTCCCTTCCAACCCAACCTGTGATTCTGTGTTGCTCTGATACCTGCAGGAAACAGGTTGTTCAACACCACACAGGAGCTTTGTGTCAAATGCAGGGAACAATCCAGCTCCACAGGGCAGCTTTCGTCTGTCTTCCTGAGCAATTTTCACTCACAGCTTCTTCATCAAAATGTTCTCCAGTCATATTAATTTCTATCCCATCTTGTTGAGTCACTTAGAATTTCCTGTATTTTAAAAACCAGCTATTTCAGGTAAAAGCCTAGTAGAACTTGTCTTTTCAAGTTTAAAAGCTCTTCTGGGTCTTTTTGGGAAACTCACTATAAGGAATAGGATGAAAATGATTTACCTCAAAACACAACTGACAGGACGTGCTCTGCCAGCTGGTCCCAGCTCAATCTCCCTGTGATCATGGTGGGTCCTCTTAGAGATCATAGTTAAACACTTGCTGCTGTGGCTTGCCACCTAAATCTTGCCTTTTCTGTCACTACCATCTTAATTTTTAGTCCCAGGCTTACAAAAATGCCATTCTAGCTCCTTGTCTATCTCAAGAGTCAACAAGCAGTTTATAGGTATTCTATAAACTATGGGGTGACTACTTTGTTTTCCTGATATTTGCTCTTGCAGCTCCTCAAGAGAGTTTGCTTAGGCAAACATTTGGCCCTGGAGTTAAACATCTGGTTTCCAATTTTTCTTTTTTACACAAAGTACATCACCATGGTCTGGTACTTGAGAGTCTTTTTTCCCCCCCTCAGCAAGTGAGAAAGCTTTTGTTTTGGGAACAAAAATATCTTGTTGGACATGTTATGCATTATCTTTCTTTTTTAAAGATGACCATGAAAGACAGCAAGTGCTTACATTTTCCTGTAGTCTCTTTACTAGGAAGCAATGCTTGCTACAAACAGGACTTTAAGGGAATCAAGCATCCATACATTAAGTGAAGATCTCTGGAAGAAATTATTAGCTATTCGCTTTAAGTGATTCCCTTTGTTCCAACGTGATCATATATGCATAAGTAAAACCAGCTGTTCTCAGGCCTCACAAAAGTGATCTCTCTGCCTGAATTTAAAAGGCCAGAGAGCTGCAGCACTGCTTAGTAGGGCTTATTGCTGATGGTAATGCAGAACAACTGGGTCAGAGGAGGAAGCAGCCACATCTCATTTTCATCACTGGTCTGCTGGAAAGCTGTGACCCACATTTGCAGTTACTTCCAAGAAAGTTCTCATTTATCCATTTCCAGTTTTTTCCTGCACAAGCAGGTATCCTTCAGGGAAATGTGGATTCATGCTGCAACTTTCTGCCTGGGACCAATTTGTGCACTAAATTAGGGGGGTAGGTAATGTAAGTTCTTGATGCAAGGATTGTAGAAAGGAAAATCCGTTTAGAAATCCTTTAAGATTGAATTAAGCTGACAAATTAAAAATTCACAAAACTAAGGCACAACTTTCATAATAGCTTTCAAAAAAGTAAGCATTGTTAATCACAAATTTGCAAACATCTGCACTAGCACAGGCACATTTCAAGTGGAGCACCTGTCGAAGCATTTTAATAGCCTTCCAAATCAAAAATGTCATTTCACATTCCTTGTTTCCAGGATCAGATGGCAGTCTCCTTTCCTTTGAAGCAGGAGGTGCAGCCGATAACGTCAGCTGTTTCAATTTCAACAGTGCTGGCTCACTGCGACTTTCCAAGCTTTCCACTATTCCTGTTTTTCTAAACGTTGTGAGAACAGTTTTCATTTTCTCACATGAGGGGGATGATGGTACCAAGGCAGTTGCACGACTTCCAGAAAAGTGAAAGACAAAGGGCACCCCGGTGCTGTGCTGCAGTTCACACTCAGCTGAACTTCACTCCTTGGAAATGTCTGTCCTCAGCACTGTGTGCAGCTGTGAAATCCAGGGCTGTGCCTGGGCTGCTGTGAGCCCCAGCATGGCACGGTCACACATGGCAGCCTGTCAGCACTCAGCCACGGAGGAACTAGCACTAAGCACACCTGCACGATTTTGTTGTGATTTCACAGATACCCTCAGCTGCTCAGCTTCAAAAGACATGAGATTAATGGGCTTACTTGTGATATACAAAGAGCACTATCTATGATATATTTATTTCAGGGGAAAATCAATTTTGGCTATGGAAACAGTTTTGCCTTCAGCGTGCAGTAAGAGATCTTAACATTTCAGTTAGGGTACATTGAAAAGAAAAAAGGGATTAACTCATAACTTTTCAGATATCAGAGCTACACTTAATCCAAACTACTGCTGTTATTATCAACCTAATTATTGTAAAATGAACTATATTTATTTCAAACCTAGCTAACAGTTTTGTGTCTTGTGCTGGAGCAGATCCTTTTGACCAATTCTGACCCATTAGTAAGAGGAGGTTTCCCCGAAAGCATCAAATGAGATAAATCAACACGTGCAAATACAGTTATTAAAAAACTTGACCCTGTGCCACACAGTTCATGCATCTGAATGAACCACAGGCCTTGCTTTTGCCATAAATGCTACGTTTTAAAATCTGCAAGTTGGAAGAACACAATATACTGTAGTTGTACTGTATTTGTAACAACTTGTTCAAGAAGAGATTTTTGTAAAAGAACTATCATGAAGTGGAACTGAGCCAGCCAGATTACTGGCAAAGCTTCCTGCTGAATATGATTAGATAGAAGGGAGAATGGAGACTGGAGAAAATTGATCCTCTCAGCAGAATTTGCCATAATTATAGGCAGGATGGGGAATTAGTTATTATTCTGCTGTTAAATTCCTCAAGTGGCCAGAAGAAACATTCTTGCATAATCTGCTTTTTCAATCTAGTCCATACAAAACAAAGATCATGTTAAGGGAAATGGAGATGCAGCTGACCATGTTCTATAAAGGTGTAATTTTTTCCCCTAAAAGTTAGACAGTGGAAAGGGGTACTGGGATTGCCTTGCCAGCGCTTCTCCAGAAGCCAGCTAACTTTTGCCTAACAGAAAGTTTCATTTTAAGAAGTAAAATCACTGAATTTCACACATGCAATGCAGAATAGCCTCACCTCAAATGCTATTCTGGTAAGGCAACATCTTTGTAATGGTTCATTGCCAGTGTGACCTGAACTCTGCCTCCTCATATTGTTGTGACTCAAATTCTTGTGTTTTTACTAACACAACAGGACTTATATGATTGCAAACTTCTGTTTATGCAAGGAACACATGGCTTGGAGCTTTCTCATTGCTGCCTTATAGAAGTGAAAATGGTGCTAATAAGACAAAATAAGAATTCAGAAAAGATACAGAAGATTCATTAGCACAATAGGGAATAGGATATATAGCTCATCAAGAAGGGGGGATTGCCCTGGGTGCTATTGAGTGCAGCGAAGGAGCAACAATGGCCCATGAGCCAACAGCTGAGTTTAGTGACAGAGGGACTGTGAGCCCAGCTATACAAGTGGAATCCATCTTAGTGCTTGTCCTTTCCAAAAATCAGAAACTGTTACATAATTATTCAAACTAGCAACATCAAACAGAATCCGTGGAAAAAGAAACAAAAGAAAGGAGCTGTGAAAAAGGACAGTTTGTCTGAAAGATAATTACGTACAGTTGAAAAGAACTAGGAAAAAAGCACTGGTATTGTATGCTTACAGATTAACAATGATCTTTCTTTAAATGCAGTCTATGCTAGTTATCCCTAATTCTTCCATTTCAGAAGCAGCAAACATGATGGTTTCACAGTTCATCACTGAGTGACCTTAGCTGATGTATTTCCACAAGCCAACATATCCAGCCTGCTGAGATGGCCTCACTATAATTCTACTGATTAAAACACAAACAAGAAAAAAAGGAAAAAGAAAATTTGATTTCCTTGTAGGGACCCAGAAAAATCTCTCACGTTGCCAGAGCTGAAACACTGTCATCTCCACTTCTTACTTGGAACCCATTCCCTTTCTTCAGACAGGAATGACACTGGTCTGCTGGAGTTGCCCTGTTTGTCCATCAACACATTGGACTGGGAATTGAAAAATAGTTCTTCTTCGAGCTAACCAGAAGAGTGCAACTGAGGGAAACAAAAAAATTAAAATACTGGCAAAATTTAGAGGAAATGACTGTTACAGCCATGGGTGATTAATATGCATGTGCACAGTGGGGAATGTTGCACACCGGTAACATTATGCAACAATGCTTTTAGCAGATATAAAATATGACTATATAAAGGATGGGCATCTGAATGCTGTCTGAAGAGTCTTTAGTCTGACTTCTGGAGAGGTGTTGTGGGCTGAAAAATTAAAAGATACCTACATTCTTCATAGGCAGCAAAAGATGAAAGATAAAAATCTGTGAGATTAGATCAATTATGGACACATCATTAGTTTTCTCTAGAACAGAATTAAAGAATGGTTGGAGAGCCATTAACTGTAATCAGAATAAATGTCCTAGGAAAAATGGTGACTGACCTGAGTGCCATGAGGTCATCAGATACAGTTTACTAAACAGCAGTTTTTATTGAGGAAATGAGCCATGCCATTAGCTTCACCCTGTCCCCAAACAAATCCTCATTAACTAACCACTTCTATGAAGCATAGCAAACATCTCAGTCTTGATTATTGTGGGAAGTCATCAGGGACTGCACCAGAGAAATCAGTGTAAATACAACTCCAGAAGACATGCCAGTTGCCTTCAACTTCAAGAAGTTGAATTAAATTAATTATTAATTAAAATAAATTAATTAAATTAATTATTAATTAAAATATTAATTCAATGGAGTTAAATAAGAAATCTGCAGTGAGAGTAAAGATGAATCAAAGTGTATGAAATAAGTCTTTTATAAAAAACACATATTAAGCAGAAAAACTGATAAGAATCAGCAAAGCAGCTAAAGTATAAGTGGAAAGATGGCTGGCAGATGACATGCATCAGCAGCACACAAGGCATTAATAGGCCTTGTTCTATAAAATTATTTAATGACATTACCACTTTTGCAATGTGAACTTATTTTCACTTAATCTAATTTGAGAAATGCAACACGTTTTTTTTTAATGAAAAGCCATCGTTTTGTAACTTACTGCAATTTTAGCAAGGGGTATGCTAATTTGGATTTTACAAAATTCCTACAAACTGCCCCAGTAGAAAGATACCCACTCGTTCCTGATACTTTATCAAAAAGCAAACATGCACCAGCTTCATTTTACAAGTGAAATGTTTTTCATAACAATATGAACGAGCTAGATATTGCTGACAACTTGAATTAATAATTTCCCTGGGCTTTTGTCTCTCTCCTAAGTAGCATATTGTCATGCTCCAATAATAATAGTAATAGACTTTTCAGGAGAATAAAATTAGATGTAAAAGATGATACCAGATGAAGCTGATACATCCAGTACACTTCAGTGTCAGTAGCTGACTATGCCTCAGGCCCCAAATTAGTTAATGTCATGTTGAAAGTGAGAAAAAGGAAGCCTAGACCAGGTCAGTATGCCTAATCCTGCACCCATGATTAATGTCACATGTTCCCAATTACCACACTTATGTTGTTTGATAACCACACTGGAGTTTTTTTCGAAATTAGTGATGGTAATTGACAATTTCAATTACATAGGTTTTGGCTACAATAAAAAAGTTCTTGTGCATCTGCATAGGCCTTTGCCAGAATTCCACCCTAAAATAATTCCTGACGCTTTTCCATGCCTGCTGGAGAGGCAGTTGTCTGAAGTGAGTCTTTCTCTCCACATCAGCAATAGTTAGTTTTTTGCCAGTTCTTCAAAAGACATGCATGTACTAAACTTAATGTGCAGAGGAGGAGACAATAAATGGTCTGGGGAAAGTACACGTGATTGCAGTGCAAACAGGAAAAAACCCTTTAATGAAGCCATGTGAGTTTACAGTTGGTGGTCTTTTTTTATCACTGTTTAGCACAAGTATATTAAATATTGTGGCATTGGTCAATTCTCAACATGGTGTTATGGACAACAGATGCAAGGCACCCAGTATTCCTTCATCTTATTCTGCTGAGCATGATCTCCTTGCTAATCATGGAGGAGGAAAGATACAGTTGCCCATTCAATCTCTTCCATTTATGGATGTGACAGAAACCTCACATTGGGTAAAAAAAAAAAAATCAGTTTTTATTGCGCCACAAATTTGCCTGCTACTACAGGATAGGGGAAGTGTAAATATTTACCCCATTGGCACGTCTCAGGATCGAATGGTTTTTAGCAGCAAAATGGAATTCCCTTGAAACAATGCAAGCCATGACTATTATGCCCTAGAATCTCGTTGCCCAGTTTAAGATTTCAAAATCAAAAGGACTAGAAAAGCTTACATTTTTATCTTCTAAAAAAATATACATATATATCCTAAACTGGATTCCAACAGATCCATGCTGCTGTCCCAGGCTCCTCTGTCTGTAAAGGTACTGGCAGTAAAATAGAGGAGCTGGATGTTTCTGTGACACCAGGCATACAAGAGTCAAGAACTGATTCTACGATGGTGGCGGCCGAGGACACTCAGCACCTCACACAACTAGACCCTCAGTGAGCAAATTTCGCAGGAAAAGAAAGACATATCTCAGCTTTGTAACCTAACAGACTGCTCTGGTCTGCGATATTGTGCTTAAAATATTAGGAAATGTATCTGCAGAACAGATGGGGGAAAGTATTCCCCTTCATTTGATGAAATTCCAACACTGCTGCTGTTGGAATTCCCACAGCTATTCAAGCTTT
The DNA here is from genome assembly GCF_052056855.1 of Sturnus vulgaris. Classification (NCBI taxonomy): domain Eukaryota; kingdom Metazoa; phylum Chordata; class Aves; order Passeriformes; family Sturnidae; genus Sturnus; species Sturnus vulgaris. The sequence continues at coordinate 107,826,425 of NC_142243.1, read as the reverse complement.
CTATCCAGTGCCTACTTATCTGTCATGTTCATTATTTTCCATTCACTAGTTTTGCCAGCCCTCTGAAAGCAATAAAGGATTCTGGACACCATTAAATTGATGACCATTTCATATCCCTCTATATCTCCTGCCTGCAGGAAAACTGGATTCTCATCACAACCATAAAAATATGTTCTAAAATAAATGTCAGAACCTGACTACAGCGGGAGCTCAAACAGCATCAATAAAACGTGCTAGACAGCACATCATCTCCACCTAGTCTACACACCAATTCATATATGATGAAAGAATAAGAAGATAAAGTATTTTGGAAAAATTCAGGTTAGAAGCTCCATGCATCTGTTTCTCACCATCAACTATTCACACAGGGAAAGGTATTACTGATTCTACATAATGAATGATTTTTGAAGTACAAGCCACAATTCTGTTTTATGAAACTCTTCTGAACCTACTTTGCTACTCAAAATCTGTTTTTTTCTTTGTCCTTCTCCTTCCCCTTTTGTCAATCCTTCTCACCTTTTTTAAACTTAACCATCAAACTCTTTGCCCTTCAATGAAATCAGGTATGTTAAATTAGGAAAAAAGAAAGTGTTAAGAGTAAAAACTGCTTTAACTGCTACATATTTACAGATACACATTTTCTCCAGTGGTGCATGTCACTTGTAGGATGGACTATTGTATTTCATTAAATAAAAAGAATGACCACCCACATGTTTTCAGGTTCAGTACCCCTTCACCCTACAGGTATTCCTCGACTATGCTACCCAAACTCAAAGGATATAAGATCAACCTTTGCACTCAGTGAGAGTCTTCTCAGCTGCAATAGAAGTAAGCACCCTCCAGAAGAGAGATACACGCCTATGTTCTCACTAAGCACTGAAAGAAATAGAAAAAAGCTCTCAGGACTGCAGCACATATTTGAAATCCAGGAAAGGGGACAACTGGCAGTATAAATCAGATTCTGGGAGGGCGTTCTAACTCATACTGCCATGTGCCATCTGTGGAAGTACGAGACACCGGAGCAGATGTTGATGTGCCACAGGCTGCAGAGTCTGTGTAGACACGGCACGCCTGTTTAAGCATTCACCCTGCAGGTAGCTCATGTGAGGTTAAACACAACTGCCTATTTACACAAAATGACACTGTACACATCTGGGTGAATGCCATGGAGCTTTTTGGCTGTGGGAAAAGTCCTAGAGGAACATTTAGGAAGACTGAATGTTGGTGTTGATATTAGAAATCTTAATTAATGACTCCTTGTCCTTACTTATCTCTTTTTTATTTTTTTTTCTGAAAGGAGAATAAGTATTTTGGTCTTAGCTGTGCATTAATCTAACTTCTAACATGATCTAACCCCCTCATAGCCACATCCCAAATAGGGCAAGACAAGCTTCCTTGGAAGTATGTAACAAGACAATAACTGACTTCACTTAGATCAGAGCATGCAGCCCTGCCAACCCCATGATCAGAGCTTCCAACACAGATGCAATATTTCCCTTCACCCCTCCTTCATCTCTCTGCAACTCTTCCTCTTTTGCTTCCCACTTTTTAAATAGAAAAAGCAAATGGTAAAATGTCACATAAGCATTCAGGGGGCTGTGTGAGATAAAACAGAGTAAGGCCATGGCACCAGGTGACAACTGGCACTGTTACTTGGGTGCAAATTACCCATCATGCAAAATGGAAAGCAGCAGGTTTTCTCAGGCCTCCATGAGGCAGTCAGATTGGGGCTCGTGGAGGAATTGAGTTTTATTCATAGCTTGGTTATTTTGGTCTAGTAGACACAGGTCTACCTAATTTTGTTTTATTCTTTGTGAAGTTCAGAAGAAAGTTAAAAGAAATCGAGAGAAAAAAGTTTCGAAACAGCCTGCCAGCATTTGTTTTGCTATCCTATTACAATATTCTGACTTCCATCTAAACCCTCCCAGGCGGATAGATAGCTACATTTTACTTTAGCTAAAGACAGAATTAATTTGAAAATTATTACAGGAAAGAGCATGGTTATCAAGACACCATCGTCTTGACTGTGCAGAGACAAAAAGTAGGCATCTTCCTCAAGAGAACAAGCAAGAGAGCTGTAACAGCAGAAGGTTCTGTGGTATTATTTATTGTTTTTTAGGGTTTTTATTTACTGCTTTTTAGGGGTTTTTTTCCTCCTATGATAGCTTAGCTCAAATCCTTGATCAAAGCAACTAGGAATTGTTCTGCTCATATGGCTTACTGCAGTTTAAGTGGATGCAATTTAGCACTCTCCCATCTGACCAAAGCTAAATTCAGGAAGGGAAAACAATTTTCAAAGACCAACACATCCATTTCCCCCTTGAGAGGCCAGACAAAGGTTGTGGCATTAGAACAGATTACCAACATCTGCCTACACTGTGCTTTTGATAAAAGGAACTGTTAGACTCTGATGGCAGTGAGACAGTCCCTCTTTGCAAAATAGCATTAGGTGTTTTCCAGATCCCAGTATTTGAGCTGCACTGTGCTGGTTATTGAGCATTGTAAGAAGCAGTGCAGTGAGACTGGTGCAATAGCAAGAAATAAAAAGAGTAAATCACATCTCTGTGTATACTTCAGGTTCTGCAATTTTTTTATTGTGCAGTTTTCTTTGCTGCCACATTTCCTTTGGGTTTGTCTGTCTTATTATTAAAGAAACAAAGCAGTGTTTGTTTCAAAAAGTGGAATTGTTAATAATGTACGCACCCCATAGTCTACCATGGCTTCAAAGAGCCAATTACTGTAAGACTGTTGCATAAACACGTACTTAAGAAGCATGAAAATGTGCAATTATTTACAGTATTCAGTACCTAATACATCATATTTGAGCTTCAAAATGGGAATTACTGACATGATGAAATATAGTGGCTCCAAACAAATTGCTGTACTACAGGAGGGGCCCTATAGAGCTGTACTCATTAAATACACTTATTAAAAATTCTTTGTTTTTTGAAATCAAAAATCACTCAGTCACTTAAAAAAGCCCATCATTATCAAGTATGTAATCCGTAACTTCCTGTAAAATCCTATGGCTCAAGAGAGCTTTGCAAGTATTATACCTGGGGAAAACCAAAATATTGAGGTTTGTTTTAAAGGAATGACGTGGAACTTAATGCAGGTGAGTGGAAGCACATGGGTGAAGATTGGACAGTACCACAAACAAAAAAGAAAAGCCCGAGGCTTTTTTACATACTGGATGCATTAATTAAGCATAGCCTCTTCAGGAAAGAGGCCTAAGTCTTGCTTCCCAAAAGACAACTGCAGTTAAAAGCACATTAGTCTATTTTAGGAAAATGGCAGGAATTATTACTCAAAATGTGATCTCATTATATAAATTGGGGCATGTCTTCAGCTACTGATTCAGCTCATTTCTGTCACTGCCACCACAAAAACATTGCAATGGAAATAAGCTGAAACAAAAAAAAGATTCCAGTCTTTGTTGTACTTTTCCATAAAGTGAAAATTCAATTATTTGCTCTTGAGCTAAGAAATGACGTATCTCCAATTCTTAGAGTTCTGAAAATTAGAGTAATGACCAGTTCCTGAGAACAAAATTTTGGGATAAAAGTTACATTGCCTTTCACAATTTACAAATGGAAAAGGACTGTGGGTTTATTTTTTTTTTAATATCCTGCTGCATATTCCACCCATTAGTGTGCAATTATAAGCTGGGAGTGCTGTGGGAAGCCCGCTTCCTTGTGATGTGATTCCAGGTGTATTTCAAAAAAGGTTGGTTCCTACCTCTGTGTTCAAGTCAGGTAACTCCGTCCCCAAAACCACAGGTACACAAGGCTGCTGAAATCACATCAGCCTTGCCCTGCACCTGAGCTCACTCTTAGGACACCTGACCTGGGCCAAAGTGCTGCCCCTGTCCGAGGCACACCTGTCAGCCAGCCCAAGCTGCTGCCAAAGGGCAGGCTCGCCTTGCAGCAGTGAGCAGGAGAGAATGTTTGCCACAATCCATTGCTTCTTGGATTGTGGCAAAATCACGGAGGTTTCACGCTTGTTTATGGGCTCAGAAAAATGTTAATTCTCAGCTAATGAGACTTGAGGCATGCAGCGCTCAGTCAGCAGAACAACTTTTAAATTACTGTTTTGCTTGTAATGACTTCCTGTACATTTGTTATGGTACATCAAGTGGTATTTTTTCTCAGCTAGGTCCTGGACATTCAGGTGCTGTAATAAACAGGCTCCAGGCTCCATCAGGGCACTTCCACAAGAACGTGCACATCAGCAGGAGTGGGGTACACAATCATGGGATCAGGACTCTCTCACTGCATTAGCACACTGGGAGATCTCCATGCAACTGAGGTCCTGAACATCCCTACAAAAATCTCCAGTAGTGGTGCATTTGATAACACATCTGCCTAGTAGTCTGAAACTAAAGCAGGGTTCAAATCCAAACATGCTCTGTACGCCTTTAGGGAGAACTGTGTAAATCTTAAATATTAAAATTACAAATATGAAATGATTATCACCTTTTGTGTGTGGAATATAATCAAAAGAAACTAATTAGTGGAATAATAATTTAAGCACATTCCATATAAATATATGCAAAGGGCTTCCACAAAATTTTTCCTATCTGTGACAAAATTAATGCAATATTAACAAATAAAGAAACATTATATTTTAAGTAACTAATCCCTACATCCTCTATTTGTGCTCCACTTGATAAGAAATGCATTTAATAGTTCTTTGCATAGAACAATAGGGATTTCTGTTAAAGTTCTTTTTCTTCTCTAAAAATCATGCTTTTCCCCATTTCATTTGAGACTATCAGCTCACAGGTCTGATGGCCATCTTACTCCCAGCATCTCAAAAGGCCAACAGAGTCTTGCAAAGCAGCAAGCTGAGCAGCACACGGCAATGTGTCCTTGCACTGAGGACTGCTGACTGCATGCCAGGCTTTGCCAAAGCACAGCTGGAGGTTTGAGGGAGGCATAGTCCTGGTGAGGCCATCCCAAGTGTGTGCCCAGTGTGGCACTCTCCAGCCTGAGAGACATATGAACAGTGGCAGAGTTGGTGGGGCAGTAGTATGATTTACCCATTTTCTACCTTGGAGATGTCCAGGTTGTTTGGACAACTGGAGGAGTCAACCAAAGAAGTGCTGCCTCAATAAAATAGCAGGGTTGTTCTGTGTTTCTGGAAGTGTTCACAAAGTAAGACAATATATTCTTTCAAGACATTTTAAGCTCATGGTTTTGAATAATTAAGATCTTTCTTACATTCTTACCTCACTTTGAGTCTTAGGACAAATGTTTAGAAGCGAGTCAAGCAAATAAAGAATAAGAATAGTAAGCAAAGATGGAATACCAAAGGATAATACTGTTTTTTCATTCCCTGTATTTGAAACACGTTTATAACTTTGGAGACTGCTGTAAATTCCTCCAAACGACGTTTTCAGGTGTGAAAAAAAAAATAGGCCATGCCCTACAAAACAAAGTCTTTTTCTCACCCTTTCTGAATATCTCATTAAAAAACTTCTCTGGCTTCATAAAAATGGTGTTTTTTTGGTGTGATATAGAGCTTAACAATCATCAAGCTGACTACTAGGATAGACGAGATGAAATTCATGCTAGCTACAGTCAGGCACCTCTGAAATTGGAAATAATGCTCTCCTCCAAGGTCAGATCCTCATTAGTAAAGGAAAACATTTTAAAGTGCTGATTTAAGCAATTTGATAGCAGATCCAAAGGCAGAATGCATTTTAGGATTACTCAAGGAAAGAGAGGAAATGAACCATGTAAATTCTTTGTCAAACAGTTTTCTACAATCTTCAGATTTATTTTAAGTTTCAACATCTGCCTGAAGGCCTTAGTGCAGTTATATTTCTTCAGACTCCGTGGAAATACCTTAATTTTGGTACACAAAGCAACTTTAGCTTCAGGTGGAAATTACATGTGAAATCCTAATACCCTGTTTCCTTTTGAACAGAGAAGTCTCTGAAAGGACATCTCTGAGGAATCCAAATGACTTGCATCTGGCATACACTCAGTTACAGCTTCCTTATCCACAGGATTTGATTTTATTTTTGAATTCTGCCTGGCACAAGTCAGTTTTTAGACTTGTTTGCATTTTATATGCTTATTTATTTATTTATTTATTTATTTTTAATTGGCTAGGCAGCCCCTTAGAGATTTTCCACAAAATACCTGACTTGTCTTGATCAGATGTTCCTATGAACGGAAGGAAAATTGCTCAGCTGAAAGACTGCAATTAGCACTTACTGTGGTAACTCTCTGTCCCTCTCTAACCTGCTGGCTACACAGCATGATTTCCTTGGGATTTTTATTTATTTTGCTTTTAAGCAGAAGTGTAATATCACTAAGAATCACCAGATGGCATTGCTGCAGATAACTGATATTTCTCTTCACTCTATAACTCACAGTTATACACTCTATAACTCTTCATTGTATAACTCTACAGAGGATAGGTACTGAATTGCAATCTAGTGCAAAATTTTTCCTGATATTATTACTTGAGCTCTGTTAGAGAGATGTCATTACATATTTGAATATTATACTATATTAAATATTTGTATGCATGTGTGCTCATGCCTGAGCCCTCACAATGTCATAAGGTTTGTTTATAGCAAAGGATCATGCATGGCTACATAGGGAAAGTTTAGAAACATAGACACAATAAATGTGGGAGAAAGATGTTCTTTAGACTACTTTAACATTTCATTGTTTCGTAATTACTGCATTCTTCGAGCCCATTGAAATGATTCACAGATTTAAAATTGTTTAAAGGCTGCTTATTTAGTGACTGGATTTGTTGGCTGAAGTGCTTCAGCTACAATAGTTGCATCTGCAAATAACCTGGGATCAAATTATGTAATAACTCACAGCTCATTAAACTCCTCTGAAGAGATCAAATGACCTGGGTGTTAATTTTTACTGCAGCCTATGGTGTATAACATATGTTAGCACTTCAGAGCTGCTCTGCCTCCCAGCCTGCACAGCCCTGCTCCCAGGGATGGCCCCAGCCAGGATGCTGGGTACCACTAATACTGAGAGAGCAAATATGAGGGTGAATGGAGCTTTTCAACTGATTAGCTTTCAAGGCATGACACAGCTGTGACATAGAACTTATTTATAATTCCATATAAAGTGCCAAGATTGCATTTTCTCCTTCCCATTCCAAAACCCTTCATTTAAAAACAAGGATAAATAGAGTTTGTAGCCACGTGGGGTGTTGGGAGGAAAGGGTTAAAACTGGAAGATTTGGCAAGGAGGGAACAGTTTTTGCTCAAAGTGACCTTGCAGCTGGGAATGCTAAGAATGTCAGAGTGGGAAAGAGTATCCATTTATTATGCCTAGTATTGTTCATCCTCTGCTGGTTTTGAGAAGTAGAATTCCTATGTAGAGATAACACACTCACAGACAGGCTTGAGCCTTCTGCTGGAAGTGAGATATCATAGAAGTACAGCCTTGTGATAAATTGCATGTGTGCAAAGCCCTTTGATATCTGAGGCAGGCAGTGGGTCCCCTCATCACTGTGCACTAGGATGAACTGAGCCTAATGGAGCCTGTGTGTCTCTTTTCACTAGGATGAACCAAGCCCAGCAGAGCCTGTGTCTCAGTGTGTGTCTGCTGCCCAGCAGTGTTGGTGAGGCAATGAAATAGCTCTACTCTTTGCATTTCAGCTGTGGTTGGTGGTTGCCATTGTTACCTGCATGTGTTGACTCACACATGGGGATTGACCTCTTCTCCTAGACAAACAGCAACAGGATGAGAGGACTTAGTCCTAAGCTGTGCCAGGGAAGGTTTAAGTTGGACTTTAGGAGGAACTTCAGTGGCAGACTTTGGTGAGGTTAGGATTTGCCTCTCTATTTATCAGGTTTGTGCCTCCACCTCCATTTTTACACTTGTGCTCAGTTACATCCAGCTGCAGCCACCCCTCAGTGCTCCCACAGCACTGCCAGGGTCAGTGCAGGCTGCAGAGGCCACCAGGTGGGCAGCCACCCTCAGCTGAGCTCGGTGCCACAGCCAGTGCACAGATTTGTAGTTAGACTGGGCACATCCTCAGGAGCTGAGCTAGAGGTGCAATTCCTGATTGCAGAACTAAACCACCAACACTATGAGGCAAAAGGAAATGAAAACCTGAGGCTGCCACCACAACAGCAAGGGCTAGCAGGCAAAATGTGATTTTTGTCCACAGTTTTTGCTTTATCCAGATGCCCTGGAAAGCAGTGGATCATTGCTCTACAGGAGCAATTTTGAATCCAGTAAACCGACAGCTCTCCTGTCTTTTCCACCATCAAGCTGGCATTTTCCTGGACTTCCAGCTGCCAAAGATATTCTCAATATCATTGTATGATGACAGTTTTGGTATTCATGGCTTAAAAGCCATGTTTCTTGAGGGAATTACTAATGTTGATATAAGGAATCTTTCTTGGTTGAACAGGCAGAGATGCTTTAGGGGCAGGAGGACTGTTCTCACATTTGGGGATGTTAAAACCATTTTTAGATCATAACTACTCCCATATCTCCCACAAAAGCATTTGCAACATCACCTCAGTGGAGATAAACCTGAGATACTGTTCTCCTTTCTTCATGTCTGCCTAGTTGTTTTGCAATTTCCCATTTTATTGAAGCAGATATTTATAGAAACGATCAACATTGCCTTTCATATTTCTCTTCTGTGAGCCAGGCACAGGCAACACCAAGGTAGTCAATAGAGATGCTTTTGAATAGAATTAATTCAATTCTAATCCCAATTAAACAGACTGTGGTATGTAAGTCAGGTACTAAAAGAAACAAGTTGTCTGAAATGTTACCAGTGGAAGGGATGGGCCCTTGGAGCCCAAGAATCAAAAAATGAAAAAGATAACTCAGTAAAATTCCCACAGCAGAAAATAGGCATCTACAGCAATCTTTAAATGTTTCTATGTATATCCAAAGAGAGCACTGCAAATCACTCCTCTCTGCTTTTAACAGCTTGAATACAGAAGCAATAACCCAAGACATCCTCATTGGACTATGCTTTTCAATATCACAGTTTTGTTCATACGATTTTTTTAAATGAAGCCAGCTACCCAGAGAAGAGATCAGGCCTCTATGGTTGCACTACAAAAAGGGGACCTTAAACAAGAGATAGTTTACAGTACAGATTTTCCTCTTTCATGTTTTCCAGTGTTTTTGGCTAGCACATGGAGCCAACCTTCTCCATTTATACACCATTATCTCCAGACACAGGCATCACTTTCCTAAGTGACAGGAACAACCTCTTACATACAAATAATGAAAAAAAAATAGTTATTCTCTTCTGTATTAATGATCACAGTTATTTTTATAAAGGAAAAGTGTTGTCAAAGCCATTCTCACAGAATAGAAAACCCTCTTTGGGGTCCACCCAAGCTCATCTAACAAAGATGACTGCACATTTAGAAAATCCCTGGAAACTTCCATCCTTCAGCTTTTGCCTCAGAATACGTTTGACACAAACTAATACCACACAATGAAGTAGCACACACCTTATGCAAATCCTTTCTTTGTGGTTTGGTGCAAACCGTGTGTGCTTACAAGTGCTGTTTCTATAGCAGAAATGCTGTCATGTGAATACTATTTCTTTAGTGATTTAGATGAGAATTGCTCTGCAGCATTTGTTAAAAACCCTTTGATGTTTGTGATGCACTGCCAATATATTTACAACAGTACTTAAACTTGCTACTTTTAGAAAAATCTTTAATTTAGCTGAACATTTTTGATAAAAGGATTTAAAGTGTTCTTTGATGACATAAAACAATTGACAAGCAGCTTTAAAAAAGACTTACAAGGAATAAACAACTGCACCTGTGAGATAACACACAAAAGGACAAAAGTTTACAGAAAACAAATGAAAAAATACAGCAAAAGAGATAGTAGGTACACTGAAATACATATAATAGCCAGTATTAGTCAAGAATATGATTAGTATACGAACAGCATATGAATATTAAATGAAGCTTGTGTAAAACAGTGGAATGGCTGCACAGAAGTCAAAAGAAAGAGGCTCTCTCTCATTCTGCCACAGGGAAGAGCACACACATGTAATGGCTCCTGCCTCTTGCTTTCTTGAATGAGAGAGGCAGATTTAGAATTTGGTTTTATTTGGTTTTTCTTCCCCTTAAGCACTATTTGGTGACAAAATCTGAAATTCATCATGGTTATTTCCAAAAGAAAAGCAACCTGAAACATTAAAAGGAAGGCTTTTTAGTCTCATGTTTACACCGAAACCTCTCCTTCTAGCAAGGCTTGAACAGTTTGAACTGCAGAAAGAATGTAACAGCAAAATGTGGACATGCACGTTTTGACCTGCAGACTGCTTCTTCCTTTCTTCATTCTCACATCTTAGATGGAGCCTAGAGAGCTGGAACAGTCTCTTCGAGCCAGTAAAAACCACATCCAGTAACTTATACAATCACTTCAACTTTGAGTAAGACCTCATCAAAGGGGCCCTTCTCTGCTGGTCACAGCCAGCAGAGCTGCTAACCCAGCGCCTTCTTGTTCAGCCTTGCCAAATTGTGATTGCTCTTTTGGGGAGGATAGCGAGAGGAGACACGACCTTGGAC